>NW_027526233.1:82374192-82981692 GCF_048455015.1 Haemaphysalis longicornis | reverse complement strand
CTACAAACTTTCGCACGTATGTGTATAGTAGGCGTCCAAGGTTGCGTCAGACCTCCGTACACTGTATTGGCTCGGCAATGTGAAGAACCCCTGTGGCCATTTCGGGCCGTTTAGCTTGTGCGTGAAAGATTTCGACGCTACAAGCGTCTATAAATATGCCAGGATGGTGACACTGACACCGACTGGCTGTCTAGCGCCCAATCAACCCACCACCACGAGAATGATACAGCCCGTTCCCCGAGTCGTGACGGAGAGCGACCTAGCCACCCAGCAGCGTGGTTACCCCCAGTTACACGTCAAGATCGACTACTTCCATGACCTCAACGACACGGTGCCAAGGTCCTTCGAACGCCGCTTCCTTGCATGCAGCCCCAAAAACCCCTCCTCTTGAACAAAAATTCCAACGCCATAAAAATAACAAATTACCCTCTTGTCGTCCCCACAGACCTTAGTGCCGACACTTTAGAAGAGTGTAGGAATGACCCGTCTTCCGAACTTCCCAGCAAAGCAAGCCGTCTGAAAAAATCAAGGAGACATACTACTTGCCTTGCCTTACATCCGAAGTCTCCCACTACGTCCGTAGCTGCCGTGACTGGTTACGGCAAAGGACGCCGCCGACGAGACCCGCCGGACCTCTGCAGCCATCACCTTCCCATCAAGCCACTACCACAGATTCGTATGGACCTTCTGAACCAGTTCCCTACCTCGGAATCCAGAAAAAACTGGGTGGTTGTTGCGACAGAGTCATTGACGCACTACCCAGATAGCGCCTGTGTTTAATGAAAGAGCAGAAGAAGTCGTGAAGTCCTTCATAAACTAAGTTGTGCCTCGATTTAGAGCCTCTCAAGTACTAATCGTGGAACGCAGGACTGCTTTCACTGTGGAGCTCATGCAAGGAGTCTAGCGCTTAAGCCACAAGAATCACGCAAGAACGATGCCGTACCACCCCAAAATAGTAAACAAACGAAATGCCTGATGAAGACGATCGCGTGTATGCTGTGAATGTCCATCGAGGTTGAACAGAAGACGTGGGACGACCTCCTTCCTGATGTCACGTTTGCGTACAACATAGCTATCAAGGAAACTACACATATCGCTCTGTTCGAGGTTGGCTAAGGAAGACGGCCGACAACGATGCTTGAAGCCTTACTGCCGCAAATAGATGACGATAATCTCAACTTCGACGTCCGAGAATATATACTGTGTGCGTAGGATGCCCGCCAGCTTGATCAAATTCGTACAACGGACCACCAGCTGGTGGATCCGGGCGCTACAAATTCCGACGTAGAGAAGCCGAGTATCAATCTGGTCGTCTTGTGAACGTTTTGGCGCCGATTCGGCAAAGAGGACTCAATAAAAAGTTGCATCGACGGTATTTCTGACCCTATATAATTCACCGACTGATTGGAAAACTTATCTAACAGGTTGTTCCTAACGGTGATTCCGGCCGATCACGATGACCAACGCGGCATCCAGCGCTCCCCGTGGTCAATATCAGGCCGTACTACGCAAAATGACAGACATTTTTGGGCTGTTGTATTCTTGTAACATCCGGTCGATGCACTCTTCTTCAGAGGCCGGCATAATACTATGAATGCTCTACTGTATTTCTTTAATTTTTGTTTTGTCATTCGGCAACGCCTTGATGTTATCTGTGTTCCAAGCAAAGCGGGTATTTCAGCTTTTTATGTCGCACCGATTATGTTCTTTGATAGGGAGTGTTTCGCTTTGTCATAACCAGACTGGAATAATGTTCCTTGATGTCCAGCCTGATAGACGTAATTAAATGGGTGGAGAAACAATCACGCTGAAAGGTAAATGCTGCCAACTAAGTTGCCCCGGCGTTTCATCTGCCGACAACCACCTGTGTACGACACGTTGTTGGCTGCTTCATCGCGCTGTGTAATATTTTGAGTTCTTTTTCTCTCTCTCTCTTGCGGAGCACAACTTTGCTCTCAAACTTTTGTGGTTTTCTGAAGAGAGCAGTGTCGTCCTTGGCTATGGGATCGTATAAATATTTTTGTAGGTATGTATGTAAGTAATTGGCATATTCATAGGAGGTTGTGGCCGTTACTACATCAGGGTGGCCAATCCTGTTCTGGTGAGGGAGTGCGTTACCGGCAATGGTCGCCGGGGTCAGGCCGCACCCCAAGCCCCTTTGTGCAATTCCATCAATACACGGACTTTTTTTCTTGTTTTTTTTTAATCCGGTAGGAATTGTCCGGCACCGGGATTCGAACCACGGTCCTTCTGCACGTGAGGCGGGTGTTCTACCTCTACGCCATCCCTGCCTAGACGCCATCGCTGCCTAGACATAGACGAATACTATAGCATTAACGAAAGGGCAGCAGGTCTTGTAATTAGGCTCAATAAAAGGTACAAGCTCAAGGTGGTGCAGGGCTTCGCGCCCACATCCAGCCACGACGACCAAGTCGTGGAACACTTCTATGAAGATGTGGAATCGGCAATGGCTAAAGTAAAAACACAGTATACCGTAGTTATGGGGGACTTCAATGCTAAAGTAGGCAAGAATCAGGCTGGAGACAAGGCAGTTGGGAACTATCGTCTGGGCTGTAGAAATGGCAGGGGGTACCTACTAGTTGCGTTTGCAGAACGCAATAACCTACGCATAATGAATACCTTCTTCTGTAAACGGGAGAGTAGGAAGTGGACCTGGAGGAGCCCGAATGGGGAGCACAAAAATGAAATAGACCTCATATTATGCGATAACCCTGGCGTCGTGCAGGATGTGGAAGAGCTCGGAAGGGTAAGGTGTAGTGACCACCGTATGGTAAGATCTTGAACTAGGCTAGATCTGAGGAGGGACCGCAACAAGCTAGTACGAAAGAAGCCGATAAATGAGCTAACAGTAAGACGTAAAGTAGAAGAGTTCAGGATCGCGCTGCAGAACCGATATTCCGCCCTTAACGAGGAAGCCGAGCTTACGACACAGGAAGCCAGCGACAACCTTACACGCATTATCATGGAGTGTGCAGTACAAGTCGGGGGCACTATGGCTAGACAGGATACTGGTAAAATTTCACAGGGGACGAAAGATCTAATCAGGAAACGGCAAACCATGAGAATCTCCACCGCAGCTGACAGAATAGAACTAGCCGAGCTCTCGAAGGTAATCAATAAGCGTAAGACAGCTGACATACGGAAGTATAATATGGAGAGGATCGAATACGCTGTAAAGAACGGAGGTAGCCTGAAAGCAGTGAAGAGACGTGTTGGCGTGGGGAAAAATCAGATGTATGCACTTAAGGATAAGCAAGGCAATGTCATCACAAATAGGGATAAAATAGTCACAGTGGCCAAGGAGTTCTCTGGGGATCTGTACAGTAGCCGGGACATATAGGATAATGCCGAATGAGACAGTAGCTCAGAGGAGATAGACATCCCACCAGAAACGACTGAAGAAGTAAGGAAGCTTTGAAAGAAATGAAAGGGGGCAAAGCACCTGGTGAGGATCAGATAACAGCAGACCTCTTGAAGGATGGCGGCGAAATTGTACTTGAAAAACTGGCAAAACTGTATACGCAATGCCTAATTACCGCAATGGTACCGGAATCTTGGAAGAACGCGAACATCAACCTAATCCATAAGAAAGGCGACATAAAGGACTTGAAAAATTACAGGCCGATCAGCTTACTGTCAGTCGTCTACAAGGTATCTACCAAGGTAATCGCTAACCGAATCTCTGCAACCTTATATTTCAGTCAACCTAAAGAACAAGCAGGGTTCCGTAAAGGTTATTCAACAATGGACCATATTCACACGATCAATCAGGCGATAGAGAAGTGCGCTGAGTATACTGAACCCCTATATATACCCTTCATAGATTATGAGAAAGCATTTGACTCAGTCGAAACCCTAGCAGTCATTCAGGCATTACGGAACCAGGGGGTAGATGAGCATTATGTAAGAATACTAGAGGATATCTACAATGGGTCTACAGCTACCATCTTCCTCCATAGGGAGAGCAGTAAAATACCTATAAGGAAGGGTGTCAGACAAGGAGACACAATCTCTCCAATGTTATTCACAGCATGCTTACAAGAAGTATTCAGAACGTTTGATTGGGAACAGGTGGGAGTAAGGGTTAATGGAGAATACCTCAGTAACCTCAGATTTGCTGATGACGTTGCCTTGCTAAGTAACTCGGGGGACGACTTGCGAAGCATGCTTTCCGCACTGGGCGAACAGAGTAGAACCGTGGGCCTGAAAATTAATATGCAGAAAACTAAAGTAATAAAGTAATGATCAGTAGCCTCGGGCAAGCCCAGCAGTTTGAGATAGGTGGGGAGGCAGTGGAAGTGGTAAGCGAATATATCTACTTAGGCCAAGTTGTGACCCCAGATCCCAAACATGAAGCAGAGATAATTAGAAGGATTAGAATGGGGTGGGGTGCATATGGCAGACATTCTCAGATAATGAATAGCAGCCTACCATTGTCGCTGAAGAAGAAAGTGTATGACAGGAGCAACTTACCGGTACTCACCTATGGGGCAGAAACTTGGAGGCTCATTAAGAGGGTTCAACTTAAATTGAGAACGACTCAGCGGGCAATGGAGCGGAAAATGATAGGTGTAACATTAAGGGACAAGAAGAGAACGGAGTGGGTCAGGGAGCAAACTGGTGTTAAAGACATATTAGTAGAAATTAAGAAGAAGAAATGCACGTGGGCAGGGCATGTAATGCGAAGGCAAGATAACCGCTGGTCATTAAGGGTAACAGAGTGGATCCCTAGAGAAGGCAAGCGTTGCAGGGGCGGCAGAAAGTTAGATGGGCAGATGATATCAAGAAGTTTGCGGGGATAAATTGGTCACAGTTGGCACAGGACCGAGGGAAGTGGAGAATAATTGGAGAGGCCTTTGCCCTACAGTGGGCGTAGATAGGCTGGTGATGATGATGATGACGATGATGATGATGTATGTATGTATGTATGTATGTATGTATGTATGTATGTATGTTGTAGGGAGCAGTTGAACTTTTGAAGATGGTAGAGAACACAAGAAAAGAAAACTTTCATCAAGGTAAAACCACGATTGTTGCCATCGTTTCAGCAAAGAGACTTGCTTTCGTCAGGGCAATCTCGCGCGTGACTGGCACGCTTTATATAGGGGTAGGTCCCCAGGTGAGAGGGAAGGAGGAAAGAAGGAAGTGAAATTGAGAAAGCGGATTTATTTGGGAGTAGGTCGGGGGAGATATTGAGGGGCAAAGGAGGTTGTATAGTTTGGGCCGCGAAGTAGGTCACAGGGAAGTCAGCCGGGGGTTGATATTCGGCGTATTTTTGGAGAGAAAGGATGAGAGGTTGTTTGTTGACCCGCCGTAGGGCATACAGAAAACTTCTTAGAAACGCCGGAACCTGACCAGGGGGTGAGAGTGGGGTCCTTATCAGAAACTGTCTGCAAGCCTCAGGTCAAAAAAAAGGTAGAGAAGCGGGGAAAGAACTAGGCCAAGGAAAAAAGAAAAAAAGAGAAAAAAAACAGGCAGGGAAACCACACAAACCCACATACAAAAGAAAAAGCAATGACCCGGCAACTGAAATGGCACGTGTCACTCACGGCAACATTCCTGGAACAGGCCTGTCCTGAAAGTCAAAAAATTATTTCTTTTGCAGTGCGCAGCGAGAAGTGGCGAAGACGGGAAATGCCGAGTGGAACGCGTTCCGCTCCCCGCTAGCAGACGACGCTCGCTTTCCTAGCGCAACTCGCAACCGCAGCGCCGCGGTGGCGAGAGTCACGGCCGGCCGCCTTCTCTCCACGGCCGCGGCGGGGAGATACGGAACTGAAACTAAAGCGTGGCAAACTGTTCCCATGGCGACGCAGTGAAACATCCCCTCGCGAGAGGCCCGATCAAATGCAGAGCATTTCCGGGGGCGCACGACGTTAAGTAGTTTGCGTTACGTTAATATCGTTGCACTTGTGGCAACTGCTGACGAGAGAGCGCTCGTCAGCAGTAAAATTGTCAGCCTCGGCGCACGTTGAGTCCGAGAGAGGGGAGAGAGTGTCCTTGAAACGTGCCTGGGCGCGCTATCGAATGTTGATCCCGCCGATAGCGAAATGTCTGAGCCGGGCATGTCGAGGCGAGCGATGCGGACAACTCCAGACGCCTAGAACGGGTGACATCGTGAGTTAAAGAAATGCTCTGCATTTAAAACGAACAGATAAAGTTAGTGACGTACGGGGCAGAAGATCATGCGGAGTAAAAAAAAGAGAGAAAATAAATAAATAAATAAAATGTAATTCCGAAATCAAAGGTTGGAGGGATGCGGGGAGTATTAAACTAGAAGCTAAGGAATGAAAAAAAAATTAGGTGACCAGGTAAAGACCAGAGGAAGGGGTAATAGTCTTCGGATAAGGTGTATGCAAGACAGTGCCTATTTCTGTATTCCCGGTGAATATAGCAAGGATTCCAAGTTGCCCCTAGATGCATTAATTCCAGTAGGTTCCATGGAGTTGAATTTGTGAAATTAATAGGATTCTCACTATTTCCTGTCCCTAGGAGACCTAAAGTTTGACTGAAGTACATACAACTTAAGGTCATCAAAATTGTGGCCTGGTTGGTTCAAACGCTGCGCTTCAGATATGAAGGATTTGCTAAGAGTATCTGCCCGGTGACCATTAAGACGTAGGCTCATAGATTTACTCGTTTCGCCTATATACTGTGTGTGGCACATTGAGCATTCCAACATATACACAATGTTGAATGAAGTGCACGTAAATCTTGAATTATTCTTGTGGACATAATTACTGGCTGTGCGTTTGACAATGCAGTCGGTCTGCAGGTGCCTGCAAGTCTTGCGTCTGGGGCGGGAGCAGCTGGCTATGACCGGTTGCTTTGAAGGCCCTGTTTTAGCATGCACTAAAATATCTTTTCGATTCCTGTTTCTCGTGTAACCCTTGGGGCTTCTGGGAAAGTCTTTCTATATCGGTCGTTACTGGCTAAAATGGGGTAGTACCTGCGCAGTATATTGTTTACGTTTGGGAGGGCGTTTGAAAATTTAGTTATTAGGGCAGGCGGCCTGGCGCTTTCGTTTTGTCACTGTTTGTTGAGCATGTCATCCCTTTTGAGATTAGATGCACGTTGGTACGCCTGATCGAGCGAGCTGTTAATCAGGGTGGACTTGAGTTCATCTAGGTGCTCTACGTAGTTACTGTCATCACTGCATACCCTTCTAAGCCTGGTCTCTTGTCCTACAAAGATCCCTTGCTTGCAGTGTCTCGGATGATCGCTTTTATAGTCTAGGTACTGTTGCCTGTAAGTTGGTTTTCTAAAAAGCGTGGTTTTGGGTTTACCGTTGTTTAAAATGACAGTAGTATCTAGGAAGTTCACTTCTTTTTCAGAATACTGGCAGGAGAATTTAATAGTCGGATGCGAAGAATTCAGATGAGATATAAACGTTTCTAGAGTCGCGCTACCGTGTTCCCAAAACACGAAGATGTCGTCTATGTAGCGGAGGTAAACTTGAGGTTTATGCGGAAAAGAGCTTAATAGAGTGGCTTCAAGTTGCCCCATGAAAATGTTGGCATAGGTCGTCGCGAATGGAGTACCCAGGCTGGTTCCAAAAACTTGCAAAAAGTAAGAAGAGTCGAATTCAAAATAATTGAGAGTTAATAGTAGTTTTAACAAAGTTATGTACAGTTCCGGCGCTTGTTGGTGCGGGTTCACTGATAGAGCTTTTGAAATACCTTCAATTCCTTCGACGAAAGGGTTGTTTGTATACAATGCGGCAACGTCAAGAGTAACAAGGAGGGTTCCCCTAGGTAGGCGCCCACACTTATTTATCTCCTCTATTTTGCGGAGGAAATGGGGGGGTGTCCTGAACGAATGAAGGAAGAAGAGTCGGAATGTCAGATAGGTAATGATTCAGAAACATAGATAATGCTTCTGTTGGGGTATTGTTACTCGAAACTATGGGTCTTCCAGGAATGTCGGCAGTGAACAATACTTCTAAGGAGAATTCGTGAACCTTTGGGAGGAGGTAAAAACGGCCTGCATGCTTGTTATTCAGTTTCATGAAATTTAAGTCAGTGGTCTTTAATAATTCTCTAAATCTCAGATCTGTGAGGCTCTGTAGGATTTTAGCCTGTATTCCTGGCTCGCATCGTTATCTAAGGGCTTGTAGTGGCAGGGTTATTGAGCTGCCTATAAGCTTCATCTTTGTACATGGTGAAAGAAAATAGCCAGCGCAAGGAAGACGAGGACAAGGAAGGTAACAACAGACACAGCGCGGCTGTGTCTGTTGTTACCTTCCTCGTCCTCGTCTTCCTTGCGCTGGCTATTTTCTTTCACCATTAACCAATACCAACTCGCCCAGCTTGCCATCTTGGTTCATCTTTGTATTTTCCCTCAGGTAAAACAACAACGCTACCACCTTTGTCGGCTGGCCTTATGACTATGTCGCTCCTGGCTGATAGGCTATTCAGGGTCACTTCTTCCGACGCAGTTAGGTTCTTGCGCTTGTTTGATCACTTGGTTGTTGCCAATATTTCTCTTGATACTGATTTTAAGTGCAGATTTATTTCTGGAGATTGATCTACATCTGAAGTCCAAGTGCTAGGAGGGTGGAGGGTGCATTCGTTAATGTCAGGTTGGTCCTGCTTTTCCGAAAAAAACTCGCCTAGTCTCATTCTCCGAGACAATTCAGTGAGATCTTTATGTAACTCGTATTCATTCACACGGTTATTTGTGGGACAGAAAGTTAGACCTCGTTTTATGATACCTTTTTCGTCGCGGCCCAAATTATACATCCTTCTTTGCCCCTCAATATCGCCCCCGACATACTCCCAAACCAATCTGCTTTCTCAATTTCACTTCCTTCTTTCCTCCTCCCCTATCACTGGGGACCTACCCTATATGAATCGTGCCAGCCAGGCACGAGATTGCCCTGACGAAAGCAAGTCTCTTTGCTGAAACGTTGGCAACAATCGTGCTTTTACCTTGTGCAAAGTTTTCTTTTCTTGTATGTATGTAAGTATGTATGTATGTATGTATGTTTGTATGTATGTGTGTATGTATGTATGTAATGTATCCGTGTATGCGTGTATGCATGCATGTGTGCATGCATGTATGAATGAATGTGTGCATGTATGAATGCATGCGTGCATCCACGACGGGACACCTATGGTAATCCTGCTGATGGTATTGGCGCCACTGCGGACTCCGAGCCCCCATACGCATCCTGTATCCAACCGTGGCTACGAGTTTTAAGGTGAAGGGCAGAAACCACAAACGGTGGCCATAGGAGCCGTGGTCAAACTCCAGCGATGTGCAGATGGCGTACGTATGTATTTATGTATGTATGTATGTATGTATGTATGTATGTATGTATGTATGTATGTATATTTGTATGTGTGTGTATGTATGCATGCATGTATGCATGTAAGTGTGTGTGCATGTGCATGCGTTCTTGCTTGTGTATGTATGATTTATGCATGTATGTACATGTGTGTGCGCATGTGCGTGCGTTCGTGCGTGTTTATATGTATGTATGTATGTATGCATGTTTGTGTAAGTATGCAAGCAAGTATGCATGTATGTAAGCGAGTGTGCATGTGCGTGCGTTCTTGCGTGTGTATGTATGATGTATGCATGTATGTACATGTTTGCGCGCATATGCGTGCATTCGTGCGTATGTATATGTATATATGTATGTATGTAAGTGTGTATGTAGGCAGGCATGTATGCATGTAAGTGTGTGTGCATGTGCGTGTGCTCGTATGTGTGTGTGTATGTATGTATGTATGTATGTATGTATGTATGTATGTGTATGCATGCATGTATGCATGTATGTAAGTGTGTGTGCATGTGCGTGCGTTCATGTTTGTGTATGTATGATGTATACATGTATGTACATGTATGTACGCTTGTGCGTGCTTTAGTGCGTTTGTATATTGAAGCGAACCATACATTTGGTTCGTTTATTTTGTTTTGCTTTTACCGCCCGGCTGTGCCGGTCTGTGTTATCTCTGCGCCAAGGGAAGCGCGTGCTCCATTCTTTCTTCCTGTTCCACATGTGTTATCTGTTGTGATAGGGAGAGCATTCCGATCTAACGTGAACAGCCCAGAATAATCTTCTTGAATCTACTATGTTCTCGATGCGAATCGACGTTTCGAGAACCACGCGCGCCAAAACGTGTTTCTCATTCAAGACAACTGCATCGCCCTTGTCTTCGTGACAATATGTATGTACGTATGTATGTATGTATGTATGAATGCCTGTATGTATGTATGTATGTATGTATGTATGTATGTATGTATGTGTGTGTTCGTGTGTGTGCGTGTGTGCGTGCGTGTGTGGCCTTCTGCGCGCGTAAATGCGCACGTGTGTGTATTTATTTATTCATGTATATATTTTTTTATTTATTACACGTTCCTACAGCGCCCGTGTGGCAATATTGTAGGGGGTTATTTCGAACAGTATAGAGTACACAAATTTGTGTGTGTCAGACAAATAACAATGAAAAACTTATTTGAACATTACACGAGACAAATATTTGGAAACAAAATTATACAGCATGCTCTATGGCCTTAGCAAAATTCGTGGCAAGAAATACGTCATTTGGGCGGTTATTCCAGTCACGGATGTTGTTAGGAAGAAATAGATCCTTGAAAACTGTTGTCACGTGAACCGATGGTGAGGTTGTCTTTACCAGCTGAGAGAAATGGACGCAGGAAAGCCGTTGACTGTTTGACAAAACACCCATTTAATGCACATTCAAAAACCCTACCGGAAAGCACCCAATGGCTAAACTGAGCACAAATGATACGCACTCAAACCTCTAACCATCCCAAAGCACAACCCTAATATAAACCCCTAACATAACCGCTCAATATACAATTCAAATCAAAACCCAAAAGTCTTTACAATAAATCCTACCCAATTATTCAAAATCCGCTCATTACATCAAGTCCTAGTTGAAGTCTCTCCCACCACAACTCGTCCGTTGTGTCCTACAACTATGTCCCTATGATGGACTGGCCTACCCCGCTGTCGTCGGCGCTGGCGTGTCGCACCCGTTGCGTGGCCGCGACTCGGTGGTAGTCGTCCTCGTCTCGCTTCGGTGCCGGCGTTCGATGCGCGCGGTCACTGCTTCGACGGCGTGGGCTACGCGCGTACTGACGTCTCCTCTTGCGGCTACTTCCTGGTAGCCGCACCCGCTGGATGTTCTTGATGCCGGCGTTCGACGCGCGTGGTCATCCCTTGGGCGGCGTGCTGCTTCGGTGGCTACCCCCCGGTAGCCGCTGCCGCTGGAGGTGCCAGGTAGGTTCGGCGCGGACGTAGCCTTTCAGGGCCGTCGAGACGAACGTCGACGGAGCGTGGACGTTGGCCGCAGGTGCGCGACCAATGCCGCTGGGGCCACAAAGACACAGGTTCGTGGTGCACCTAGGATGACGGTGCCGATGCGAAGTCGGCCCGCTCCCGCCCAGGATCGCATGGCATGTTCGATGGCCTGACCGCGTCCCCCTGGCTCGTTCCTTGCAGCTCACGTGCTCCTGCCGCCTCCTGGTTGTCTGCCTCCCTGTTTCTGGCCTCCTCCGTTCGCTTTGTGCGCCCGCTTTTATCCCCTCTGGGCTTTCCCGCGGCGCACACTCATTGGCTCTTTGCACTTTCCTATGTCCATATATGGCCATCACGCCCCTGGTCTTCTGCGCGGCGTTCCGCGATTGTATGACCAGCACGCTGGCATGTTTTACCATGATACCTCGGCGTTTAGGCGCTGGCATTCCCTCATTGGTGCGCTCGGGGCGCCCACTTCTAATTTCCGTTCCTTTGTTCTTTCATTTCACTTTTTGGGGGATTTCGATGCATCCCCTCTCGGGGGGTGCCCTTGACCCAGGACAACTAGAATGCGCCATTGCTATTCTCTTATCTTTCGTGCATTGGTTCTGCGTGCGGGTACATAGTATGGCTGCTATAAATACAACTTATTATCTATTCCGGTCTGGTGTTTTTAATGTTTATAAATACAACTTATTATCTATTCCGGTCAGGTGTTTGTTAATGTTGTGTAGAAATTTCAACCTTAGCAGCTTTTTTTCTGCCTCAACGACTTCCACCAAAGACAGTTTATAATTTGTGAGCTCCTAACATTAAAATTATAATTACTGCGTATAAACCCAACAGCTTACTTTTGAACGCTCTTTTTTTCTTGCGGTAGGGGGGTCCCATTATGTGCATGCATATTCAAATACTGGTTTTAGATTTAAGAAATAAAGCGTTTCTTTTAGAAGCGTCACGGTTCCTGCAGTTGGTAATCCATGAGCACCACAGCGAGAAAAAAGACCAGGGACGAGACCAAGACTACACACAAGTGCAGACTTCTAACTGAATTTAATCAAAAGAAACGCACACATAAATATACATTTTAACACAAAGGCATGGCGTGTAGCCTTATTTTCCATGTCACTTGTTTGGATGTATGCGTCAGAGGGTTTTCATTTGTTTTGTGCACATGGCTGTGTTGCCGATGCGGTATCGCCATATCTTTGTGATGGAATGTTTAATTATGTGTGCGTTTGGTTTCATTAAAATTCATTTGGAAGTCAGCTCTTCTTTGTAGTCTTAGTCTCGTCCCTGGTCTTTGTTCGCGCTGTCAGCTCGTTTCTTTTTTGGGGGGCATGCTTAAAATTGTTCTTGAAGAAATAAAGAAGGCAATATGCATTGCTCATTATTGCGCCGATGTGTGGTCCAGTATAATGTTTCTGTGATGGTCACACCAAGATATTTTACCGCGTCTACAGTCTGTATTTCAGTATACTGCAACAATAGGAAACAGTGCACTTTATTTTTCTTGTTCGTAAATTGGATATGATAGGAATGGGAAATGTGAAACTTCTGCCATTCTGTACACCAAGTGATAATTCTGTCAAGATGTGTCTGTATTACATCGAAATCTTCGGCACATTTCAAGGGGCGATATATGATTCAATCGTCAGCGTATAACCGTACCGTGAGTTTAGGTCTGATGGGTAGATTGATGAAAATAAAGAAGAGTAGTGGTGCAAGGACAGATTCCTGTGGACTCCAGATAAAACGCTAACAGGAGATGATGAAACACCATTAGCAAGCAAGTGCTGCTGCCGATCACTGAAGTAGTCTTGCATCCAGCTTAGGTGATATTTGGGAAGGCCTAACAACTACTTCTTGTTAAGTAGAATATTGTGCGGAACAACGTCGAAAGCTTTAAGTAAATCTGAGAAAAAGGCACCTACCTGCACACCTCTGTCATAGTCTAAAGCAATAACGTCACTAAACTCAGCAAGTTGCATTACAGAAGTTAAGTCTTACCGAAACACTTGTTGGCACGGGGTGAAAAATTTATTGTCTTGACGTCGCTTGATTAGACATGAATGTATATGTTCCAAAGTTTTACAGCAAACGGAGCTTAGTGAAACTGGACTGTAGTTGCAAGGTTTGTTTTTGTCACCAGTTTTATATAGGGTTGTGACGTTCACTCTCTGGGAAATGTCGCGCATTTTAAACACAGTTTACGCTATATGACCGGAAAAGTAGCAATATGAGCTGCGCAGCGTTTAAGAACTTGATTTGATATGCTGTCAGGGCCATGCGCAGATGGCGTGCGTATCTTTGTATGTATGTATGTATGTATGTATGTATGTAGGTATGTAGGTATGTATGTATGTATGTATGTATGTTATGTATATATCTATGTATGTATGTATGTATGCATGAATGTATGTATGTGCGTATGCATGTATGTTTGTATGTGTGTGTGCATGTATATATTTAATCTGTATGTATGTATGCATGTAGGTATATATGTATGTATGTATGTATGTATGTGTGCGTATGTATCCATGCATGTATTTATGTATGTATAATTTGTAAGTATGTAGGTATGTATGTAATTATGTATGTACAGTACAGAGGGATGAAAAGAAACGTGAACAACGGAGCGCACAGCCTCCGACTCATGTGGCACCATCTGGCTGCAAAGTCAGTAAACGGCGCGCATGCGCACTTTTTCGAGAGCTTTTCAGAGTGTGGCATACATTTGTTGGAAATGCTTGATCGAGAAGCGATTCCGGCTGTTTACTTCAATGCGCCTTTTTTCGCTACGTCACCCTGAGCAGGACGATCCTTGAAGAGCATCATGCTAGCTTCAATCATCCTGCTGCGCACTTCACTCCCGAATTTTGTTGAAAACAAAATGCTGAGTGGCGGCAGAGAGTAAACAGACGTCTCAAAATAAATTGCCGACGCCGCTTCCTTATCAAGCATTTCCTCTAACAGTAGGCCACGCTGTCAAACGCCCTGATAGAACTGCGCATGCACGCAGTTCACTGAGGGTGCAGCCAGATGGTGGGGCAAGCTTCGGAGGCTGTGTGCTCCGTTGTTCGAACTTGTTTTAATCCCTCCTGTATCTATGTATATATGGCATGCTTGTATGTATATGGAATGTATATATGGTTTGTATGGTATGGTATCCTGTATGCTTTCCGAGGTTTTCTTGACTACCAACCCTTATTCTTTGCGGATGTATGTATGTATGTATGTCTGTATGTATGTATGTATGTATGTATATATGTATGTATTTATGTATGCATGTATGTATGATTGTATGTATGTATGTATGTATGTATGTATGTATGCAAAGATGTGTGCATGCATGTGTGCATGCATGTATGAATGAATGTATGCGTGTATACATGCATGTATTTATGTATACATGTATGAATGCATGGTGCATCCACGCACGGGGCACCTAGGGTAATCTTTGCGACAGTATTAGCGACACTGCGGAGTCCGAGCCCCCATACTCATCGTGTATCCAACCGTGGCTACGAGTTTTAAGGTGAAGGGCAGAAACCACAAATGGTGGCCGTCGGAGCCGTGGTCAAGCTCCAGCGGATATGGTTTCCTGGCTGTTTAATAGTCAGGTAGCTCAGGCATCTCTCTGGCTATCAGTGTAAGGTTAGACAAAGTACCCCCACCCCCTGTTTTTTTAATATAGCATATGGTATTTTCTAAACCCCTTCTCAAACATGGTCGGCCCCCAAAACGGGGCCGCACCGAAGTTTCCTTCCCAACACTTCCTAACTTGAGTCCCCCTTAACCGAACAACTAATCTAGCTTTATGGTGATAGAATCGGTCTACCAATCAAAACCTCTTGCTTCAAAATCGTTATTTCGTGTTTCAAAATTTCTTGAAAGTAGCAATTGAGAATCGTATAAAGCCACAAAACATCTGACCGGTCAAAGCCTTGTCGACGTCAATAGCCAGGATCAGGCCCATAAACTTCTTGCTCTAACCCCCATCGCCGACGTGGCTATCCGTGTCACGCCCCACCATAGCCTAAACAGCTCGCAGGGCGTGGTCTCCGATTTTGACATACCTAATAAACAGACGCCGACTGGCTGGAGGGCCTTCCTGGTCAGAGCATACAGCAGTCAGGCAAATAACTATTAGCAGACAGGATTAACAAATACCTACAAAGCACCTCATTATTACATTTGACTGGTCAACCCCACCGGAATTTATCAATGCAAGTTTTATCCGACGTCCAGTATGGCCTTGCATCCCGCACTCGCGGCACTGATTCAAGTGCCAACATTTCGGGCACAGCACAAACTCCCACCGCGGCCGACTTATCTTGAAAATGAGGTCAGCATGACCACCCACACGAAAAGTGCAACGTGCAACAGTTTCTTTCCGTAACCTGCCAGGGTCCACATGTGGCCTACTCCAGGAAATGTGAAAAGTTTCAACTTGAAAAGAAAATCATCAACGTTAGGATAACTAAAGACATCAGCTTCCTGAAAGCGCGGAAAAGGTTGGCCTCTTTCTTTCAGGCGAGCTACGCAGACGCAGTTCGCCGGGGGGCGGAACGTCGTCTGGCGCCGGCGGTGACGCAGTACTGCGAGTCAGATTTTGTCCTGCCACCGCACCTCCCTGGGCTGCCTCTAGCGGCCCATCGCGTCTCCACACCGCTTGCTGAGCCAGCAGCGGTTGTGGAGAAAACTGTCTGATGGGAGTGATTCTGCATCCACCACATACGCTCCACCGTCTCAAACCACGCGTTAGGGCACGGAGGAGATAGAGACAGAGGCACCTGCGGGAGCTCCCAACACCGCCGCACCCCCTTCGCCATCCGAGGCGTTTTCGAAGCCCTATGCGGTTCTGCGCGAGGCAAAGCACGCCCAAAAGGGTGTGGGCTCCAAGAGCCTGATCACTAAGGCACTCCGAAGACATCCGAAGACCGAAGGGATGTCAGAGCGTTCTTTTCTATGGTGCAGCGCTGGGGACTTTTCCCGATTCCAAAGCCTCTCGAGAAGCTCAAAAAGGTGAGAGTCACAGCTCCGAAAGACGACACAAACATAGACACTCCAGTAGCTGTCACAATAAATAATAGGAAAACAAAATACAATTCACATAAACTATAGAGGCCTTCTTAAAATTCTTGACGATGAGTACGAGATACTGCACTCCAATCAGTCAAGTGTCCTCTGTCTACAATAAACACGTTTAAATTCAAAGAAAATTTTTGAATACTCGCTTGCATTTAAGAAAGGCAGGGCTAGTGGAGGTCCAACTTTAGGGGGTGTGGCCCCATTGCCCGAAGTTTTTTGGCGTGTCACACTATCCAATTACAGACCGCCCTAGAGGCTGTCGCCATTCATACCATATTTTTATAGGCAAATAACACTATGCTTCATTTACATCCCTCTTGATTTCCAGCTCTCAAGCTAGGATTTCAGGGACCTTGTGTATGAGCTAACTGCACCTTTCGTCCTTTTAGGCGACCTAAACACACATAACTCTCTTTGATGCAATGCTAGCACGGCTGCCCGAGGTTGCTTTACCAAAAAATATCTAAGATCTTCGGGAGCATGCCTATTCAATAAAAAGAAGCATATATACCATATTATAGGACACAACGCTGATTCACACCATGGCTTGGCGATTGGCTCTGCAGTGCTCTTTTCATCTCCAGAGTGTGATGTTGGCCCTAACCCATATTGTAGGGACCACTTCCCCACCACTTTAACATAAATTGGTAAAGGCTCGAACAGTTCACCTTCCCCCAATAGTAGCTTCAATGAAACTAGAGCGAACTGTACTACATTTACAGAAATATCCAAACTACAGCACATATTCATTACACACCTACACATTGAAGAAGCTACCCAACTAAAACTGGAACATATCTTCCACGACGCCGAAAAGGCCATTCCCCAGGTCTCCAGTGCTCCGCGCAACCCGAGGGGGCCTGGTAAAATAAGGATTGCAGCCGAGCGCGACAGGCCCTGAACAAGGCGCGGGGTCTCCTTCGCAGGTACCCGACATCAGCCAACTTAATTTTTTAAAAAGTGCAATGGCTTTGCCCCGGGAGCCGAAACGATATTGTTGGGCACCTTCATAACATCCATTAATTAATACACAGACACGCGCAAGGTATGGACACGAATGCGTAAACTTAATCGACAACGTACACATAGCCCGCCCTTTGTCAGCACAACGGGGAACACACTTGAAGATCAGGCTTGCACAATTGCAAAGCACTTTGAACATGTGTCCATCTCTGACACTACACAAACACTTTCCTGGAACATAAACCCGCTGGCGAAATAAAGTCCCTTGCGACAACAACAAATCACAGAGTTTTTACAAGTCCATGTTTTCACTACATCAGCTGAGGGCTGCTCTGAGCAGCATGAAGCTCAGCTCCTGCGCCAGAGAACTCCACGTATACAATGATATTGCCACGAACCATGCATTGGGTTTGTTTATTTGTGTTTTGCTTTTACCGCCCGGCTGCGCCGGTCTGTGTTATCTCCGTGCCAAGGGAAGCGCGTGTTCCATTCTTTCTTTCTGTGCCGCATGTGTTATCTGTTTAGATAGGGAGAGCATTCCGATCTAACGTGAACATCCCGGAATAATCTTCTTGCATCTACAATGTTCTCGATGCGAATCGACGGTTCCAGAACCACGCGCGCCGAAAGATAAAAAGCCTGCAGAGCAGACGCCGGGGCATTAGATTCGACGACACTCGCCTGTGCAAGTCACTTTGTTGACCGCTGCTTCGCCGCCTCTGTATTCTTTTGAGTTGTTACGGGAGCACAAGTTCGCTCCAATAAACGTATTTCTCATTCAAGACAACTGCTTCGTCCTTGTCTTCGTGACATCTGGTGGAGGTGCGGGGTACGCACCCTTCATGCCCACTACAACCTCTGGAAGCCGCCGAGCCAGTCCAACAAGAGCCAGCCTCCGCGTGCAAGATTTACCACCCGAGTTCGGTCTACAACCGGAGAAGACGAAGAAGAAAGACGTCGCAACCAGCACCATGCTCAACCAAGCCAATCCTCCTGTCGTTCTGCAGCAGCCACGGGAACCGCCATCATTCCGAGGAGCCCCCGCAGAAGACCCGGAAGAATGGTTGGAAAAACTGGAGCGCGTCCGGAAATTCAACAGGTGAGACGACGCAGAAACGTTCCGGCACGTTTTCTTTTACTTGGAAGATTCGGCTCGCACTTGGTTCGAGAACCACGAGAGCTCCTTGACAAACTGGGCTCAGTTCAAAAGCGAGTTCACTAAGACCTTCACTACCGTCGTGCGGAAAGAAAGAGCCGCCCTTTTGTTGGAAACACGCACGCAACACCCCAACGAAGGTGTCGTGATCTTCGTTGAGGAGATGAAGCAGCTATTTCGCCGCGCGGACCCCGAAATGATGGAAGAAAAGAAGTTGCGCTTCTTAATGCGCGGAGTGAAGGAGGAACTGTTTGCTGGACTTGTCCGAAATCCGCCCAAAACCGTCGCCGAATTCGTGACCGAAGCAAGCACCATTGAAAAAGCCCTCGAAATGCGTGCTAAGCAGTATGACCGCAACTTTGTTGGCGCGGCCAATGAGAACGACTTTGGCAGCACGCGGATCCCGGCCGACAGCCTACGCGAGACTATCCGCGCAATTGTGAGAGGAGCTGCGGAAACTTCTCCCAACGCCGCCGCAGCCCCAAGTCGCTTCCCTCACCGACGTGATTAGAGAAGAAGTGCAACAAGCGTTGGGAACTTCTACGCCATCCGAGGTACCCCGAGAGCCACAAGCTATGACATACTCCGCGGCTGTTCGTCGACCCCGCCCTGCTCCAACACGCCGTCAAGAGGCCCCGCCGTACCGCCGCCCACTGTCACCCGCCCGACCCCCGGTAGCCCGAAACCAGACGCCGAGGAAGACGGACGTATGGCGAACTCCCGATAACCGTCCTCTGTGCTACCACTGCGGAGAGGCCGACCACATTTACCGTCGCTGCCCATACAAGAGACTCGGACTGCGTGGTTTCTCCGTCGACGCACCTCGCCCTCTCCCTGGCCAACGACCACGTGAGATCGACGAGTATCTATCTGAAACCAGCCGTGGCCCAGCGCGTTTCAACCGTTCGCCGTCGCCCTACCCATACCAATCGCCGAACCGCCGTAGCAACGCTGACTTCGCCCGTGGGAGGTCCCCCAGCCCACGCGGGGGAAACTAAAAGCAGCAACTTCTGGAGGTGAAGTTGCTCTACGACGAAATACTGGAAACCCTCCAACGACGCAAGGACGCACCGAAGACAGTGATTCACGACATGCCCTCATCCCGACGACCCGACCCAGCCCTGACGAGACTCCTGAACACGACGACAGCTACACGGCGCGACGCGTACCCGACGTGACCGAGACGTCCGTTGAGAAGACGACGACAACGACGATGCACAGTGCCCGACCGTCAACACGCACAAGCAGAGATACGACGCCCCGACGAACCCGGAACTCCAGGAAGACTGCATCTGATGTCAAGGTGTCCATCGACGGCTTTCACGTAGTCGCCCTCGTAGACACGGGAGCTGACTATTCGGTAATGAGCGGACCATTTGCGTCTAAGCTGAAGAAAGTTATGACCAGATGGGACGGTCCGCACATACGCACAGCAGGAGGCCACATCGTGACGCCAAGTGGAACGTGCACATCGCGCGTCACCATAGACGGCCCGACGTACCCTGCAGTGTTCGTCGTTTTGCCCAACTGCTCCCGCGACGTAATTCTCGGAATGGACTTTTTGACAGACAACGGCGCAATAATCGATCTCCAGACGAAGTCGATAACTTTTTCCTCCGACCACTCCATGACGCCGGAATCGAACCCCGAACACCCTGCAGCTGTAAGGATCGCCGATGATCACGTCACCCTGCCACCCCGCGCAAGCTTGATGATCACCGTCTACTGTGAAGGTGCTGCTCCCGACGTCGACGCTATCGTGGAGAGTGACCGAAGGTTGCTTCTTGACCGCGGTGTGTCTGTCGCAAGAGGCATTGCGCGGTTTAAGCAGCGCAAATCCCACGTTTTGGTCACCAATTTCACCGAGGAGTACCAGCATTTAAACAAGGGCGCTGCAGTTGCGTTCGTCGAAGAAACGCAACAAGCAAGTGACGTGATAGCAGTCGCCTACTTTGAACGCGCACCCGACGATACCTTCAAGCTTCCGAACCCCTTCGACGTGAATCCGGCGCGACCGCAAGAAGAAAGGAACAAGTTATTGGCTTTGCTGCGTCGCTACAGCGAGTGTTTTTCGTCGAACTCAAAGTTACGTCAAACACCTCTGGCGAAGCACCGGATAATAACCGAGGATGGAGCCCGACCTACCCGACAGTCACCGTACCGCGTCTCTTCCCACGAGCGCGAAGCCATCCGGACTCAAGTCGACGACATGCTCAACGACGACATTATACAGCCATCGAAAAGTCCGTGGGCTGCGCCGGTCGTACTCGTGAAGAAAAAAGACGGCACACTGAGGTTCTGCGTTGACTACCGGCGATTGAACAAGATCACCAAAAAGGACGTGTACCCCCTGCCACGAATCGACGACGCCCTCGACCACCTCTGCCATGCGAGGTACTTCTCATCGATGGACCTGAAGACCGGCTACTGGCAAATTGAAGTGGACGAGAGAGATCGAGAGAAGACTGCATTCATAACCCCGGACGGCCTATACGAGTTCAAGGTAATGCCGTTTGGGCTATGCACGGCACCAGCAACGTTCCAAAGAGTCATGGACACTGTGCTAGCTGGCCTGAAGTGGCACACCTGCCTCGTATACCTCGACGACGTTGTGGTATTCTCCCGGACTTTCGACGAACACCTCGCAAGGTTGCAGTCAGTACTCGAGGCCATCCGTACGTCGGGGTTAACGCTGAAGCCTGAAAAGTGCCGCTTCGCGTACGAGGAACTGAAGTTTTTGGGCCATGTCGTCAACGCCGCGGGAGTCCTGCCTGACCCGGCGAAAACTTCAGCCATAGCGAACTTCCCAAGGCCGAAAGATAAGAAGGGCGTGCGCAGATTTCTTGGACTGTGCGCATACTACCGGCGCTTCGTCGCAAACTTCGCACGCATTGCAGAGCCGCTCACGCGCTTGACGAGAGATAGCACCGCTTTCAGCTGGGAAGACGACCAAGAAAAGGCATTCTGCGAGCTGCAAAAACACCTGCAAAGCCCGCCCGTGCTCGCTCATTTCGATGACAACGCCGAAACGGAAATACACACGGACGCCAGTGATATAGGCTTGGGTGCCGTCCTTGTCCAAAAACAAAGCGGGTGCGAAAACGTAATCGCCTATGCCAGCCGTGGTCTGTCGAAGGAGGAGAAAAACTACTCTGCCTCCGAAAAAGAGTGCCTGGCTATTATATGGGACATTTCAAAATTTCGCCCATACGTGTATGGCAGACCGTTCAAGGTTGTAACAGACCACCATGCGCTGTGTTGGCTCGCCAATTTGAAGGACCCCTCTGGCCGTCTTGGGCGGTGGAGTTTGCGCCTGCAAGAGTTCGACATTACAATCGTCTACAAATCCGGCAGGAAACACTCCGACGCCGACTGCCTGTCCCGCGCCCCTGTCGACCCACCACCACAAGACTCCGATGAAGACAGTGCGTTCTTCGGGGTTGTTACGGAGAGCGACCTAGCCGCCCAGCAGCGTGCCGACCCCGACTTGCGAGTAATGATCGACTACCTCGAAGGACGAAACGTCGCCGTGCCTAGAGCGTTCAAGCGTAACTTACCAGCATTCAGCCTCAGAAACTCCGTCCTCGTGAAGAAGAATTTCAGCCCCGGAACAAGAACGAATTATCTACTTGTCATCCCCGCAGACCTTCGTGACGAAATTTTGGAAGCGTCCCACGACGACCCGTCTTGCGGACATCTCGGCACAGCTCGCACTATTGCAAAAATTAAGGCGAAGTACTTCTGGCCCCGCCTTACATCCGACGTCACCCACTACGTTCGGAGTTGCCGGGACTGCCAGCGACGAAAAACGCCGCCGACAAGACGCGCCGGACTTCTACAGCCGATCGCCGTCCCGCGGAGGCCCTTTCAACAAATTGGAATGGACCTTCTAGGCCCGTTCCCGACGTCACGATCGGAGAACAAGTGGATTGTCGTAGCGACAGACTACATGACGCGCTACGCAGAGACCGCCGCTCTTCCGCGGGGGACTGCACAAGAAGTCGCCAAGTTCTTTATAAACCAAGTTGTGCTGCGACATGGAGCCCCTGAAGTCCTAATCACGGACCGCGGAACGGCCTTTACCGCGGAGCTGATGCAAGGAATCTTACGCTACAGCAACACGGATCACCGAAGAACGACGGCGTACCACCCCCAAACGAACGGACTAACAGAACGTCTGAACAAGACGATTGCGGATATGCTGTCCATGTACGTCGACGTTGAACATAAGACTTGGGACGAAGTCCTCCCGTATGTCACGTTTGCGTACAATACAGCGACGCAGGAAACTACGCAGATGACACCGTTCGAGCTTGTCTACGGAAGACGACCGACTACGATGCTCGACGCCATGCTTCCGCATGTAGAAGACGACGACCTCAACGCCGACGTCCAAGGATACCTTCAACGTGCGGAGGAGGCCCGCCAGCTCGCTCGAGTTCGTATAAGGGACCAGCAGCTGGTGGATGCCGGCCGCTACAACCTCCGACGCCGAGACGCCGAGTACCAACCAGGGGATCGTGTGTGGGTTTGGACTCCCATCCGACGACGCGGACTGAGCGAGAAACTTCTGCGACGGTATTTCGGACCCTACCAGATTCTGCGACGTGTTGGCCAACTTACCTACGAAGTGATCCCCGATGGTGACTCCGGCACATCACGACGACGTACGCGGCCCGAAGTCGTCCACGTGGTTCGCTTAAAACCTTTCTACGAACGATGACGAACTTTTATTTTCATTTTCGGACTGTCGCTTATGTTAGCATCGGGTCGATGCACTCTTAGAGGGGGGGTAATGCCACGAACCATGCATTGGGTTTGTTTATTTGTGTTTTGCTTTTACCGCCCGGCTGCGCCGGTCTGTGTTATCTCCGTGCCAAGGGAAGCGCGTGTTCCATTCTTTCTTTCTGTGCCGCATGTGTTATCTGTTTAGATAGGGAGAGCATTCCGATCTAACGTGAACATCCCGGAATAATCTTCTTGCATCTACAATGTTCTCGATGCGAATCGACGGTTCCAGAACCACGCGCGCCGAAAGATAAAAAGCCTGCAGAGCAGACGCCGGGGCATTAGATTCGACGACTCTCGCCTGTGCAAGTCACTTTGTTGACCGCTGCTTCGCCGCCTCTGTATTCTTTTGAGTTGTTACGGGAGCACAAGTTCGCTCCAATAAACGTATTTCTCATTCAAGACAACTGCTTCGTCCTTGTCTTCGTGACAATATGACACCTACACGTAGACACTCTTTTAACACTCCTCCACCTATACAGCAAGATATGGCTTTTGAGGCAGATTTCAAGGTCATGGCGGGAGGCCGTAGTAGTTCTTATACATAAGCTCTTCCTAAATTGCGTTTGCTTTTGCCGGCTTCAGCCAATAGTACAGCTATGCTCATATGATCTCATAGGTTCTCTTGCGGGAAATGAGGTAGTGCCTCGCATAGCCATTCCCTTCTTGCCTCATTATATAGCTTACTTGAGCGAAGAGTACGCTAAAACTGGTGTCAGTATGATTCTAACAAGGAACCTTTTAGTATGAAAGAAACTTGTGTTTTGTCTTCATGGCTTCTTTAATAGCAGAGCCTTAACCCCTAACTGATAGATTGGAGCCGGGGTTCCGGCTTTCTGTTCGATACGCCCTTCATTTTGCGTTTGAATGGCACAATATCTTTCTACATCTTCTGAGGAACTCTTTAGGAATTGACGTAATAGTGTACATGGCACTGCTTTATACGAGTTTGCAGCGACGTGTTGCAGATTCGTCTCCCTCCTAAGAATTTCGTGGTATGAAGAGCAAAAAAACAAAAATCTTGTTATAACTGCCATTAACTACGAAATTCTTGTTTGAAGTACTACCACAAAAATTAACTTGCACAAGCTCACAGTTTTGCAATAACGAAAGACCACTTTACAACGGGAAATCCGGGAGCACATCCGTGTGGCCCGGATCCCCCGCAACATGCATTCATCACACCACCAGGAGCACGGTCAAGCAAGGGCCATGGTGTTACACAAAGAGAACCAATCTAACCCAGAGGTTTGCTACGTAGACACGCGAGATACTCTGGCCGAACCGCGGTACTGGTAGTGGAGGTTGGCCACCAAGCTAATGCGGTATCCTCGTGCGCATTCAACACGTCCCCCACAGATACGGGAGTAGTGGCCATCGCACTCGCCATCACGGGTACACGGGCCAGCATAATCATAACGGATTCTGAAACCGCCCTGCGCATATACGCAAGAGAACGGGTTTCTACGGAAGCGGCGCGTATACTACGAACCCGCTCTGAGACAACAGCAAGGCAAGTCCGTCTGGTTTGGACACCAGCGCACTCGTCCCTTCCGGCGAACGAGATGGCACACGAGGCAGCCCGAGGATTGTGCAAACAAGCTTACCCCGAGTTTCAAGAGGTGCCGTCTGACACGGCGGGAAGAGATAGGCTCTCGACATAACAAGAAGTAACATAGAACTGTAGGCTAAGTCGTCTTAAACTTCCGGCAGCTCACATATCCCGCACAAAAGGACAATCACTAGCGTGGCGTAGGCTGCAGACATTCACTTTCCTCCACACCACCCTGTGTCATCGAGAGTAGCCGGAAACGTACCAGAACACATGAAAATGGTGTGGACTGTCAGCTGCTTCACTGGCCCAGATGGTTTGGGCGTGCCATGTCAAACGCCAGTCCGCCAACCCCGGATACCACATCAGTAATTCCGAGCAGTGGGAGGCCGCGCTGCTTAGCTCCATTCGCGAAGCACAAGTTGCGGTCACCCAGCTGGCGAAAGACGCCGCCAGGGACCGTGGGCAGCTGGTCGCCACCTAACGAAGCGTCCACCCGGAACCCCCCCTCACGTGTGGTTACGCTCAGAAAAGGTGACAAATAAAGTTTTATATATCTCTCTCTCTTTGTGTTCCAAAAATACATGATCACTCACCTAATTATGATGCTTTAAAAAGGTTGACACTGTTCCAAATGTTATGTATAACTAGAAGCTATGCCGTCCTTATAAATAGGTTTATCCAGAAATGACGACACACTAACTAGGCTTGCCGGAATGAATTAAACTTTGATGTCTACAAAACCACTGCACCAGGATCTTGGGACGTAAATAATTCCTCAGAAAATATGAAACCCAAATGATCCAGTAAATATTTCATACAATGTTGAATGCCGTTTTCATTAGGAGAAAGGTCGCCGTTTTGGCACTGTATGCAGAGAGTTCCGTGATAAGATTTTTAGACCCGATTCACCGTAATGACATTTTTTCAGGCATTACCTGATATTTTTATTTGCTCTAAATTGTATTGACAATTGTACCAGCCTTTTGTTACTTGTGTAGTAAGTGTACGCTGGTTTTGTAACTGCACTACACCTGTTTTGTTATCCCTCTCGTCTTGCTTGACGCTGCTCTGTGTGTCAGGTGGCAAGGGATCTTCGTGTTGTTTCAACATCTTTTTTCTTGTCTTCCAGCAAATTGGCTAAAAATGAAACTCACTTTAATTCGTTTGAATTGAATGTTCACTCGTTGAATATTACGAGCAATGGTTACACAGAGTGATAATAAATTCTCAGGCGTTTAATGTTTATTCTCTGGGAGACAAACAAATTTGACCCGCAAAATGGTTTTAATGTTTTGTGATATCCTTGAAGAATAATCTTTTGTCTCTTCTGCAGTGCTGTGAATTGAAATCAATATTTAGGCGTGTTATTTTTGTTGGCGTTGTTCGTTCATTTCAGAATCAACGTGCCGCTTAAGAACTCAGAAGAATTTTCAGCGGCATTTCACTGCAAAACTGGATCATCAATGAGGCTCCCCGACCACGAGCGATGTGAAATTTGGTAAAGCAAAAATTTTGAAAAACAGCCACGTTTCCCGCAGATTGAATAAACTCTTACTTGTTTCGTGGAGCATGTTATCTGTTACTGAAAATACGTTAATTAGAGGTATTTTCCCTACAAACATAGAGGTTAGACACAAATTAGTCGATTAAGCGCTGCTAATATCAAAGAAATTTTAGGGACACTTAACCAACCATCGTACTCCTCTTTAAGAAAGCTTTCCCTGTTCTTAATACTTAGATCAATGAAGAGATCAAGTACGAGGTTTTGTAAATATATACTTCATTGTACTCATGAGGTTCACTGGGAGAAAGAAATTTCTTGTTTCGTGTTTCGCCTGAGTCTACGCACTGCGCGCAAGAGTGTTGTGGGCAGAAAATACATATATATGTTTTAACATGGTGGTTCAGACTCCCCGGTAAGCGGGTGCGTAAATGACCTGCTGGTCAACTACATGAAAAGTAGTTAGCAAGCTTTTTATGTTTCTCAGAAATGTTGTTTTTCGTTACTTGAAAGGAAATCAAAAATTCAACTAACGCTTTTTTTCATCGCTTCACGGCGGGTATGTAGTTTTTTTTGTGAACTCGTTTGGTAATATCAATGTAACTGTGTTCTGCCCACTGTGATCTTGTTCATGGCTACCACTCTCCGAAAACGGCATGCCCTCGCAACATCATTACCCATGCTAGGTGTCCTTCAACATAACAAGCTGCATGTCAGCACTCGGCACATTACGCCCCGCCTACTTTATAACAATTGCGTGCCCTAGACACCGACATTCGCCCGCTACATCTACCCGGGACAACGCCCAAAAGTGCGCTTGCTGTTAATTTTTTTTTCAAATCAAAACATGTGCATCATGTGCACATGAAATCATGTGCACAATCGCGTTAGCTCCTAACGCAGTTCTGGACGCACGTGTATTTGAAGAAATCGGTGATCTTTGCCTGACGTGCGCCGCTCAACTGCTGCAAGATGAACGATTCGAAGCTGTCCATGTTCTTGTCCACTGCGTCGGTGGCAATGATGTACCTTCGAAAAAAAGTGCGCAGTTTTGCTACGCACTACAAAATTATCGGCGTTAGACACGGCTTCTTCGCCTTGACTTGCGGGCCCTCTCTTAGCATCGTCATCGTCGCCACTTTCTTTCTTTCTTTCCAAATTCTTTATCTGTTACAATGACCTACCACATCCTCCCCTTTGCTTTCCGAGGTTTTCTTGACTGCCAACTCTTATTTCTTTGTTATTTTCAACGACGGCTCATTTCCTATTCTGATTCTCTACATGCATAGCGAGGTCCTTTGTTCTTGCAGTCTTGGTGCCATAGGAAGCTTAAGAGGGTTCAACGCTGGTCGACCACTCTCGACATGTCGCAGACACTCGAGTCACGGTCCGGGGGTTAAAAATTACTCCCACCTCCCCTCGCGGGAACCCTTGTGTAGATGCGACGCATAGGGGGTTCCGTTGTTGTCTCCGTTAGGTTGATTCTCCCATTGCGTGAAACGTGCCGTGAACCCCCTGCCGCGGCTATGACGCAACACAATCCAACACAATCCACTTTAATCCAATGCAATCTAAATCCAATCCCATCCAATCGAATCTAATCCAATCCAAGCCAATCCAGTCGAATCTAATCCAACGCCCCTCGCCAGAGAGTGTTCGCTATCGGAGAGGAGAGGGGGGTGAGCGGCGGAGAGCGCGGCGAGGAACATGGGGGAGGGGTGTGGAAGGACAACGACAATGCAGTATGGAGGGTCAAGGTGAGTGAATGGGATGCCGTCGCATCTAAAAAGAAGGTTCCCTTTACCCCGAGTAGTCCGAGTGGCACTGGCTACCACCCCTAAACACAGGAAAAAAAATGTAAACATAAATACCCGAGAAAGTGGAGGGGAAAATCTCCCCACCGGTATCGTGGTGGTTATCGCACCTGACCGGTATTCTGTAGGTCGTGGGCTCGGTTCCTACCTGGAGGGCATTTTTTCTCCACTTTCTTTCTTTCTTTCCAAATTCTTTATGTGTTACAATGGCCTACCACATCCTCCCCTTTGCTTTCCGAGGTTTTCTCGACTGATAACTCTTAGTTCTGTGTTATTTTCAACCAGACCCTCATTTCCTATTCTGATTCGCTATATGTATAGCGAGGGCCTCTCTTCTGGCAGTCTTGCTGCCATAGGAAGCTTAAGAGGGGTCAACGCTGGTCGACCACTCTCGATATGTCGTAGACACTCGAGTCACGGCCCGGGGGTTAAAAAAAGGTCCCCTTCACCCCGAGTAGTCTGAGTGTCGCTGGCGACCACCCGCAAGCACAGGAAACAAAAATACGAAAACGTAATTACCCCAGAAAGAGGAGGGAAAGTCGCCCCGCCAGTGGCGTAGTGGTTATTGCACCAGACCGGTATTCTTGAGGTCGTGGGTTCGGATACCACCTGGCGGGTCTTTTTTCTCCGCTTTCTTTCTTTCTTTCCAAATTTTTCATCTGTTACGCTGACCAACCAAATCCTCCCCTTTGCTTTCCGAGTTTTTTTTGACGGGCAACTCTCATTTCTGTGTTATTTTCAACGAACCCCTAATTTCGTATTCTGATGAATATATATATATATATATATGTATATATATATATATATATATATATATATATATATATATATATATATATATATATATATATATATATATATATATATAAGATAAATAAGAGGTACAATAAGAGGTACAAGCTCAAGGCGGTGCAGGGCTATGCCAAGTAGTGGAACGCTTCTATGAAGATGTGGAATCGGCAATTGCTAAAGTAAAAACACAGTATACCGTAGTTATGGGGGACTTCAATGCTAAAGTAGGCAAGAATCAGGCTGGAGACAAGGCAGTTGGGAACTATGGTCTGGGCTGTAGAAATAGCAGGGGGGACCTACTAGTTGAGTTTGCAGAACGGAATAACCTACGCATAATGAATACCTTCTTCTGTAAACGGGAGAGTCGGAAGTGGACCTGGAGGAGCCCGAATGAGGAGCACAAAAATGAAATAGACTTTATATTATGCGATAACCCTGGCGTCGTGCAGGATGTGGAAGTGCTCGGAAGGGTAAGGTGTAGTGACCACCGTATGGTAAGATCTCGAATTAGGCTAGATTTGAGGAGGGACCGCAACAAGCTAGTACGAAAGAAGCCGATAAATGAGCTAACAGTAAGACGCAAAGTAGAAGAATTCAGGATCGCGCTGCAGAACCGATATTCCGCTCTTAACGAGGAAGCCGAGTTTAAGACGCAGGAAGCCAGCGACAACCTTACACGCATTATTACGGAGTGTGCAGTAGAAGTCGGGGGCACTATGGCTAGACACGATACTGGTAAACTTTCACAGGAGACGAAAGATCTAATCAGGAAACGGCAAACCATGAGAATCTCCACCGCAGCTGACAGAATAGAACTAGCGGAGCTCTCCAAGCTAATCAATAAGCGTAAGACAGCTGACATAGGGAAGTATAATATGGAGAGGATCGAATACGCTGTATAGAACGGAGGTAGCCTGAAAGCAGTGAAGAGACGTCTTGGTGTGGGGAAAAATCAGATGTATGCACTTAAGGATAAGCAAGGCAATGTCATCACAAATAGGGATAAAACAGTCACAGTGGCCGAGGAGTTCTATAGGGATCTCTACAGTAGCCAGGACATACAGGATAATGCCGAACGAGACAGTAGTTCACAGGAGATAGACATCCCACCAGTAACGACCGAAGAAGTAAGGAAGGCTATGAAAGAAATGAAAGGGGGCAACCTGGTGAGGATGAGATAACAGCAGACCTCTTGAAGGATGGCGGAGAAATTGTCCTTGAAAAACTAGCAAACCTGTATACGCAATGCCTAATGACCGCAATGGTACCGGAATCTTGGAAGAACGCGAACATCATCCTAATTCATAAGAAAGGCGACATGAAGGACTTGAAAAATTACCGGCCGATCAGCTTACTGTCAGTCGTCTACAAGGTATTTACCAAGGTAATCGCTAGCCGAATTTCTGCAACCTTAGATTTCAGTCAACCTAAAGAACAAGCAGGGTTCCGTAAAGGTTATTCAACAATGGACCATATTCACACGATCAATCAGGTGATAGAGAAGTGCGCTGAGTATACTCAACCCCTATATATAGCCTTCATAGATTATGAGAAAGCATTTGACTCGGTCGAAACCCTAGCAGTCATTCAGGCATTACGGAACCAGGGGGTAGATGAGCATTATGTAAGAATACTTAGTAAGAATACTTAGTACCTGAGCATTATGTAAGAATGTAGGATATCTACAATGGGTCTACAGCTGCGATCATCCTCCATAGGGAGAGCAGTAAAATACCTATAAGAAAGGGTGTCAGACAAGGAGACACAATCTCTCCAATGCTATTCACAGCATGTTTACAAGAAGTATTCAGAACGTTGGATTGGGAACAGGTGGGAGTAAGGGTTAATGGAGAATACCTCAGTAACCTCAGATTTGCTGATGACGTTGCCTTGCTAAGTAACTCGGGGGACGAATTGCAAAGCATGCTTTCCGCACTGGGCGAACAGAGTAGAACCGTGGGACTGAAAATTAATATGCAGAAAACTAAAGTAATGATCAATAACCTCGGGACAGCACAGCGGTTTGACATAGGTGGCGAGGCAATGGAAGTGGTAAGCGAATATATCTACTTAGGCCAAGTTGTGACCCCAGATCCAAACCATGAGGCAGAGATAATTAGAAGGATCAGAATGGGGTGGGGTGCATATGGCAGACATTCTCAGATAATGAATAGCAGCCTACCATTGTCGCTGAAGAAGAAAGTGTATGACAGCTGCATCTTACCGGTACTCACCTACGGGGCAGAAACTTGGAGGCTCACTAAGAGGGTTCAACTTAAATTGAGAACGACTCAGCGGGCAATGGAGCGGAAAATGATAGGTGTAACATTAAGGGACAAGAAGAGAGCGGAGTGGGTCAGGGAGCAAACTGGTGTTAAAGACATATTAGTAGAAATTAAGAAGAAGAAATGGACGTGGGCAGGACATGTAATGCGAAGGCAAGATAACCGCTGGTCATTAAGGGTAACAGAGTGGATCCCTAGAGAAGGCAAGCGTTGCAGGGGGCGGCAGAAAGTTAGATGGGCAGATGAGATAAAGAAGTTTGCGGGGATAAATTGGTCACAGTTGGCACAGGACCGAGGCAATTGGAGAATAATGGGAGAGGCCTTTGCCCTGCAGTGGGCGTAGATAGGCTGGTGATGATGATGATGATGATGATGATGATGATGATATATATTTATATATATGTGCATATATAGTAAAAAGGGGTACATAAAAAGCATGCCAACTTTACTTCGTAAACAAATTTACACCGAAGTTTCGGACGGGGACCGTTCTGTATCAATAGTTATACCTTACAGAATGAAAGGGGCCTATATTCAGTTCAAGCACCTGAGATTCCTGGAGGGATGACATACGTTTATCTTTTATGTAACCTCCCCTGGAACCTCCTGCTTGAGTTGTATATAAACCACTTCCATTCTGTTAGATATTACTGTTGATAAAGGACTGTCCCCGCCCGAAACGTCGATGTAAAGTATCTTTTCGAAGTGAACTTTTGTTTTTATTGCGCCCCTTTCTACTCTTCCACCTTCACTAGCCTAACCGTTTATATATATATATATATATATATATATATATATATATATATATATAGAGAGAGAGAGAGAGAGAGAGAGAGAGGGAGAGCGGTTGAACTTTTGAAGATGCTAGAGAACACAAGAAAAGAGGGCCCTGACGAAAGCAAGTCCCTTTGCTGAAACGTTGGCAACAAGCGTGCTTTTACCTTGTTCAAAGTTTTTTTTTCTTATATATATATTGTCAAGAAGACAGCCGACACGCCGGTAGCCGGTTGAGGCTGTTTAATTGCAGGAGAGAAGCCGATGGATAACGCAGGTCTGAGCGTTGCGATCACCAAGCGCTTTTCTGGCGCATGCATGTCCTGGGGTTCATCGTCTTCCCTGACACCTCTTTGGAGCATATCCCCGTGTGGGGATTTGGCATAATCCTATATGGGCTCTGCTGGTGAGGCACATACCCCGATGTCTGGATGCATTTGTTCATTACCCTCGTTAAAATCGCCCCCGGTACAAAAGGAGCCAACCTGGCGAGTTAGGGTGATGGTGACCCGAGCGGGTCATAGTAAGGCTTCAGCCTATCAACGTGGACTGTTTCACGGCCACGGCGGCGAAGATCCGAGGACGGAGTAACGGGCTCAACAAGGTAGTTCACTGGCGAAGTGCGGGCAATGACCTTGTATGGACCGCGATATTTGGCCACCAATTTTTGGGAGAGACCGGGTGTTCAGCAGGGCACCCAAAGCCACACATGCGAACCAGGATCAAACATTTTAGGACCGGTAGAGTCGTCACAACGATGCTTCTGGCGCTGTTGGTCAGCAGTTGTAAAAGAACGGGCTAGTTGTCGACATTCTTCAGCATGCTGCGCCATTTGCGAAACCGGTGTGCATTCTGTGGCATCGCGGTTGTAAGGGAGTATGGTATCCAGGGCGCATGTCGGCTCACGTCCGTAGAGCAAGAAAAACGGGGAAAATCCCGTCGTCGCCTATGTGGCTGTGTTGTAGGCGTACGTTATAAATGGGAGCACGAGGTCCCAATTGGAGTTGTGAGATGACAAATTTATTGAAAGCATATCGCCCAGGGTGCGGTTGAATCGTTCCGTAAGCCCATTCGTCTGTGGGTGGTATGATGAGCTTGTCCACGTGATATTCAACGAGTAGCGCTTTCACGACTTCTGATAAGAAGACCCTTCCTCGATCGCTCAGGAGCTCCCGAGGCGCCCCGTGCCGAAGTATAAAATGATGTAGTAGAAAAGTGGCGACGTCACGAGCCGTGGATGCGGGAAGTGCAGCAGTTTCAGCATACCTTGTCAGGTGGTCAACGGCAACAATTATCCATCTGTTACCGGAAGCTGTAGGAGGCAGTGGCCCGTATAGATCGATCCCAACGCGGTCAAAGGGTTTTTCCGGGCAGGGTAGTGGTTGCAGTGGCGCGGTCGAGCGAGCAGGTGGCGACTTGCGGCGTTGGCATTCCGGGCACGAGCGAACGTACTTCTGTACGAAGCTGTACATTCCACGCCAATAATAACGGAGGCGGAGTCGCTCGTATGTCTTGATGACGCCTGCATGGGCGCAGCTCGGGTCGTCATGAAATGAAGCGCATACATCTGCGCTCAAATTGCGTGGAATTCCGACCGTCCGAGAAATAATTGCGGCGGTAAAGCAGGTCGTGGCGCAGTTTAAAGTGAGAAGCTTGCCATCGCAGGACCCTTGATACACGGGCAGTTGACACACCGGAGAGGAAGCTGATCATGGAAGATATCCATGGGTCCTTCCACTGCTCAGCGCACATGTAAGTAGCACTGAGAGACGACAAGCTGCAGTCGGTAGTGGCGAGGTGAGACACGTCAGCCGGCAGCGGAGAGCGCGAGAGGGCATCCGCGTCTGAGTGCTTCCGGCCTGAATGGTAGACGACGTTAATATCGTACTCTTGGAGCCGAAGAGCCCATCGACCAAGGCGACCACAAGGATCTCTGAGGGAGGCCAGCCAGCACAGTGCGTGGTCGTCGGTGTCGACATCACATCGGCGGCCATACAAGTATGGACGAAACTTTCCCAATGCCCATATTATGGCCAAACACTCTTTTTCAGTGACTGAGTAGTTGGACTCAGCCTTTGTCAGCGTCCGGCTCGCGTATGCAACGACGTGCTCTGCAAAGTCAGATTTTCGCTGCGCGAGCACAGCACCAAGACCAATACCACTAGCATCTGTGTGGACTTCTGTTGGAGCAGACGGGTCAAAATGTCGAAGTATGGGCGGCAATGTGAGCAGACGACGGAGTGTCGCAAACGCCTCGTCAAAGGACGCTGACCAAGCCAAAATGCAGTTGTCGCTGCTGAGGAGCTTTGTTAGTGGTGAAATGATGGACGCAAAGTTGCGAATAAACCGCCGAAAATACAAACACAGCCCGATAAACCTCCTAAGTGCCTTTAGGGTGGTCGGTTTTGGGAACTCCGCGACGGCACGAAGCTTGGTCTCGTCCGGACGAGCGCCCTCCTTGTAAACAACATGACCCAGTTTGGTAAGTTTGCGGGTGGCAAAGTGACACTTCTTCAGATTGAGCTGCAGTCCAGCCGCGGCGATGCACATCAAAACTTGCTCTAGGCGAACCAGGTGCGTCTCAAAATCTGGAGCGAAAACGACTACATCGTCCAAGTAACAAAGGCACGTCTTCCATTATAGGCCCCGCAAAAGACTGTCCATCATTCTTTCGAACGTGGCTGGGGCATTGCATAGCCCGAATGGCATAACGTTAAATTCGTAGAGGCCATCAGGGGTGACGAATGCCGTCTTTGCGCGATCAGCCTCCGCCATTGGGACCTGCCAGTACCCGGATCGTAAGTGGAGAGATGAGAAAAATTCGGCTCCCTGCAAACAATCAAGCGCATCATCGATGCGAAGGAGCGGGTAGACGTCATTGCGTGTAATGGTGTTCAAGCGTCGATAATCTACGCAGAAACTAATGCAGCCGTCTTTCTTCCGAACAAGTACCACAGGCGAAGCCCATGGACTCTTGGAAGGGCGAATGACACCTCGCTTTAGCATATCCGTCACGTTGTCTTCAATGGTTTGGCACTCAGTCGGCGACACACGATATGGGCGCTGTCGAAGCGGGGCGTGCGAACCAGTATCAATGGAGTGAGTGACAACGGACTTGCGACCCAGCGAGCTTTGCGCGTGATCAAACGACGAACAGAACTTCCGAAGCAATGCAGCAAGTCGTGCTTGTTGGGTTGAGTCCATGTCTGCGTCCACGCACTGGTGTAAAGCAGCAAATGGCAATTGTTCTGGTACGCCGGATCTAACGCTCAGTCCGTCAATCTGAAGATGGTGCAAATGGTCAGGTACGTCGACGAGTAGCCGGGCATCAACAATCTCGATAAACCCAAGTGTTTCTCCGCTAAAAAGTGAACATAGAGTCGCCGACGAATTCGTGACTAACATAGTGCTTGCGCCATCACGAGTTGTTAAAATGGCACAGTGCAAAGGGAGACATTTCCGACGTAGGAAAATGACTGAGGGCGTAAAGAGAACAGTTGCGTCTGGGACAGTGGTGCAACACAATGGAACGACGACAGAGGCGCCTGGCGGAACGTCAGTGTCTTCAGCAATTAGTAGCTTGGTAGTAGGGGCATCATCGGAATCCTCTAAGACATCAGTGGAAAATTAAAATTCGGCCCGAGCACAGTCAATAATAGCGTCGTGGCGGGAAAGAAAATCCCAACCCAGGATGACGTCATGGGAGCAGGATGGCAGGACGATGAACTCAATGATGTACGAGATGTTCTTGATGACGACCCGGGCATTACAGGCAGCAAGCGGCTTAATGGGTTGCGAATTGGCGGCTCGTAATGAAAATCCAGAAAGGGGCGTCATCACTTTTCGTAGAGAGCGGCAGAGACGGGCATGGATAACATAAACAGCGGCTCCTGTATCGATTAGCGCAACGGTAGGGGCACCTTCTACAATTACGTCAATAACATTTTTTGGTGAAAATTGAGGGCTTGTACAGTTCGACGGTGACGCAGCTCTTACCTCAGGAACTGCGGCTGTTAGTTTTCCTCCCCGTCACTGGTCGGGCGGCGACGCATGGGAGAAACTGAGCGGCGACGTGGGGAGGACGATCGGCGGCTGGTGAACGGCGGCTGTTCAGAAGTCTCGGTGGGCAAATTCTGTGGAGTTTGCGGCGGAACTTAAGACGAGATGTGGGGGCTAGCGTAAAAAGGTACTTGAAAAATGTTGGCGGCCGGCACCACACGACGACGACAGTAGCGGGCGACATGTCCGGGTGTCCGACACGCGAAACAGATGGGTCGATTGTCGGGTGTGCGCCACGCATTTGCATCGTAAGGACTGGTGATAGGGCTTGGAAGTGGTCGTGATGGTACGTGAGTCGGCGCAATGCGCACCGCAGGCTGGAACGACACGGCTGGTTGCGGCGCTGGGGACTGGAAGAATGGAGCAGGCGGTGGTGGCGGCCTGGCTGTCGCTCCAGCGCAGGTGAGAGGGGCATAGGTGGGAGGGGAGAGGGGCGTAGGGGCAGCTACTGGTGCGGTGTGGTCGGCTGGTGGCAATGCGTTAGCTACCTTGTCCAGTATCATATTCCGGAGTGTAGACGCCAGTGGAGAACGCGGCTCTGCGGTGCAGGGAAGCAGGGAAACTTGGCGGGCCACCTTTTCTCGGATAAAATCTTTGATGCGGGAAAACAGGGCGTAATCCTCGTCATACGTAGCCGCCACGCTTGCCACGGACTCCCCGCGAGCACAGGCTTCTCGAGTCAGAGCTCGCTGCTTGCGTATGTCGTCAAAACTCTGACACAAGCGGACGACATCCGCAACAGTTTTGGGGTCTCTAGCCAATAGCATCTGGAAAGCGTATTCCTTCGATCCTTTCATCCAAGGTTGAACTAGCGATATTCTGGTTCATTATCCTAAGGTCTTCCAAGCTTCTGCGTGCCTTTGTCAGCTTTCTTTTCGTTCGGAACAACTCGAGCGACTTTCTGGCCAACCGCTGTTTGAAGCTTGTGCTGCGTTTCTTCTTCGGCCTGTATATTTGATTCTGCACTAGCTTCCTAGTGTATTTACAGCGCAAACAGGGTTTCCCGTCGGGGCTGGTCACCGGGCAGTTCTTTGCGAAGTGGGCTGCACCAAACTTCACGCACTGGCCACTTACTACTGGCTCAATGTCACATCCTGGGCAAAGTTTCAGTCCATCGGCCTTCTTCAGCGCCTCGGCAGCGTCACACTCGTTATTTACGAGAAGTTCATCTGTCTTAATGCCGCGGCAGAACACGGTGCAAAGAAATGGGTTTTCTTGCGCCGCAGTGGCTTCTGTGCACGCTGAAATCGTAACGTGTTTCATAACACGCAATTCGCCCGGTTCTGAGCTCGTGTTCCAGGCGAAACACAGGGCGGTAGGCTCATTTGGCAAGACAGCCTTGCTTCACAATGGGGACGGCAAAATGATGTCCCCAAGCAGCTTGGGTGGCTGCGGCGTTTCCTTCCGGCAGACATCCACCTCAACGACTACAGCAACATCGGTGTTGGAAGCACTTCGTTTCGCCGGTGCGGCTTCGGTGTTACCGAAGTCTCTAGCTTTCCTTTTTTGTCGCCAACTGCTACGTGAAATACGAGGGAGCATCAGGGAATATAGTAGGGATGGCGTCCTCCGTAAGAGCTGGACGTTCACGGTCAAGTTGCACAGTTTCCCCATTGATTATGTGCATAAACGTTTTCCGGATAAATCGTTCATCGAAGTGGCGCGAACAGACAACACAGGTGTTATCCAAAACTTTGTCCTAACGCTTGATATTTCTTGCCCATTCCTTCAAGCGAGCAGGGTCGGTTGGAGCAGAGAACAACGATACCTGTTGTGTTGACGACTTGTATTCACCTTTACAAAGCGGCACTAAACACGTTCTTGCCTTTTTAGATGGCATTATGGCGCACACAACGGTTCAAAACGCCGCCTCACATCGTGTCTTCACACACTGGGAAGAAACAAGGAGCACACCAACAATGCACGTGCTAACCACACCGAAGAAAGGTACATGTTTACGCGCCCTCGACTGCTGCACCAGCCGCCGCTGACAGCGCGCCACCGACACCCAGCGCCACCACCCGGCCGAGGTTCCACTCATCCAAACTGCTTTCAGCGGCGCCGGGGTAAGAGACGCCAGCTCCGGACACCGGGAAAAAGTATGGGAAATGTACGTGTAAAAGACCCGATGGTACTACAAAACCGCAGCGCCACCGCCTGGTCGGCGGCAGCACCGGCCCGCGCCGCGGTGCCTGGAAGGCCGCACTCTTTGCCAACGGACCTAATCTAAAAAATCGATTTTGTAGAATTCAAATTTGGCGCCCTTCGAAGACCGCCTCATGGTCTCTACAATGGCAGAAAGAGGGCGCCAGGAGTCCGCTAGAAGTGGGAGTTCCTGTATAAACATCCCTCTCGCGAGAACACGATCAAATGCAGAGCATTTCCGGGGGCGCACGAAGTTAAACAGTTTGCGTTACGTTAATGTAGTTCCACTCGTGGCAACTGCTGACAAGAGAGCGCTCGTCAGCAGTAATTTGAATGGGTCAACGATATAAGGCGCGTTCATAGCGTCCCGTTCTGTGTCGGCTTTGTGGCGCAGTCGGTAGAGCACCATGCACATTGCGTTCCGCCCGCAGGGTCGAGGGATCGAAACCTGGCGCCTGATAGTATTTTCTTTTATATAGTGTAGGGGGAGGGGTGCGGACAGAGACGGTGTCATGAATGGGCCTAGGACCAGCTAGAAAGTCACGAGTCGGTAATGCGTGCGCAAGTAGGGATAGCTTTATGCGTGGAAAATGAGAGCAGAAGGCAAGAGAGTAGCGGAAACGCAGAGCGGAAACGAGACTACAGGAAAGAGCGTTAAATGCGGTAGCCGGCTAACGAAAACTGTACGCTAAAGAGAGCAAGGGAGGAAACGTCCTACATGGTCAGGATGCGCAGCAGTCCAACGAGGTCTCCTCACTAAGTACGTGTGATCGGCCGATGCACCATGGCGCGGCTTGCTCGCTGAGGAGTCTCACGTCACGTCGGGTCCGGACACGGGACAGCAGCCGCACGTCAGGGACCGTGCACTGTGGTTGACGGCTCGATGGCCCAGCGGCGGTTGTGAGCCGGTGTTTCCCCGAACCGCGCTCTGTGGTCCAGCGCGTCACCACCATGACCAACTTTACGTGGTCACCACATCCATGCACGGGCCAGCAGACAGGCCTCGATAACCGGACCAGCGGCCGACGGCTCTCCGGCGACAGCAGCGGTTGAGACCCTGGCTTCTAGCTCAAAGCGGTCACAGGGCCGCGCTCACTCGCCCAGCGCGTCAAATGCGTCCGCTGAGCCCTTGCTCATTCGATTCTTCTGCACGCTCCACGCGCTCCTCGGCCCTCTTCTTTCTCCTTCACGGGCACCTCATCACACAACCCTGGGTTTAAGAAAGTTTTTGTGAAGCAACAACTATTCTACAAAAAGAAGAGTCATTTGGAGACGCGGAAAAGTTCTGGGGAAGCACAATAATGTCCACAGTTCACGGCAGCACGATCAGTCACAATGGACACTTAAAACGCGAACCGGATGCACAGTGGTATGGGAAAACACTAAAATACGCGAACAACCACAGTGGCTAGTTAAACAACAAACGTGCAGAACACACTACCAAATACACGAGGGGGACTTGGATTCTTAAATTCTACTCATGTAGTCAGCCACTACATTTTCGGTGCCCTTGATAAACTCGACAGTGAAAGAGTACTCTTGAAGTATCAAGCTCCAGCGTAACACTCTGCTGTTCACGTGCTTTGCTGATTGCAAGTACTTTAAGGGCTGGTGGTCACACTGTATAATAAAAGGCTTCCCATATAAATAAATATGAAATTTGTTCACCGCCCAGATCAGAGCCAAGCACTCGCGCTCAATGGTTGAGTAGCGCGTCTCTCTCGGCAACAGGTTGCGGCTTGCGTACGCGATGGGGTGTAAGACATTCTCGCACCCTCTTTGCAAGAGAACCGCCCCGAGGCTCGTGCTTGAAGCGTCTGTGCGTAGTATGAAGGGTTCAGTGAGGTGCGGAGCCTGCAAAATTGGTGCAGAGGCAAGTTGAGTCTTCAAATTGTTGAAACCTTGTTCTTCTTGTTCGCCCCAGCATACAGTGTTGCTTTGCCCCTTTTTGGTCAGGTCGGTTAGTGGTTTTGTGATAGCGGCATAATTGGGAATGAATTTCCGGTAGTACCCGGTCAACCCCAAGAAAGACTGTACCGCTTTTTTCGTTCTTGGTCGTTTAGAGCCCAAGATCTTGTCGAAAGCCTTCAAAAGGGGTTTCACTTGGGAGCCCCCATGCGGTGTCCTAAAAAGGAAATGGTGCTCTCTCCGATTACGCACTTGCTTGGCTTGATCGTCAGGTTGGCATTTTTTATTCTTTCAAACACTCGACCCAGTGTGTCCAAATGCTCTTGCCAGGTGTCCGTTGCCACGATTACGTCATCGATGTAGTGGTGGACGTTTTTCAACCCACCTAGCACAGCTCGCATTAAACGTGCAAAGACGGCTGGGGCGGTCTTTATACCGAACGGCATATACCGGAAATGGTACAACCCCGACAAGCTCGAAAACGCGGTCTTCTCGCGGCTGTCAGCAGTCATGGGCACTTGCCAGTAGCCTTTGGTAAAATCGAACTTTGAGAAGAATTTCTTCTTCCGAGCGAGGGCAAGTACGACGTCTATGCGCGGAATGGGCTCGCAATCGGAGACAAGAAGTTTGTAATGCTCTCTAAAATCAATGCAGAGCCAGATGGTACCGTCAGGTTTCTTCATAGCCACCATTGGCGCATTGTAAGGAGACTGCGATTTTTCAATGATTCCCATCGCTAGCATGTCTTGAACTTCTTTTTCAATCGTCTCATCAAGTGCAAGTGGTAGTGGGTATTGAGAAACGCGTACAGGCTTGTCAGTCGTTAAATTGAATGGGCACTGTACATCGTTTGTTTTTCCGGGCAGGTCAGAAAAGATCAAGCCATACTTTTGGATTAGTTCCTGCACCTGAGCCCTCTGCTCAGCATTGAATTCAGGTGAGAACTTGACATCTTCGCAAGTTTGCGTCTGTCGAAACGGAAGTATGGGAAGGCTGTCGGCCGATGGTGGGTCGTCGAGATCATCTGTGGTAGCCGGGACGTCGTCAATTGTAGCGGCAACTGATGCTTGCGGCGGTGGCGAAGACGTCCTTTCTTCGTACAGTTTCAACATGTTTACGTGGAAGACCTTCCTTTTGCCACCCAGGCTGATCTCGTAGTCCAGGTCGTTTTTCTTCCCGGTGATCTCGAATGGCCCCTTCCACTGCATCAGCAATTTGTTTAAATCAGTTGGGAGCAAGATACGAACCTTGTTTCCAACTGAAAGCTTCCTCGGGCGACTTTTCCGGTCATAGTAGTCCTTTTGTTTTTCGTTCGCTTTGCCAAGTTGCTCATTGGCAATTTTACACGTCTGCTCCAGTCGGTCTCGTAGATCGACGAGGTATCCGTAAGTCATCCGAACCTCACCATCGAGGTCATCTTTCGTCCACAGCTTCTTGAGTACAGTCAAGGGCCGTCGCACATGTCGTCCGTAGATGAGGTCGAAACGGGAGAAGCCCAGGCTGGCTTGGGGTACTTCCCTGTAGGCAAAAAGAAGTGGCGCGAGGTAGCGGTCCCAAGTCTTAGGCTTCTTCTGGCACAGTCTTTTAAGCATCGTTTTCAAAGTGCCGTTAAACTTTTCAACCAGCCCGTTCGCCATGGCATGATAGGAACTAGTGCGGAGGAGCTTGATTGACAGCAGTCGGCTGACTTCTCGCATCCACTCTGAGGTGAAGCTGGCTCCTTGATCGGGGACGATCTCCTTGGGGATACCGATGCGAGAGAACATTTCAATGAGGGCCGTTTCATTCCAATGAGGGCTCATTTCAATGAGCGCTCATTTCAATGAGCGTCCGGGTATCGGGTCGCGAAATCGATGAGCGTCAGCACGTATCGGTTTCCTTTCTGCGACTTGGGGGAGAATGGGCCAACTACGTCAACAGCAACCCGTTCAAACGGCGTCTGGATTAACGGTGTGCTGACCAAGGGCGCAACACCGACTTTTCCCTTAGGCGTCGTTCGTGGACACCGGTCGCAGGATTTAACAAAGCGTTTTACATCTCCACGTATGTCAGGCCAGTAAAACTCTTGCAGGATACGATCGGTCGTTCTTCTGATGCCCTGGTGGCCCGCCATGATTCTTTCATGTGCCACTCGGAGGATGGGTTCCCTCAGTTTCTTAGGAACGACAACTTGCTTAAACTTCCTGCCCGTGGCAAGGTGCTATTCCCGGTACAGGAGGTTGTTTTACTCAAAGAACGAGTAACTCTGTCCTTTACCAGATGGAAAATCCTTTCCTAACTTCCGGAAGCAGCGGCGGAGGGTCGGGTCTCGCCGTTGCTCCTCAACCAACTCTTGCCTTGTGATGTCGGCGCAGATGATTTTAGGTACCGGTAAAGGTGTAACCTGGGCCCGATCCGTCTTGGCAACAGCCGACACTAAAACATCTTCGGGTAGCTTTGAGGCTGTTGTGGCCAGTGCTGCGCTGGTGGCATCTTCGGCTTTGTGCTCCCAATCAGGATCTGGCATGTGAGGGTCCCTCACACCTTGTATGTTCCCGAGCACGAGGTCGTAAATTGGCTGATCCATACAAGCAGCAGTAATCTCGCCCACAAAGTAGGGGGTTTGGAAGTAGATGTTTGCCTCTGGGAGTTGCTTAACTGTTCCATCGAGGAGCAGTACCCGGGTGGTTTTTCCTGACAGGTGGTTCTCGCTGACCAAGTCACGTCGGACAATGACGGTGTTACTGTCAGTGTCCCGAAGAACGGTGACGGGATTTCCGAGTAGTCGGCCTTCGACGACCGGCATTCCTTTCACTAGGAAGGCAGACTGTTGCTAAACGATGCCGCGAGGACACTTGTCGCTTGGGGACACTTCGTGTTTGACGTCGGCGAGTTCGGTGCGCTGCTGTGGCGCTTTCCGGGGCTCAGTGATAGCACAAGCAGCAACCTGCTCTTTTCCACTGGGCCGATTCCTGCAGTTTTCAGTTTTATGACCGGAGCGACCACAGGTAGCGCATCGTGCCTGTTCTTTAGTGGAGTTACGGCAGTCTTGGGCACGGTGTCTTATGCGGTTGCACACAAAACATCTCGGTGGCCCTTTCTTTAGGGCGTCTGCCGCGACTTTAGTTGTATCCCGGCCGTCATCGGAGACCTTCCCGAGGTTCGACAAGTTTTGCGCTTCCAGGAAACGATCCGCCGCATCGGCTAGGTCGTTCAGCGTTTTGCACTCACGTTCTTTCAAGAAAATCACGAGCTTAGGATGGCAGCAGCGGATGAATTGTTCCCCGATAATATGGTCACGGAGAGCCTCGAACGTTTTCTGAATGTTCGCCATCTCTATCCAATGGTCAAAATAACCGGTGAGTCTCGCTTCAAGCTGTTTTCCTGTTTCGCCATCCTCCGCCCGCGCTTTCCTCAATTTTTCCTGATAGCCTTGGGCTGTAAACCGGAAACGCTGAAGCAACGCCTTTTTTACTTTGCTGTAGTCAAGAGAGTCCTCCGCGGTCATTCGGCCAATAATGGTAAGCGCCTCTCAACTTAAGCACATGCTTACCGCAAGAGCCCATTTGTCTTGCGGCCATTGCTGCCCTGTTGCTACGCGTTCAAATCGTTGCAAGTACGCGTGCAAGTCGTCGCGCTTCTCGTCAAACAGAGGAAGCAATTTCTGCGGGTTGAACGCATTCATGGTGGCAAGAGCTTCATTTCCCGCGGCGGGATTCGATGGGTTTGCACCGCCCTCTTGGAGTCGGATTCGTAGAAGTAGCAGTTCTTTCTCCCTTTATGCGGCTTCTTTTGCTCTTTCTGCAGCTTCCTTATCCCTTTCCTGGGCTTCTTTTGCTCTTTCTGCGGCTTCCTTTGCCCTTTCTGCCGCTTCCTTCTCCCTTTCAGCTGCTTCTCGGCTAGCTTCCCTCTCAGCGGCCCTTGCGGCACGCTGCTCAGCACGTTCGCTATCTACCCAAGCCCTAAGCTCTTGACCCGAAAGCCCCAGCTGAGTTCCCGCAGCAATTAACTTCTCAATGTCCATGCTTTCTAGGTAACCTTACAGGCGCGTTTGCGGCTTACCGACTCCATTCAGCGGATGTTAAGTATCCTGGCAGGCTCGCCACTTTTTGTCATGAATGGGCCTAGGACCAGCTAGAAAGTCACGAGTCGGTAATGCGTGCGCAAGTAGGGATAGCTTTATGCGTGGAAAATGAGAGCAGAAGGTAAGAGAGTAGCGGAAACACAGAGCGGAAACGAGACTACAGGAAAGAGCGTTAAATGCGGTAGCGGGCTAACGAAAACTGTTCGCTAAAGAGAGCAAGGGAGGAAACGTCCTACATGGTCAGGATGCGCAGCAGTCCAACGAGGTCTCCTCACTAAGTGCATGTGAGCGGCCGATGCACCACGGCGCGGCTTGCTCGCTGAGGAGTCTCACGTCACGTCGGATCCGGACACGGGACAGCGGCCGGACGTCAGGGACCATGCACTGTGGTTGACGGCTCGATGGCCCAGCGGTGGTTGTGAGCCGGTGTTTCCCCGAACCGCGCTCTCTGGCCCAGCGCGTCACCAGATCCAGGCACGGGCCAGCAGACAGACTTCGGTAACCGGACCAGCGGCCGATGGCTCTCCGGCGGCAGCAGCGGTTGAGACCCTGGCTTCTAGCTCCAAGCGATCACAGGGCCGTGCTCACTCGCCCAGCGCGTCAAATGCGTCCGCTGAACCCTTGCTCATTCGATTCTTCTGCACGCTCCGCGCGCTCCTCGGTCCTCTTCTTTCTCCTTCACGGGCACCTCATCACAGACGGTGCGGACTACGACGGACAACGCGGGTGACATCGTGAGTTACTGAAATGCTCTGCATTTAAAACCTTCTCGCCTCTATAGCCACAGATATGGCGGTGCACACTTGGTTGCCTGCATGCATTCCACGCAATTGAATATCGAGGATAGAGAAAGGAGGTTATGCGCAGTGAAGACTAGGACTGTGCCTTGGCAAGACAGGCGCTAGTGTCAACTATTCGCAGTAAATAGAAGCTCCAGCTTCGTCTTGTCACGTCCTCGTCTTCCTTACAATCTTTTTTTGGAGAAGAGAATGTTCTTTGTGCTTGTACGTGCGTTTTCAAGATATACCGAACACCTTTGATGTGTTGGTACCGGGACAACATAGCTATGAATTGTCATTTATGTCAAGATGTGGGTTTTAGTTCAGCGGCATAAAAGCAACATAAGTTCAGTATTGGTAGCTTTCATTCGTTGAATAATATGGCGGCTACGACATTTAGAAATGATAAGATACATGTTTTGTACCCTTCTGGGTTGTAGTGCTGTCTGTATATATTATACGTTACGAGTGATTGATCACTTTAGGTTATTCGTTAACCATGAGTTAAAGTGCAAGGGGATCAAAATAATTGCAAGGGGAAAGCTGTTGGTAATAGGAATGGCTGAAGTAAAAAATGGCATCTGCTTGGACCCCCTAAAACTGCTTAGCTAGATAGTTTAAAATGTATTATAAAGTTGGGCTCAATTTGCGAACACAATAAAGGATTTGAAACAAAACTTCGGGAACAATGGCCTCAAAGGATCTTGGTATTTGGATTAGAATGGTCGTAGCCATAATATTGGGACATAATTATTTGACTGAACTATTTAGCGGACCAACAAGAAAGCAAGCTCGCCGAAATGTGAACCCCTGAGGATATAACAGCCGAAATTTTGTCAAATAATGATTTTGTTCTGTTAACTTATCTTTCGACTATATATACTTTGGCAACAAACAAAGAATAGCAACCCGGTGACACATACGAATGCATCCACTGCCACCTTTTTAAGAACAGGAATAGTCTGTCTTATTATTAGTTCCTCGGGAACAAACCAGGTCTAAAGATTTTGTTACGGATATTACACAGAATAGGCAATACTTCCTTGGCTCTCAGCTTCCTTTGGGGCACTTGCATGCAGCAAATACCAGCTCCACTGGCTTTAATAAGAACCATCATTAACAGGCACACCTTATCTGACAATGAAGGCCACAGATAGAACTAGTGAGCACAGAGCGACAAACGCGGGAATGAAGGGGTCGCGTGTAAATTCTCGGTGGGAAGTAGAATGTTTGCCAACAGCATGGATGATGTCATCACGGCCAGTGAATTCTTGGCATTTTTAGTAGCTTGTATTACCTATGTGGCTACGCGGGGACTGCTTTCAGTGTGTGGTCTGCAATACTCACAGATCTAGTACCTGAGTACTGTACAGTGCACTGCCACCCTTTTCTTAACGGAAGTTCGTCTGGGAAGACGTTGATGTTCCCCCAGTTTACCTGAAAAAAAATAATATTCTAAAGGCACTAAAAAATACATCGTGTAAAAAATGATAAACCTGATCGAAATCACCTCGTCCAGATGGTGAAAAGGCCGAATTCGCCACGTTATGGAATAAAATATTGGACACGTAACTTCTTTGAACATATTTTATGAACAATGGCTGAAACATCCGAGCATCATATCCGATGAACTAGCACGACGAAGTGGCACAGCGGGTTCCAATAGTGGCCCGACTTCCGTTTTCTAACGGCGCAAACGCCACTTCGTTCTTTGCAAAAACGTTGTGCGCCAAAACAGCAATGAGACAGTCTGCTTGATTCATTTGTGTGGGCTTTGATTGACGTTGGAATGAGCACCTACAGTGTTGCTCTTTGATGACTTCGACGCGTTTGTCAACACGGGTGACAATTTTGAAGCAACCCAGAACGTACAATGAAATAAGCGGTGCATTTTTGGGGGTTTGTGTGCTGCCATAAGACTTTCGTGTGGTAACTTGGGCCCCCATGGACATCTGGGCTAGATTAACCTCTATTGACTTAAACCAACAGGTCGTGTCCACATCGGCTCTTACAGTGACTCTACATTCGTCCTTTTAATTTACTGTTTTCTAAACGTGTGTAATTTTACCAAGCAATAATTCTAAAAAGGTTTTACAACGTTGCGTAAAGCAGCGTATCATTTGTACTTAAAACACTTCGCAAATACATTGTTTTTTTACAACCAGTATTCAAATAATTGTATTTCCGTTAGTTTTTATATACGCCTAAATTTTGTTTTGGGTTTTGCAAATTTTTTTTTAATTATATAAAACAATAAAAAATGCGTGTGTGGTACGCAGTTTCAAAAACTGCCGCATTTTGCGTAGAGAGGCAATGTCGCAACCAAGGGGGAGTTGCGTTTTCGTCGTTCGCGCGAGGGAGCCGTGTGGCCCCTCGTCATCGAGCAGCTCATCCATCCGGCGGCATGCCCCCGCCACGCCATTACTACTTCAACCTGAGGGTGCTTTCGGGCACGTCGGTCGACGCCATCATCGTTGCAGCGGAGGCCATTGTCTCACCGTCCGACCTGTACAGCGTACAGCACATGGGCGGGCTGGAGTTTCAAATAGGAGTCAACACGCAAGCAGCGGTAAGGAAATTCTTGGACACAAACATTCTACGCATAGGAAGCAAACTAGGCACCCTCGAGCTAGCTAACAAACAGTATGTTATCATTGCCGTCTTCTTCTTGACAACCTTTGTTACGGACGCCGAACTGGCGAAAGCTTTGGAACCTTACGGGAAAGTTGTGCACATAGACTCTAACTGTTTTCGCGACAAGCCGTACCTTAAGACAGGACTGCGTTATGTGAAAATGGAAATGCGCATGGATAACCCAGTACCAAACCTCTTGAGAGTCAGCGGCCAAAGGGCCACGTTCGACTACCTAGGCGTGCGAAGGTGTGCTGGCGGTGCGGCATGGAAGGTCATTTCAAGGCCCAGTGCGTCACTCCGCGATGCGACAGGTGTGTAGTGTTCGGGTACGCGACAGAAGGTTGTGTGCGAAATTGTTCGCGGTGTGGCTGGACGCACGCCACAGCCGACTGCACTGCGCGCAAGTCGTACTCGATGGTGGCGGCTGCAGGGTTCTCGGCGGCTTTTCCCCCGTTGCAGGAACGGCGAGAAAGCGGCGGCCGAAACCGAAGTAGACCGATGGAGGTGAACGAGGACGAAGAATTAACCCCTGAAACCACTGCTGACACCAGGAGCGAAGAAACTCAGTCTCACAATACACAGGTAGCTCACAGTAACAGCAACGAGGAGTATACGGAGGAAACCGGAAAAACGCAACATCAAACAAACGGCGAAAACGGCGGGAGCAAAGTGCGCAAGAAGCGAAGACGGCAGCGAGGCGCCAGCCGGAGCGGGAGGGTGTCAAGATGGCGGCAGAGGAGAAGACGGCTGCCATGACAGCAGCAGCCCGGCACTGCTCGGGGCGGGAAGAGGACAAGATGGCGACGGAGAAGATGGCCGCCATAACGACAGCAGCCGGGCGCGGCCCTGGCTGGAGGGAAGGCAAGATGGCGGCAAAGGAGAAGACGGCCGCCATGATGGTGACGGAGACGACCGCCGAGACGGCTACAGCATCGAACAAAGCCAAAGGAGCAGACGGGCGGCCAGAGAGCGAGGAAAACTGAACTTGCGTCGCGACGACGGCGAAAACGAGGCAGGCAACCACTCGGACTTCCGTCCCAGCGAGCCAGGCACGCAGCAGGACACGACGGAAGCAACCCGACAGCCGGGCGAAAGGTGGCGACGCGCGTCGCGCTGCCGGCCACGGCGCAAGTCGCGCTCGCGCAAGTCGCAAGTCGCGCAAGTCGGCACAGGACGATGGAGTGACTTCAGGAACTTCAACCGACGACGACAGGCTCGTCATACACGAGCGAACAACCTCTACAAACAGTGGGGACTGTGCGACCAGCCCGGACGAAACGGATGGCTAGGGGGGGGGGGAAGGGGGGGTGAGCTAAAAGATTACTCCCACCTCCCCTCGCGGGAACCCTGGTGTGATGCGACGCTGAGGGGGGTTCAAGCGCAAGCGGAGAGCACCCGTCGACCGAAAGGCCACCGGAGAGCGGCACACCGGTTATATGCGCAGCGCGCCCGAAGGAGAGGAGACCGCGGAGAGAGAGAGTACTGTACATGCGCAGCATAGGGCACCCTAGCGCAGCACGGCGCACAGCGCCTCCCACCGGCGGAGTGAGAGTGCGCTGGGCCGCACACCCGCAGATGTTGAGAGAGAGTGTTCACTATCACATGGGCACGCGCCGGCGCCAGTGCGTCTGCCGCGGCTATGGCGCAATACAATCCAACCCAATCCATTTTAATCCAATCCAATTCAAACCCAATCCAATCCAAGCCAAGCCAACCCAATCGAATCCAATCAAATGCCCCTCGCGAGAGAGTGTTCGCGATCGGAGAGGAGAGGGGGTGAGCGGAGGAGAGTTCGGACGCCGGCGACAACGATGACGACGGACGCACGCAGGAAGGACAGGGCGGCCGACAAGAGATGCTCTCAGCGTCGCATCTAAAAGAGCAAGCCAAAAAACTGACAGCGACGCTTCGACCAGCAAGGTCAAAAAGAAGCTCAAGAGCACGAAACAGCGTGAGCAACTGTTCCACTCAGAGGAGTGGATGAGTAGCAAAAATTTTGAGGATTTCGAGGACGATGAGATGTGTTTCTAAAATAATATCATAATTCTCTACATGTTTTTTTTCTCATTGAATTTTCATTGCAGTCGCGGATTTTTTTTTTTTTTTTGCTTGCTGGCTTGCTTTGTTACGCGGACGAAAGCAAAGGAGATGTACGCGCCCGGAGCATGTGTCAGAGAGGAAATGCGTCCCACATAGTCTGTCACTGGTACAGATGGTAGAACATAGGAAATACGTTCCACATAGTCTGTCACTGGTACAAATGATAGAAAATAAGCAATCGCGCGGGAACGGTCCCGAGCGTATAGGCTGGGACGATGTAAAGGACAACATTGTTTTCGTGTGTTCCGGGGCCCCATTGGGACCCGCAGACCATGTGAACCCCTTGGCGAGCAAACGGACGGGAGCTATGAGTGATAAGCGGCGGGCACGCCGACCCCAAAAAGACAACATCAGGCGGCTAACAGCTGTAAGGAAATGCATGCAGGAGAAAGCGCATTCCATTCCCCGGTTTCACGGTATAGTGAGCGCTGGAGCTTGCCGGCCGAGTGCTGTGCAGGGCTCGCCCTAAAGGGAAAGCAATCAGATAAACCACATGTAGGGGACACCGCATTTCCCAAACATCTTTTCATGTCTTGCACTGTTGCGCGGCCTGCTGGTACAGCAGACGCGCCCGACGAACGGGGCTTATCCCACGGAATTGCAGCGCCTGAAGGGGTGTCAATGGAGAAGCGTGCCCGCAAATATCCAGCGACGAGAAAAAAGTATTGTGTTGGGCGGGGTGCGCCTGCCAAGGCAGCTAGGGCAATGCCCCCCCCCCCTCCTCCTGTAAGGTGGCTCAGACACGAGAGCCACCTTACCGTCCTCCTTAATCCAATGCCAGCAAAAAATAGCAGCAGGCGCAAGTGTGTAACTGTCCTTTTAATCCAATATCAACAAAAAATAGTAGCGTTTTTTTGTCTATTTGTGGTTATGCCGGTTCAGTGCAGAAGACCGCAATGCCAAAAATGTCCAACACAGGACTGCAATGTGAAAATGTAAATGCAGAGTGGCGGACTGTACGCGCACAATGGGTTTTGCTTACCCCGGACACTGTGATGGAAACTCAATGCTCTTCTCTTCTATTCACGAATGTCTCGATGTCGCTGTCAGTGTGTGACTGTGCGGACCTTAACAATCCATCCCAAAATTGCTGAACATTTGGACTTGGAACGTCCGGGGTTTTGGAACGCCCACCAAACAACAGCAAATAATTGATCTCGCAAAACAAAGCAGATGTGACATACTGTGCATACAGGAAACGAATATAAAATCTAGTCAGGATGTTCCAAAATTCGAGACTCAACATGGCGTTAAGGGTATCGTTTCTTTTTCAATGCAGAATTCCTGTGGAGTTGGCATAATAGTCTTTAACACATCTTTGCTGGCACATAGCCACTTCACTTTTGATACAGAGGGTAGAATAGCAGTCTTTGACTTTCACTGGAGCGGTGGTCGATACCGCATAAATAATCTTTATGCTCCCCCATACCTTTCTACTTGGAAAAACCTGTTTAAAAACATAGAGCATCTGTTCCTCGAAAACCGGCATGTCATATGCCTTGGAAATTTTAATTGTGTACTGAACCAGAATGACAGGATAGGGCCCTCACATAGGGTAGACTACCAATGACGCGAATTAAACAAGTTAATGCTTCATTTTAATTTAATTGAAGCACATGTAATCCTTCACGGAGCAACAGTCCATTACACATGGCAACAAGGCAGGACGAAAAGTAGGCTAGACAGAGTCAACGTTAGTTCGGTTCTGGCAGACACTGTCACAGAGTGCGAAATAGTGGAAGCTGCAGAATTGATCCCACAAATCTCGGACCACAACCCTGTAGGAATTAAAATACCTAGCAAAGGAAACCCAAGCAATAATCAAGCCTGGCAGCTAGACACTCGCATACTATATGACAGGACATGCAAAGCCAGCCTGAGAAACAGAATAGCAGCATCAATCGAAGGGAAGCAAGTTAACGACTGGAACTCTTTAAAAGTGGAATGGAAGACCCTCTGCTTTGACGAGGGAAAGAAACTCAGACACAGGCAGTCAGATGAGTTAACAAATATATTAAAACGAATGAGAATAATAGAACGAGGCAACCCCGAAACGCTACTAATGCAGACCTATCTTAAAGATTTAAAGCTGAGACACTCCAGGTTAAGTATAGCTCTACTCCACCTCTGCCAGTGTTCATAGAGCCAGACAATCTCCCAGTGCCAACCCAGAAATCTTGAGGTATGAACGAAACAGACAGCTGAAAGCAGAAGTAAACAGGTCAAATCAAGCAAATATCACACCAGGGGATATCGACAAGTTCATTTCCCACTTTCAGGAAATGACCTCAAGTGAAACAACCAGAGACGTTGACAACATTATCTCCAGCCCCTGTTTAGCAAGTCTTCCACAATTACCAGACGAGGACTTTGTACACTTAATCGTCCCGATCTCACTAAAAGAATAGAGTCAATGAAGAAACTCCACAAAGGCAAGGCACCAGGCGTGGATGGATTGCCAGTTGAGCTTTACAGTACGTTCTGGGACCTTCTTGGACGCTTTTATGCGCAGTACTAAATAATATTTTAACAACGCACACAGTACCCCGCACTTTTAAACGAGGAAGACTCATCCTAATACAAAAAATGCCGGGGCATGGAACGAACCCACAAGTTGGCACCCCATCACACTACTGGGGTCAGGCAACAAATTACTCGCATCAGTATTAACAAGGCGCCTACAGCTTACATTGCCGCAAGTAATAACATCATGGCAAGCCTGCTAAGTTATAGACAGAAACTGTCAAAGCTTGAACATGTTGAACAGAGACATATTAGAGTACACCGAAACGAGACTGGCTAGAGGCTGGATTAGCTCTTTGGATCAAGCGCAGGCGTTTGACAGAGTAGAACACAACTACATTTTCGCAGCATTAACAGCCTTTGGATACCCACAACAGTTTATTACCATACTGGCAATTCTTTATGAAAACATGCAGAGTGATCTACTAATAAACAAACAGGTAGTAACTAGTCAGAGCCTAACAAGAGGTGTCCGGCAGGGGTGCCCACTTTCCCCACTACTCTTCGTTTTAGCAATACAGCCGTCCTTAAAAAATGTCGAACATACCATGCATATCTTAGGCTTACAGCTACCGTAGAGCCGGACAGTTAAAGTAATGGCGTATGCCGATGACGTTACATTGTACCTCAGCGACGAAGACAGTTTAGTGCATGCACTTAATTGCTTTGAGGAGTATTCTGAGTTAGCTGGCGCAACACTGAATTGTACAAAAAGTAAAGCCTTAAGCATAAGTCCAGTAGGAAAACAACACATATATGGCATCCCAGTGGTCACACATATAGAAATTCTTGGAGGTTCTTACACGTCAAGCGCGGTATCACTTAAGACATGGAACCAAGTACTTAAACAACCCAGGGAGGATGTAAATGAAGCTTTAGCTTACGACTTTCCATACGCTGTCAAAAGGTATCTCGCACTAAACGTGTTTACAGGGAAAATATGGTACATAGCAGGGACAGCTGCCCTTCCTCGACACATAGCGGTCAAAATCACATCTGAAGTACTGCGCCTATTTTGGACGGATAAAACAACCTTGGTCAAAACGGGGAAACTGGGCTTGCCCAGACAATTCGGAGGGTGGAGCATCCCCTCAGTAACACACTATGCCATGACCTATGCATTGAAAAGTGTTCTTATGGTCCTTGATCTACAGACTGGGCATCCAGCAAGACAGCTAAGTGTATATTTCTTGGGAGCGCAGGCTAGGTTATTGCTCCAGCACACGCCGGATGGGCCTAATGCAACTCAGGACCCCCCTTTTTACACCAAAGTAATAGCAGCATATAGGAAACTAACTACACATATTTCACAAAGGGAAATAGAAGATATGAAGAATGTAGAGCTGGCTCAGAAACTAGATGAGACAAACCCTGAAAACCTAGACGAGAAACAAAAGAACTTTCCCTGGCGCACGCTGATCAATGCAAACGTGCCGGGCGAAGCCCAAGACGTAACATGGAGGTACGGGTGGTCAGTCTTGCAGACAAGAACTGTCTTAAGGAGGCGGGGTACAACAACAACAGACACGTGTGCGCACTGTAATCAAAGGGAGATAAATGAACATGCAATGGTCCAATGCACAGGGGCCAAAACAATTTGGTTCATTGTGACCAGGGCATACAGACAACTCCGCATCCAGGACTTCCTGGAGGGCAGACGGTGGCCAAAAATCCCGCTAGCAATACTCATCATAACGATTAGTTTTTATGTACTGTGGATAAAGAGGTATACTGCTGTCAAACAATCGCGCCCCCGACGAAACCAGTGGAACTTGCTGAAACACATGCACGCGGAAATAACAGAAAACCTGGAAGCAGAGCTCTTCTTCACGGGGAAGAAGAGTTCCTCAGAAAATGGTGTTGTCCTTTTATTGAGGTCTAAAACGGGTGAGTACACTTGAGTTGCACTCCAATACACGGATTACGCTTCACGGGAACATAAAGGGAGGCTTATAAAAGTGGCTGCGTCTGAGCCGCACTTCAGTACACGGGTTACATATCATGGGAACATAAAGGGAGGCTTGTAAAAGTGAGTGCACCTGAGTTGCACTCCAATAACGCACGGGACAAGTTTTGCGGGACCATAGGGAGAGGCTTGTAAAAGACGCAAGCGCCTCGGGCATGGATACTTCCCTCCCGCACCCGGGTACTTGGCGCCTCACTCTTACTGCAAAGTGCGCGCTCTCGCAGATGTAAACCGCGTACTAGTGTATTCACAGGTGTAAGCCATGTGGTGCGGATGTCAACCGCGTGCTTGTGTTGCTACTGCCAAGGCAGTCCCAGATTCATTCTGTAATAGAGGTCATGTTCTGGGTATTTAATAGGTTTCGGCGCCCCCAAACGGGAAAGGTGGTGCAGTTAACAAACCAATGCTTTGCATCTTGTATTTGCCTTTGTATTTGAATGCTTTGTATTTGTGTTTGGAGCAAGGTGAACCCTGTGTAAATGAAACATCTTGTGTAAAGGGAGCGGGTGCCTGGGATGGGGGAATGGTTCTCTCCCCTCCCACCCCAGGACACTGGCTGTCATCTCAGTGCAAATTTATGTACCAAGAAGTGTGCACCACCTGTAATTGTGTTCATACCGTGATAGTTCTTGCCTCATTTCGTGAAATGTATCTGCTTTGTTAACAAGGAGCGATGTCGACCTGGAATGTAACGGACGGACCGAGTGTGTTTGCGTGGGAAAATATAACCACGAGTGTTTTGTATCTGCTTTTGTAACATGAGAAAATAAAAATTCCTTCTTTACATTCTGTAGAAAGTTTCCTTTGCGCAGTATGAAGAGCTCTCTATGTAGTTTTGTTGGATGCGAATCGTTAAATACTGGGTGTTTGAAGGCGTTTATGCAGTCCCACAGACAATTTGGCTCCACAAGCGATGTGTGTTCTATGTGGACCAGTCGTTAGGTTGAACTGTCAATTTTACGTTGTGTAAATGCCTACCTGCTACGATGCCGCATCTTTGAATAAGTTGTGGTAGAAATCTGCAATGTTATTGGTTGATAGGATGGAATTCAAAGGTTTACAACGGCAAAACGCCGCGGTGTGTCGTTTGTTATGGCTGAACAATTTGTTTCTTTAATTATTCGTTCCCATAATTTTATACATGTTATGGTGAAAAATAGCCTGAATTTTATAGTCGGCAACTTCACTATGCCCTGAATCCTGCATATATAAAGGAAGAATAACAGCAAGATACCGTTCTACTCAACCAATTTGTGAAGTGTATACTAAATTTCTCTCACGGAATTGCCATAAACTCAAGAGCCGCAATAATGTCGCATCAGTGAGGGTACATACCCTACTGAAAATTACAGGTAGGAAAATAATACAAATCGAGTCAAGACAATATTATGGTGATTTACAATTAGTACACGTCACATTCATTCTGTAAGTAAGGAGACGTATTGGCCAAGAGCATCATGTTCGTACCGAGAAAAAATATCCCGGGTCATCACCAGTAACAGGAAACCTAGGGATGAGCGAGGCATGCAGGGTATAAGTGTATTCTTGGGGCCCTGACGTTTTCTCCCCGCAGATAAAACCGATGGCAGGTAGAGGTATACAGCTTTGCTTGAAACACGAAGCGGTCTAGTGCAAGAGTTTGAAAACGAGCATCTCTTTGTGTTCTTTTAGTGGGCGTTACGATCTAGGGCGAGGCCTTGGAAAACGAGTGTCCCAGTGCTTTAGTACCGGCGACGTCTAACGACGACGACAGGAGACGCCGACGGCCCATGCCCCGAAGGGGCTTCGCCCAGAAAAGTCGTACAGCTCACATCTTGTAGTGATTACCAAATTCATTGAATGTTAGAAGATTCAGCCAGTTCGGAAGGCAAAGCGAACGATCGGCGAAGCGTAAATGGTGCGTGCGCTTGAAACGAGCCAATGTTGCTTTTTAACTGCGGAGCTGCTCTACCTCTTTGCTTGGTGAAGGTCGGTTCTGGTATCGTATCACGCTCCTTCCGGAGCAGGTTTCTCCGCCCGCTAAACCCGTACCGGTATAGAAAAAAGACAAAAAAACATAACAAGGTCTCAGGGCTTTCGTGATTTCATATAATACGGCACATATTACCCCAAAAACAATGGCATTCAAGCAATGCATCTAATTTAAACGTGAAGTCGTCTATAGGGAGACCAATGGAAGCTTGTTCGTTGTAAGCGGGCTTTTGCCCAGTGCGTGTTGCACTTTAAAAAAGGGCAATCTACGAAATAAATATGATTACAGTAGACCCCTCTTACGCTTGTGTTATCCACACTGTTCCAAAACGAATTGTACGGCAATTAGCCCCTAAGACGACTCCATCGTTACGCCGAGTTTTGTTTACGTGTTATTGCTGGTTCGCTTACAGTGCAGGTGTAAACGTTACAGAATGACTGTCTGCAGTCAATCCAGGTTCATCTATGGAGGGAGGTTGTGGTCAGAGAACTGCTGTAACTGTGGTTCTATCGGAACTGTAGGGAAAGAAATTATATGACAATTACCGGCTACTAACACCGTGCACCACAGCTCCACTGATTGTCCTTATTCACAGTATAGAATGGCACTGAATTTTTGGAGACCAGCTATCAGCCTACCATATTTGAAGTGGTTATTGCGTTCTAAAGGCTAAGAGCAGGCGATACTAAACTAGGTCCCGAATATTAGTTCTTAAAAAATTTTCTAACAACGCGTCAGTAGCGGTGTCTTACACCACAAACATACGTTTAAATTTCGTTGTGGACATTGTGCACCATACTAAAAACAACATAGCTTTAATTGCTTTCAAAATTCAGCACGATTCCACTCTATGACGGTGGAAGACCAGCGGAGCTGTTCGTGTGAGACCGTCGTAATGGGAATGACGTTACCGGGTAACCAACCGCAAGCGTTGACACAGCGAGCAAGCGACGCCTTCTCGGTTGGCAACGGACTCCTGCTCAAACAGGTGCGTCGCGCCGGTGCAGAGTGCAGCGGGATTGCAGTCACCCCCATCTTCAGTTTTCCGCTTCGCGTTATTCAGGGTGCCGATTGACATCGCGCTTAAGCGTCGTGCCGTCGGCTCGATCGTCGTTGTCTTCTGCCTTCTGTGCACCCGCCGGTATGCCCACGCCAGCGCTCTTTGAAGGCCCGCTGTCCTTCCTCGCCGTGCACAAAGCGCGTCCCGCCAACATCTCATCCGGAACACAACTGCAGTGACGCCTCCGGGAGATGTAAAACGTCACATTAGAGATGCGCACACATTGCGGGTGCACGGCTGTCGGAGAGCGAGAGAGAGGGAGATCCCTTTATTTTTCGAGCGAGTTGACTAGGAATGCATGGTGGCCACCGCCCGAAGGTTTGCGGCGGCGGTGGCTGCTCGGTCTTCCAGACGTAGCTGCACCCCCGGTTGGGAAATGCCCCGTGCGTACTCCACCTGCACGACGCCGAAGATGGGCGGAAGTGGGTTAAGAGAACAGGCCCACATATAATGGGTTAGTGTGTCTAGGGAGTCACAGAGGGGACAGTTGGTTGAAGGGAACTCAGAGGAATAGATCTTGTGTAGGAGGACATTGGCCTGAAGGAGTCGCCAAAGGCGCTCGTGAGCGTTGGTTAGGGATGTGAGGGCGGGGTGGTAGCGGACATGGGAGAGGGGGCAATGCTCCGTGTCTTCTTGGTACGAAAGCATTCAATGGCGGGCCGGCCGAGCACTGTGGTAGAGTGCAGGAGCGAGCACAGCGCAGCTGGTGAATTCTCGTGCTGCTTTGTGGGCCACCTCGTTGCCTCCCACCCGTGTGGGCCGGTGTCCAGATGATGTCGACTGGTTGAGTACAGGGAATTTGGAGGTTAAATCTGAGTTTCGTAGCCGACGTACCACGGCGAATGAAGTTTTGAATCGACGCCTTCATATCAGTAATTGTAATTGTGTTTGCGGCGTGGTGATAAGGGCCAAGGCAATTGCTGCCCCTTCTACAGTTGTGAGAGTGCCGGAGAAAAAGGGTGTCCCACAGCGCAAGAGGAGGACGCGTGCGCTATGCCAGGGATGTGCATGGTGGAAGAACCGGGGGGTTGAGAAAGCGATCACCTTTCTTGTCCTACAGATCAAAAAACCCGCGGCTAGCCTATAACAGGTCTACTTCAAAATAACGATTTAGGCAATATTTACTTGACTTTAAATTCACTGAAAGGGCAGTGTGCGAGCGAGCACGGTAGGATTATTAATCTGCCCATCTCCTATTTGGCATTGCACAGGACTGCTCGCGCTCTGGTAGACGGCGCGGAGGACCCCACCACGAAACCGTGATTAGAACTATGCTAAAAATGGTCTCCAAGAGCAACTGGCTCTAGAAGGTCAATCAGGGATGTCGTCCTACCCCTTGGATGTTCTTGGCATTGTTTTGTTCTTTCAGTACTGAAACACTATGTGTGGGCACATGTGGCCACGTCAACTTTGAAAGTACGATGAAGGCCGTGTCGACCAAGCTCGCATTGAACTTTTTTTCATTTGCCAAACTCCCATTGACCACTTTACCATTGCCTTTTTTTCCATTGGTCTCTTGTGTTCCCCTTAGGTGATTCTCCCTATAGAAAACGAGTCATCCATTATGCCTATTTTAAAGGGGCGCGTACAGATTGCTGTATCATTGCGTGGCAAGGAGGAGTGCACCAAGATTATTCATAGTGCAGGGGAAGGGTACAGAACATTTTATGCAGTGCTTTTACACGCTGCCGTTAGAGTAAGCTCACGCCTTCATTTTGTATATATCTGCTTGTAGAATGAATAGTTCAGCTATACTGTTAAAACATTCATCTCATCAAAACGGTAGCCGTTCTCGTATTACGTTGCCTCCGCAACGTTATAAAATGTAGCGCCAGACGTGCGGTTGATGAAGGAATCAACAAGCAACATCATTACGTATTAGAGAAAAATACCCAGAACAAACCTTCCAACGGGAAAATAAGAATATCACAAGTTCATATGTCAAATGTTTGCTCCAATGCGCCTAACATAGTTAAGACCAGTGCGCGACGGATCAGGTGCTCATATGTCTCCTTGTGGATGAGTTAAAAGAATTTAAAATTTATCTAAGGGGGAATAAAACAGAAAATACGGTTCCAATGAAACGCAAAATTATTTGACCATGTCCTATCGCAGTCCGAACAGCACCTTTAAATAACGATGTCGTTATAGGTACTTCGGATGTACACGCTAATTATCTTAAAGCTATGTCAGGAGGACCTGCAAAATATCTCAAAAGTCAGGTTCGCCATGCGCGTCAGAGTTTGTCATGATTTTACCCAATTCGACAAGCAACTTCCGTTCGCTTACTAACCAAAGTTTCTGTTAGTTTGCCAATGTCCACGCCTTCGTCAAATTCTCAAGTCCCGTTGCGATTTTCGAAGTAGTTTCCACAACCGGCTTTTGTCCTTATTATGCAGGTTTGACATTAGTCCTTTGTTCCAATGTGTGCAGAGTTGTATTGAAGCTATTCTTCACGCCGCCTCACAATTCAAAGTGGAAGCGGCATGTCATGATTTTTTACCTTATCAGAGAAAACGCTATCACTCACTAAAGCAACAGCCAACGTAGCCATCGGTAGAGTTGCGTCTGGCAATGTGAAATTAATAGTAGTCATTAATCATTGCAGTGACTCTAGCTAATCAGCGAGCAGGAGTGGCTTGACCGGTGGGCAAAAATCAAGTCATACTGCTGTAGTTGTTTGTATTCAGGCACGGGTGACTGTGACTCTGGTTAGTCAGTGAGCAGAGGTGGTTTTGCCAGTCGATAAAAGTCAAGCAAGATGCACTGAGAGGCGGACGACGAACGGGAAGCGCGTAAGACGTACGTCGAGCCTCTCAGATCGTGTACAACCCACGTACCTTCAAGGAATGTTGTAGGTATGACCGAAGTATTTATATTTTGTGGGCACATTCGACGTACATTTAGACGCTGCGTTAAACCAACCATTGCTTTCTAAAGCAATGCAAGGTCAGCAACCGAGGAAAGTAAACGTATGTGAGTAATAGCTAAATACATTCAGGATAATATCAAGGTTTAGAACGGCAAATAAACGTTAATTTCTAACATTCATAGCGGTTTTCGAAATACTGCAGTAGAACAATAGCACACGAAAATGTGTTCTCAAATAGGGTTGTGGTATGTAAAGGGATACAATTTTGATTTAGTGCTAATGGGATGAACGCGGACGTAACTGAAAATACCGTGCAAAAATATCAAAGAAACCACTAAGGTGCACGCTTTTATATTCTATGCACCTTAGTGGCTTCTTTTATATTTTTTGCAGGGTATTTTCATTTACGCCTGCGTTCAGCCCATTTGCCCATCAGCCCATCAAAACGCACTAAAGATATCTCCAGTGCTTCTTATAGGCAAACTTGCTTGTAACGAGCATAATCCCGGCAAGTTGAAGCACACGAAAGCAACTCGCTGTCTTTGCTCAGCGCCATTCCTAGCTGGTGGGCTGTAGACACCGACCTCGAGGATTTTCTGTTCATTATTTCAGAACACGTGAGCCGACTTCTGGAGTAGTATCAGAACATTCGTCTCTCGCTGCAATACCAACAACACAACACCATGCAGCATTGATAGCAGCCCACGTAGCTTCACACAAACAATTAACCTTTCGAAAACTACGACACACCAGACACATAGGTCACGTTTTGAAGGTAACACGGTGCTTCGTAGCTTTGGGCAAATTTTGTTGCGGATAAATGATACAGAGAAACGAGCTGCGATAAGTCCGCGATTGACATTTGGTTCGGATGTGGTGGTGATCCAATCCCTAACATACACACGTGATATCAACATTACGCTAATTACAAGCGCTAACCGGCACCTGGCGTTGCCTCCGCTAAAATTGAACAAATTTTAAAGTCAATGAACACTAAAGATAATCCAAGCGCAGACAGTCAGATGTTGATAGCTTGAAGAACATTTCAGCGAACTCGATAACAGGCCAGGTTAAATCAGAACGTCGGGTCATGTCCCAGCAGCTACCTTGTCGTGTTATATGATTGTGTTTAGAGGTGAGCATGATGTGCATGTATCGAAATACTTCATATGCAACGAAAACGCAACGCACCGCACCTCTAGTGAACGACACCGGAAAATGCACACCCATATGTTTGCTGCATGCTTAGGCGCCGCACGAAGCACTAACATTTAAAACAGGCCAGGCATAAAAAAACCTCGCATCACCAACTCGCGACTTTCATGATCTATCGTAGCGTCTGGTAGCGCTTGTATGGTTTGTATCAGCACATCCTCCGCTACTCACGCCATGCCGAACGCCTACTGCGCTGCTTCGTTACCGCGAAGTTGCCTAAGGGATAATGGATGTAGTCACGCCTATACGTAAGACCTTTCCAGGTAAAAATTTGCTCCTGCATTTATTTCGGCCTCTCGTCCGTACACGAACCATATATTTCGTTTTTGGGCTCCGGAAGGGTCTTCCTGTGGTCTACAGGGGGTGCTTCCGAACGTTTCGAAGCTGGTTGCCGCGAGAAGAAAACTTGAACTGTCAACATAATCTAAATGAAAGAAATGGACAAGCTTTAAGGACAAAAAAAAAACAACATACACCTGCGAAGCACCGCTGGCCAATGAAGATCAAGAAAACGAAATCCGGAATAGGTATCGACGTCTGCCGATTACAGAATGAGTTTCATACAACACATAAAATGCGTGGAGGCAAGCCTGATACGACACAACAATGATCGGTTGAGTCCCACAACTACCATTTCTCTTAACCGTACCTATTGGTATCCATCAGTAAGTGGAAGACTTAGGAGCAAGGCAGGGATACCATAACTTACAGTACGAATTACCCTGCCCCCGTGACTCTCGAAACACTTATGCACTGATTTAGAACAGCATACGTGCCGTGACACTTTTACAGAGCTTGGATACAAGCTATTGTGTTACCGCGCTAAAACAGGGGCGCAATGTTGCAATTGCTGGTAATCACCGTCTGACAGCTTTGATCCGAAGCCTGTAACAGGTTTTTTAAAAATAATACAGGATTCGGGTCACTAATAAATACCGGGGTACACTGGACAGTTGTCTACCCGGTTTCCGAGCAGTACGCTCTCAATTGGCAAGCTGCTGCCCGTCGAATACTGCATGAAGGATGCTTTTCTCCACAAAAAACACGATGCGCGTTATGAGACCTTGATAGGGCACACGGCCGTAGTTTAACGTTATAGCATTCTCTCGACCGCTGGCGTATTGGCAAAGCGGCATGCATGTGGTCCGAAAGAATATTAAGGATGAGGGATACGCTGCACAATCTAGATAGTATCAAAAGAAAAATGTTGAAATCTTGAACGACTAGGGCAACGTATACGGGTTTAACAGCTTTTTGAATGAATTCTGCGCATAATCCGTCGCATTCACACAGCACTCTGTGAGTTTGTTCGAAATAGAGTTTTCTTTTCTTGATTACTGCACCCAGCTGCTATTGTGAGACAGCGAGCAAAAAAGAAAATAAACTTTAACAAAATCGAGTAAAGTCTTTGAACAGCGTCCTCATTGCAGTGTGCCTTGAGCTCGGGCCACATCGACAGCCCTTCCAGTCAAGTGTAGCTGACCCTCGAGGCCGGAGCTGCCCGAGGCTGTCTAACATTGCCATTTGGAAAGACACATTGCTTCGTTAAAGCTAAAAGGACAAAGAAGACCGGAATTTCAGGTGCAGGATGCTCTTTGCTGGCTGCCGGCAGATACCTTATTTCCTTACTGCGCTTCTGTTTGCGATGTTTTTAGTAATGGTATTGTTTTCCTTCGCGTGCTTTTTTTCAGGCTCAGCTGCCTGTAATCGTTCATTTTATCTGCCGTTGCAGGGAGGGCTATGGATATCTGCGAAAACTCGTAGCGAGTGCAGAGATATGGTGCCACTTTATTGTGTTTTGAATAAAGTGTCTCTTTTCTATCGCACCAAATTGGAAGCAGGCATGAAACAAAACCCGGTTCTAAAATTATTCTACATTTGTTTGTTCTCCTTCGTAACACGGTGTTGTAAAACTCAGCTGATAAGCCTTTTAGGTTAAAAATAAAGCTCGGATATCGAGACAAGGTACACGCGGTTAAAATGACTGTATTTACACTTTTTTAATTTCGAAAATATAAAGCTTGGATACTGATACGAGATAGACGCCATTAGAAATGCCTGTATTTATACTATTTACAAATGGGAAAATCGGAGACACAGCAAATGACAGTTTCAGATACTGTCGGGTGCTACACCAAAGGGTGTCTTCTCCTTCGTCCACGTTTGGCCACATGCCCTTAACTGGGATTCCTCTTCATAGCAACGGCTTCATAACTTAACGAAGCAGGGCTGGTCCATAACGTAACCCCCGCCGGTGAAAGCGCCGTCCCAACGTTTTTTAATCAGGGGCCGACAGAGCCGAGGTGTGCAGTTCCAGCCAAGCGAAATGGGCGACGGAAGAATATGACTGAATCGTGCTGACCTCGTACGTGACGTTGGTCACCTGACTTAACACCTTCTAAGGGCTGACGCAGCGTGAAAGTAGTTCGATTAGAAACCCGAGGTGACCACAGAAGGACGAGGGAACCTAGGTTATACTCTGCGGGACGGTGGCGCTTGTCATAAAAGGTTTTGTGGTGTGCTTCGGACCGGTTGATGTGTATGCTGGCAATCAGTCGTGCGTAGTCAGCACGGGCGATCGCGTCGCTCACGTATTCTGTTACAGAAACATGGGAAGGATGCCACAAGGTATGCAGTGGCAATGTAGGCTGCCTGCCATACAAGAGGGAAAATATAGAATACGTGGCGTTGTCATGACGTGACGAGTTATAAAACGTCAGAAACGGTAACGCTACGTCTCTGTCGCGATGTTCCGGTAAAACATAAATGGCTATCATGTCGGTGACGGTACGACTAAGGCGTTCAGTGAGTCCATTCGTCTGAGGATGATACGCAGTGGGGAAGTTATGCTCAGTGCCGCACGAATGCAGGATGTCCAAACAACGTGGGATAAAAAGGATCGCCCTCTATCGGTGAGGAGTTGGTAAGGGGCTATATGGTTGAGTATAACGTCATGTAAGAAGTAACAGCAACTTCGGTAGCACAAGTGGTTGGAGGGACCTTGTGGATGGCAAAGTGAGTAGCCTAGTCACTGGCAATACAATCACTTGTTTCCCAGAGTGGTAGTAGGAAAAAGTCCTAGCAAATCGAAACCGACGCGGTAAAACGGTTCAAAGGGGACATCGATGGGCTGCAGGACGCCGGCTAGGCACACAGTAGGGGTTTTGAGTCATAGACAGTCATCACATCAGGTTGCATAGCGGTTCAGCTGAGGTGACACGAGGTGACATAGCACTGGCCGAATATGTACCAATTGGTACATGTTCGGCAAGAAAAACCTTTGCCGAACGCTGTAGTATGTACGCACAATGCTTAGACAGGCCGCATTTGCTTTTTCATGAAGGTACTGTAGGACAGACAACCGAAAGTGTTCTGCAATGACGAGAAAGAGCTCGAGGTCATCTGTGTGAAGATTTCGGCTGTAAAAAGACGCCTCCTTGAGGGGATAGATACCAATTGAAGCGTCCCGCAGAGGATAGTGTAGGCGTTCAATGATACGCCGCAAGCATTCATCGCGTCGTCGTTCGACCGCAATTCTGAGCAGGCCTGATACGGAGGAAACTTGGTCGTCTATCTCATTTCCATCAGGAGTGGTAACGGGATAGTGAGACAAGGATTCGGCATTCCGGCGCAATCACCCGAACTTATGTAGAGCAGAAAGCAGCATTTTTGAAGCCTGAGTGCCCAGCGGCCTAGCCTTACTGTTGGGTCCTTCAATGCTGAGAGACAGCGAAGGTTACGGTGGTCTGTAACCACAGAGAATGGCCGTCCACAGTGATACGGTCGAAACTTGGTGACAGCCCATACCAGTACCAAACACTCATGTTAAGTAATATAGTAGTATCGTTCGGCTGCAGATAATAGGTGGCTTGCAGAAGCGATCACACGATCTTTCCTGCAGGCGTTGCGCCAGAACTGCTCCGATGCCTTTGCCGTTCGCATCAGTGTGAATTTTTATAGGGGCGGGAGTATCAAAATAGCCTAGGACGGAAGGTGTTGTCCACCGAGTTCTTAAGGTCCGAAATGCACGTTCTTGATCAGGCCCCCAGAAAAAAGGTACATTCTTCTAAGAAGCTGTGTTTAGGGCGTGGAATGTCCGCGAAACAATAATTGAAGCGAAAAGTACGAGCATAACTCAAGAAGGCTCCGTACGTTTCTGGAAGAAGTAGGGACAGGAAAGCTTTGGAATGCCTTCAGCTTTTATGGGTCAGGTCTTACTCCACACGCGTCGACACGATGGCCCAGGATAGTAATTTTGTGGAGTCGAAAATGGCACTTGAGGAGTACATCTGAAAGCCGGATTTACAGAAAACGGCAAGGATGACCAATAGCCGAGAAAGGTGAGTCACAAATGTAGGTAAGGGAGCGATCACGTCGCCAAGGTAACAAAGACACGCGGACAACTTGGAGCTGTGAAGTAGTGAGTCTACCATGCGTTTAAATGTCGCTGGCTAATTGCAAACGCCGAACAGCATGCCCATAGACTGGTTAAGCCCGTCCGGGGTAAAGAAAGCAGTTTTTTCTGTGTCCACTGCAATTTGCCAGTAGCCTGAGCAAAGGTATATCCAATAGAAGTACTTCGTTCCATGGAGACCGTCGAGGCACCGTCTATTCGGGGTAATGGGTAAACGTCTTTCTGGGTAATTGTTGAGATGATGAAATTCGGCGCAGAATCTCCTGGTGTTGTGTTTTTTTCTTCACCGTGAAGACCGACGATGGCCAAGGGCTAGAGTAAAGTTAAATGATGTATTTTTGAAGCATGTTATCCACCTCCTTTTTAATGACCTGGCCTTCAGAGGCGGAAATACGGTATGGCCAACGCGGGAGGGGGCTCACGTCGGCCGTGTAGGTTCGGTGTTTTACCAATGTGTTTTGGCCTAAAGGGCGCTCTTCGAAATCGAAAATGCCTCAAAATGAGCTCGAAATGTTTGAAAGGTCATCAATTTAGGCTCGTGCCAGATCAGGGCTGATCATTTTAACAAAGTCCATCAGATTTGGTCTCGCCGTGAGGCGTATCATTTTAAAAATCTCAAGGCCTATGAAGGTAAAGCTCAGAATGTGGCGCCGGTCAAGAGAAAGCAAGGTAGCCAAGAATATTTCATCGGGCTCGACATGCGGGAATAAACGTAAATATTAAAGCGGAAGGGTGGCGTGATTGTTCGCAACTGTAATGAGGGAAGGAGGAAAGGTGACTTGACGTAATATGATAACGTCACTGATTTGGGCAAGGACGTACGAAGCATCGGGTACGGTAAGAGTAGAAAAAAACGTATCTGACAGCTTTTGGAGGCAGACGGGTGAACTTCTCCGAGCGAAGGCAACATTCAACTTCATGGGTTACATGGGGGGAAAGTGACAGTCCAAGTCGAATTTCACTGAAATAATGTGTCGATGCGAGCTAGTTGGTACTTCATCATGGGAACAGGTTAAGCGCCAGTCACAACTGGAGGAAGGAAAAGAGACAGGAAAGGGGCGCCCCTTTCCTGTCTGTTTTCCTTCTTCCAGTTGTGCCTGGCGCTTATTAACCTGTTCCCATATCGAATTTCACACGCGGACAGTCGATGAGCGCAGAAGTTTTAGTAAGGAAGCCGGGTTCAAGGATGATGTCCTGAGGGCAGCGCGGTAGGACATCAAATAACACAGGGATTTCATGATTTGCGATGCTAACACGAGCGGTGCACTTATCAAGAATAGCTGGCGTGCCCCGATCGGCTAGACGTACTCCACGGCAAGGGGAAGCACTGCGCACTTTTTGAGCCGCCGGCAAACTTCCGCACAAAGGGCAGAAGTTGGCGCAGCGGTGTCCACTAACGCCCGGACGCATACGAATATACGATCGACGATCGATTATTATATCTAGAAGGTTAGGAGGGGAAGAAACAGTCAAAAGAGGATTTTCTGGCACAGTCGTCCATGCAGCGTCACCTCTAAGTGCTTTTGTCTAGTTTTCTGAAATGGGGCACCCATGATAGGAGGGACAAGGTAAACGGTTAGGGCTGTTGTGACGGAGATAGGTGTCGTCGAGGGGATGGTGAGTGACTGGGTCGGTCAGTAGGTTGTTTGAAAGAGGACAGGAGTCTGTGGTGTCTGAGCTGGGCGAGAGAAAAAGGCTGGTTCCTCGTTGGTTGTTGCTGGCTATAAAAGCCGGAACTGGCTCGCGGCGGCCAGCGGCTTGTACAGTAGCGAGAAATATGACCGCCGCAGTGACTGGCGAAGCAAATTGGTTTGTCGTCAGGTATACGCCATTCGTCCGTGTCGGGTGTCCAATGTCGCTAAGGCAGCATCCATGAGAGCGGACCCGTGAAGATGGTGCCCAGTCCAACGGGACGTAGCCGCTGGTGCGTGGGAGCCCGTGCACGTCGGTGCTTCGGCAAGCCGGGCGGAGCCGGTGAGGTCCAGGAGCACTTGTGTCGACTGCTCGAGAAGGCCAGCGGAGCATTACCGCTTGGGCCTTGCGGTTACGTACGCCGCGGATCCCGCCCCCTTCAGTCGCCTCCAAACACGATCTCTCCCTCTGCCTGCTCCTCGTCTTCTTCCTCCTTGTTCCCTCCTCTTTCTCCTTCAGCTTCTAGAAATTTCTGACTTGTTTTCCTCTCCTTTTTGTTGTCGAACGCTTCTTCGCCACCTGGTTCCTAACAACCACCTTGTCAGGTTAAAGAGTATAGGTGCCAGGACGCCACATTGCGGTATCCCTCGGATTGTAGAGAAGAACCATACCAGCTATTCGGAAACCACTCAAAACGAATGTATAAAGGACACTACCAGCGTTGGGAACCCAAGGCATCTTAGCATCTCCAGATTAGCTCGATGGCTGATATTGCCATAGGTTTTCCTCACACCCAAGGAAGAATGGAGCGAATACGAGGAATCCGCATGACTGTAATTACAAACGCAAGCTGTCGCCTGCACCGATATTGAGCCGAAAGCGGTTTTTAGAGGCCTCGTACCGACCCATACCCTGAAGGCGCCATAGCATACACTCAGCCGACGTGCATAGAATCCGTTTCAGAGCAATCAGCTGTAGATTGCTGAGCGTTTCCGGAGGTGTCCCTGGTTTCAGGACGACTACAATTCCTGGACACTTTAGGATGTGCGTACGCATCCAGTTGCTCAACCTCTCTTTACAATTCTCAGTAAGTCTTGAAGGAATTGCTCTGTGCTATTTATCCCTCTTACCAAACAGTACATCATGCAAGAAGAAGAACTTGGGTATGTGGCAAGCAGGCAGGGGAGTAAAAAAACTCCTTTGCCATGGAGGACGTCCGGCCACACACCTCGACGGTCCCGAATGGGTAGTGACTGATGTGCGCTGGATTCTTATATTTGTGGGGCACAGCTGGTTTTATGCAGCAAGAGGGCCCATACGGATAATCGGCCATTGTGTATTCAGTATTTCAGTTCGCGTAGCTTTCCCACTAACCCCCTTGATTTCCACTGGAGAACACAAGACGATTGTGTAAGCCCTGAGGAGGTGCTAGTCATCACAGGAGACATGCCAGTAGAGCAGAGAGAACATGTGCTGTGGCTGCTTCGACACGAAGATAAGGCGCCGGGGTCAGAACAGCACGCTACAAAACAGCGAACAACAAACGAGCGCCGATACAAGAGCACGGTGTCAAAACGGCACTTGGCAAAAAAGCAGAAGACGCGGCAATAACGCGCGACACGCGAAAAAACACCTCCATTTTCGGGGAGGCGTACATGGGCACTTATTTACAGTTTTATCATGTGTAAAAACAATTGGTTAATTAATTATTAGGTTTAATGCACCGACGCTACACAGGACCTGAAGATCTCCAACGTGCGCGAAAATCTCGAACACACACGCCTTTTCGCTTTTCTCCTTTGTCAGAAAAGCGGCCACTACAGCCGGGAATCAAAGTCCTTGGGCGCACCCGCATAAACTCCTTAGCCACGGCCACGCATCGGGTGTGTACAAAGAATGTATAGTGCCCAAAATACTCTTTAAGGTCTCTCTTCACGTTGTGTTACTCTGTCCAAGAGAACTGTTGCGATCCCGGGACCTGCGGAGAACGCAGCTTACGCCTGGTAAAACTGGGGAACATATGCGACGAGCTATGACGCAAAGATAAGAATCTCCGATTTTATTGTTTTTCTCTTCTATAAGGGTTTTTTTCTTATCATAAATAGTTTGGGATACTCTCTTTCACAGCAAAAAACATGACCAATTTTTGCTTCTAAGGTACTTGCCCTAAAGGGAAGCTGAAGTGCTCTCCAAAAAATTGAGTTAGAGGCATGTTTATATAGTTTCTTGCGCGCTGACTCCGAATATCACATTGATTTTTATCGTACATGTGTCAAACCGGCATTTATCTTGCAAAACGCGCGGTCACGCTTGAAAGACGCGCGCTTTTCGTCTTTGACGCCTCTGGTTCATTGCGCCTGTCATGACGTCAAAGGAGGACACCCTTCGGCCGCTCAGGTTGTCCGAAGCATTGGGAACGATCGCACGGCACCGGCGCTTACCTTTTCTACAATTGAGCTTGCAGTTTAATGTTCGCATATGACTGCACGTTTATTTTTCAACTTCCCGTGATGTTTGTTCAAGTATCTTGGAGCTTAAATTTGCTTTACACGATCGAAAACCTAAAAGCAGCGACTGTGGCGTCGGCTAGAGGGTTCCGTCAAAATATTTCTGAATTAGACAACTAGCATAGCGGGTTTCTATTCCCTATGTTAATATTAGGTAGTGTGTGAACAGCTTCTTACTATGTACGAAACCATTTATGTCCAAGATTAAGCGGCGTTTTATAAACAATCTACAAGCGAAAAGCATTCACGTGCACTACACGAAAAAATAGCGTTCATGCGCTGTAAACATAAATGCGAGACATATGTTTCCGCTACACGCATAAGCCAACAAGCGGGCTCTGCTTCCGAATTTCCTTTGTTCGTTGTTCGCCCTCCTCACCTCCCTTACTCATCCGCATACACACACCCACTCGCGCGCGCGAGCGCGTGTTTTGGGCAGCGGCACTAAGAGCCTCCGCGATCGCTAGCCGAACGTCGATGAGTGGCGTCTTAGTGCTTCACTTGCATTTATTCTGAAAACACTGTAGCATACTTGCGCCTCCGCAGCCTTATCGGCTTGATTTACGCGCGCGTGCGTAGCGGATTCTGTTACGGCCACCTCGTTATATTTGACAAACCAGTCGGACAAGGCAGTTACGTTGTAGTTACGTTACTTTAGGTAACAATCACCCAACGTTTGTGATAATGAATCGTTGGCCTGTTTCAGTATTTCTAGATTTAAGCATTTACCGCACTAGTCGGACAAAGGCCGTACATTTACTCTTCGCTCTTCTTTTTTTAGTCTCATCGTTATATATATCAACGACTATCGCTGGAGCACAGTTGAGGTTCAGCGGCAACAAGTGCTTGCCAGGTTATGATATGCAGGCACACGGAATCTAGAGCAAAGAATTACGCCCCCGTAGTCAACACAAATTATGGAACGGGGGTGGTACGCCACGGGTTTTTTTTTTTTTTCATTCCAGAAAAATATTACCTTATCGTGGCATGTATACTTGCAAAATAAATAATGTGGTGGTCTCGTTTCTTTTACTTTGTAGGAATACTGTTTATCTATCAGCCGGGAGAGAACTTCCATCAGGATTGGTCCCTTGCTTTAGTTTTGCCAAAAATTGGATTTTTGAACACTGTTCTAAGCCCATAGGGAAAGAAAACCGACTCCTTTAACGAAACTGGCATTTCCGGAACGAATGTGAGTTTTTTTATGGAACTGAACGAAACATCCCGGGCTAAAGTACATCAGTATTCAGCATCTCTCCTATATCTAGCATACAATGGGAACATTCATGTCCGTCGCATAAAAAAATAGAAAAAATAAGAAAAACGCATGGAGCTTTCTCAAAGTACCTAACTTAGTGTAGTATATTCTGTGTCATGAAGTACAGCCACCTCGATTGTCACTTAATCCCGGCGTGGTAGTATTCTGCTTAGGAATACGGCATGGTAACGTATGCCACGTGTGGCATTCGTGCATACTTTTGAACACAAAAATTGTGCAAATAAGTGCTATGAACAACAAAAACAACAACAGGTATCGTTCTTCCTGTGGCGAACCTCTACAGGAAACACGGCGAAAAGAGCATGACAGAGGCGGCCGATCCGGCCCAAAGTCCAGGTATGACGTTTTCCGGCCGGTTTTCGCCTGCGCTCTTCGGTCTTCCGGCATCGCGCGGCGAGATGGGGGCGGAGCATCGGGCCACATTTGTTTGCGTATTGCGCCGCTTCTATTGCATTTATTGGGAGAATAGTTCGTACACAGGAACTATTCAATGTGTACTTGCTGCTAGTCAACTTTTCTTTTAATTCTGAAACCGCTTCACCTTCCCTTTAGGCTTACATGCATTTTCGTTTTTTTTTATAATATAAGGTTGTTGATAACGTGTGCCCTTCAAGTATAGCTTACGCATTTGCGTTCGAACGCAATGGCGTTCGAACAGACGGAGAACTGGAAATTTGTGCACCATTTTTATGAGGTTTAGCACATACCGCGCAATAGCTACTTGCCTGCTTATGGATGTCAAGTCCCAGTGTGCATATTTTGTTTTCCAAAATAAAAATGCTCTAAATATGAAATCGTCTAAGGTCCAGCGACGCCAAATCTCTCCACAAAAGATGGTGCCGGAAAATTTTGAGGCCACGCCAAGTGGCTTTCCAAGGCGGCACATGTTCTCCTGTATTGTATTTTCTCTGTTGTACCATTACCGCCGGCATCGTTGGCCACTGGCAGAAATTCTGGAATCAGCGTGCCATGCTTGTCCAGCACAAAGACAGCCAAGCGAGTTTGGGGAACGTGCTTGCAAACTCGACACTGACGCCACCAGACATTCGACAGATATTCCCAACTTTGTGTGGCTGCGTCCGGATGTTATTAATTTAAACTTCCGGCGTTCACCATCATGACCTTATATTATGAGAAGAAGGTTCGACGAACGATTCGGCATCAAATAATATCAATCTTGCGGTGGCGCGCCGCCTCCCGCACGTAGTGCCAGAGCACCCAACAGTAAAGTCATTGGAACTACCCGACACAAGTTCGCTCGGCTGCTGAAACCAGGCGCCCCGCTTATCGGCCGGGCGGACACTCGCCCTGCTGTCCAACGGCTGGACACGAACATGCCCGGGCCTAACAAAGGGGCACCTATGAGTTACCTTCCCCCACTACGGAGAGCCATGTGATGGAATACCTTCGCGTACATTCGCCAAATTCAAACAGCTGCCAGTGGAGGGTTCTTATTGGAGAATTTGAACTGCTGCAGGCCAAATGAATCCCAGGGGCTATAGGAGCAAAAGCCACGTGAAGGGCAATCGACGACGAAGACTGTCAGCTGAGACACGCTTCCACGAATATTTTAGCACACTCTCTCCACTTTTCCCTTTATACGACCCGACTATGTATTACACTTGTACATGTTGTCCGTAACTATCAACTCACAGTCGCCTCGACCACTCCATCGCTCAGCTCGGCGAACATTGGCTAAGAGACCACCATGCCACCTTTACAGCAGCATGCACGCACGCGCACGCACGCACACCTGCACAGCCACGCCCGTACCCAAGCAGGCTCCTAAACACACGCACACACACGGGCGCGCGGGATCTCACACAGACACGCAGACACGCACTCGCACATAGTTTTGTTTAATACCTGTTCCGGTTCGACCGTACTTCGTTCCGGTTCAGTTATGCTTTCATTGCATCACGTACCAGCCCTGTTCTCTATAACAAAACATGTTACTATAACACAATTTACTACAATAAAGAAATTTTTCTGGAAAGTTGGTTCATTTTGGAAGGGAGGCTATACCCAGAAAAGACGAGGACTGTGACATAGAGAGAGAGGCGCTAGTGTCAACTATTTGCAGTAAATAGAAGCTCCTGCATCGTCTCGTCACCATCCTCGTCTTATAAACTTTTTTTGCAGAAGAGAATGTGCTTGGTAATCGGACGTGCGTATCCTAGACGCTACCTATCAACATTGATGTCTTGGTGCTGGTAAAACATGGCTATGGATTGTTATTTATGTCAAGATGTTGCCTGTAGATAAGTGGCATGAAAATAACATAAATTCAGTATTGGTACCTTTCATTCGTAGAATATTTTGGCGGTTACAAGGTTTAGAATTGATCAGATATATGTTAAGCCGACATTGGTGTACAGCATAAGTTTTGTATCATTTTACAATGTCGGGCTCTCTTCATATAACATATGTTCCGAGTGATAACACACTTTGGGTTATTCGTTTATCATGAGTTGAAGTGTAAGCGGTCAAGAATGACTGCTCGGGAAAAGCCTTTGGTAGTAGGTTTTGGCTGAAGTAGGAAATACGGTTGATTTGGACCCCTTAAAACTAGAATTTGAAACGTGCGATAACTTTGCCAACGCAATGAAGTTTTTAAAGAAAAATTTGTGAACAATGGCATAAAAGGATGTAGGTATCAGGATTAAAATGGCCGTAGCCATAGTATTAGGCCATAATTATTCCACTGAAATAATTAGTGGAACAGCAGGAGAGTAAATTTACCGAAATGCTAAAAGCTGAGGAAATAACCGCCTACATTTTGTCAAATAAATAATTATTCTTTGTAAAATACCTTTTCGGCTATTTTGCTAACAAACAAGGAATAGCAACCCGAAGATATCTACGAATGCATTCACTGACACCTTTTTGCTGACAGGAATAGTTTTTCTTATTAATTCCTAGGAAATAAACCAGGTATAAAGATTTTCTTATGGATATTACCCAGATTACGCAATACGTCATTGGCTGTCAGCTTCCTTTTGGGGAGTTCAATGGTCCACTACCGGCTCCACTAGCTATAATAAGAGCCATGATTAACAGGCATACTTCATCTGACAATGAAGGCCGCAAGTAGAAGTAGTGAGCACAGAGCGACAAACGGGACAATGAAGGGGTCGTTTGTAAATTCTCGGTGGCGGTAGAATGTTTGCCAAGAGCGTGGACGATATCACCACGGCCAGTGAATTCTTGGAATTTTAGTCACTTGGATTACCACGTGGTTACGCGAGAACTGTTTCGTGGTGCGGTCTGCAATACTCACAGAAGATCTAGTACGTAAGTACTGTACAGTGCACTGACACCCTCTTCTTCACGCATGGCCATCTGTGAAGATATTGATGCTCCATTAAATTGCCCGGAAAGAAATGACTACATTCAAATAACACTGCAAAAATACAGCGTGTAAAAAATGAAGTATATTGTGCGAAATCACCTCGACCAAATGGTTCGAGGACCTGAATTTTTCACATCGTGATGCAAGAAGATATTGAATCGTAACTTCTGCGAATAAATTTTATGAATAATGGCCGGAACATACCGGCATCCTACCCTATAAACCAGAATTACGAAGTGGAATAGCGGGGTTCCGATCATGGCATAGCTTGCGGTGGGCCGCCGCAAACGCCACTTCTTTTTTTCAATGCTATTTGTGTTCCAAAAACGGGAATAACTCAGCCTGCTTGATTAATTCGTCTGGGATATTAGGGAAATTTCAATTTGCACCTCCAGTGATGCTCGATGATGGTTTCGATGCGTTTGTCCACACGGCTGACTTTCAAACAGGTAACCTGCAATGAATAAGCGGTAAATTTGTTAGAGTATGTGTGCTGCCATAACTGGTTTGAGTGTTAATTTTTGCAGCGACGGACATCTGGGCTGGATTAAGCTGTATGATCATAAACCGAAATGTCGTGCCAACACCAGCTCTTAACGTGATGGTGAATTCGTACCTCTTTTAAGTTATTGTTTTTATGACGTGTAAACATTACAAGCAATAATCACTTCTACAAAAGTTCTGTAATATTTCTTAAATTAATGCAATAGTACTACTTAAATTATTTCGCAAAATGAAATGCTGTTTTAAAAGCTTTTTTCAAGTATTTCTAATACAAATAAGTCTTTTCTTGATTTTAGAATTGGTTTTGTGCTTTTCATGTATTGATGTATTCTTTTGCCTTATATATACCCTAGCAAATGTTACTTCATAAGCATAATGCCGTTACGTATCTGGCGTTGTTCACAGTGGGATTAATTTAAATAAAGTTTTGTTGAATGCGGAGGATTGTTGGGACGGATGTGGGGTAACGCAAATCTGTAAATTTATATATGAAGGTGTTAATGTAGCCCCACAAACATTCTCGCTCAACAGGCGATGTTGTCTTCTATGTGCACCCAACGTAAGGTTGCACTGTGAATTTTACATTATGTAAGTCCGTACATGCTGAGACGCCTCGTCGCGGGCTACGTGGTAGTAGAAATGTGCAAAGTGATTGCTTGAAACGATGGAATTCATAGGTTTACGATAGCAAAACACCGCGGTGTGTCGTTTTCTAAGGCTGAACTATTTGTTTTTTTTTATTATTAGTTCCCATAAATATACGCATGGGTTGGCGAAAAATAGTCTAAAATGTTATAGCCGGAAACTTTTTATGCCCTGAATCCTGGATTGCAGGAACGATAACAGCGGGGAGGAACCAAAAATACTGTTCTACTGAACCAATTAGGTAAGCTAAACTAAGTTTCTCGCAAGGAAATGCCATAAACTCAAGAGATGCAATAACGTCGCATCCGTGAAAGGACATAACCTGCTTAAAATTAGGTGTAGAAAAATAATAAAAAAAGGAGTGAAAACAACATTATGTTGGTTTAGAGTAAGTACACGTCAGTCACATTCCGTACAGTAAAGAGGAGTATTGGCCAAGGACATCAAGTTCGTACCGAGAAAAATTCCCCGGCCATCGCCAGCAACATGAAACCTGGGGAGGAGCGAGACATGCAGGGTATGGGTGCACTCTTGGCGGCTTGGCGTTTTTGCCAACGGAATTGAAACCGATGGGGGGTGCAGGTATACGGCTTTGCTTGAAGCACGAAGCGGTCTAGTGGGAGTGTTGGGGAAAGAATCGTCCATTTGTGTTCTTTTAGTAATGAGTGAGTGACACGTTTTATTAAATACGACAGGCCCCTGAGGGGAAGGGAGGAACGGGAGGGGAGAGAAAAGGACAGGGAACCCTTCACAATTCATATATTAGCATTACCCACTTATTCACAAAATGGATACTTCACTCAGTCAGTGGCACCAAAATGCAGTTTGCCCTGTTGACATTGGTCGTGGCTGGGCACGGTCAGTCCGGGACAGTCTGTCAGACCGCTACACCTTTTGACCCGCTCCTTCCGAAGCAGGAATCTCCGGCTCGCCAAAACCAGAGCGTGGTATAGGGGCAAATAAAAAAACAAGTTCTTAGGGATTTAATAATTTGTCATAAGACGGCATCTATTGCCCCTAAAACAATGACGTTCCAGCAATGCATCCAATGTAGACGTGAAGGGGACTGTAGAGAGATCAGTGGAAGCTTGTTCATTGCAAGCGGCCTTCCCCCATTGCTTGTTGCATGGTAAAATATGGCCATCTACGAAAGGAGTATGGTTAGAGAAGACCACTGTAACTCTTGTGTTATCGACAGATTCGACAATGAATGATATGGCGATGAGCCGCTAAGACGACTCTATCGTTACGCCGAGTTTTATTTACTTGTCATTAATAATTACTTCACAGTGAAGTTGTAAACGTCACAGAACTGCCGTCTGCAGTCAATCAGGGTCATCTATGGAGGCAAGCCTGTGGTCAGAAATCTGCCGTAAATGTTGTTCTACCAGACCTCTACGGAAAGAAATTACATAACAATTACCTGCTACTAAAACTGTGCACTAGAGCTCCGCTGATCATCCCTATGCACAGTGTAGAAGGACACTGAATTTTTTGGAGATCAGCTATCACCCGAACACATATCAAGTTGTGTTTGCGTGCTAGAGTATACGCCTCGAGCGCGGCCTGTAGGGGCGCCACTGAAATCCCCCTAGCGGCCCGTTTCGAAAGCAACCACGGGAGTCGCCGGCCCGCTCCCCACTGTCACCGTTGCTTTCGGGGCCCGTTCACGACGGAGATTTACCGTTTGTATGCGTTGGAAATACATATTTATGTGGAGCAGTCACTCAGCTCGCAAATGTGTGTTTACGAGAGTGTAAATGTGTCTGACGCGATCTTAGTCTGGTACATTCGGTCTGTACAAGCGACAGGTGTGCGTCACAGGTCGGCGTCGCGAAGCAGGGATATGCATATGGAGATGATTGTGATTCCACTGCCCTGAAATTTACTAACAGTGTCTCCGTAAGCATAATTCCCCCAGATGGTCATGCCATGGCTATACATTACGATGTAAATCAGTCTAGTGGAGCGCTTATACCTGACAGCACGCTACGGCGTGCTGTCTGCAGTTATGCTTGCAGTTATGCTTGCTAATATCATACCTCAGACATTGATCACTACCCTGGACATAAATTTCACAAATATTTTATGAATTACGTACGATGGATAATCCAAAATTATACCCGGGATCAGCGCGCGACAAAAAAAATAATGCTGGGGCATCTTGTAGTGAGCTGAGCGCCCGCAAACATTCATATATGTTACATATATCCTCCGCGAGCAGGCCGGAGAAGGGCTTATACAGTAATGCCCATTCGCGACTAACCGTTTTTTCGAAGCATAGTCATATGACGCAGGGAGCCTGCAGAATCTAGCACAAACGGAAATATGAAGGCCTTATCAGATATCCCACTCTTCTAGGGACACCTTTTACCAGTTTTGAACTAGTATACCTCAAAAAATGCGTTCGCCGAGGGATCAGCTGTTAGTTGAAGTCTAAAAACTAGAGCGGCGTGAACGAGTAGCTTGTGTGTGTGATTACTAAAACGTTCTTTCCTTGATTTCGCTCCACAATCGCACACAACAATACGTAAGCGTCCCCCTGCTGCTCCCTATGTCTCGAGAAATAGCAGTGCATTTCGCACACTTGGTGTTCTAAGTCTTACCCGGCTTAAGTTTATACGAACGTCTTAAGCAATTCAGAAGCTGCACTGAGATTTTTTTTTTTAATTTCTGTACGAGCTATTTTGTTTCTTCCGGACTTGCAGACCATTAATTTTTCAGTGGTTTAATTCACTTTTCTTGGTTCTTGCTATAAGGCATAAGTGCACATCTTTCACGACGCAGAGCCTTGGAATATACTTACCATTTTCGCGTTGCTTATATTCTTATAAAAGGCACAGGTTATTATCAGGTATTGGGTAATCGCATTCCCGAATTATATTTTTCTACGACGCATATATTCGTAATGAGGCCGCATTCGTTGTCCGCGCTGCAAAACAAAACACACCTCTCACTGGGCCAGTATCAGGTTTAAACGAGGCGACAATAAAATTCACTTGTGCCGGACATATTCGGAGGGGACAGCGGTGGTATGCTGCTGCCGCCGCCGACGCCCGTAACAGCGGCCGAGAAGGACGCAGAGCCGCGTTCCCGGATAGCTATTGTTGGCTAAACGTACTGTTTACTTACAGACGTCACCATAACAAGTTTTTTAGCACTTGGAAAAGCAAAAAGAAGCGAAAGAGAACCAAAACACTGCATGAACCCCTATGGGCCGCGCAGCGCAAATCCCGTCAACTCCGCAGAGAAGCGGCAGCAGGCGGCGAAGTAATCGCAAAGCTCGTGGCATATATGTGTAGCCTAAGAGTAAGTAATACTAAAGTAGGTGCTGAAGGTTAGATATGCAAAGTTTACTAACAAGTTGACAGTAGGGTGTCGTAACGTTCGTACATGGACCACGATTAAAGTTTATACCAGGAATAGCCGGTCAAACTTTGTGGCGGATGTTGTGCTCGATGCTAAACACAATATAGCTTAAATTGCTTTAAAAATTCAGCTCCATTACACTATAGGACGGTGGAATACCAGCGGAGCTGCTTGTGTGAGACCATGGTAACTGGAACGAAGTTACTGCAAAACTTGAAGCGCTGACACTCCGAGCAAGCGACGTCGAATCGGTTGGCGTCGACTCCTGCTCAAACAGCTGTGTCGCGCCGGAGCAAAGTTCGGCGGGATTGTCACCCCGACATCTCCACATTTCTGCTTCCCGCTATTATGGGGGCCTTCAGTCATTGCACGTAAGCTTAGCGCCCTAGGCCTGATCGTCGTTGGTGGTGTTATTCGGTCGTATTTGCAACCGCCGTTATACTCACGCCGGTGCTCTTCGCAGGTCCGCTGTCTTTCCCGCTGCACACAAGGCGCGTCCTGCCCGCAGCTCTGCCCGAAAGCAACTAGGCTGACGCCTGTAGTGCAAGTATCACGTCACAATAAAGATTCCCGCACATTTGCGGGCGCACTTCTGGCGAGAGAGGGTCGGAAAAAAAGGGCGTGCAGACTGCGCAAGAGACCACCGCGTGCGCATAGCCTCGGCATGTGCAGGAAACGGGGCCTCAGTGCTGAGAAAGCGAGCGGCTTCTTAACACGAAAGTGTTTCATGCCAGGGTACACCAAGATCTGACTATGTCATATCCGTCACTGGAATGACATCGCCAGAAAACCGTGGCTGCGCCAGGATTCAAGCCGGATGCTCCGTTGCCGCAACGGGAGGTTCCAGGCGCTACCGACTCTGCTACGAGATGAAGCGCATACAGCCATATGAACGCGCCATATATCCTTCCTATAACCTCCTCTGTTTTGATGGTTCTGCCGCCTAAGAGAGGTAAAGCGAGTGGTGCATCACGATGCTAATGACCGCCGACAGTTGGCGCCAGGTAAACTCATTCAAACGCAACCGTCTGCCGCACACTCCACGGAGCAGGGACGCAGTGGTTGCACATTTGCGAAAGCGACGCGGCAGCAGGTTGTTGCTCTTCAAGCACAACCACAAGACAGCCCCGCAAATCATGCTCTGTCGCTGCAGCGGACCGTGCGTTCACCAAACGATTGTGTGGAAACCCGTTCGATTTCGTTCGCGGAGTTTGCGAGCGCGTGTGGTTTCATTCGTGTTTACGCAGTGCTCCAGCACGTGCTATCCACCGCCTGATGTTGATAAGTCTGACGGTGCCATGCCGAGTAAATGTAAATAGCGATGTGCAAGTTCATATCTATGCAGAATAAACATTCATCTGATCCAGCGAAGGCACATCTCACCTTTGTGTTTTACCGATTCCTATGAAGGAGGGATAAACCATATTTTGTTTGCCCTACAGAGAAAAAACAACCCGCGGCTAGCCGAAACCAGCTCCTATGTAAAATAACAAATTGCCGATTCTCGGCGGCCTTCTCTCAGGAGAAATTCCAGGGCCACTGGCCTTCACCGTCATCTACGCGCAAGGCCACAAACGCGCTCCTGTACTTCCTAAAAGCAACAAACTTGCACAGCAGAATGTAGCGCTAGAGACTGCTCTGTGAAGTCAATGAACGCTATCGCCTATAGCGTCGTGGTGCTGGCGACACCTCTTTACGCTCCCTCTTTACGTTCCCCTTCTTTTACTGCTGTTCATCTTTTTTTCCCATATCTCCTTTTACCCACGTGTAGGATAGCAAACTAGGCCACACCCTGCTTGACAATCCTGCCTTTCCTTTACCTCTATTCCTTCCTTCCTTCCTTGCCCAATATTTACTCGACTCTACGTTCACGGAAAAGTCAGTGTCATACCGAGCACGGTAGGATTACTAAGCTTCCCCACTCCCATTCGGAAAGGGACAGCAGTGCTCGCGCTCTGCTAGAAGGCGTGGAGGACCCCACCCCGACATCATAATTAAAACTGTGCTGAAAAGGAACTCCAACCAAACAGGCATGACATCTAGACGGTCATATCAGTGGGCGACTTGTAACCCCTTGGGTGTTCTTGGTATTTTTGTGCTCTCTCGCTACTCGAACACTATTTGTGGACACATGTGGCCCGGTCAACTCAGACAGTGTGAGGAAGGCATGTCGCCCAAACTCCCATTGTGTTTTTTTTTTCAATTGCCCTAATTGCCATTGAATATCCTGCCATTGATTAAGCTGCCATTTTTTGTGCTCATTTGTCTCTAGTGTTGGAATGAAGTGACTGCCACTACAGGTAACCCAAATGTGCGCGAATAAATTGTGGGCTGCATCATTGCGCGTCAATGAGCAGTGCACCGAGAATCTTTACAGTGCAGGGGAAGGTACAGAAACTTTTATCCGATTGTCCTTGCACGCTTCCGTTAAAGAAATGCTCGGTGTTTTATTTCCTAATATCCGCTTGTGAAATGTAGAGAGTTTAAGTACACTTCTCAAACTGTCATGTCATAGCAACGGTGACCATTCTCGTCATTGGCCTCTCGGAAATGGAAAAGAACATAGTGTCAGACGTGCTTATTGAGAAGGAATCAACAAGCAAATACATTACGCAATATACAAAAATAAAATGGACATTCGTAATGACTCAAAAACAAGAATATCGCATGTTGACATGTAAATTTTCTTTTCACATAGGCCAAACATAGCACGAGTGCTCGACTGATCGGTTGTTTATCAAATATACTAATGCCGACTGGTGAAACATAACAGACGGTCACAATGAAACCCACAATAGTTGAGCATGTGCTATCGCAGACAAAAGGCCGTGTTTTAAATAACGCTGCCTTTATAGGAACTTCGGCTGTACACTCACAATATCGTAAATGTACGTCACACCAAGCCACAAAATATCTAAATAGTCACGTTCGCCATCCGCTTCACAGTTTGGGATGACCTTTACCTAACAAGCCAAACAACCTTGGCTTGCTGGCTGACCAGAGTTGCCTTTAGTTTACGAAGTGGCCACGACTTCGTTTAAATTGTAATGTCCTGTTGCCATTTTTTATACAGTGGTTTTGCAACCGGTTGTTATCGTTATGATGCAGGTTTGAAATGTGTCCTTGTTTTCAGTGGACATGGGCCGAGTTGTATAATCGCTATTTTGTCGCCTCTTCAGAATTCAGAACGGAAGCGGTATGTCATAATATTTACCTAATCAGAGAAAACGTTTTCATTCTACAAAGCACCACCCTACGTAGCTATCGGTAAAGTTACGTCTGGCAATCTCAAATTAATACCAGTAAATATTCATTACAGTGACTCTAGCTGGTCGGCGTGCGGTAGCGGTTTGGCCAGAGGGTGAAAATTCAGACATACTGCTGTAGTTGCTTGTACTGAGCCGCGGGTAACTGTAACTCTAGGAAGTTAGTGGCCAGAAGTGGTTTTGCGGGTTGGATCAAAGTCAAGCACGATTACATTGACAGACGGACGACGAGCGTGAAGCGTAAGACTTACCTTAAGCCTGTCAGAACCACGTGACATTTGTGCGGGAGGTTCAAACACGAATCGCAACAACATGCTGCTCGGCGGCCCTGACGCGGTGAAAGGTAACGGTGGAGCAGCGCGACCGCCGTGCGTTCGCTCAACACGCGATCCCTCCTGAGCAGTGATGCCAATTTAGCGGATTTTCCGCTAAATCTGGCGGATTTCATTTTATTCTGACGGGGAAAAAATTAGTCTAGCGGCTGGTGGATTTTTTGACGGGCCATTTTCATACATAGCGGATTTCTGGCGGATACGTCACGCAGTGCACCGATTCAAAATCGCCCTGCAATAAACCATTTCCGTGTCCTCTTAAAATGCAGAAATTGCTTAACTTCAGAGGTTAGGAGGGCTCCTGTTCACTTGCTCCGCCTATCTCTGACAAACAAATCCGTGAGGTTTCAAAACGGCTCTGAGACAATCTAAAAAATTCAAAACCAGTGGAGCAAAATCACCCTCCTGGACTGGAGGCAAATATCGTCCACGCAGTCGTTCTGGTGTGGAGTTCACTCCTATAAGGACGCCTGCGGCGAAAACCCGTTCGCCGAGCTGGCCGGATTTGCCATGTCGATGCTCGTGCTGCCGTATTCAAATGCCGAAGTAGAGATGAGGTTTAGTCAGCTTAACATAGTAAAATCCAAGCTGAGCAACAAGCTGAAGCCTGAAACAACAAACGCCATCCTCGTCGTAAGAGCGGGACTGAAGTTACACCAGAAAAGTTGTTTTGATTACGAATTTCCCGCAGCAGTTGTTACTGCAATCGGGACATCTGCAACGTATGTGCAACCAAGTCACCTTTATGGTCCCTCAACAAGTACCAGCGGTCCTGTGGAGATGGTGTCAGACGACGACAGCGGCGACGCAGACCTCGGTGTGTTTTTCGTTGACCTGTGAGTTCTTTTGTTTCATCAGTGTGAACATTTATATCTTTTAGCCTCATCTGTGATGAGGTTGACCAATGACGACCACCGCAGCACTGAAATCTGAAGTGTTCTGTTAGACTCCGCGGAAGACTCTTTTATATGTTATTTCAGCTCTCGTAGTATTGGGGAGCTTTTAAGAATGATAAAGGTATTTATAATACAAAATTGCACTGTTATTTTAAATAAAATAGGCCCTAGCGGGAAATTTAGCGTATATGTTTTAGAATCTAGCGGAACCTGGCGGATTTCTTATTGCTTTTTAGCGGATGTCTGAAGCCCAGCGATGGCAACACTGCTCCTGAGACACAGCAGCTATGCACCTTGACCGACAATACTGCAGTTCGCGCTCCGCACAAATTTCGCTTTAGCGAGTATCGTATTCGTCAGACATTTTTTTACGTTCTAAATATTTTCAAAAGCTCTAAGAAGTTGCTTTCTTAGTAGTCACTGCAAGAGCTTGAATCCTTCCCCAAATATTTCGAAAAATCTGATTGTAACTATTCCGTCATGATATCATTTGCAGACCTTCTGTACACTACTTTTCCTAAAATATTGATGCGTACCAAGTGATTCTTTTAAAAACAAAGCTTTTTCAACTTGAATTCCAGCAGTGCCCGGGGTGATAAAAAATTTACGCAGCAAACTGGAGAGCGGAAAGATGATAGTCTAAGAATTATGAGGCGAAGAGGAGGGTCGACAAGAAGCAGAGGAGCAGCACTCGAGAGTGAGCGTGGCGCCGCAGATGTTAGGGTGGTGAGTTGCGCCTCGGCGATTAGCTGCGATTAGTGATGACGTAAGCTCCGGCGTGCAGGTGTTCTAGTTAGGACAGACGGTGTGCACTCCTAGGCATCAGTGTCCGATTTACGGATAAGCCAAGTTAAAGCGAGTGAGCACTTCCAGCTCCTCTGTTTGTTAACTCTTCGCCTCTCAGTTGCAAAGGTGGCCAGATTTTTTATGCAATTTTTTGGTGTGCATAAATGGCGTGCTGATCTATAGTTTCTGTATTGGCTCTAAGGGAAGAGCGAATACAGACTTATCCGATAATATCAAGATTTGCGATGTCTCGTCAGTGCTGTTCGGCCATACCACTGCCGCTACTCGTGAGTGACACTTTCCGGACTGTGATTGGAGTTAGTTGGTTCATGTTTATGAAAAGACGGAACAGCAAGAACGAAACAGTACCGAGCAATAGAAACACGCAGGCCCGAGCCCGTTTGTGTCCTATACGTGTTGCGATTCCTTGGTCGTGTTAAGCCTTCTACGACGACGTTTCCTTCCATCCAGAAAATACCGGAAGCAGGCTCATTTGGGAGGCAATCGGCTCCTTTAGTGCATTGAAGGCGCATTCCTCGCGATGTTTATTGACTTGCACCACCGACAGGGCGCTATACTGTTCTTGCCGTTAGGGGTACCTTTAATACGCACTTCAACCCACCCACGCGGCGACCAAGCTATTTTACTGAATCAGTGTTTATCTCTTCATTGCGATATCTAATCCACCCACAACCACATAAATCCCACATTCGTTCATCGGAATACACACTATTCCGTCGCAATTCATACTAATCCACCTTAATTGACATCTAACTCTATTTAGTTAGTCTTATTCCACCCCAATCACTTTCAATGGGATATACGAGGTTAATAATAATTACATTCAACTTCTAATCAATTACAAAATATCCGCTTTCACATCATTCCAACTCATCTCATCCTCCTTGATCCGGCGAAGCCACACATTTATAACAAATACTACAGTCTATTGAGTAATCAATAGCAATTTATTTCTAATTTTATTTTTACTTTTATGTTTAATGAGTACTCATACCACACCAGTGGGACCGATCTTAAATCTAAAGCTAACCTACCAAATCTTGCAACTAGACGCAAAACTGCCCGCATATGTCTGTACCACAAATTCTATCGCTCATCTCTTGGTAGCTCGGTCATTACGCATGCTCACCTCCACTCATGCCGTATCAATCACACAAAAGCAGTTTACCAGCCACATGCCCATATTTCTGCGCATCTTCATTCTTTCTTTATTCAAACAGCCATAGACTGGAACGATCTCCCATTGAAGCCACGCACCACTCCGATGTCGCCAATTTCGAACGCATCATCCTTCGCGAAGATTGACGACCTCATGTAATACTGAATTAATAAAAAAAATTAAAAATACTTAAAAAATAAACAAGGATGGCGGCTCAGCCTATATGGGGGCGGATGGGGAGGGTGGGGTCAATTACTTTAGGACAACTTTACATTTTGAAATGGACGCCAGTGGGGCGAGCGAAGTCCCAAAAGAGGCAAACACCTGCTTGGTTGTGGCTGCGGGTGGACCGTAGAGCCAGGCCTTCAAACACGTAACGCTGCTTTGTTTGCAAGAGGTGCGCTCCGCGTGCAGTCCTGGACATATCCAAAGGAGATGATCAATGGTGGGTGTGGCTCCTAGAGAGCATGTCACGCACGTGGGTGGTGTCATGGCCGGCGGGGGTGAAATTTTTGCGGCAGGCCTGGGAGAACAGGTTGCAGCCTTTTCTTGGGTATGTAAGAGCACCACTTAAAACGGATGTCCTCTGTAGGCGCCGCCTTAGCACGAGCCTTGTGGATCGGAACCTGAAGGCCACGTGGCAGTCCTGTAGTTAACGGGTAGTCATTGGTAGGGATGTGGCTGCGGAGTCGAGCGCTAGCAGATCGCTGGTAGGTGGCACGGGCTTCAAAGGGGTCCAAGTTGGGGCCGTGATGAGGCAAAACTTTGTGGGAGCGGGTGGAAATAACATCGCTCACCAGAGCGCGCGCGGCCTCTTTGAAGGAGTTAACGCAGTGCCCTGACACCCAGTCTACCCGAATTTGTAGTCCTCTTGTACAATGTGGCCTCCGGTGAAGCATCGTGATGGACGCACAGATAGAATCCTGATAAGTCACACGGCGCAATGCGGGGAATGCCTCCTGGCTGGCTGTGAAGACAGTTGAATGAGGCTGGGTGGTAGGCGAGTGAGAAATTTGGAGTTTCTCGGACAGCGAGTGATATCGCTTCAAGTTGGAGGTGGGAAAACGAGGGCGCTGTTGACTATTCTTGTCGACAGGTAGCACGAAATGAGTGAATGGCCGCTAATCCGGCAGTATTCGTGGTTGGGTCCCAAGTGGCATCGGTAGAGACAGCACTATGCGGAAACTGCTCGGTCATTTGAGCCGTGCGTCGGTGTTTGTAAGAATGGCGAAGCCTAGGCCCGGTGACTGGGATAGGCTGTGGGTTAGCGACGACGAAGTCACCCATGGTGGAAGTGGCACAGGGATGGGATGTTGTGGTGCCGCGTATCGTGGCAGTAGCGCAAGTAGCGCACGGCCGGCGAGAGTGGATGCTCGCCGGAAGTCTTGGCCTTCCTGACGGGTTAGAATGATTTCTTTGAGAGGTGGAAGTTGGGCATACTTGTATAGCTCCTCGAGTTTGGCATGTTTGGGAAGGCCAGTGTTGACTCGAAGGATCTCACGATGTAGCACCTCTAGCTGCTGCAGTTGAGCCTTAGTGAAATCGAAGCATACTACCCCATATGTCACTTTGCTCGGGAGGACAGCTTGGGTCAAAAGTTTGAGAGTCTTCGTTGCAGCCCCCACTAAGCGGTTGCTTATGGGTTTGATTATGTGAAGCTGTTGATTTCATGTTTTCCTGATTTGGTCGAGCCACACACTGCAGCCGCCATCCTCAGGAAGAGGAATGCCAAGAACTTTAACCCACTTCTCCGGGACGGCTTAAGGTGTGCTCGTGCACACTGAAAAGCGTAGGCGCTTTCTTGCTATGTGCCACCAAACACCACGTATGTGCTTTTGTCAGGAATTATATTTTAAATAAATAATTAATTAATAAATAATTGTTTAATAAGTAACCAAATCAATAAATAAAAATAAATAAATAATATACTCTTTGGTAATCCGTTATCAACCTTCAAACACGGCTGGCAAGCTGTAGCTGGTTTAGGACATTCCTTGTGTGACGTACGTTTTTGTATGATTCGTTTCGACAACGGGGTCACACACTCTAGCAATGGTTACGTTCCGATAACACATTCTGTAACACTTTCGCGTTCATAGTGGAACACAGTCGGCTGTGCTCTCGTGAACGGGGGGCTGAAAGTGCCTCCAATCAGCAGCTTCCAAGCGCAGTCTCAACACGCAAGCGGCGGGCTCATAAGGCAGCCGAGGTGTACATCAAACTCCATATAAGGAGAAGCGCTGCACGGATTCGGCAGACAGCGGTAACGTGGTTACGACTATGGAACGATCTCCTCACGACGCCCACAAGAGCAACACCAAGAAGGGTGGCAGGACACCGACATCGCCTGTGGATTTAGGTACAGTGTATTTTTAAACAGACACCTCAGTCAAGTACAGCCACACCCATAAACACGCACGCCCGCACACACATGCAGGCACGCACCCACACACACGCACGCGATCACGCACAAGATCTCACTCGCACATGCACACGCGCCCGCACACGAATGTATGCACACGTGTCAGCCTTCATCAGAAAACAGCTTTATACTTTATTGCCTAACTCAACTCTTCGTTCTGATGATGATGGTGATGGTTTGAGTTTATTGGCGCAAGACCAACATGGGCAAAGAGCGCCAAACACAAAGTTATTTGATAAGGAGGGAACACGGATAAATCGGTTAAAGACTATGAGCACGGCTGGTGTAAAGGGCCAGGGTGAAGAACAAGAGGGGTATCAGATAAATAAGGTGGCTGGTGTATAGGACCATCGGTAAAGCAATGGGTGGTATGAGATGAGTTGTAAGAAGTGAACTTCTGATAGGAACTTAAAGGTGCGCTGAACCGAAAGCATGGCATCGTCTCCTAAGACGTATGACGGGTGTGGTGGAATATGTCGCGTGTGTAGTTGTGGGAAGTGTTTGCGTCGTATAATGTCGAGTGCCTTACGTTGTATGAGGATGTGGATCACGGATAGGACCTCTCCGCACCTGCTGCACAGAGGACTTGGAGATCCAGTGAGAACGTGCGAGTGCGTTGCATGTGTGTGCCCTATCCGTAATGTAGCCAAGGCGACTTCAGTGTATCTATTGCGTGTGTCGGTGGTGTATGGTCTCAAGTGAGGTTTTATTATGTGTAACTTGTCTTTTTGTTCACTCCAGTGTGTTTGCCATGTTTTGCGAAGTTGTTGTCTAATGTGTGGTTTCACGTCGGTGTAAGGTAATATGGCTATGTCTACTGTATTCAAGAGTGTAGCAGCAGCAGCCATTCGATCCGCTGATTCGTTCCAGGCTATGCCACAGTGGCCAGGGACCCAGCAAAGGACCAGTTCAAATTTGTGGGCATACACAGACATATTATCCTTGACTATCAGATTGACAACATGATTTCTGGAAGACTTGGTTGACGACAATGCCCACACAACACTGAGGGAATCTATATATAGAATCGATTGGGGCATGAGGCTTTGCAGTATATGATTAAATGAAGAGAAGTACACCATAAGCCTCTGCCGTAAAGATACTAGTGTTACTATTGCGAGTTCCAGTGACATTAACGCCGGACCCTTGTGCCGCGCAGGACACAGAGGTGGCAGTTTTAGAGGCATGCGTATAAAATTCAGAACATTGATACTTTCGTTGCAAATACAAGAAGTGCTGCAGAATTGCACATGTGGGGGCTCGGTTATCTGTATGTGTAAACGATGTGTCGCATGATACAGGGTGGAGATTCCATGGTGCGATAAAATCTGTTACAGAAGTTTGGATGCTGCCTAAAAAGAAGACAGCAAGCTCTGACACTTCCTCTCTAACTCTGTAAGAGAAGGGCGCAGAGAACGATGGTTGATTTAAAAGTAGTTCAATTATGGACGTATCATGCAAAACTGATTTAAAACGATGGTGAGGCATGGATGAAATTCTAGAAGCATAAAGGAGATCTGTGTATGCTCGCTGAGGTTGTAGGTTTCCTTTGTTGCACTCCGCATAGAGGCTTTCGACCGGGCTAGTGTGGAAGGCGCCACACGTGAGGCGCAGCTCCAGATGGAGCACTGGGTCCGCACATTTTGAGGGATGTTTTACTTGCTGACCCATAAACAACGCTAGAATAGTCCAATCGCGAACCTATCAAGCTGGTAAAAACACGTAAAAGAAGTTGTTTGTCAGCGCCAAAGGAAATGTGCGAGAGAACCTTCAGTATAGTGATTGTTTATAAGCATTTATGTTTTAGTTGTTTTATGTGTGGGATGAATGTGAGCTTTTTGTCGAAGATTATACCTAACAACTTGTTTTCCTTTTCGACAGGAGTCGAGACAACATTGAGTCGAATGTCTGGATCTGGCCGGATCCCACGCCTCTTGGAAAACAAAACACAAGTGCACTTCCCTGGATTCAATTAAAAACCATTGCTATCTGCCCAGCCGGCCAGCTTGTTAACATCAAGCTGGACTTGACGCTCACAGACAGACAAGTTACAAGATTCAAAGGAGAGTTGAACGTCGTCTACATAAATTGAACAGGAAAGCAACGGTGGCAGAGCCTTCCGAAGGGAATTCATTTTCACAATAAAAAGGGTGCAACTTAAAACCCCACCTTGCGGCACTCCATTTTCCTGCACATGCACCCTGGAGAGTGCAGTTCCAACTCGCGCACGAAAGGTTCTTTGAGACAAGTAGCTGGCAAGTGTGTTCTTCATGTTACCCGACATGCCGAAGGAAGTCAGGTCGCTTGGGATGCCATACCACCACGCGGTATCGTACGGTTTTCCAGATCAAAGAATACCGTCATACAATATCGTTTGTGCAGGAAAGCAACCTTTATATAAGACTCGAGCGCGACGAGTTGATCGTTAGTGGACCGCCCTGCCCTGAAGCCTGCCTGGCAGCTCTCGAGAAGACTATTGTACTCAAGAAAGAACACGAACCACCTGTTTATCATCTTCTCGATGAGCCTGCACAGACAGCTTGTAAGGGCGATGGGCCCACAGCTGGCTGGAGAGGAAGGGTCCTTTCCTTCCTTCAAAAAAGCCACTACTATGGCCTCCCTCCAAGAGCGAGGAATGTGCCCCGAAAGCTATATGTTGTTGTATAGATGTAAGAGTGTTTCAAGAGTGTCTGGGTGTAGGTGTTGTATCACGGTGTATGTGATTTAGTCTCCACCTGGAGCTGAAGGCTTACATGCGCTCAGAGCAGCCTTCAGCTCATGAATTGAAAAAGGTGAATTGTAAGAAGTGCGCGACTTGTAGTTATCACGCAGGGACTTCTTTTCTACAGATGTTTTGTGTTTATTTAAAGTGTTTGTGTAGTGTGCTGAACTCGACACATGTTATACGTGTTGTGCAAGTGTGTTAGCCTGGTCTTCCAGTGTGTCCCCTGTTGTACTAACCAGGGACAGGCTGCATGTCTGTTGTCCTTTTAGTTTTCGTTTTCGTATCCAGACTTTGTGTGTGTGTCTGTGTAAGAATTTATGGATGCCAAGAAGGTGTGCCACCTCTCTCGTTTTGCCTCACGCCGCACACGTTTTCCAAACGCCTTGGCCCGTTTGAACAAAATAAGGTTACCCGAGGTGGGGTACCGACGAAAGATACCCCACACCTCTTTCTGGGCCTCTCGTGCCCGCCTCCTCTGGTTGCGCGGGGCACCAGAGCCGTGGGGAATGAATTTTTCGGCGGCGTCGAGGATGTGCTCCGTGAGGAGTTGGGTAGCTTCTTCAATGTGTAGGTGTTCCATGGATGTGTGGTGCAGTTTGGATGTCCCAGTAAATGTATTCCAGTTAGCTCTTCTTCATTGAACCTGTTTTTGGAAGATGGACTGCATGGCCCTTAACCTATATATATTAGTGAGGTGGGGAATTGGTCACTAAAATATCGGTCAGTGCCCACATCCCACTCGACAAGAGGAAATAGAACTGCGGAGCCAATAGCCAGTTCAAAATATGAGTGTGTGTTGTGTCCTATATTAACGTATGTGGGCTTATTTTTGTTGAAGAGGCATGCTCCTGAAGATGTAAGGAATTTCTCTATGAGGCGACCTCGGGCATCTGTGCGAGGAGAGCCCCAAAGAGATTTGTGCGCATTAAGGTCGCCTGTTATGATGTATGGTTCAGTCAGCTGGTCGACCAGCAACTCGAAGTCAGAGCTGGAAAGTTCAAAATCAGGACGAATGTGAATGGAGCAAACCGTTATCAACCTATTAAAAATTATTGTGCGTATTGCTACAGCCTCAAGGACGGTGTTGAGGGCGATAGGGTGGCATGCTAGGGATTCCCGGGCTATTATGGCTACACCGCCCGAAGAGTGTGTGCAGCCAACCCTATCATTTCTGAACACGATATAGCTATTTAAAAAAAATTGATTGATTAGAATTTAAATTTGTTTCTTGGACACACATTAAACTTGGCTCATTAGCTTGCAGAATCTCATACACGTCATCAAGATTATTCTGAAGGCCTCTGCAGTTCCATTGAACTATATTTACCCTTCCCATTATGATGTGTTAGAGCTACTGGAGTGTGACTTTTTACGAAACTTCTTTCGGGGCTTCCACTCTTGGGAGAGGTTTTTTTACCTTCTCTGGAGGTTTAGATTTAGGGACCCGCTCCTTGCGCTGCAAAAGAGACAGCAAAGGTCCCACATCCATCTCATCATGAAATTTGAAAGGGGTACCCAGCGTACCGGACCCCCCGAACTTGGCTCCTTTTGCGGTGCCCTTCGTATTGAACGCGACCGCCGAGGGCGTCAGAAGCGCCCCGGGTGGCACAGGCGGTGCGGCTGAGGTGGGAACTGCTGCCGTTTCCTCCATCTCCATCACCTCCGGGCCCTCTCATGTGCTTCGGGCCGGTGGAGAGGAGGAAACAGTGGGTGCAGCAGCATCCCCAGCGGACACGGATGCCGCCACAGCCGCTGCTGGCTCAGCGAGCAGCGGAGGTGGTGGGTTGAGCCGCCGGAGGCAACCCAGGGGGCGGCGGGGGTGGGCCAAGTCCGATTCACGGTACTGAGTCCCCGCCGAAACAAGACGCCGATCCGCCCCTCGGCGAGCTGCGTCGGCGTACCTTCCCAGGGGGAAGAGGCGAACCTCTTTCGCGCCTCTGGGAAGGTGATTTCCCGCCTCTGTTACCTTGACATGAATTATCTGCTTCAACTGCTTAAACTTTTCACATTTTCGCGAGTACGCTGCATGGGGTCCCTCGCAGTTTGCACAGGTGAAGGTTTCAGATTCCCAATTGTCTAAGGGATGGTCATGCCGACCGCACTTAGCGCAGGTAAGTCGGACACGGCAAGAGTTTGTGCTATGCCCGAACCGTTGGCACTTGAAGCAGCGCCGTGGGTTCGGGATGTACGGGCGGACAGAACAATGTATGTAACCGGCATTTACGGATGGAGTCTGGCACGGTGGATCGATCGAAGGTCAGGATAATGTGTTTAGTTGCTATCTGCTTGTCATCGCGGCGTATGGATATGCGCTTTAGAGCGGTGAAGCCCTGATCCCTTAAAGGGGCACTGACACAAAACTTTCAAGGCGAGATAACTTCAGAGACAGATTGGTGGGAACACATATACATCATCTGCAAAATATCAGCGGCGAATACAGCCTAGAACATATTTAAAATCAATTTTAAAGTGTGCGAAACGCAACCGAGCAGCCCGCAGAGGACCACGCGCAATCGACATCCCGAGGTTATTGTGTAAATAAACAACATCAAAACACGTCACGAGTTTGTGTTTGCCGCTTCCGCACTGCCGGCGTTTTTCGCCGCCCCGCCCGGCTCGCCGCTCCAATCGGAGGCCGGAGGGCGGAGCTTCTGCTGTCGAGAACGAACGACCCGATCATTGGCGGCGGAGGCGCCGTGATTTCGTCAGCTAATCGGGCAGCTGGCCGCGACCAAAGTTCTACAGCGATTGCAGGCACTCTGTTTCTATTACTGTTTATTATTACCATTGGATGCGAAAACGCGCCGTAGGCACGAAAAGCGCACTGAGCTAGCCGCACGGTCGCTGTGCAGGCGGCGGCCACGGCCGCGAAGTGGCCCAGGCCGGCGCAGGTAGCTCGAGTGATAGCTTGTTACCGCAGCACGAAATTGTCCCCAAGTCCCGACCATGGTGGCTTACATGAGAAAGGAGTTAATGATGCGATGGCGGGTTGCATTAAAAATTGTCATCTGCACTGCTTACGAGAGCGGCACTCGAATATCCGCCGCAGTGCTAAGCCGAACACATCTGTAGGGTAACCTGTAGGCAGATCGACTGGCCGGCTGCTCCCAGCGCACGTCTTGCCACACACCGTATCGAGCGTCGCTCGTCGTTCTTTGCCGCGGTAGCATTTGCACTCGCAGCGCCTGCGTCACATCCAGGGTCGCTTTTTAATGAAGCGCCTCACTAGATCAGTACGTGGGCGCATTCGCAGAAACTGCCATCGATGCGGATTCGACAGTGCTACGGCGGCTCTGCTCTGTGATATCCCTCTGACGGTCACGTGGTCAGCTTTGTTCACACAAAATCCACAAAATCCATCGTTTCGCGGCACTCGCTGAAACCGAAACTGCGACTGGCCGCATTGAAAATGCCTCTAATTAAACAATCGTCGCACGCTGAAGCAAATGAGGTTTCTACAGGTTATAAGTAGGTCACTTATCGCAACAAAAAAACAAGATGCAAAATTTTTGTGTCAGTGCCCCTTTAAGCCTTCCAGAAAGTTGGCCTCGGTTTCGAAAATGAAATCTGCCTCAGAGATCACACCCTGAGAGCTGTTGAGGCTGCGGTGGGGTGTGACCCTGATCTCCAGATCTGCCATGCGGGTTTGTTTCAGGAGGATTGTGAATTGCTGCTGAGTTTTTACCTCAAATAGCACTTCACCAGTTCTGAGCTTTTTGGCGTCGTATGTTTTGCCGATGATATCTTCAAGCAATTTCGAAACAAGAAATACGGATTGAGAGGTAACCGGCTTCGATTTGTCTACAGATTCTAGGATCAAAAAACGAGGGTAGTTTTCTGGTTTTGGGAGCGGGATGGAAGGCAAAGCAGGAAAAGATTCTTCGGTGCGGCCCCTTTTCCGGGGCCGATCACGTTTGGGGGGTTTTAGAATTTACCATATAGCATAGCATAAAGCAGGGAGACGGGGGTACTTTTTTGTCAACCTTACCCTGACAGCTGAAGAGGTCCCGGAGCTCCCTGCCTGTGGACAGACAGGGGGCCCATCCGCCGAAGCTTGACCTGGGCTCCGACGGCCACCGTTCGGGGTTTCTACCCTTCACCATTCAACACATCGCCACGGTTGGTTCCAGCTTACGTTTGGGGGCTCCGGGTCCGTGGTGTCGCCAATACCGTCACCAAGATTGTTCAAGGTGCCCCGTGCGGGGAACGCTTCGTTCTGCCGTGCCGCTTTCTTTCCGCTCAGTGTCCAGAGTACTGCTTTTCACTTTGCATGTGTGTATGTGCGTACTGAACAATTGAAGTGCTGCGAAAGCGGATAGCGTCTACTATCAGCTTGTATAGTCAATTTTACGGTACGTCAAGTTTACATGCGATGAGAAGAACAGGCAAATAAAAATTTCCGATATTGATGAGTGCGGCGAAGTGAGGCAAGTTAGAGCGATTTAATGGTGGCAAAAGAGCGTAAAAGGCGCAGACTAAGATAGGATAGACACAAACACGGCACTGACTCGCAACTGAATATTTTAATGAAGGAAACAGCGATACTTTTAGTGTACAGTCGGCGGACCCTTGATAAACGTGTGCGAGCGGGGATTTTTCTGTCTCATGATACCATTACCACGAGAGGCCTCTATAGCATCAACTATGTAATTCGCGCCAACAGCACCAAATTCTCCCCTAGTTGCACGTGGCGCAAGAAAAACGTTGCATTATTCGTCATGGCAACGAGTGGCGAGTGGAGAAAGGAGGTCGGTGACGTCGCGGGCGCTGGTGACGTCACGCCCGGGCTCAGTGCGGCGACCGCCTGAACCGACGCTCGCCCATCTTTCGCGCCTGTCGCCGATCGCTGCCTTATGGGCCGTTCGGGAACGGAACCAGGCAAAAGTTGGGCCCGTTGTTTGGTATGTGTGTGCAATAACGTGTTTAATAATTGGGCGAAGAAAACATGCAGTTAGTAGTGTGTTTGCTGGTGTAAATTTGTTGTCTTTATCGCAGTATTAATTGCAGCGTTACACAAACATTCTTTTTGCTGTTATTTTAGTCAAAATCAATGAGTACGTCCTGATTCGAAGGCATGAAAACACACCTACCACACTCATATATGACATATACATTTTATGTACACACTATTGCATTCTAAGGAAAAATATGACAATATTGCACGATAGGCAAAAGGAGCGTTCCACATGCACATTTAAGTACACAATTATTGATTACGAAAGAAGAACTGCTAAAGTCCTAGTGACTACACAGATTTTTTCTCGCGAACGCCTCGGAGCAAGAAGAAAAGAACTAGAAAGTTCCTCTCAATGTATACTTATTTCCTGGGCTCGCCTCGAGCCAGGAAGGTTCCTTAGACATTCAACAAATTCGTTTGAGTTCAGGCACACAATAATCGGGAACGTATAATTAAAAAAAAGCATGCCCAGGTATCCTTCGAGGCCTGCCTCTGGGCCAGTTTACGGAAACTGTGATACAAATCGTGGATTCTACCATTAACCTGCATGCTTACGAGAAACCATGTTCACACCAACAAAATGCAGCGAGAAAAAAGTCTTGCAACCTATTACCCACAATATTGACCCCTGATAGCTGGATTACACCTACGTACAAAAATCATGCGCAACTCGCAGAACACAAATCGTACGAATCCACCTTTTTTAATTGGCGCATGATGAGTAATGGCGCGTGAAAACAAAAAAGCAGTAGGCAGGAAATGTGGTTTATTCACTGATGTTATTAGCAACGTATCACAAACGAATAAATGCGGTACTCTTCACAGTAGCATAGAGCTGTGTATCGCGATAGTAAGTACTACAATTTCTCACATTCTATGTCGATTACACAAACATAACAGACATCTTCGTGCAATTCATCGTTTACAAACAATTGCTAAAGCGGTCACCACGTTCATTCGCTGTACACAATACAATTCTACAGAAATGATGTTTCATAATAGCACACGATCGTGAATAATAAAATGACTTTCAAGTCCGGATGACCAGCACATTTTGCCCAAAATTACCAGCCATTTCTTTTTCTTGTTTTTGTTTAACTTGATAGCCCAAAAAAACATTATACAGCTAGGAAAGTTTCTGCGTAATGGAGCCATACGTCACACCTTGAAAATGGAAAAAATACAACCACGGATATCAATAAACAACACGTAAAAACGAAACAAATATTGAGAGTGGGAAGACAGCACGAGAAATGTGTCCTACCACAGCTTGATAAGAGAAGCGCAGCTCGGCCATCGCGCAGGTAACTCGAACTTCTCGTAACACGGAATGCAAGCGGTCAGCGGCTACGTAAATATTTTGGGGTCTTCTTTCTGTTTATAAACATTCAAAGGTGGTAATGTCACTATAAAAAGCTGGTCGGTGGAACATTCTAAGCCAAACCACTTCGTCAAAAATAGCATTTACCCACATACGGCAAACTTAATTTTCAAGCTTTCCTCTCGTGGAAAAAAAAGAGGAGCGACGACTCACAAAACTGATACAGAAGCAACATTTCGGTACGCGCGTTCGCTTGAATCAGTCGGCTTAGGAGAAACTGTTGCAACTTGCTTCACATGCTCACAACATTGCTGCAAAATTCCTTGCACCAAACAAAAACTAATTCGCTTTAGACCATCAACACAACATTTTTTGGTTCCGCCTGCGTCTTTTTTTGGTAAGGATAGCGCTTTCTTCGTTAAGTGTGGTTATGTGCTGTCCGCTCGGAAGTGTAAACGTTTCGCTGTGTTGTTCCTCCCGAGTTCTCACAGCACACAGTAGCGCTCCCCACTATGTGTCTCTTTTGCAGTTTCTGTCACATTTCGAGCCCATTCCACTCACCGACACCGAAAGTTTCACCTGCAATGCATATAACAAAACTGCACGAGCTCACAGGGAAAGCGGCAGGAGCAGAGGAACAAAAGGGCAGCAGAAGATACAAGAGCGAAAGCGCCACCCGTGGTGCAACAAATGAAGACAATATATAAAAAAGAAATAAATAAGGTTTGAAAAAAGAAACAGCCAAGAACACATTTTATTTTTACGCATAATAGGATCCCTTTACGTTATTTCTGCCTATGTTGGAAAGCTAAAGCCACATATGCTAAAAGTCCTGAATTTTCGCTTGGCTATCAGCGCCATGGCGACATTTCCTTTCCAATACCGAAACTAGCTCGAAGTGTCCGTTCCCTGGTTGCGCAAGCGTCAGGACAACAGAAGCATGGATGGTTTAGAAAGAAAGAAGCGCCGAGGGAAAGAGAAAGGAGAGCCACGACACAGCACCCTGCCGCTAGGATCGCCCTAATTTTCGAAACCCAGTGTGCCTTGACACACGCGTCCGCCATACGTGGTAGACACACATATACGCTGGTGCCGCCATTTTGGGTCACTCGCTCGCCGCCGAAGCAAATCAATGTATCAAAACCGCGCTAAAATTATCGCCGACGCGATTTACTGGCGAAGTTTGAATCATCTGATCTGTTTCCCGTTGCTGGGTCTCCTGGGAAACGAAAAGACAAAGCGTTGAGCACGTTGACCTAATTGAGGCGGCACGGGACCGTTCAAAGGGTGTGTCCACCGCGTACGGGTTTCCCGTGCCGCCACTATTGGTCAAAGTTAGCGTCACTAAATAAAGGCTTTTAGAGTATCGGCACTCTTTTCTCTCATTGTTATGTGCCGCCAGGATTTCCATTGGTCAGTCGGCACCACGTGGTTTGTTTACTTATGGGCGCAGCCGTTTTGTTTTTGGGCGCCTCTCTCTCTTTCCTCGTCTGCGCGGGCGCTAGAGCGGCCGGTCGCACTCTGCCCGTCACAATCGGTGGCGGTTTCGTTCGGAGAGATGGCAACACTGCAAGCCAGAAAAAAATGGCCCCCAGACGCCTCCGGGTGCGCGAAGTGGCGGTACTCTTAAGCGTAGCTTATTTAGTGACGCTAGTAAAGGCGCTCGACGCGCTGTTATTTTCATTTCCCACGAGACCGAGCAACGCCAAGCAGATGAGATGATTCATACTTCGCCAGTAAACCGCGTTGCGGCGATCATTACAGCGCGGTTTTGATAGAATGACTTGCTGCGGGGGCGAGCGAGTGACCCAATATGGCGGCGCCAACGCATCCGTGTTTCAACCTTGTACGGCGGACGTGTGGTCGAGGCACCCTACGAAACCGAAACTAGCCAAAGTCGCCGATCAGCGCTCTTAGGAAAGAACAGCTTAGCAAGCGATGGGTCCAGCTGGTCGCGGGTTCTAAGCATGCACCTTATCTCGACTTCTTTGCAACTTGGCTTCCGTCATAAGGCGCTGAGGCATAAAAAGTCGCAGCTCGCGCACGCGAGTTTACGAGTTATACGACAGTACATCACGGAAAACACAAAAAAACAGTGAAAACCGTCTATTACGTTAACCGATGCACACAGCGGTCATTCGCGAACAAGAAATGCAACTGTTCTTTTAGAAAGGGTGAGAGAGGGACTACAGATAGATTTTTTGAGCTGCTTGGCTATGGCATGCACCTCAATGATCTCGCGCGTGACTATCTCGCTGCTTGGCCAGATTTGCTTTGCCTTGTAAACCCGGGGCACAACGACCAGGTGTCGTTACCCATGGACCGTTCATGCTGTCTTAATGGAACATTCACGCATCTCCCTATGTGGCACACGTACAGCCCCATTCCCAGTGGACCACAGACGTCCATCGAACATCCGTTGGACATCCAGTGTCGGACATTTGGACGTCCGTCAGACATCCGCAGGAAGCCAGCGGACGTTTTACAGACGTCCGTGGGATGGTCCGATGCAAAGGAATTGTTTATCCTACGAACGTCCGACAGACGTCCCAGCCGGATTTTCCGACATCCGGCGGATGTTCAAAATTGGACATTTCCAAACCGAAATGTACAGGGGACGTCCCGGGGATAACAAAATGCGGATATTGGATGTCCGCCAGACGTCCGTTTCTGGTCCCAAATTTTTCGAATCAGGGAGAACCTGTACTTGCTGTAAGCCTCAGTGCCTTATTGATAACATGCCTTGAAGTACTACTCCAGCTTTAAGAATACTTCATACAAAAGCCCCTTCTGTAGCTTGTTTTGGCACAACGCTAATTATAAATGCTTGCACCATGCACTCTGTGGATAGACAACTCCACACCCTATTCATATGTCTTTCCAAGAGCACGAACAGTGATGTTACAGAAGTATATTACAGTGAAACGTTGCAAGCTTATCGTCACGAGTTTTCAATAAGGACTATGCATACACTCCGGGCTTTGTGTCAGGATAAATATGAATAAGTTGAAGTAGGCAGTTAGCAACTCGGTGAACAGGATGCTTCAACATGACAGCCCGCAGTGTACACATGGTTCCGTATTGAAAAGCGGTTACGATAATAATCTCGCAACTTTCCACTGTTTTATGCTACTGCAAACATCACTGCTCCCACTCTTGCCAAGAAAAATATGAATAGTGTGTGGAGTTGTCGGCCCACAGAGTGCGTTGTACAAGCTTTTATAATTAGGGTTTTGTCAAAACAAGCTACAGAAGGGGCTTTGTATCGAGTATTCTTAAAGCTGGAGCAGTGCTTCAAGGCATGTTATCAATAAAGCGCTGAAATTTACAGCAAGTACAGATTCTCAAGTTTATTATAGAAAAGTGAAACCTACACTACTCAGCTTTATGAATCTATACCGAGTATGTTTGGGATATTTCGTTCAAATTTGTAAGACAAAACTTCCAGCAATGCACACTAAAAAACAAACAGCTTGAAAAAGTGAAGTATTTTGCTGAATGAAATAGATCTGGCACACTGCAGATTACATGTTGCAAAGTATGGCATGCAAACTAGATGAAACGAAGTCGCAAAGCTTGAAAATTCTTTATTTAATGCTTTATAACCTCCAATGTAAGTACAACCTTTCACGTGCCCATCGTGCTTCATGCCAGGAACATCTTGGCTCAAAATTTTCCCCAACTCCTCGGTCAGCACCTGCAATACCAAAAGCAACAATTTCATGTTTTTGTCCTATATACGGCTACATTATTAGACACAAAAAGAATTTTTGCCTGCTTTTGAACTATTTTGGATGGCTCGACTCTACAGCTAATGTAGTGGCATGCCAACAAATACCAATGATGTTTGAAGTACTTTTGACTGCACCCTTCAAAAAAATTTTACGAGGCATTGGGTATTCTTTACTGTTGTGGTTTTATGTCGGAACATGCTTCTGTCATCACTTCATGGCAAACTAAATTTTTGACTCTTGAAAACCTCTACAAAGCCATATGATAGCTGAAACTGGTAGGATTCGCAGTGCTTCGCTAGATTCCCTCGATCTCACTGACAAGCTGCACTGTCTTGCGCACTAGCATAAGCAGTTTGCGGACAGGGTACTGCAGAACAAATGCCTAGCCTAATTTAAAAAAAGAAAAACTGCATACCTCGGTTGCATCGAGCAGAGCTGTTCTATGCCCGCCGAACATTCTACAATATAAACATACGTTTTCACCAACACGCTTTGACGGCATCTATCAATTATGAGGTGTGCGCGCCGTAGTGGAGGCCGCCGGATAAATTTCGACCGCCTAGGTATCTTTAACGTGCGCCTAAATGTCGTACACACGGGCGCTTTCTTTTCGCCTCCATCACAAAAGCGGCCGCCGCGGCCGAAAATCGAACCCGCGTCCTTGGGCTCAGCAGCACTATGCCCTAGCCACCGAACCACCGCGGCGGGTATTGACGGATACGTGCGTCTACAAGCGCATACAGCAAGCACGGTTAATGTATTAGTACACGCTTCATGCTCACGTCAGCAAAATGCATTTACTTCGCCGCGTTCGCCGGCATAAGCCACACTATAGGGCACCTCGGCATGAACACTACAGCCGCGTCCTTCTTCTAGGGTCGTGAAATCACCCACCTAAAACGCACCGTACGGCTTTTTACACGTTTCGCAACACCGTGCCTACATTTCAACTCAAGACCAATGCATAACGTATCTCCGCAACGAGTTCACTCAGTAAAAATTGTTACAACCCTTTCCGTAAACTTGAGTGGACGTAAAAGTATCCACTGCGCACACCACGTCGTAGGTAGTGCCGGGCTTAATGTGAACGCCGGCACACTCAACGACTGTGTCTTTCAACGAGAGCACGTGCACGTACCGCTGATAGCTTTACGGAAGGGTATATTGCGCCTATGATTGCGAAGAAAAGATGATTCCATGAGCGCGTTGGCACTGTCATTCAAAACGAGCTAAGCCAGTTATGCCTAACTTCGGCACAGCGTGCGGCGTTTGCAGTACACAGAAAGGTAAAGACGATTTCCCGCCCCCTCCCCACTCACCGGCACTTATAAAAATGTCTTACCTTTTATTGAGGACGCAAAAAGATGTCTAGAAGAAAGCAGCAGGGAAGCTAGTTGGCGCTTCGAAACTCGCACACATAAGCGAATGGCTATGACTATACGGCTTGACGTGGCTTGTCACAGTGTTGGCTTCCAATGCACAAAAGACTAACAAAATATAGTTACAAAAAGAATACATTTTAGCCTAATTATCAGCAAATCAAACAACTGTTTTTATGAAACTTTACGAGATCTGCTGTCCTTGTTTAATTTGAACATAACTATATCATATGTCCAGTTGACTCGTTCAGCCCGAATCGAGTGTTTTATGCGCGAGGGCTACAACTTTGCTTTCTGAGCTGACAAATTGTTTGCCTCCGCTGCAGGAAGCAAGAATATAGACAACATAATTACTCGGGGCTAATTACGATAAGTTATTAACATGATTGCGGAATATTGCTTCAACCATGCAGACGTACGATGGGCGTCCAGCGGACTTTATTGATGGGACCACAGTAAACGTCCATGCACAAACGTAGCTCGGACATCCGTCGGACCAAATTCAACGGACGTTCACGTTTGCCAGAAAAATACATCCGAAGTACGTCCGCCAGACGTCGAGCGTGGGACTTGGACGTTCGGCTGTAAAACGGACATCCTGCGGATATCTGTGGTCCAATGGGTTGGACCACAGACGTCCATAAAACATCCGTTGGACATCCGGTGTCGGACATTTGGACGTCTTTTAGACATCCGCAGAAAGCTAGCGGACGTTCTAGAGTAGTCCGTGGGATGGTCCGATGCAAAGGAATTGCTCATCCTACGCACGTCCGACAGACGTCCTAGCCGGATTTTCCGACATCCAGCGGATGTTCCAAATCGGACATTTCCAAACCGAGATGTACTGGAGACGTCCAGGGGATAACAAAATGCGGTTATTGGATGTCCGCCGGACGTCCGCTTCTAGTCCTAAATTTTTCGAATCAGGGAGAACCTGTACTCACTGTAAACTTCAGTGCTTTGTTGATAAGCATGCCTTGAAGCACTACTCCAGCTTTAAGAATACTTGGTACAAAAGCCTCTTCTGTAGCTTGTTCTGGCACAACCCTAATTATAAATGCTTGCCCCATGCACTCTGTGGACAGAACTCCACAGCCTATTCATATTTATCTTGCCAAGAGTGCGAACAGTGCGAACGCAGAAGAAAAGTGCGAACGCAGAAGCATAATACAGTGGAGTGTTGCAAGCTTATCGTCACGACTTTTCAATAAGGACTATACATACACTGCGGGCAGTTGTGTCAACATAAATATGAATAAGTTGTAGTAGGCAGTTACCTCGGTGAACAGGATGCTTCAACATGGCAGCCCAGTGTACACATGGTTCTGTACATGGATGGTTCTGTATTGAAAAGGGGTTACAACAAGCTCGTGACTTTCCACTGTATTATGATACTGCAAGCATCACTGCTCCCACTCTTCTGAGGGCCCCACACCACATTACGATGCTGTCAATCCTCCTCCTCCTGCTCCAACTCTTGCCAAAAAAAATATGAATAGGGTGTGGAGCTGTCGGTCCACACCGCGTGTGGTACAAGCACTTATAATTAGGGTTTTGCCAAAACAAGCTACAGAAGGGGCTTTTGTATTGAGTATTCTTAAAGCTGGAGTAGTACTTCAAGGCATGTTATCAATAAAGCACTGAAATTTACAGCAAGTACAGGTTCTCAAGTTTACTAGAAAACTGAAACCTACACTATTAAGCTTTATGAATCCATACCGAGTATGTTTGGAATATTTTCATTAAATTGCTAAAGACAAAACTTCCATCAATGCACGCTAAAGAACAAAGATTTAGCTTGAAAAAGAAGTATTGAACAGTTAATCAGGCTGCTAAAACAAATATACTGAATGAAATAGATTACATGTTGCAAAGTACGGCATGCTAAACAGATGAGACAATGTCACAAAGCTTGAAAATTCTTTATTTAATGCTTTATAACTGCCAAAGTAAGTACAACCTTTCATGTGCCCATCATGCTTCATGCCAGGAACATCTTGGCTCAAACATTTCCCCAACTCCTCGGTCAGCGCCTGCAAAACCAAAAAGCAACAAATACAGGTTTCTTTTTGGAGCCACACGACAGAAGTCAAATACATGCAAATTCAAATTGCATGGTTTATGTAGTCCTATATATGCTACATTATTAGACACACAAAAAGAATTTTAGCCTGCTTTTGAACTATTTTGGTTGGCTAGAATCTACAGCTAATGTAGATCGCAGCAACAAGAAAAGAACTCAGCACCGCTTTTGTTGCTCCTGTCGCAAGTGTTAATGGGCCTTTATACACAATACATTCAGACGGTGACTGGCAGTTGCGGAGGGACGTAACTATGCGCACCGAAAGCCTGATTGGACAGGGTAAATCACTCCCCCTACCCCTCATATTTCAATATTTTCAATATACCAAGTGGCCCAACTACAAGCTTGGCAGAGTCAGTGGGGTGCGTTTCGATACGATGCATGCTTTTCACCTACGCGCTTTGACGGCGTCTATCAATTATGGGTCTATCCCCCTCCCCCGCTACCTAAAACCTAAAACGCACCGTATGGCTTCCTACACGTTTCGTGACGCCGTGCCTACATTTCACCTCAAGGCCAATGCATAAAGCATTGCCGCAACGCACTCACGCAGTAAAAATTGTTACAACCCTTTCCGTACACCTGAGTGAACGTAAAAGTAGCCACTGCGCACACCACGTCGTAGGTAGCGCCGGGCTGAATGCGAACGCGGGCATGCTCAACGACTTTCTTTCAACAAGAGTACGTGCACGTACCGCTGATAGCTTTAGGAAAACGGTATAACTTATTTATCGCACCTAAGTTTGCGAAGAAAAGGTGATTCCCTGAGCGCATTTTTACACTCAAAACGCGCTAAGTCAGTTATGCCTAACTTCGGCACAGCGTACGTTTAGTACAGCGTTTGCAGTACACGGAAAGCTAAAGACGATTTCTCCGCCCCTTTCCCACTTATCGGCACTTTATCTTACCCATCTTACCTTTCGTTGAGGACGGAAAAAGATGTCTAGAAGAAAGCAGCAGGGTTTCTTTCTCGAAGTTCGTTGGCGCTTCACAAATCGCACACAAACGCGAATGGCTATGGCTATACGGCTTGCCGTGTCTTGACCAGTGTTGGCTTTGCATCGCACAAAAAAAACGATGAGAAACTTTAGTCACAAAAAAAACTTTTTAGCCTAATTAGCAGCAAATCAAACAATACAACATTGCATATAAAACCAACTGTTTTTATAAAACTTTACCACATCTGCTGTCGTTTTTTTTTAATTCGAACATAACTATGTAAAGTTGACTCGTTCGGGCTGCAACGAGTTATTTGTGCGCGAAAAACGCGAGGGTTACAGCTACTACAATTGTTTTCTGAGCTTACAAATTGATTGCCTCCCTAACATAATTAATGCGAGGCTAATTACGATGAGTTACAAACATGATCGAGGAATATTGCTTCAACCATTCAGAAGTACGACGGGCGTCCAGCGGACGTTATTGGGACCATAGTAAACGTCCATGCACAAACGTAGCACGGACGTCCGTCGGACCAAATTGGAGGGACGTTCACGTTTCCCAGAAAAATACATCCGAAGTACGTCCACCAGACGTCGACCGCGGGACTTGGACGTTCGGCTGTAAAACGGATGTCCTACGGATGTCTGTGGTCCAATGGGGCGGTGAGCACGCTTGCGGTGAACACGGGAGCGCGTGGCCGCCTACGCTATCACAGCAACGTACCGCGGGCTTCACGAAGCATCACCAATGCTTAGTGTGTGTAAAGCGAGATTATGCTCTCAGCGCGAGAATCCCGTCATCAAATCGTCTTCTCCTCCTCTGCTACGTTGTGGCTTCTCTGCTAACCATATCTTTCGGCGTTTCTTGAATCACATATCTGTGTAAAAACGTGCATGAATAAAAATGCTATACCATGAAGATGCTTTCGCACTGTAGTTGAATCGAGGTCGTAGCGCAGGAGCTAACTTTTGTTGCGGCGCGTATTCATTGGGGGGCGCGTAGGGGTTCATTCAAGTTTCGTGGGCATTGAAAAGAAAAGGCCATCTCCCCCCTGTAACAACTGAGCGCCTGAAACACGCGACATGTTCTCGGTCCACTCTACCGCTTACCACACACTTTAACACCAACGAAACACTGTGATATACTCGGCTGTACGCCGGTACCTCACGTCCACGGTTTTTAATTCCGTTGGAAACTTCCTATTCGAAGAGAACCATTTGCCGGAACTCACGTACAGGGCAGTAAAACATATCCTGGAGCAGTACCTGTTTCTATTGTGCCCTCAAGTTCCCGTCCGTCACCCGATATGGCAGCTTTCAGGCGGCCTCGTGCTATGTGTCCGCCTGAATGCAGCCATATCCCGTAACGCGTTTACTGGGCCCCTCAGACCAGGACTGTGCCACTCTAACTGCGAATTGAAACGTCGGAGAAGCGACGATGCATTCGTTTCGGCCCTGTTAGAGTTACTACCAGCCCGTACGGAAACCGTCGTTGCGTCGTTGCAGTTCACTTGAAGACGACGCACTACACATACCAGTTGCGGTACTCTGTCCCCTATTGACACATATGATAAAATGAAATTGAGCGAATTCGAGCATCCGTGTGTACTCAAAATCTTTTTCGTTCACGCTTAAAAAAACAGATCTTACAACAACCGAGATTGATTTATTGCAAATCTGCTTGCAGAATGTCGCTGGGTTACGCTACCGTGACATGCGCTTTCAGGCATACTGCTAGTTAAGTAACTTTTTTTGCCGACTTCAGTTCCCTGTTTTTCATACAGTAGCTGATAGGTCCACCAGAATAAGCGAGATACAATTAGCAGATGACAAGCAGATGTAGCGGGGACGCGATTCGCGCGCTGAAAGCATATCCTCGATCGGCACGAACAGCGCATGCGTGATGCTTCGTGGCACCCACGGTAGGCTGCAATGACAGTTGGTGGCGGCCGCGCGTTCCCATGTTCACCCCAAGAGGGCGCACCGCTGTATAACCCGTCACAGGACAAATGCAAAACATATACCACCTTTTTGGCGCACTCTACAAACTTCGACCCATGGGTGACAAAAGAGCCATTTTGCGACCGCTTTTTGTTGATGTCTCGGCTGCCTTCTGTGGTGCCGGGCAAATGTTCCTGAGACGTATCGGAGCGATGAATGCAACCCTGACACCGCACCGTGATGTGGCTTTTCATATCCCGTGCGACAATATTTAGACATATGGCACAACCACAGGACTGTCCCATTTGGAGACTTCACGATCGCTGCGATCATTTTCTTATTTTTCATACCGCAGCAGTTCTTCGCAGGCTCGTGACAGCACATATTCTGGATATCTGGCAGTTTCCTGTGAGCCTTCTGTGAGCGTAATTCTGTGAGCCTTACGACGCAGGTCAGCGCGGCGGCATCTACTATAAACAGTTTGCACCACGGCAAGTTCACAATGCTTAAATGGGCGACCTGAAATCACGGTGTGTGTTCTCGAAATGAAGACAACTTAGCAGCGCCAAAAGATAATCGGAATGTACAGAGCTGTGGACGAAGGGTAGTGGCGGCAACTGTTTTTACTAGGCACATGTGCGCATTGCAATTACAAACAATCGCGCCAAGGATAGGTAAGGTAATCTTTGGTGTCCCCACACATGTACCGCGTACGTACCGCTGCAGTAGATCTCCTCTTTACTAATATTAGCAAGGAAAACTACCGAAAATTGGGAAGTTCTTATTTTCGAGTAGACTAAATTGTAGCTTAAAATTTGTTTTACACCCAGGATACGTTTTGTGAGCAGAAAAGTCTTGTGAGCATGCGCCACAAGCGTCATAATTGCATGATATTCGTGCTTGAAACATTTCCTAGTAGAAACCAAATATTTCCTAGTATAATACATGATTCTACGACAGTTTAGGACCTGCGACCTTCAAAAGGCAAACTAGCTAGACGCTTCATCTCATAGCCACTGCACTGGTATAACTTTCACGTCTCACTGTACCGTGGTGTACGCTATGTTGGCCAGACTTGACTGAGTCCCTCATACAAAGGAAGTTAATTCAGAGCACCCAGACGATAGGGTCAGAGAAGAGGCTGTACAGACGGTAATAGGAAGGGTGTACACTTGGCCGCCCATCATGTCGACAACACATACATGCACTCCAGCACATGAAACCCCATGGGTTCTGCGCAGGCTCAATAATCAACGTCAAAGAGAATCTTAAGATGTGCCAGGAATGTGAAAGCATCTACGAATCGTTTGTGTACACAGGTGTAAGCAGCAAGCACGCTGCAAATGTAAGTGATAGGCAAATGTCAAGGCTGTCATGGGACGAGTTTAATGAAAAGAAATGGTGAAACACATCCCAATTGCAAACTACGTTGATGTAATAGGGGCAGGAATGACGTCATATAGACATGCACTAAAAACACAGTCATCAGTATGTTAACTGCATGTAAACACTCAAGTGATATCATCAAATCGAACTAGAGGCCCCACTGCAATAGCCCAGTTATGTTTCTTTGCAGGGGATTTGGTCGGTGGCTCTTAGTCGCACAACCAAGATTCTGTGATGCCATAGAGAAATAGCTGGAAAGTGGCTATGGAGCTCCGACTGCTTTACACATTTTCTGTAACACCAATTATTTGTCTGAAGTTTGCAATAAAATTTTTGTTATTTGTTACTCTTTTTAATGAACGAAACTTTTCGTGGCCACAAAACAGTGGTTGATAAACAAATGCTCACTTGCTTTATTGGCTTTGACAAGAAGGCGGCGCCCTTCAAGGACAACAGGCGGCTTTATTGAGCGTCTCGCAGACCACCCTCAGTTTGCCTCCATGACCGAACATGAAGAGGACGACGACGAAGTGCACGAGCCGGGCCCATACCCCAAGCATGCAATGCAGGCCCAGCGCCACCATTCAATGTCACTTCTTTTTCCTCTAACAACAAAGTTCCAACAACCTGCCCCCCACGAAATTGGCAGGGCGGGGTTTATGAGTTTTCCTCAGAACGCACTTCTAAGGGGTACAGGATCCGAATGGAACGCTGTAACTGCGATCCATCAGCGAGTTTGACGGAGCAGGCTCTAATCTTTCCGTCGCGTCCAACGTGAAGATCTGTGATGCGCGCCAGTCTCCAGGTTTGGCGAGGCCTGAGAGGATCATCGACTAATACGATGTCTCCGACACTGACAGCTGCTGTTGACTTGATGGGGCGAGACGATAGCTCCAGCAGGTACTCGGTTGCCCATCTTCGCCAGAAGGTTTCCAGGAGATCTTGCCTTTTTGCCCACAGGGTATGAAGATGCGAAAGTTGGAAACGACAGAGTTCTGATGATGTCGGGCTAGGAACAGAGGTCAGCCGGTTCCCTGTTAGAAAATGGGCTGGAGTCAGTGGCTCGGGTTCCTGGCTATCGTTGAAAACGTACGTGAGTGGCCTGGAGTTTATAACGGCCTTCACTTCGGTGAGGAGGGTAACAAGTTCATCTCTTGTCACACATTGTTGTCCCAGAGTCTTTTTCAGTGCTAGCTTCACCGAACGGATGGGGCGCTCGTAAAATCCTCCCCACCATGGCGCCCGCTGCAAGATGAATTTCCATTCAATCTTGTGGTTGGAAAAGGTGTTTTTCACTTGTGGATCACGGATTGTCTCCCAAAGTTGTGTGACTTCCTTTTTGCAGCGTTTGAAGGTGAGGGCGTTATCGGTGTACACTACAGAGGGAAAACCTCTGCGTAAAACAAAGCGACGAAACGCATTCAAGAAGGATGGCGCTGTCTGCTCGTCTATGAGTTCGAGATGTATAGCCCTAAATACAGCGCAAGTAAACAGCGCCAGGTACACCTTTGTGAACTTCCGTGCCGTGCGTACAAACAACGGTCCCGTGAAGTCGATTCCGACAACAGTGAACGGGTCGGTTTCTGTGACTCTGTCCTTTGGCAAAGGGGGAACCACTTCCTCCATGGGTTTTGCATGGTGCCGTCGACAAACAGTACATTCAGAAATAACTTTCTTCACAAGCTGTCGTCCCTGAAGAATCCAGTACCGCTGTCGAAGGTCTACGAGCGTGTCTCTCACACCGGCGTGTAGAAGCTTACGATGATGTTTCTGCACAAGAAGCTTAGAGTAGAAGTGTTGCTTCGGTAAAATACTGGGATGGCGCTCCGAATACAACTGCTGACTGTGGTGTATTCTTCCAGACACGCGCAGCAGAGCCTCGTCATCGATAAATATGGTAGTGTTTCGAACGGGAGAAGCTCGAGGTGGCAATTCTCCTTTTTGTACCGCTATGATGTCGTCGTGGAAAGCTTCTGCTTGAACGGTTCGAAGCCAGAACTTTTCTCCGCGTTATCGATCTCATTTGGAGTAAGGGGTCCTTTCAGCACGCTTTTGTGACGTAGCTTGTCGAGAAAGCGGAGAGTCCATGCCGTCGTTCGGATTAAACGAACGATGGAGCTGAAACGTGCTATGTCCATGACCGGCGGGTGTGTCTGAGGTGTAGGCGCCAGCACTTGTAGTGCATCGTTCAAAACAGCTTCCTTTTTCGCTTCGGCCATGAAGTCTCTATCGCACATTGGTTGTGGCGGCCACTCTTCGGGTACCTTTTAACCACGGGGGTCCATGCCACCATAAGTCCGATGAAATTAGCTGTTGTGACGTGATGCCTCTCGTCACCATATTGGCCGGGTTCTCCTTTCCTGGGCAATGTTTCCACCAGAATGTTTTGGTCTTGGCGTGGATTTCGGTGACTCTGTTTCGAACGAATTGTTTTCATCGGTTTACATCTCCCCTTATCCAGTGAAGCGCAATCATGGAGTCAGTCCATAAATGTACGTCACTGAAGGCGTCAGGAAGGTGAGCCGTTATAAATGCACATAGTCGTGCTGCCACGAGACAAGCCAGCAGCTCCAATCTAGGCAGGCTTATCTCCTTGATAGGAGCGATCCGAGACTTGCTGAGCAGGAGTGTGGAGAAGGATTCTCTATGCTGGTCGAAAGAATAAATACGCGGCGGCTCTATAAGCTAGGGGGCTGGCATCTGCGAATATATGAAGAGCTCTTCTTGTGCTTCCTGGTAAGAGGTTGTGTCGGTAAAACCGTGGAACCACGATTGTGCTCAATGCGGGAAGCTCGTTGCACCAGTTCTGCCACTCTGACAATATTTCTCGTGGTACCGCTGCGTCCCAATCCGTTTTCAATTTCCAAATTCTTTGGAAACAAATTTGCCTCTGATAGTGAAAGGTGCCAGAAATCCCAGCGGGTCATATAACCTGCTTGTTGCTTGTAGCACGAACCGCTTGGTGTCGTTCCGACGCTGAACGAAATCGGTCACGCCTTCAGGAGAAAAGGCCAGTTCGTCAGTGTCTGCATGCCAAACCAAGCCGAGAACCTTGATTAGGCCGAGAGCTTGTCCGAGGGGAAGCTCTTCGCAGGTTTGCTTTAGTCGAAGGTTTTCAAGGACGGCTTTGTCATTTGATGCCCACTTGTGCAATTTCATTGAAGCGGTTGCGAAAAGTGTTGTAGCTTCGGTGGAAAGTTTCAGTGCCTCGGAAATGGTTTCGGCTCCTGTTAAAATGTCATCCAGGTAAATGCAGCCTTGTAACCGAGCAACAGTGTCTGGAAACTGCGATGACATTTTGTGGAGGTGGTAGTTAATTGTGGTGGCAAGTAAGAACGGACTTGAAGTTGTACCAAAGGGCACCCGTTTCATTCGCCACTCCATTACTCTCGGAAGGGGTTCGTTTGGAACAGGTGCTCTCTCGAACCAGAGGTAACGCAGAGCGTCTCTGTCACATTTGTGAATGGCGATTTGCAAAAAAGCCTTTTCTATGTCTGCAACCAATGCTATACGGTGCGTGCGAAACTTGAGTAGCAGACCTAATAGGTCTGCATTCAGGTTGGGACCGCTGTAGAGGCTTTCGTTTAGAGATGCATGACCACGTGCGTGCGCCGATGCGTCAAACACAACGCGAGATTTTGTCGTCCGCTCCTTCCTGATAACAGCGTGGTGAGGCATGTAATAAACTGGGCCTTCAGTGCTGCCCATAGCCACCCTCTCAGCCATGTCATCGTTGGCGTATTTCGAGATCGCTGTGTGATACGCAATCAAGAGGTCGGGACTTTGTGGAAGTCTTCGCACAAGTTGAGTCAGCCGTCGTTCAGCGTTCGCCTTGTTATTGTCCAGCTCGACCGATGGCTTCCAGGGAAGTCGTACTTCGTACCGACCATCGATTTTCCGTATAGAGTTGTTGAACTGAGCCAGTGTTGCCTCGTCTTGCGGTTGCTCACACACCTCCGAGCGAATTCCGATAGTGTCGAGGTCCCAGAACCGTTCTAGGAAACGTTCGGCGGTGGCCGCATGAGATTTCCGTACTACGGTTTGTGAACAAAGTGCTGCGGTTGTTGACTCAGAAGTAGGTCCGTGTAGAGTCCACCCAAAAACTGTCTCGATGGCTTTCAGGCCATTTCTGAAGGTCTTTGTTCGGCCTGTGATGAAGTCCCAATAATGCTCAATGCCGACCAGGATATCGATTTCATCTGAAACCGCCTTACCGGTGTGTAAATCTATTGCTGCTAGAGTGCAACCACATTCGCGTAGCTCTTTCAAGGCATTTTCGGTAGGGACAGGAATAGGCCGGTCACAGATTTGTTCAGTAACAAGGGCGTCGATCTTAAAAGGAGGGCCTTCGTTGATTCCACGTAGAGCAATCTCAACTCTACGGAACGTCTTCGGTTTGTCTTGTCCGCCGAAGAAACCCACGGAAAGCTTTTCCCGGTCCGCTGTGGGGCACGCTAATCTTCTGGCTAATCCAGCCGTAACAAAGGTTCGTTGGCTGCCTCCGTCGAATAGGATTCATGCCATAATTTCTTTCCTCTGTGGAGACGCGTATACCACGGCAGTTTGTAAGTAAATGATTTTCCTTGTGGCGACGGTTGGGGATGCGGCTGCTTTTAGTTGAACGGGAGTAGCCTGCGGTCATTGATGCCTTGAACTAGAAGTTACGTCGGGCTCGCACATCGTCGAAGCATGCCGGCGGTGGCATTTGGTGCAGTTGACCTTTTTCCTGCAGGTTCTGGCCATATGATTCCGGGCTGTGCAGCGGAAACATCGACCATCTTGCTGAAGCATTGTCTTTTTGTCCCGAACTGTAATGGGAGCGTCGCAACTGTCGGTACAGTGATCCTTCGATTTGCCGAAGAAACAAGGAAAGGTTTCGCGACTTCCGGATGTCACTGAAGCGAATCCTCGAGTAGTGGAAGGTCGAAAACTCTTCTGCAAATTCTGAGGTCCTTCGCGACGACCCGGACGTTTTGGTTCGTTCGCCCCCAAGCAACCGTCCGTGGGTTCTCTCGACTCTACCTCTGCTTTGAGAAAATCAAGCAGAGGAGCCAAACTCACAGGATTGGAAGCAGTTGCATCAGCAGAAGTAGCTGCGTTGTCCTGATGGGCCGAGCGACGATTGAACTCCAAAATGAGGTCTTTTGGAAGTCTCCGAAAAATCAAGGGGCGGAGCACAGTAGAGAAAGAGTCCTCTGCGACGTGTAAGGCCTTTAGTCCACGGATATGTGCCTGAAGTGTGTCATAGAGACGACGCAGACCAAGGACGTCTTCCGATGAGCGGATGGGCTGCAGATCAATAAGGTTCTCGATGTGATCTTGCACGATCAGGTCCGACTTCGCAAATCTGTCGACAAGTATGTCTCTTGCGTCTTTGTAACATCGAGACGTTGCGGTAAGGCCTGCGATGGCAGCCGATGCGGTTCCTACAAGCGATGACCTGAGGTACGCGAACTTGTCACTGTCGGTTAGCGTCGGGTTGTTGTGGACAGTGGACTCAAATTGCTCCCAGAATTGGTTCCAGTTGCGCGGACGGCCATCAAATTTCGGTAAGTCGATGCGTGGAAGCTTGATACCGTGGCTGGCCCCACGCGGCGGAACTGGTTCTGTCGAGGCGGCCGAAGACACAGCGGCTGCGGCTCTCAACTCATTGATGCGTTGGCTTAGCTTAGACAAACACGTGACGGTTTTGTCGTTGTACTCTGCGGTGCGAAGATATTCTTGCTCCATATCTTGTCCCGTCAAATGAGGCTCGATGTCGCGGTCCGTCTGCTTCAGCTCGGTAGACATTGCAGTAACGCGGTCATGGAAGGTAACGTAGTCCTTCAGACTCACCCCGTCTCGGTCCAAGGCAGCCTCGGTTTCAGAAATCAGCTTCGTTAGTAGAAAGCGTTGCGACTTTCGCTTGCTTTTCAGCTGATTCATGATGGTGCCGGCCGATGTGTTCGGAAGGTCTCGCTGGCACGGTTGCGGTGTCCTTGAAACGGTCGTCCGCCCTTCGGTGATGGGAATGCCATCACTGGTTCGTGGTCCCCACGGATTTCGGCACCACGCTTGACACGAAGACGGCGCCCTTCAAGGACAACTGGCGGCTTTATTGAGCGTCTCGCAGACCACCCTCAGTTCACCTCCATGACCGAACATGAAGAGGACGACGACGAAGTGCACGAGCCGGGCCCATACCCCAAGCATGCAATGCAGGCCCAGCGCCACCATTCAATGTCACTTCTTTTTCCTCTAACAACAAAGTTCCAACAGGCTTCTCACGATTCACTAGCATTTCCCATGGCCAACCCAAGGAATCCATGGCTCGTACACTGCAAGGTAGGGCTAGTCTCCAAAAACATTTGACAGGAGGACTGGAGACTAGCGCAGCCCACAGGCTCTATAGGTGGAAACCAGTAGCCCACCCACCAATGTCATAAAACATCCAATGGAGTGAGTCTCTGCTAAGTATTAAGCAGGTTCAAAGGATAGGTTTGCATTGATAGATTTTTATGCAAAACATGAACTGTGCGTAAATTAACTATTTAGGGTGCACAATAGTCATTGTTCTTATTTCGGACAGTTCTCTAAGGGTTGCCTAGATGTTCTTTTACAAAAAAAGTAAAAGCTCTCAGTTAGGGATCTCAAACACATTGTTTAGCCTCTCCAGTCCAAGCTTGAGGGAACTCGGCTGATAGTTGGTGCCAACTGTCATCCTGGCTTGCTAGCTCCCTGAGCAAGCACATGAATGAAGTGACTAAGAAAGATGGTGACCAAAGTGAAAAGAGAAGGTGGATCCTGAGCAACCGCCCTTGATGATCTAAACAGTAGAAAAGAGTGGTGATGACTCACAGTCCACGGCTGGGGCGTTAAAATACCTTTTTATATACATGTACAGGCATTTACAAACTTTTCTCCAAAAAATCTCATGATTACACACAGTGCCTCCATGAAAGGGGTTTGTTCCTAACAAGGTGGTTGAAATATGTTATTAGTAACAACGTAAACTCGTCATTCACCCCTTTAACTCAGCACGCTTACGAGCTTCGTTTTAAAAACCCCTCTGTTTCTATTTCACGCATAAATGAACCGTTTATGCATTATTCTCCTATTTACCATGTTCGAAGTAAACACAGGTGTTATACCGTAAAATCTGCTGTGCCGAGTGCAAGCATGTGTAACATTCTTCAATGGTGTAACGTGCGAAACATGAAGTTCAGTGCTGATAAACTTAAATCAGGGAGAAAAAAGCTTCCCATATTGCTTCTTTAATTTTGTATTTATTCTCTCCACCAAATACCTTGGTGGTAACTCAAATTATCTCACCTTTTCCCTAGGCCTTTATTATTGTTGTGCTCTCCAATTAGACATTCTCAGCTGGAGCATGCCTGCTTAATTCAGGCCCCAACCATGCTTTGCTATTTCACAATTGCCTCTTTCTGAAATGTTGCTGTTTAGGTTTTGCCAATGATTTTCAACAGGCCACTTAACTAGTGTCAAAACCATCTTATACCTTTAAGTGCTATTTACAGCAAACAGTATTCTATCATTTTTCATAACAGTTTTTGTTGTAACATCTAAATGATTTTGTTACCCTGCCAGCCTGGTTCATAAATCTTGGCATGAACCTAAATGTCTCATTGCAATACATTCACATTCCCGTCTTGCAGCAAATCTGCCGTAACAGAAACCACACGTTTTGGCTTTCCAGCGTATCTTTCGTGTCAGCAAAAAGGAATCTTTTTTTTGGCTCCTTTGCAGCGCTTTGTAGTCAAGCAAAAAGATCACTTGCTGGTTTGGCTTACTCGCAAGACTCTACTGTAGTGCAAGAAAGTATCACTTGCTTATTGCTTTTTTGTTGTTGTTTTAATGCTGTGCATCTTCCAGAAAATCACTGGCATTTTGTTTGGAAATGGAGCTTCCCACCACAGACTCTGCAGAGAAAGTGGAGCTACTCACTCTCCTTTTGCATAGCCACAAAAGATTGGCAGATCACTTGTCATTGACAAGCAAGTTGGTTACTAGTTGGGGAGGAAAACACAGCGCTGATAAATGGTGCTGAAGTACTAGGAAAGGTGTCGTGATCAACATGGTTTCCGTGTGTTAGCAGTTTTTTGTCCAGTTTTTTCCAGTGTTTTTCATGACAATTTGCCAGGGTGCATTAACATGGCCTGTTTTTGTGTAACGAAAATGTCAACAGCGAAGCACTTATCAATGCTCACAAGATGCTCATTGATACCAGAGCAAAAGTACGTTCAGTAGTAGTTTTATTGCTAAAGCCATCCATAATCCATACCCCTCCCAGCTGTTCTGCAACTTTCCCAAACACCGACGGACATTCACATCCACGCAGGTGACCTTTGTTCCAGCTCTCGCAATAGGTATTAAGAAGTACTCTCGTGAGTATGTCAAGCTCGACACCAACCATTTCCCCGTAGTTCTACTTGATAAACTTTTTTTAAATCTGTTGGCTTAAAGTGTTCTTGAATTGCCCGTTTTGTGGAAGAGAAAACAGCCAATGGGCACACAGCACACAACCAATGAATGTGCTTTCTACAGTTAGCTTGACTAGCACCATTGTGAACGAAATGTGGGACATTATATTGGGCCACTCATCATTTAGTAAATTCACTTGGGCAATTTTCCAAAACAGTTTACACAGTGCGGAGTAAACAGCAATAGAATGTGAAACATCCCCTCACAATTGGAAACTATTCCTGTTCCCTATCACTACCCCAAAGGCTTGGACAGCAAACGCTTAAGCGCACTTCACCAGTTGCGTATACAAGCATTAGTGCCAAGTTGAATTCGGCAGAGTGCTTGCGATGGCCATACAGATGTCACAGCCACTTGGAATGTGTGGATATACTGCAAGCCTCTGAGATAAGCTCTCATCATCGTTAGCCCATCATGATGAGAGTGAATCAAAGTATTGTGGCTGGTTATGTTCAATTCCAACCAAGCCAAACACAAGAGTAAAGGAACGAGCCTATCAATATACATTCTCAAAGGAGATGCACGAGGAAGTTTGGTTGCGTAACTAGGTTAGAGGAGGCAAAAGCACTTCAGCGAAGGGACGGGAAATAAATGAACAATAACTAAACTGTCACTTTTGTACCTTATGCACACCAGACTTCAAAGGACTATTTAGCAGAAGTGCCAAACTTGGCCCACACGGCGATCTTATCGGCTGCACTTCTCCCATGCTTGCACAGTTGGAGCGTGAGCCTCCTTGCACAAGAAGCCAGCCAGTCAGCGAATGTTTTCAGCGGTATCTTGAGTAAATGTCCATGGACGGGCAGTTGGGCTCCACCCACTGAGGTGAAGCAAGCTGGGCTCCCTGCACAAATTCTACAGCGCCGCATGCACAGATCGTTCCCGCGGAGTAGTCAGGATACACTTCTCGGCGATAGTAGTACTTGCCCAGGGGAAAAATTGCAGAAGCTACATGCGAGGTTGAATTGCGTTCTATGATGCCATGTGCTACCTGACAAAACTATATTCGTGCACACGCTGACACTGCGTCGTTCGAGTTGGCATGTCATCAAAGACAGCTACATCGTTAGCCACAGCGCGACGCGATGGATAATACTGATCCCCACGTTATATCATTGAGCCACCAGAATCGGAACACAAGGATTGGCATGAAAGAAGCGAGGCACAAGCAGCCAACGAATGCAGCCGCGTAAAGCCGATGGCACGCGAACTGCAAGACAACATGAAGCTTACAAAATATAAAACCACAACACGACAGTTCTAGGAGCATGTAAAAAGCAGGGCGAAGCAGCATGCAGAAAAGGATGCGTTAGGCTTACCTCCGCTTGCAACATCAAGTTCACGAAAAATACCCAATCTCACTAATTACAAGCACACCTCCCAACAAGAAAAAATCGCCCCGAGGCAGCCGAGCACGTAACGATCAGAGCCTTGGTAACGATGCGTCAGGCCTCCCCTTCGAACCACGGACGGAGAACATCGGGACACAAGACGTGAACACCGTGCTGCCGTCGTCGTTAGCCATTCGTTAGCACAAAAAAGCGACATCAAATGGCGTAAATATGACGTATATTTTGTGACGTCACAGGAAATCACGTGATTAGTTTATCTTGACGTCACTTCTGCGTGGCAGCAGCCTCCGCGAGGGGGGCCCGTCTTGTACCACGTGCGTGGCACGAGCCTTACCCATATAAAAAAACATTGTTCAAGATTTGCCCAGTGATGGCTTCAGGCTAATTGAAGCCGACACAGAGGGCTGTTTTGTAGTGTCGCTAGAAAGCCTTTTCTAACGAAAAACCTGCACAGCTAACAAGAAAAAATCCAAGCTTGCAAACTGGGCAATTTCAAGCCTGCAAACTGCAAAAACAGATGGAAAGGGCTTTAAAGTTTCTATCCCCCATTGGCCCTAAAAATGGTGTTGCCGATTAAGAAAACAAAAACATGTCGCTGAAGCCTGAAGCAATATGGGGTCTGGCAGACAGTGCGCATTTCGCCAAGTTATGATATAAACCTAGGAATGAAAATTTACCACTCTGTGTAACGGTTTAAATACGCAAACAAATTGCATTTTACATTCCGTCTTATTGTCGGTGTGCAGTTTTCCGCATCGAGGAACATTGTGATGGTGCATGTAACAATAGGACTGAGGCTAAAATGAACCTGCACAGCTGGCATGCGGGGCAGATTCAAACAAGCCGTGGAGCTCGCATCCGTCGTATATAAAAAGGAAACAACGTCCTAAGCACTGACAGCATCGTAACAATTACGTGGAATAACAACGGTGCCCATCTCACGCTGAAGTACTCCGGAAATAATTTTACCCATTAAAAGCACAGGGCGATGTTTGTTTACCAACGACCATTGCATTTTATTGCGCTTGGCAGTCTATCGGTTCAAGTCTTTTCTTGCGCTAAGTGGGACAAGTGGGGTTAAAGCTTAGCCTATTGGATTCGCCGCTTTGCCAATAAAATGCAAATCCACTCTCCCGTGCCGTCACTACTGGTAAACAGAAGGCATAAAGCTTACGGTTATAGAAAAAAATTGTCAACTGCCAGTGTTTCCAAGAACGCAGTGTAATAAACTCGTCTGAACGCCCCTCTCTCTTCGAACAGACCGCATGGAAGGCTCGAGTCATTCCTGCCAGTCTGGAAACAGTTGTAATGGAAACCAATAGAAATGAGTCGTCTTCGAAGCGCTTGACGAGTTTAAAGTCTAAATGTCTAAAATGTTTAAATATCTAAAGTTGAGATTCTAAATGTCTTGACAAGTGAAAAGTCTAAAATGTCCTGTCATACGGGCGCGAAGGCAAGCGTCTGTAGTGGGACAGACATCCTGGATTGAGTCGAAAACTTTAATACTCGCTGTTGGGAACGCTGTAGAGAACGGCACGTGCACAAAAGGTATGAATGGTCAATAACGAAATGGAGCGAAATGAGGGCCCAAATGTAGTCCGTCAATCCAGGGGCCTAGTTGTGAGTGAAGGCTGATGTAAGAGCCTCCACGACGTGAACCCTTCTTCGCGCCACCTCCTGGTGGCGAATGAAACCGTCAGGAAGGTTAGAGCCCTACGGGGGAACAACTGCAAGTGTGAGGCACCGAAGGTGTTCTCTGTCGGTAATCATTAGAAATTAACTCAGTAGAAATATTGGAGTGAATGCGTCGTAAGAATATACGGGTCGCACCATCCTTCTGTTGCTGTCCAGGAGTGGACGTCCTCTGTTCCCAAGTAATCTTCACTCTGAAACTGTTGAAGCCTTCACGTTGGCGGTTGGGTTAAAGGTTAGTTGATGCACTACCTTCAAACAGTCTCGAACAGCTTGCATTGAGTCCGTAAAAATCACTACAGGTTTTGATTACTCCACTCTAAGCAGCTGTCAGTTCTGCCTTTGAACTGAGCAAGCGTTCACATAGGCCCCTCAGCGGCTTAATAGTGGCATTTTTGTCAAAATTGCATGCCAGGAATCACGACTGCAGTGGTGACAAAACTGCCCGAATCACTGGCGTCGACGTAAAATTTATTTGATTAGAACTGGGTGCAAGTTCTGGCACGAAAGAGCTAGGATTACCCGGAGCCTTGCAGTCAGTAATTGATATAAATTTATTATATCAACATTATCATGAGATAAAGTCGAAACCCCCATATCACTGTCACGCGTCACATTAATGAGAATAATGGTTGGCGCACACAAACGGAGTCTGAAAGAGACTTTAAGGTAGGTGAAGGTATAAGGAGGTAGGAAAAATAAATATTACTAGTGTTGTAAAAACATACCAAGAACCCCGACTGCCACTTCAGTTCTTAAACTATACCGTCGTTTTCACGCTCTCTCCTATTGCTCCACATTACTTCTTAAACGACATTTTCATACCACACTTTGCGTCGCTGTACCGAATGTTCGCGACAGTTGGGTGTCCAACGTCGTCAAGGCAGCATACATGAGCGCACCGCCGTGACTTAGGTGACCAGGCCAGCTGGGCGAAGCCACTGGTGCGTCGGAGCCCGTGTACGTCGGTGCTGCGGCCAGCGGAGCGTCGGCGCTGAGGTCCAGAGCACTTGTGTCGACTGCTCGAGAAGGTCAGCGGAGCATTGCCGCTTGGGCCATGCGGTTACCTACGCAGTGGATCCCGCCTCCTTTAGTCGCCTCGAACCACAATCTCAACCTCCACCTGCTCCTCGTCTTCTTCCTCCTTCTTCCCTCCACTTCCTCCTCCAGCTTCCGAAATTTCTGACTTGTTTCCCCCTCCTTTTTTGTTGTCCAAATCTTCATCGCAAACTGGTTCCTGCAACCACCTTGTCAGGTTAAAGAGCATAGGTGCCAGGAAGCCACATTGTGGTATCCCTGGGATTGTTGAGAAGGAGACTAAGAGCTATCCGGAAATGCCCATGCAGATAATGGAGCAATGCGTATTCAGTATTTGAGCTCGCGTAGCTTGCCCAATAAGCACCTTGATGTCCACTGGAGACCGCAAGGTGGTTCCGAAAGACCTGAGGAGGTGCTAGTCATCAGGAGTCATGCCAGTCGAGCAGAGAGAACAGGTGCTGTGGCTGCTTCGACATGAAGATCAGGCGGCAGCGTCAAAGCAGCACGCCGAGACAAGAGCACGGTGTCAGAACAGCATCCACCAAAAAAGCAGGCGACGCGCCAATAACGCCCGAGTGCTCGACAACGCAGCACCATTTTCGGGGAGGCCTACAAGAGGACTTATTTACATTTTTAGCGCGTGTAAAAACAATTGGTGGTGCAGCGGTGGGCTAGAGGTAGAGTATCCGCCTCGCGTGCAGGAGGACTGTGGTTTTAATTTCGATGCCGGACAACGCCCACCGGATTAAAAAAAGAACCGCGTGTTTATTTAGTTGCGGAATGAGGCTTGGGTTGCGGCCTGACCCCGGCGAGCACTGCCGGTAACGCACTCCCTCACCAGAGCACGATTGGCCACCATGGTGTAGTAGTGGCCACAACGCCCCATGAATGCGCCAATTAACCCACGGCCCTCCGTCTCCAGTGGCTGCGAAACATCTGACCACGGCGGCAGTCATACCTGTGACGCAGCAAAGGGTACTAGAATCCCTGGAGCCGGACAGGCCGCCATTGGACTATTAACGTGGCAACGTTTATCACGAGAACTTTGCGAGTCTAGAGGGGTTGTTCGAGGAATTAGAGGGCATTAAATGGGATGTCATAGGGCATAGTGAGGTTAGGAGGACAGTTTACGTGCTATGTTACCGTGGTCTAGTGGACAGAAGAGAACTGGGAGTGGAATTTCTATTCTATGAAAGCATTGCTGGCAAAGTAGAAGAGTACTATTGCATTAACGAAAGGGCAGCCGGTCTTGTAATTAGGCTTAATAAGAGGCACAAACTAAAGGTGGCACAGGGCTGTGGCCTACATTCAGCCCTGACGACCAGCTAATTGAACGCTTCAATAAGCTGTGGAATCAGCAATGTTTAAATTCAGAATACCGTATACCGCAGTTATGGAGACTTCAATGCTGAAGTTGGCAAGAATCAGGTTGGTGACCAGACAGTTGGAAACTATGATTTGGGCTGTAGAAACAGCAGAGGGGACCTACTTGTCGAGTTTGCAGAACGGAATAATCTACGCATCATGAATACCACCTGCAAACAGGAGAGCCGGAAGTGGACGTGGAGCAGCCCGAATGGTGAGCATAACAATCTTACACGCATTATCACGAAGTGTACAGAAAAAGTCGGGGGCACGATGGCTAGACAAGATACTGGAAAACTTTCCCAGGAGATGAAAGGCTTGATATAAAAACTGCAAAGCATGACAATCTCCGCCCCAGATGACCTAATAGATCTAACGAGCTTTCGAAGTTAATCAATAGGCGTAAGACAGCTGAAATACAGAAGTATAATATGGAGAGGATCAAATACGCTTCAAAGAACGGAGGCAGCCTGAAAGCTGTGAAGAGGCGTCTAGGCATGGGGAGAAATTAGATCTATGCACCTAATCAACACCAAAGCAATGTCATCACAAATAGGGATAAAAAAGCCATAGTAGCCGAAGAGTTTTATATAGATCTGTACAGTAGCTGGGACATGCAGGATATTGCCGAAGGAGAAAGTAGTTCAGAGGAGATAGACATCCCACCAGTAGTGTCACAATAAGTAAAGAAGGCTTTGAAAGAAAAGCGGGCAAAGCACCTGGTGAAGGTCAGGTAACAGCAGACCTCTTGAGGGATGGCGGGGAAATTGTACTAGTAAAACTGGCAAACCTGCACACGCAATGCCTAATGACCGCGAGGGTACCGGTATCTTGGAAGAACTCAAACATCATCCAAATCCATAAGAAAGGTGACATGAAGGACTCGAAAAATTACAGGCCGATTAGCTAACTCTCAGAAGTCTACAAGGTGTTTACCAAGTTAATCGCTAACACACTTTCCGCAACCTTAGATTTCAGTAAACCTAAAGAACAAGCATGGTTTCGTAGAGGCTATTCAACAATGGACCATATTCACACGATCAATCAGGTGACAGAGAAGTGCGCTTAGTATACTGAACCCCTATATATAGCCTTCATAGACTCGAGAAAGCATTTTACTGGGTCGAAACCTCAGCCGTCATTCAGTCATTACGGAAGCAGGGTGTGGACGAGCATTTTGTAAGAATACTAGACGATATTTAGTGTGGGTACACAGCTACCATCATCCTCCATAAGGAAAGCAGTACAATACCTGTAAGTAAGGGCGTCAGACAAGAAGACACAATCTTTCCAATGTTATTCACAGAATGTTTACAAGACGTATTCAGAAAATTGGATTGGGAACAGGTGGGGTTAATGGAGAATACCTCAGTAACCTCAGATTTGCTGATGATGTTGCCTTGTTAAGTAACTCGGGGGACGAATAGCAAAGCATGCTTACCGCACTTTACAAACAGAGTAGAACCGTGGGCCTGAAAAGTAATACGCGGAAAACAAAAGTAATGATCAATAGCCTCGGGAAAGCACAGCGATTTCATATAGGTGGCGAGGCAGTGGAAGTGGTAAGCGAATATATCTACTTAGGCCAAGTTGTGACTCCGGATCCCAATCATGAGGCATAAATATTTGAAGGCAAAAATGGGGTAAAGTGCATTCAGCAGGTATCCTAAGGTAATGATTGGAAGCCTACCATTGTCCCTTAAGGAGAAAGTGTTTGACAGCTGCATCTCACCGGTACTCATCTATGGGGCAGAAACGTGGAGGCTCACTAAGATACTTCAAATAAACTTAAGGAGGACTCAGCGTGCAATGTAATGGAAGATGGTAGGTGTAACGTTCAGGGACAAGAAGAGAGCGGAGTGGGTCAGGGAACAAGCGCATTTTAAGGCCGTATTTCTTGAAATTAAGAAGTAATGAATATGGGCAGGGCGTGTAAAATGAAAGTAAGAGAACCGTTGGTCATTAAGGGTAACAGAGTGGATCCCTAGAGAAGGTAAGCGTGGCAGGGGCGAACGAAAGTTAGATGGGCAGATGAGATCAAGAAGTTTGCGGAGATAAATTGGCCACAGTTACCGCAGGACCGAGATCATTGGCGATTAATGGGCGATTAACCTTTGCCCTGCAGTCGGCGTAGATAGGCTCGTGATAAAAAGCAATTGATTGGTTGATTGATTGATTATAAGGTTTAACGCAGCGACGCTACACAGCCAATAGTGAAGGGCTGCAGGTTTATTTTGACCACCTAGGCATCTTGAACGTGCGCAGAAATCTCGAACACACGTGTTTTTTCGCTTTTCGCCTCCGTCAGGAAAACGGCCACTATGGCCGGCCGGAATCAAATCTCCGTTCTTAGACGCTGCGGCACAAGGCCTTAGCCACTGCAACCGCATCGGGTGTGTACAAAGAATGTATAGTGCCCAAAATTATGTTTAAGGTCTCACTTCACGTTGCGTTACTCTGTCCAGGAGAAATGTTCCGATTCCTTGACCTTCGGAGAACGAACGCTGCTCACGTTTGCTGAAACTGGGGAACGCATATGCCACGAGCTATGTCGCAAAGATAAGAAGCTCCGATTTTAATGATTGTACAATATATTCTGGCTTTTGCTTATCATAAATAGTTTGTCATACTCTCTCTCAGAGAAAAAAACATGTCCAATTTTTGCTCCTGAGGTACTTGCCCTAAGCAGACATTCAATTTCAATAATATTTGTACCATAAAAAGAAAAATACATTTACGTTGATATTCACACCGCGGCCCATAGGGGCTCATGCAGTGTTTTGGTTCTCTTTCGCTTCTTTTTGCCCTTCCAAGGGCTAAAAAACTTGCTATGGTGACGTCTGTAAGTAAACAGCACGTTTAGGTCAATTCAAATGCCGCTGCGTCTTGGTAGGGTGCTCAAACACCAACAATAGCTATCCTGGAACGCGGCTATGCGTCCTTCTCGGCCGCTGTTACGGGCGTCAGCGATGGCAGCAGCATACCACCACTGTCACCTCCGAATACGTCCGGCACAAGCGAATTTTATTGTCGCCTGGTTTACACCTGATACTGGTACAGTGAGAAGTGTGTATTGTTTTGTAGCGGGACAACGACTGCGGCCTCATTACGAATATATGCGTCGTCGAAAAATATATTTCGAGGATGCGATTACCCAATACCTGATAATAACCTGTGCCTCTTATAAGAATAGTATAAGCCACGCGAAAATGTTAAGTATATTCCAAGGCTGTGCGTCGTGAAAGATGTGCACTCATGCCTTTTACCAAAAAACAAGAAAAGTGAATTAAACCACTGAAAATTGGTCTGCAAGTCCGGCAGAAACAAAATAGCTCGTACAGAAATGAAAAAAAAACTCAGTGCAGCTTCTTAAATGCTAAAGACGTTCGTATAAACTTAAGCCGGGTAGGACTTACGAGGCCAACAAGTGTGCGAAATGCACTGCTATTTCGTGAGACATGCGGAGGAGGGGTGAGTACGTATTGTTGTGTACGATTGCGGAGCGAAATCAAGGAAAGAACGTTTTAGTACACACACACAAGCTACTCGTTCACGTCACTTCAACTTACAACTGATCCCTCGGCTACCGCATTTTTTGAGGTATACAAGTTCAAAACTGATAAAAGGTGTCGTTAGAAGAGTGGGATATCTGATAAGGGCTTCTGATTTCCGTTTGTGCTACATTCTGCAGGCTCCCTGCGTCATATGATTATGCTTCGAAAAAACGGTTAGTCGCGAACGGGCCCTGTTGAAGCCCTTCTCCGTCCTGCTCGCGGAGGATATATGTAACATATATAAATATTTGCGGGCGCTCAGCTCACGACAAGATGCCCCAGCATTATTTTTTTGTCGTGCGATGATCCGGGGTAAATGTTTGGATTATCCATCAAACTTATTTCGTAGAATGTTTGTAAAATATATATCCAGGGTAGTGATCAATATCTGAGGTGTTATATTAGCAAGCAAAACTGGCATGCTGTCAGGTATGAGCGCTTCACTAGGTTGCATAAGTAAACAAAACTGATTTACATCATAGTGTATAGCCATAGCATGACCATCTGGGGAAATTACGCTTACGAAGACACTGTTAGTAAATTTCAGGGCAGTGGAATCACAATCATCTCCATATGCGTATCCCGGTTTCGCGACGCCGACCTGTGACGCACACCTGGCGCTTGTACAGACCGAATGTACCAGACTAAGATCTCGTCACACACATTTACACTCTCGTAAACACACATTTGCGAACACAGTGAGTGCTCCACATAAATATGTATTTCCAAACCATACAAACGGTAAATCTTCGTCGTGAACGGGCCCCGAAAGCAACGTTGACAGTGGGGAGCGGGCCGACGACTCCCGCGGCGGCTTTCGAAACGGGCCGCTAGGGGGATTTCAGTGGCGCCCATACAGGCCGCGCTCGAGGCGTATAGCTTCTCGATTTGTGGTTCTCCGTTCGGGCAGCCGGAGAACTGGAAATTTGTGTACCGTTTTTAGGAGGTTTACATACCGCGTTAAAGCTACTTGCCTGCGTATGGATGTAAAGTCTCAGTTTGTATATTTTGTTTTCCAAGATAAAAATGCTCTAAATATCAGACGGTCTCTGCGTTTCCACTACGTGCTATCCGTCCCCAAAAGGAAGGTGCCTGAAAAGTGTGAGGCCATGCCGCTTGGCTTTCCAAGGCGCCACACGTTTTCCTGTATGGTATTTCTCTGTTCTACCATTACCGTCGGCATCGTTGCCCGCTGTCAGCAATACTGGACTCTCCGTGCCATGCTTGTCCAGAACCATTAAAGCAAAACGAGTTTGTGGAACGTGCCTGGAAAATCCGAACCAACGCCACCGGGCATACCCCACATATTCCACACTTTGCGGTGCTGCTACCGGGTCTTATGAATTTAAACGTCCGGCATCCACCATAGTGACCTCATAATATGAGCAGAAGGTTTGTCGAACTATTTGGCATCAAATAACATTAATCTTGCAGTGGCGCGCGGCCTAGGAACGTTTTGTTGCGCCGGAGCCCCGAACACTAAAGTCATTGGAACTACCCGACACAAGTTCGTTGGAATGCTGAAACGAGGCGCCCCGTTGATCGGCCGGGGGAATCTCGCCCTGCTGTCCCACGGCTGGACACAAACATGCATGGGCCTGACAAAGGGGCACCGATGAGTCAGCTCCGCCCCCTCCAGAGTGTCATATGATGCAACACCTTCGCGTATTTTCGTCAAATTCAAAGAGCGTCCCGGGGAGGGCGCTTATTGGCGAATTTAAAATGCAGGAGGCCGAAACAAATCCCAGGGGCTATAGGAGCCAAAACCGCGTGAAGGGCGATAGATGAGTAAGATAGATGAGGGAGCTGAGAAGTGCTTTCACAAATAATTTTGACACTCTCTCCCACTCCCCTTGCACTAGCAGACTATATACCACACTTGATCATGTCGTACATAAACCTCTCGTTAACTTACCGTCACCTCAACAGCTGCATCACTCGGCTCGGGGAAACACTGGACGAGGGATCAGGAAGGCACCTTCACAGCAACGAACACGCAACCACACGCACGCACACGCACGCACACATGCACAGGCACGCATGTTCCCACGCAGGCACACAAACACACGCACACCCACGCGTGCACGGGATCTCACGCAGTCACGAAGACGCACACTCACACATAGTGCGGTTTAATAGCCGTTCCGGTTCGACCGCATTGTGTCTCGGTTCAGTTCGGTTCAAATAAATCACGTACTGTGCCTGTTCGCTATATTAAAACGTCGTTACTACAATACAAGAATTTACTACAATGTAGAAATGTTTGCAGCAAGTTGGTTCGTATTGAAAGGAGGTTATGCGCACTAAAGACGAGGACTGTGACTTGGTGAGAGGGGCACTGGTGTCAACTATTCGCAGTCAATACAAGCTCCTACCTCGTCTCGTCACTGTCCTCGTCTTCCTTACAAACATTTTTTGGAGCAGAGAATCTGCTTTGTTCTTGGGCGTGCGTATTCAAGTTGCCAAAAAAGTTTGACGTCTTGGTACCGGGAAAACATGGCTATGAATTGTTATTTATGTCAAGATGTGGTTTTAGTTGAGCGCCGTAAAAATAACGCAAATTCAGTGTTGGTAGCTTTCATTCGTACAATATTATGGCAGCTACAAGGTTTAGAAATGATAAGATGATGATGATGGTTTGATTTTATTGACGCAAGGCCGACATGGGCAAAGAGCGCCAAACACAAAGTTATTTGATGAGGAGATAACACGAACTAAAATCAGTTAAAAGACTATGAGCACGGCTGGTGTAAAGGGCCAGGGTGAAGAACAAGAGTGGCTAAAAGATAAATAAGTTGGCTGGTGTATAGGACCAGGGGTAAAACTATGAGTGGTATGAGATGAGTTGTAAAAAGTGAACTTCTGATAAGAACTTAAAGGTGCGCTGAACAGAAAACATGGCATCGTCTCCTAATTAGTATGACGGGTGTGGTGGAATATGTCGTGTGTGTAGTTGTGGGAAGTGTTTGCGTCGTGTAATGTCGAGTGCCTTACATTGTATGAGGATGTGGATCACGGTTAGGGCCTCTCCACACCTGCTGCACAGAGGTCTTGGAGACCCTGTGAACAGGTGGGAGTGTGTTATATGAGTGTGGCCTATCCGTAACCTAGCAAGGGCAACTTCAGTGTGTCTGTTGTGTGTGTCAGTCGTGTATGGTCCCAAGAGTGGCTTTATTATGTGTAGTTTGTTGTCTGTCTGTTGATTCCAGAGTGCTTGCCATGTTTCGCGAAGGTGTTGTCTGATGTGTGGCTTGAGGTCAGTGTAGGGTACTGCTGCTATGTCCGGTGTATTTGTATGTTCAGCAGCAGCGGCCATCTGATGAGCGGTCTCATTTCCCGCAATCCCAGAGTGGCCTGGAACCCAACACATGATCACCCCGAGATTTAATGCATACGCTGACATAATGGTTTTAGACACTACATTAAGAACATGGTTTTTAGAACACTTGTTGGATGACAATGCATGTACAACACTCAGTGAATCTGTGAAAATGATAGACTTGGGTATTTCATGTTGCACTATGTGATTTAAAACAAGCAAAACTCCATGGGCTTCCGCCGTAAAAATGCTGGTCTTCGAGTTCAGGGTCTTAGAGACTCTAAAATCGGGTCCGTGCGCCGCACACGACACAGTAAGGGCAGTTTTTGATGCGTCACTGTAAAACTTTGCACATTCATACTTAGACTGCAGAGACAAGAAGTGCTGCAAAATAGCAGTTTGTGGTACCCTGCTTTTATCAATTTTCACGAAGGACAAGTCACAACACACAGGTTGAAGCTGCCAGGGTGGTAAGACGTCAGCAAAAGAAGGTGTGTAAATGTCTAAAAAGGAGATGTCGAAATTTGAAGCTTCCTGTCTCACTCTAAGTGAGAACGGCAAAGGGACAGACGGGCGATTTACAAACAGTGGCGATGCGGAGGTATCATTAAAAACAGGTTTAAAAGGATGGTTATTCAAAGATGAAATTTTAAAAGCGTAGAGAAAGTCCACATACGTTCGTTGGTACTCAAGGCACCACTTATTACATTCAACATATAGACTCTGGGCCGGGCTAGTGCGGAAGGCACTCGACGCAAGGCGCAGACCCAAGTGGAGTACTGGATCAAGACTTTTTAGGGTTGTTTTCGATGCCGATCCATACACAACACTGCCGTAGTCTAATCGAGACCCGACTAAGGCGGTAAAGACCCGGAGAAGTAGTTCTTTGTCTGCCCCATAGGATTGGTGGGAGAGGACCTTGAGAATGTTTAGTGTTTTGAGGCATTTATGTTTAAGTGTTTTGACGTGAGGTATGAACGTGAGCTTGTTATCAAATATGACACCTAAAAACTTGTGCTCCCTTTTAACAGGAATAGGTGCACGGTTAAGTGTAATCTCAGGGTCCGCGTTAATCCCACGCTTGCGGGAAAACACAACACAAGTACTTTTGGCCGAGTTTAGTTCAAACCCGTTAAGGTCCGCCCAGCCAGCAAGTTTCTTAACACCGAGCTGTACTTAACGTTCGCATATTGACAGATTACAGGATTTAAAAGATATTTGCACATCGTCTACATAGATGGAACAGGAAATGGTCGGCGGCAATGCCTTAGAACTCCACCTTGCGGCACACCATTTTCCTGCAAGTATACATTGGAAAGTGCACTGCCAACCCTCACACTAAAGGTTCGTTCAGCCAAATAACTACAAAGAGTGTTCAACATGTTGCCGGAGACACCAAATGACTTAAGTTCCCTGAGGATACCATAGCGCCAGGCTGTATCATAAGCTTTTTCAATATCGAAAAATACCTTAAGGCAGAACTGGTTATGGACAAATGCAACTTTTATGTAGGATTCCAGTGCAACAAGTTGATCATTGGTAGATCGCCCCACCCTGAAGCCTGCCTGGCAGCCCTCGAGAAGACCGTTGTACTCCAGAAAGTACACGAGCCTACGGTTTATCATCTTCTCGAGGAGCTTACACAGGCAGCTTGTCAGGGCGATGGGACGATAACTTGCGGGAGAGGAAGGGTCCTTCCCCTCCTTCAGAAAGGCCACTACTATGGCCTCCTTCCAAGACCTTGGAAGCTGCCCCGAAAGCCATATTCTGTTGTAGAGGTGTAGGAGTGTCTCAAGAGTGTCTGCGTGTAGGTGTTGTATCATGGTGTATGTAATGCTGTCTGCCCCTGGAGCTGAAGGCTTACAAGTGGCAAGAGCAACCTTCAGCTCATGAAGTGTGAATTCAGAGTTGTAAGCAGAATTCGACTTGTTCTTGTCTCGTAAGGGCTTCTTTTCTGAAGATGTTTTGTGTTGCATGAAAGTATTAGTGTAGTGTGCTGAGCTGGACACATGTTGGAAGTGTTGTGCGAGTGTGTTAGCCTGGTCTTCCAGTGTGTCCCCTGTTGTACTAACCAGGGGCAGGCTGTGTGTCTGTTGTCCTTTTAGTTTTCGTATACGTGTCCAGACTTTGTGTGTGTCTGTGTACGAATTGATGGAAGTGAGGAAGGTGCGCCAACTCTCCCTTTTCGCTTCACGGCGCACTCGCCTCCCAAAAGCCTTGGCCCGTTTAAAAGAAATTAGGTTATCTGACGTGGGGTACCGGCGAAGGACACCCCACGCCTTGTTCTGGGCCTCTCGCGCCCGCCTGCAGTCCTCGTTCCACCAGGGCCTCCTTGGGCTGCGGGACCCACTGGAGGCCTGGGGAATGGACTTTTCGGCGGCGTCGAGGATGTGCGCCGTGACGAGTTGGGCGGCTTCCTCCACGTGTAGGTGTTTTATGGATGTGTGGTATAGTTGAGATGTTTGTGTGAATGTGTTCCAGTTTGCTTGTGATTCATTAAACCTTTTATGGGAAGATGGACTGCTCGGGCCTGTACCTATATACGTTAATGAAGTGGGGAAATGGTCACTACCATATGGGTCCGTGCCCACACCCCATTCAAGACATGGAAAGAGAACTGCGGAACCAATCGCCAAGTCAAGATGAGAGTATGTATTGTGTCCTAAGTTATGGTATGTAGGCTGTTTTTTGTTGAAGAGGCATGCTCCGGAGGATGTAAGAAACTTCTCTATCAGGCGACCTCGGGCATCCGTTCTGGAGGAGCCCCAAAGAGAGTTGTGCGCATTAAGGTCGCCTGTTAGTATGTATGGTTCGGGCAGCTGGTCGACCAGCGCCTCGAAATCAGAGCTCAGAAGTGCAAAATCAGGAGAGATGTAAATGGAGCATACCGTTATCAACCTATTAAATATTATCGTACGGATTGCTACAGCCTCGAGGACAGTGTTCAGACTGACAGGGTGGCAGGCTAAGGATTTACGGGCGACAATTGCCACACCTCCTGAAGAGTGTATGCAGCCAACCCTGTCCTTTCTGAATACCATGTACCTATTTAAGAAATTTGTTTGTTTATAATTGAGGTGGGTTTCCTGCAGACACATGATACTTGGCTGACTGGCATGCAGAATCTCATACACATCGTCAAGATTTTTAAGGAGGCCTCTGCAGTTCCATTGAATGATGTTTTCTGTTCCCATTACTTAAATTTAAGAATGACTGGAGTGTGTGTGTTCGTGTGTGTTCATGTGTCGTCTTTCGGGGCTGTTACTCTGGGATTGGGCTTTTTGGGCCTGTCTGTAGGCTTGGAGGTCGGTGGCCGCTCCTTGCGCTGCGTTGCAGGCAGGAACGGCCCGACATCCATCTCATCGTCGGATGTCCGAGGGGTGCCCGACGGACCGGGCCCCCCGGGCTTGGCCCCCCCTCGGGAGCCCTTCGTTTGAGACGCCACCGCCGAAGGCGTCCGGGGTGCCAGAGGTGGCACGGGCGGTGCGGTGGCGGTGGGAGCCGGTGCGGGGCCCGTGGTGTCCATCACCTCGGTAACCTCCAACGCACTGGAGGACGGTAGACAGAGGCGGGAGCGGCACCGGTCCCGACAGGAGTGGTTTGCGCCACAACCGCTGCTGCCTCAGCAAGCGGCGTGGTGTCGGGTTGGGCTGCGTGAGGCAACCCAGCGGGGGGCGGGGGCGGGACCAGGTAAGACTCGCTGAACTGGGTCCCTGTGGACACCAGACGCCGCTCCGCCCCCCGGCGAGCCGCGTCAGCGTACCTCCCCAGAGGGAAAAAGGCGAACCTCTTTCTCGCCTCCGGGAAGATGATGTTCTCGGTTACCTTGATGTTGATTATCTTTTTTTCGAGTTGGAACTTTTCGCACTTGCGGGAGTACGCTGCATGCGGTCCCCCGAAGTTTACACAAGTGAGGGTATCGGATTGGCAGTTGTCACTAGGATGATCGTGCGCCGCGCATTTCGCACACCTCGTTCGGCCACGGCAAGAGTTCGTACCGTGCCCGAACCGCTGGCACTTAAAACAGCGCCGCGGGTTCGGGATGTACGGACGTATTGAGCACTGGATAAAACCTGCATATATATGTTGTGGGAGAACTGCGCAGTCAAAGGTCAAGATGATGTGCTTGGTGGGAATCTCCTTGTCGTCTCTACGGATAGTGATGCGTCTCACGGCAGTGACGCCCTGATCCTTCCAGCCGGCAAGGAGATCCACATCGGTTTCGTTCAGGAGGTCTGTCTCGGATATCACACCCTGCGAGCTGTTGAGGCTCCGATGGGGTGTGACCCGGATGTCAAGATCAGCCAGTCTAGTCTGAGCTAGAAGCTTTGCAGACTGCTGCTTGTCATTTGTTTCAATTAAGAGTTCACCAGACCTTTGTTTTTTGCATTTATACGATTTTCCTACTATGGCTTCAAGATACTTGGCGATCAAGAAGACTGACTGAGATGCAAGAGGGTGGGTTGGATTGAGGGATTCCATCACAAGAAATCGAGAAAAATATTCCGGTTCAGGAAAAGTTAACGACGGCAACGGAGGAAAGGATACTTCGGTGCGGCCCCTTTTCAGGGACCGATCACGGTTGGGGGGGGGGGGGGTTTAGACAATACCATAAAGCATAGTATAAAAGCAGGGAGACGGGGGTACTTTCTTCTTTGACCTTACCCTGGTAGCCAAAGAGGTCCCGGAGCTCCCTGCCTGATGAACAGACAGGGAGCCCATCCGCCGGAGCTTGACCTGGGCTCCGACGGCCACCGTTCGTGGTTTCTAACCCTCCACCTATAAACACATCGCCACGGTTGGATCCAGCTTATGTTTGGGGGCTCGGGGTCCGCGGTATCGCCAGTACCGTCACCAAGATTGCTCAAGGTGCCCCGTGCGGGGAGAAATGATAAGATACAAGTTAGGGAGACAGTGGTGTGCAGCATAAGTCCGGTATGTTTTAAATGCGGAAACTTTCTTAGCCTCGCGACGTCACTCGTCGATGTTGTCGTCGCCGTCCACTCGCTCACTGCGCATGCGCGTCGCGTTGAGGCGCAGGTGCGCGTCTCTCCCCCTTAACCTCCTCGCTCTCAACAACAGGTGTTGCGGTGCGGGAGGAGCGCGTGTACCCCGTGAGCTCCGTCGCTCTCAACAACAGCTGCGGCGGTGCGGGGGGAGCGCGTCTGTGCGCGCATGCGTCGTAGCTACCCGTGCGCTGCGTCGCGCTCAACAGTAACGGCAGCAGGGCGTGTACACGTGACAACGGCGTGGTGGGTGCGTGGAAAGTTCGCGCGCTTGTGTACGGAAGTGTGCGCATGCGCGTCTCTCCCCCGTACTCCTCTTCCTCGAACGCGGGCGGTTTGTGTATAAGCGGCGAAGCGCGCATTAGGAATTCAGTCAAGGGCGTCTTTGCTTGGCTTTCGCTTGACTTGATGCTTTGCTTGACGGCACCAAGCAATAAAGACAGACTTTAACGTTACACTCCTTGCCTTCGCTTCTCCTTCATTCAAAAAATAAGAATAGTAAAGACGAAATAACAATTAAGCATTCCTAAACCATACCCAATTACGCATCATTCACGCGATACCCCCCCACTCAGCGACGCATGTACTCGAGTTCCCCCCGTGGGATGATGCGGGCGGGGTTTTTTTCGGTTTTAGTGCTGTCTGCATACAACATACGTTATGACTGATTGATCACTTTTGGTTATTCGTTTATCATGAGTTAAATCGCAAGCGGCCCAAAATAAGTGCATGGGGAAAGCTATTGGTAATAGGTCTGGCTGAAGTAAGAAATGGCAATTATTTGTACCCCTTAAAACTGCTCAGCTAGATAGTTTAAAATTTTTTGGAAAGGTGAGCTCAATTTGTCAACCCAATGAAGGATTTTAACCAAACCTTTGTGAACAATGGCCTCAAAGGACCTTGGTATCTGGATTAAAATGGTCGTAGCCATAATAGTGGCCCATAAATATTACACAGAAATATTTAGCGGAACAGCAGGAAAGTAAGCTTGCCGAAATTCTAACCGTTGAGGATATAACAGCCGAAACTTTGTCAAATAAATAAATTGTTGTTTTAACATAGCTTTTCGACTATATATACTTTGGTTACGAACAAGGAATAGCAACCCAGCAAAACATAAGAATGGATCCACTGTGGACTTTTTAGGAAAAGGAATAGTTTTTCTAATTATTAATTCCAAGGGAATGAACCAGGACTCAAAATTTTGTTAAGGACATTACCCAGATAAGCCCATACTGCATTGGCTCTCAGCTTCCTTTTGATCCCTTACATGCAGCAAATACCGGTTCCACTAGCTTTATTAAGACCCCTGATTACCAGCACACCTTATCAGACAATGAAGGCTCCGGATAGAAGTAGTGAGCAGCGACCGCGAAACGGGGGAATGAAGGGGTCGTATGTTAATTGCCGATGGCGGTAGAATGTTTGCCAAGAGCTTGAATGATGTCATGACGGCCAGTGAATTCTTGGTATTTTTAGCAGCTTGGATTACCTATGTGGTTATGCGGGGACTGTTTTAAGAGTGCGCTCTGTAATATTCTCAGAAGATCTAGTACGCAAGCACTGTACAGTGCACTGCCACCCTTTTCTTCACGCAAGTTCGTCTGTGAAGACGTTGACGCTCCCCCAGATCGCCTGGAAAGAAAAGATTATATTCTAAAGGCACCGCAAAAATATATCGTGGAAAAAATGATGAACCTTAGCGAAATCACCTAGTCCAAATAGTGCAACAGGCTCAATTCCCCACGTGATGGAATAAAATATTGGTCACGTAACTTTATTCAAAAGATTTTATGAACAATGGCTGAAACATCCCAGCATCCTACGCGATACACCAGCACGACGAAGTGGCATAGCGGGGTCCCAATCTTTGCCCGGCTTCCGGTGTGGCGTCGCAAACGCCACTTCGTTCTTTGCAATAAAGTTGTGCGCCAAAACATAAATAGGTAAGTCTACTTTATTAATTTGTGTGGCTGTGATTGACATTGTAATTTGCACCTCCAGTGTTGCTCGTTGATGCCTTTCATGCGTTTGTCCATACGGCTGACTTTTAAAGCAACATAGAACCTGCGAAGAAAAAATTCCCCCGCATTTCCCCGAGGGGGAGAATGTGAAAGTGCGAATGCACGGTTGTCGGCCCGCTTGCGGCGCTTGCGCTCGGCCCCCGCAGCCCACCCCCTCGCCGCCTTCTCTTCCATCTCTTCCATCGGTTTTGTAGTATCACGTGTACACCACGCAGTTATCAAGCCGCTATAACGCCGCTGAGTCGCCAACGCACGCCGCTGACGACGTAGTTTGAATGCGTTAAAGATATAAGGCGCGTCTAACACTGATATCACCGTCGCGTCTGTGGCTTGGTCGGTAGCGCGTCGCGCTGCGGCCCGCAAAGTCCTCGGATCGAAACCTGGCGCCGGATGCTGTTTTTTCTTTAAACAGCACTGCGGACGCCAACGCCGCCGACGCCGCCGCCGCCGGCGGTGGATGGTTTGGGGTCGCTTATAAAGAGCATTCGCTCTTAAAAAGCGGCGAATTTGCTGTGGTTTGTGTGCTGCCATAAGTTTTTCGTATATTAATTTGGACCCTGGTGGACATTTGCGCTGGACTAACCTCTACGGACTTAAACCAAAAGGTCGTGCCCACAAAGTCTCTGAACGTGACGGTAAATTGGTCGGTTTTAAATTTCCGGTTTTCAAGACGTATGATTTTTCAAGCAAAAATCAGTTCTAGAAAGGTTTTACAGCATTACGTAAAGCAACGCATGACTACTACTTAAAACACCACGCAAATGTTTTGTTTTACCAAAAATTATATTCAAATTTATGTATTTCTTTAGAATTTCTTCGCACTTTAAAAAATGGGTTTGGGTTTTTCAAGCTTTATATGTTTTTATGATACTAAATTTTATCGTAAATTGTGCGATTCACACAAAACTGTCATTTAGCGAATAATTTTGCTTAAAGTGTTTTTCTTTGGTACGATAAGCCATTGGTGGATTTTTGTGGGCTTCAAATTGGTAATTACGGGTTTTAAGGCGTTAATGCAGTCCCACAAACACTTTGGCTTCACAGGTGATGCTGTCTTCTGTCTGCACCCAACGCAAGGTTAAACTGTAAATTATACATTGTGTAAATCCGTACAAGCTAAGCTGCTTTATCGCGGAATAAGGGGTGGTAGAAATCTGCAAAGTTATTTGTTGAAAGGATGAAATTCAAAGGTTTACGGCAGCAAAACACCACGGTGTGTCCTTTCTTACGATTCAACTACTTGTTTTATTTTTGTTCCCACAAATATACACGTGTTATGACGGAGAACAGGCTAAAAGTTGTAGTCAGCAACTTTCCCATGCCTCGCATCCTGTATAGAGGAAGTAAAACAGCGGGGGGGGGGGGGGGAACAAAAATACCGTTCTACTCAACCAATTTGCGGAAGGTTTACTAAGTTTCTCTTACAGAAATGACATAAGCTCAAGAGCCGTAATATTGACGCATCATTGACGGTACATAACCTACTGAAAATTAGAGGTAGAAAAATAATAAAAATCGAATCAGAACAAAATTATGGCAGTTTAGAATAAGTATATGTCACATCATGTAGAGTAAAGAGAAGTATTGGCCAAGGGCATCATGTTCGTACCGAGAAAAAATCACGGGCCATCTCCAGTAACATGAAAACTGGGGAGGAGCGAAGCACGCAGGATGTGGGTTTTTTCTTGGGGCCTTGGCGTTTTTTTCCCAGGCAGATGAAACCGATGGGGGGTAGAATTATACAGCTTTGCTTGAAGCACGAAGCGGAGTAGTGCTAGAGTTGGAAAACGAGCGTCTCTTCGTGTTCATTTAGTACGCGTTACGGTCTAGGGTGAGGTTATGGTAAACGAGTGTCCCAGTGCTTTAGTACCACCTCTACGGCGAAAACGAACGACTGCAATGACAGGAGACGCCAACAGCCCAAGCCCCTAAGGGGCTTCGCCCTCAAAAGTCGCGCAGCACACATGTTCTAGGGATTACTAAATTCACTGAATTTTAGAAGACTCAGCCCGTTCGGAAGGCTATACCCAACGATAGGCAAAGTGTAAATGGTGCGTGCACTTGGAACGAGCCAATGTTGCATTTTAACAGTGGAGCTGCTGTACCGCTGGGCATGATGAAGGTCAATCCTGGTAAAATGTCACGCTCCTTCTGGAGCAGGTTTCTCCGCCCGCTAAAACCATACTGGTATAGGAAAAAGTAAAAAAAAAAAACATAACAAGGCCTATGGCGTTTATGATATAAGACGGCATATATTGCCCCAAAAACAATGACATTCAAGCAAAACATCTAATTTGAACGTGAAGTCAACTGTAGGGAGGTCAGTGGAAGCTAACTCGTTGTAAGCGGGCTTTCCCCATTGCGTGTTGCACTGTAAAATCGGGCCATCTACGGAATGAGTAAGGTTACCGAAGACCCCTGTAACTCTTGTGTTATCGACACTATTCCAAAACGAATCGTACGGAAATTAGCCACTAAGACGACTCTATCATTACGCTGAGTTTTAATTACGTGTTTTTTTCTAGTTCGCTTACAGTGTAGGTGTAAACGTTAAACAGTTACTGTCTGCAGTCAATCCAGGGCAATATATGGTGGGAGGTTGTGGTCAGAAAACTGCTGTATCTGTGGTTCTATAGGAACTACAGGGAAAGAAATTATATGACAATTACCCGCTACTAACACTGCGCCCCACAGCTCCACTGATCGTCCTTATTCACAGTATAGAAGGGCACTGAATTTTTTGCAGACCAGCTATCAGCCAAATATATTTGAAGTTGTCTTTGCGTTCTAAAGTGTATGTGTAAGCTAACGGCAAGCGATACTAAACAAGGTCCGGAATATTAGTTATGGAATATTTTCTAAAGTGTCAGTAGGGGTGACGTAACGTTCATTACGTAGAACACGAACAAAGTTTACACCACAAACATACGTTCAAATTTCGCTGTGGAGATTGTGCTCTATACTAAAAACAATAGAGCTAAAATTGCTTTCAAAATTCAGCACCATTCCACTCTATGATGGTGGAAGACCAGCGGAGCTGTTCGTGTGAGACTGTCGTAATGGGAATGACGTTACCAGAAAACCGCAAGCGATGACACACCGAGCAAGCGACACCGAATCGGTTGGCAACGGATCGCGCCGGTGCAGAGTGCAGCGCGATTGCAGTCGCGCCCAATCTTCAGTTTTCCGCTTCGCCGTATTAGGGGTCTCGACGGCCATCGCACTTCAGCTTTGTTCCGTGGCTCGATCGTCGTTGTCTTCTGCCGTCTTTGCACCTTCCATTATGCCCAATCCAGCGCTCTTTCAAGTCCCGCTGTCCTTCCTCGCTGTGCACAACGCGCGTCCTACCCACACCTCTCCCGGAACACAACTGCGATGACTACTCCGGGAGATGTAAGACGTCACATTAGAGATACGCGCACATGGCGAGTACACTGCTAGCGAAGAGAGAGAGAGATCCCTATATTTTACAAGCAAATTGGCTTGAAATGTGAGGTGGCCACCGCCCGAAAGCTGGCGGTGGCGGCCGCTTCACGGTAAAGCAGACCTAGCTGCACCCCCAGTTATGAACTGCCCATCGGGTACAACCCCTGCGCGACGCCGGAGATGGGCGGAAGTGGGTTAAGAGAACAGGCCCACATATTATAGGTTAGTGCGTCCAGGGAGTCACAGAGGGGACAGTTGGTTGAAGGGAACTCAGAGGGATAGATCTTGTGTAGGAGGACATTGGCCTGAAGGAGTCGCCAAAGGCGCTCGTGAGCGTTGGTTAGGGATGTGAGGGCGGGGTGGTAGCGGACATGGGAGAGGGGGCAATGCTCCGTGCCTTCTAGTTAATAAAGCAATCGATTGCGGGCAGGCCGAGCACTGTGGTAGTGTGCAGGAGTGAGCACAGCGCAGCTGGTGAGTTCTCGTGCTGCTTTGTGGGCCGCCTCATTGGCTCCCACCCGTGTGGGCCGGGGTCCAGATGATGTCGACTGGTTGAGTAGAGGGATTTCGGAGGTTAAATCTGAGTACCGTAGCCGAAGTACCACGGCGAATGAAGTTTTGAATCTACTTCTTCAAATCAGTAATTGTAATGGTGGTTGCGGCGTTGTGATAAGGTCCAAGGCAATTGCTGCCCCTTCTACAGTTGTGAGAGTGCCGGAGAAAAAGGGCGTCCCACAGCTCAAGAGGAGAACGCGTGCGCTATGCTACTGGATGTGCATGGAGGAGGAACCGGAGCGCTGAGAAAACGATCACCTTTCTTGTCCTACGGACGAAAAAACCCCGCGGCTAGCCTATAATAGCTCCACTGCAAAATAACCAAATGGGCAATATTTACTTGACTTTAAATTCACTGAAAGGGCAGTTTGCAAGTGAGCACGGTAGGATTATTAATCTTCCCAACTCATATTTGGAATTGCATAGGACTGCTCGCGCTCTGGTAGAAGGGGTGGAGGACCCCACCAAAAAACCGTGATTAGAACTATGCTAAAAAGGGTCTCCAAGAGCAGCTGGCTCTAGAAGATCAATCAGGGGTGACGTCCTACCCCTTGGGTGTTCTCGGCATTGTTTTGTTCTTTCAGTACTGAAACACTAAGTGTGGGCGCATGTGGCCCCGTCAACTTTGAAAGTACGATTAAGGCCGTATCGACAAAGCTCCCATTAATTTTTTTTTTCATTGGCCAAACTCCCATTGACCACTGTGCCATTGCCTTTGTTTCCATTGGTCTCTTGTGTTCCCTTTAAGTGATTCTCCCTATAGAAAACGAGTCATCTCTTATGCCTATTTTAAAGTGGCACGTACAGATTGCAGTATCATTGCGTGGCAAGGAGCAGTGCGTTAAGATTATTCATAGCGCAGGGCAAGGGTACAGAACGTTTTATGCAGTGCTTTTGCACGCTTCCGTTAGAGTAAGCTCACGCCTTCATTTTGTATATATCTGCTTGTAGAATGAATAGTTCAGCTATACTGTTAAAACATTCATCTCATCAAAACGGTAGCCGTTCTCGTAATACGTTGCCTCAGCAACGTTATAGAATTTAGCGCCAGATGTGCGGATGATGAAGGAATCAACAAGCAACATTGTTACGTATTAGAGAAAAATAAACAGAACATACCTTCCAACGCGAAAATAAGAATATCACAAGTTCATATGTCAAATTTTTGCTCCAATGCGTCTAACATAGTTAACACCAGTGCGCGACGGATCAGGTGCTCATATGTGTCCTTGTGGATGAGTTAAAAGAATTTAAAATTTATCTAAGGGGGAATAAAACAGAAAATACGGTTCCAATGAAACGCAAAATTATTTGACCATGTCCTATCGCAGTCAGAACAGTACCTTTAAATAACGATGTCGTCATAGGTACTTCGGATGTACACGCTAATTATCTTAAAACTATGTCAGGAGGACCTGCAAAATATCTCAAAAGTCAGGTTCGCCGTCCGCGTCAGAGTTTGTCATGATTTTACCCAATTCGACAAGCAACTTCCGTTCGCTTACTAACCAAAGTTTCTGTTAGTTTGCCAATGTCCACGCCTTCGTCAAATTCTCAAGTCCCGTTGCGATTTTCGAAGTAGTTTCCACAACCGGCTTTTGTCCTTATTATGCAGGTTTGACATTAGTCCTTTGTTCCAATGTGTGCAGAGTTGTATTGAAGCTATTCTTCACGCCGCCTCACAATTCAAAGTGGAAGCGGCATGTCCTGATTTTTTACCTTATCAGAGAAAACGCTATCACTCACTAAAGCAACGACCGACGTAGCCATCGGTAGAGTTGCGTCTGGCAATGTGAAATTAATAGTAGTCATTAATCATTACAGTGACTCTAGCTAATCAGCGAGCAGGAGTGGCTTGACCGGTGGGCAAAAATCAAGTAATACTGCTGTAGTTGTTTGTATTCAGGCACGGGTGACTGTGACTCTGGTTAGTCAGTGAGCAGAGGTGGTTTTGCCAGTCGATAAAAGTCAAGCAAGATGCACTGAGAGGCGGACGACGAACGGGAAGCGCGTAAGACGTACGTTGAGCCTCTCAGATCGTGTACAACCCACGCACCTTCAAGGAATGTTGTAGGTATGACCGAAGTATTTATATTTTGTGGGCACATTCGACGTACCTTTAGACGCTGCGTTAAACCAAACATTGCTTTCTTAAGCAATGCAAGGTCAGCAACCGAGGAAAGTAAACGTATGTGAGTAATAGCTAAATACATTCAGGTTAATATCAAGGTTTAGAACGGCAAATAAACGTTAATTTGTAACATTCATAGCGGTTTTCGAAATACTGCAGTAGAACAATAGCACACGAAAATGTGTTCTCAAATAGGGTTGTGGTATGTAAAGGGATACAATTTTGATTTAGTGCTAATGGGATGAACGCGGACGTAACTGAAAATACCGTGCAAAAATATAAAAGAAACCACTAAGGTGTACGCTTTTATATTCTATGCACCTTAGTGGCTTCTTTTATATTTTTTGCAGGGTATTTTCATTTACGCCTGCGTTCAGCCCATTTGCCCATCAGCCCATCACAACGCACTAAAAATATGTCCAGTGCTTCTTATGGGCAAACTTGCTTGTAACGACAATAATCCCGGCAAGTTGAAGCACACGAAAGCAACTCGCTGTCTTTGCTCAGCGCCATTCCTAGCTGGTGGGCTGTAGACACCGACCTCGAGGATTTTCTGTTCATTATTTCAGAACACGTGAGCCTACTTCTGGAGTAGTATCAGAACATTTGTCTCTCGCTGCAATACCAACAACACAACACCATGCAGCATTGATAGCAGCCCACGTAGCTTCACACAAACAATTAACCTTTCGAAAACTACGACACACCAGACACATAGGTCACGTTTTGAAGGTAACACGGTGCTTCGTAGCTTTGGGCAAATTTTGTTGCGGATAAATGATACAGAGAAACGAGCTGCGATAAGTCCGCGATTGACATTTGGTTCGGATGTGGTGGTGATCCAATCCCTAACATACACACGTGATATCAACATTACGCTAATTACAAGCGCTAACCGGCACCTGGCGTTGCCTCCGCTAAAATTGAACAGATTTTAAAGTCAATGAACACTAAAGATAATCCAAGCGCAGACAGTCAGATGTTGATAGCTTGAAGAACATTTCAGCGAACTCGATAACAGGCCAGGTTAAATCAGAACGTCGGGTCATGTCCCAGCAGCTACCTTATCGTGTTATATGATTGTGTTTAAAGGTGAGCATGATGTGCATGTATCGAAATACTTCATATGCAACGAAAACGCAACGCAACGCACCTCTAGTGAACGACACCGGAAAATGCACACTCATATGTTTGCTGCATGCTTAGGCGCTGCACGAAGCACTAACATTTAAAACAGGCCAGGCGTAAAAAAACCTCGCATCACCAACTCGCGACTTTAATGATCTATCGTAGCGTCTGGTAGCGCTTGTATGGTTTGTATCAGCACCTCCTCCGCTACTCACGCCATGCCGAACGCCTACTGCGCTGCTTCGTTACCGCGAAGTTGCCTAAGGGATAATGGATGTAGTCACGCCTATACGTAAGACCTTTCCAGGTAAAAATTTGCTCCTGCATTTAATTCGGCCTCTCGTCCGTACATGAACCATATATTTCGTTTTTGGGCTCCGGAAGGGTCTTCCTGGGGTCTACAGGGGGTGCTTCCGAACTTTTCGAAGCTGGTTGCCGCGAGAAGAAAACTTGAACTGCCAACATAATCTAAATGAAAGAAATGGACAAGCTTTAAGGACAAAAAAAAACAACATACACCTGCGAAGCACCGCTGGCCAATGAAGATCAAGAAAACGAAATCCGGAATAGGTATAGACGTCTGCCGATTACAGAATGAGTTTCATACAACACATAAAATGCGTGGAGGCAAGCCTGTTACGACACAACAATGATCGGTTGAGTCCCACAACTACCATTTCTCTTAACCGTACCTATTGGTATCCATCAGTAAGTGGAAGACTTAGGAGCAAGGCAGGGATACCATAACTTACAGTACGAATTACCCTGCCCCCGTGACTCTCGAAACACTTATGCACTGATTTAGAACAGCATACCTGCCGTGATACTTTTACAGAGCTTGGATACAAGCTATTGTGTTACCGCGCTAAAACAGGGGCGCAATGTTCCAATTGCTGGTAATCACCGTCTGACAGCTTTGATCCGAAGCCTGTAACAGGTTTTTGAAAAATAATACAGGATTCGGGTCACTAATAAATACAGGGGTACACTGGACAGTTGTCTACCCGGTTTCCGAACAGTACGCTCTCAATTGGCAAGCTGCCGCCCGTCGAATACTGCATGAAGGATGCTTTTCTCCACAAAAAACACGATGCGCGTTATGAGACCTTGATAGGGCACACGGCCGTAGTTTAACGTTATAGCATTCTCTCGACCGCTGGCGTATTGGCAAAGCGGCATGCATGTGGTCCGAAAGAATATTAAGGATGAGGGAAACGCTTCACTATCTAGATAGTATCAAAAGAACAATGTTGAAGTCTTGAACGACTAGGGCAAAGTATACGGGTTTAACAGCTTTTTGAATGAATTCTGCGCATAATCCGTCGCATTCACACAGCACACTGTGAGTTTGTTCGAAATAGAGTTTTCTTTTCTTGATTACTGCACCCAGCTGCTATTGTGAGACAGCGAGCAAAAAAGAAAATAAACTTTAACAAAATCGAGTAAAGTCTTGGAACAGCGTCCTCATTGCAGTGTGCCTTGAGCTCGGGCCACATCGACAGCCCTTCCGGTCAAGTGTAGCTGACCCTCGAGGCCGGAGCTGCCCGAGGCTGTCTAACATTGCCATTTGGAAAGACACATTGCTTCGTTAAAGCTAAAAGGACGAAGAAGACCGGAATTTCAGGTGCAGGATGTTCTTTGCTGGCTGCCGGCAGATACCTTATTTCCTTACTGCGCTTCTGTTTGCGATGTTTTCAGTAATGGTATTGTTTTCCTTCGCGTGCTTTTTTTCAGGCTCAGCTGCCTGTAATCGTTCATTTTATCTGCCGTTGCAGGGAGGGCTATGGATATCTGCGAAAACTCGTAGCGAGTGCAGAGATAAGGTGCCACTTTATTGTGTTTTGAATAAAGTGTCTCTTTTCTATAGCACCAAATTGGAAGCAGGCATGAAACAAAACCCGGTTCTAAAGTTATTCTACATTTGTTTGTTCTCCTTCGTAACACGGTGTTGTAAAACTCAGCTGATAAGCCTTTTAGGTTAAAAATAAAGCTCGGATATCGAGACAAGGTAGACGCGGTTAAAATGACTGTATTTACACTTTTTATATTTCGAAAATATAAAGCTTGGATACTGATACGAGATAGACGCCATTAGAAATGCCTGTATTTATACTATTTACAAATGGGAAAATCGGAGACACAGCAAATGACAGTTTCAGATACTGTCGGGTGCTACACCGAAGGGTGTCTTCTCCTTCGTCCACGTTTGGCCACATGCCCTTAACTGGGATTCCTCTTCATAGCCACGGCTTCATAACTTAACGAAGCAGGGCTGGTCCATAACGTAACACCCGCCGGTGAAAGCGCCGTCCCAACGTTTTCTAATCAGGGGCCGACAGAGCCGAGGTGTGCGGTTCCAGCCAAGCGAAATGGGCGACGGAAGAATATGACTGAATCGTGCTGACCTCGTACGTGACGTTGGTCACCTGGCTTAACACCTTCTAAGGGCTGACGCAGCGCGAAAGTAGTTCGATTAGAAACCCGAGGTGACCACAGAAGGACGAGGGAACCTAGGTTATACTCTGCGGGACGGTGGCGCTTGTCATAAAAGGTTTTGTGGTGTGCTTCGGACCGGTTGATGTGTATGCTGGCAATCAGTCGTGCGTAGTCAGCACGGGCGATCGCGTCGCTCACGTATTCTGTTACAGAAAGATGGGAAGGATGCCACAAGGTATGCAGTGGCAATGTAGGCTGCCTGCCATACAAGAGGGAAAATATAGAATACGTGGCGTTGTCATGACGTGACGAGTTATAAAACGTCAGAAACGGTAACGCTACGTCTCTGTCGCGATGTTCCGATAAAACATAAATGGCTATCATGTCGGTGACGGTACGACTATGGCGTTCAGTGAGTCCATTCGTCTGAGGATGATACGCAGTGGGGAAGTTATGCTCAGTGCCGCACGAATGCAGGATGTCCAAACAACGTGAGATAAAAAGGATCGCCCTCTATCGGTGAGGAGTTGGTAAGGGGCTATATGGTTGAGTAAAACGTCATGTAAGAAGTAACAGCAACTTCGGTAGCACAAGTGGTTGGAGGGACCTTGTGGATGGCAAAGTGGTTGTGGTTGTATTGCCTAGTCACTGGCAATACAACCACTTGTTTCCCAGAGTCGTAGTAGGAAAAAGTCCTAGCAAATCGAAACCGACGCGGTAAAACGGTTCAAAGGGGACATCGATGGGCTGCAGGACGCCGGCTAGGCACACAGTAGGGGTTTTGAGTCATAGAAAGTCATCACATCAGGTTGCATAGCGGTTCAGCTGAGGCGAGACGAGGTGACATAGCACTGGCCGAATATGTACCAATTGGTACATGTTCGGCAAGAAAAACCTTTGCCGAACGCTGTAGTAGGTACGCACAATGCTTAGACGGGCCGCATTTGCTTTTTCATGAAGGTACTGTAGGACAGACAATCGAAAGTGTTCTGCAATGACGAGAAAGAGCTCGAGGCCGTCTATGTGAAGATTTCGGCTGTATAAAGACGCTTCCTTGACGAGATAGATACCAATTGAAGCGTCCCGCAGAGGATAGTGTAGGCGTTCAATGATACGCCGCAAGCATTCATCGCGTCGTCGTTCGACCCCAATTCTGAGCAGACCTGATACGGAGGAAACTTGGTCGTCTATCTCATTTCCATCAGGAGTGGTAACGGGATAGTGAGACAAGGATACGGCATCCCGGCGCAATCACCCGAACTTATGTAGAACAGAAAGCAGCATTTTTGAAGCCTGAGTGCCCAGCGGCCTAGCCTTACTGTTGGGTCCTTCAATGCTGAGAGACAGCGAAGGTTACGGTGGTCTGTAACCACAGAGAATGGCCGTCCACAGTGATACGGTAAAACCTTGGTGACAGCCCATACCAGTACCAAACACTCATGTTAAGTAATATAGTAGTATCGTTCGGCTGCAGATAATAGGTGGCTTGCAGAAGCGATCACACGATCTTTCCTGCAGGCGTTGCGCCAGAACTTCTCCGATGCCTTTGCCGTTCGCATCAGTGTGAATTTTTATAGGGGCGGGAGTATCAAAATAGCCTAGGACGGAAGGTGTTGTCAACCGAGTTCTTAAGGTCCGAAATGCACGTTCTTGATCAGGCCCCCAGAAAAAAGGCACATTCTTCTAAGAAGCTGTGTTTAGGGCGTGGAATGTCCGCGAAACAATAATTGAAGCGAAAAGTACGAGCATAACTCAAGAAGGCTCCGTACGTTTCTGGAAGAAGTAGGGACAGGAAAGCTTTGGAATGCCTTCAGCTTTTATGGGTCAGGTCTTACTCCACACGCGTCAACACGATGGCCCAGGATAGTAATTTTGTGGAGTCGAAAATGGCACTTGAGGAGTACATCTGAAAGCCGGATTTACAGAAAACGGCAAGGATGGCCAATAGCCGAGAAAGGTGAGTCACAAATGTAGGTAAGGGAGCGATCACGTCGCCAAGGTAACAAAGACACGCGGACAACTTGGAGCTGTGAAGTAGTGAGTCTACCATGCGCTTAAATGTCGCTGGCGAATTGCAAACGCCGAACAGCATGCCCATAGACTGGTTAAGCCCATCCAGGGTAAAGAAAGCAGTTTTTTCTGTGTCCACTGCAATTTGCCAGTAGCCTGAGCAAAGGTATATCCAATAGAAGTACTTCGTTCCATGGAGACCGTCGAGGCACCGTCTATTCGGGGTAATGGGTAAACGTCTTTCTGGGTAATTGTTGAGATGATGAAATTCGGCCCAGAATCTCCTGGTGTTGTGTTTTTTTCTTCACCGTGAAGACTGACGATGGCCAAGGGCTAGAGTAAAGTTAGATGATGTATTTTTGAAGCATGTTATCCACCTCCTTTTTAATGACCTGGCCTTCAGAGGCGGAAATACGGTATGGCCAACACGGGAGGGGGCTCACGTCGGCCGTGTAGGTTCGGTGTTTTACCAATGTGTTTTGGCCTAAAGGGCGCTCTTCGAAATCGAAAATGCCTCAAAATGAGCTCGAAATGTTTGAAAGGTCATCAATTTAGGCTCGTGCCAGATCAGGGCTGATCATTTTAACAAAGTCCATCACATTTGGTCTCGCCGTGAGGCGTATCATTTTAAAAATCTCAAGGCCTATGAAGGTAAAGCTCAGAATGTGGCGCCGGTCAAGAGAAAGCAAGGTAGCCAAGAATATTTCATCGGGCGCGACATGCGGGAATAAACGTAAATATTAAAGCGGAAGGGTGGCGTGATTGTTCGCAACTGTAATGAGGGAATGAGGAAAGGTGACTTGACGTAATATGATAACGTCACTGATTTGGGCAAGGACGTACGAACCATCGGGTACGGTAAGAGTTGTAGGGACGCAGCCCCTACGTGCGCCCGCGGAGGGTGATTACACTGCAGTGTGTGCCGGACGAACACTGATAGTGGCGTCAGTGCGTCATGGTGCCCGTGCGCGCGTGTGCGATGAACAGTGAGCCGCAACGGACACGTGTAGTGCAACAGAACCCGGAGCATGCGCACAACCAACAGAGTGGCTTAAAAGCGGCGCTCACAGGAGCAGCTGGACAGTGCGAACCGAGGGACACGCGAGAGCAGCTGCGGCCGCGGGCGGCGGCTGGCCACGACCATGACGCCCGCACCGCGAGGAGCGACCAGCGTCCGAGGCGGACGCTCTTCACCCGACGTCGGCACAAGTGACTGAAGACGTCGTCGTGAGTGTACAGCACCATGCTGTACCTTTCTGGACAAGCAGGGTTTCAACCACCGCAATGTTTTCTTTGCGCGCTTTCGGCGCTTGTTTGCTGTGCTCTCTTTTTGTTGCCTCCCAACCTGCCTTGTTTGTTTTTTCCTGTTTTGGTTTTCCCGGAATAAACCGGTGATTTGTTCTCATGCGGATCGGCGTTACTTCGTCGGGCAGGTTCGGGCTCGCGAACCCTTTACGCTCGAAGGGGGATCCTTCAGAGTAGAAAAAAACGTATCTGACAGCTTTTGGAGGCAGATGGGTGAACTTCTCCGAGCGAAGGCAACATTCCACTTCATGAGTGACATGGGGGGAAAGTGACACTCCAAGTCGAATTTCACTGAAATAATGTGTCGATGCGAGCTAGTTGGTACTTCATCATGGGAACAGGTTAAGCGCCAGTCACAACTGGAGGAAGGAAAAGAGACAGGAAAGGGGCGCCCCTTTCCTGTCTGTTTTCCTTCCTCCAGTTGTGCCTGGCGCTTAATAACCTGTTCCCATATCGAATTTCACACGCGGACAGTCGATGAGCGCAGAATTTTAGTAAGGAAGCCGGGTTCAAGGATGATGTTATGAGGGCAGCGCGGTAGGACATGAAATAACACGGGGATTTCATGATTTGCGATGCTAACACGAGCATTGCACTTATCAAGAATAGCTGGCGTGCCCCGATCGGCTAGACGTACTCCACAGCAAGGGAAAGCACTGCGCACTTTTTGAGCCGCCGGCAAACTTCCGAACAAAGGGCAGAAGTTTGCACAGCGGTGTCCACCAACTCCCGGACGCATACGAATATACGATCGACGATCGATTATTATATCTAGAAGGTTAGGAGGGGAAGAAACAGTCAAAAGAAGATTATCTGGCACAGTCGTCCATGCAGCGTCACCTCTAAGTGCTTTTTGTCTAGTTTTCCGGAATGGGGCACCCAGGATAGGAGGGACAATGTAAACGGCTAGGGCTGTTGTTACGGAGATAGGTGTCATCGAGGGGATGGTGAGCGACTGGGTCGGTCAGTAGGTTGTTCGAAAGTGGGCCGGAGTCTGTGGTGTCACAGCTCGGCGAGAGAAAAAGGCTGGTTCCTCGTTGGTTGTTACTGGTTATAAAAGCCGGAACTGGGTCGCGGCGGCCAACGGCTTGGACAGTAGCGAAAAATATTACCGCCGCAGTGACTGGCGAAGCAAATTGGTTTGTCTTCAGGTATACGCCATTCATCCGTGTCGGGTGTCCAATGTCGCTAAGGCAGCATTCATGAGCGCGGACCCGTGAAGATGGTGGCCAGTCCAACGGGACGTAGCCACTGGTGCGTGGGAGCACGTGCATATCGGTGCTTCGGCCAGCCGAGCGGAGCCGGTGAGGTCCAGGAGCACTTGTGTCGACTGCTCGAGAAGGCCAGCGGAGCATTACCGCTTGGGCCTTGCGGTTACCTACGCCGCGGATCCCGCCCCCTTCAGTCGCCTCCAAACACGATCTCTCCCTCCACCTGCTCCACGTCTTTTTCCTCCTTGTTCCCTCCTCTTTCTCCTTCAGTGTCTAGAAGTGTCTGACCTGTTTTCCTCTCCTTTTACGTTGTCGAACTCTTCTTCGCCACCTAGCTCCTAACAACCACCTTGTCAGGTTAAGAATGGTAGGTGCCAGGACGCCACATTCCAGTATATCTCGGATTGTTGAGAAGGAGGATACCAGCTATCCGGAAACTACTCAAAACGAATGTATAAAGGACAGTACCAGCGTCGGAAACCCAAGGCATCTTAGCATCTCGAGATTAGCTCGATGGCTGATATTGCCATAGGTTTTCCTCACACCCAAGGAAGAATGGAGCGAATACGAGGAATCCGCATGACTGTAATAACAAACGCAAGCCGTCGCCTGCACCGATATTGAGCCGAAAGCGGTTTTTAGAGGCCTCGTACAGACCCATACCCTGAAGGCGCCATAGCATACACGTTTCAGAGCAATCCATTTCAGAGCAATCAGCTGTAGATTGCTGAGCGTTTCCGGAGGTTTCCCTGCTTTCACGGCGACTACAATTTCTGGACACTTTAAGATGTGCGTACGCATCTAGTTGCTCAACCTCTCTTTACAATTCTCAGTAAGTCTTGAAGGAATTGTTCTGTGCTATTTATTCCTCTTACCAACCAGTACATCATGCAAGAAGAAGAACTTGGGTATGTGGCAAGCAGGCAGGGGAGTAAAAAAACTCATTTGCCCTGGAGAACGTCCGGCCACACATCTCGACGGTGCCGAATGGCTGGTGACTGATGTGCGCTGGATTCTTATATTTGTGGGGCACAGCTGGTTTTATGCAGCAAGAAGGCCCATGTGGATAATCGGTCATTGTGTATTCAGTATTTCAGTTCGCGTAGCTTGCCCACTAACCCCCTTGATTTTCACTGGAGAACACAAGACGGTTGTGTAAGCCCTGAGGAGGTGCTAGTCATCACAGGAGACATGCCAGTAGAGTAGAGAGAACATGTGCTGTGGCTGCTTCGACACGAAGATAAGGCGCCGGGGTCAGAACAGCACACTACAAAAGAGCGAACAACAAACGAGCGCCGATACAAGAGCACGGTGTCAAAACGGCACTTGGCAAAAAAGCAGAAGACACGGCAATAACGCGCGAGTACGCGACAAAACAGCGCCATTTTCTGGGAGGCCTACATGGGCACTTATTTACAGTTTTATCATGTGTAACAACAATTGGTCAATTAATTATTAGGTTTAATGCACCGGCGCTAAAGAGGACCTAAAGATCTCCAACGTGCGCAGAAATCTCGAACACACACGCCTTTTCGCTTTTCTCCTTCGTCAGAAAAGCGGCCACTACAGCCGGGAATCAAACCCCTGTCATTGGGCGCACCCGCATAAACCCCTTAGCCACGGCCACGCATCGGGTGTGTACAAAGAATGTATAGTGCCCAAAATTCTTCACGCACGTTGCGTTACTCTGTCCAGGAGAACTGTTCCGATCCCGGGACCTGCGGAGAATGCAGCTTACGCCTGGTAAAACTGGGGAACATATGCGACGAGCTATGACGCAAAGTTAAGAATCTCCGATTTTATTGTTTTTCTTTTCTATAAGGGCTTTTTTCTTATCATAAATAGTTTGGGATACTCTCGATCACAGCAAAAAACATGACCAATTTTTGCTTCTGAGATACTTGCCCTAAAGGGAAGCTGAAGCGCTTTCCAAAAAATTGGGTTAGAGGCATGTTTATATAGTTTCTTGCGCGCTGACTCCGAATATCGCATTTATTTTTATCGTACATGCGTCACACCGGCATTTATCTTGCAAAACGCGCGGTCACGCTTTAAAGACGCGCGCTTTTCGTCTTTGACACCTTTGATTCATTGCGCCCGTCATGACGTCGAAGGTGGACACCCTTCGGCCGCGCGGGTTGTCCGAAGCATTGGGAACGATCGCACGGCAGCGGCGCTTACCTTTTCGGCAATTGAGCTTGCAGTTTAAGGTTCGCACACAACTGCAAGTTTATTTTCCAACTTCCCGTGATGTTGGTTCAAGTATCTTGGAGCTTAAATTTGCTTTACAAGACCAAAAACCCAAAAGCAGTGACTGTGGCGTCGGCTAGAGGGTTCCGTCAAAATATTTCTGAATTAGGCAACTAGCATGGGGGGTTTCTATTCCCTATGTTAACATTAGGTAGTGTGTGAACTGCTTGTTCTATGCACGAAACCATTTATGTCCAAGATTAAGCGGCGTTTTATAAACAATCTACCAGCGAGAAGCATGTACGTGCACTGCACGAAAAAATAGCGTTCATGCGCTGTAAACATATATGCGAGACATATGTCTCCGGTCACGCATAAACCAACAAGCGGGCTCTGCTTCCGAATTTCCTTTGTTCGTTGTTCGCCCTCCCCACCCACCTTACTCATCCGCATACACACACCCACTCGCGCGAGTGCGCGCGCGTGTTTTGGGCAGCGGCACTAAGCGCCTCCGCGATCGCTAGCTGCACTTCACTTGCATTTATTCACTTGCTTGTATTTATTCACTTGCATTTATTCACTTGCTAGTGCTTCACTTGCATTTATTCTGAAAACACTGTAGCATACTTGCGCCTCCGCAGCCTTATCGGCTTGATTTTCGCGCGCGTGCGTTGCGGATTTTGTTACGGCCACCTCGTTATATTTGACAGACCAGTCGGACAAGGCAGTTACGTTGTAGTTACGTTACTTTAGGTAACAATCACCCAACGTTTGTGATAATGAATCATTGGCCTGTTGCAGCATTTCTAGATTTAAGCATTTACCGCACTAGTCGGACAAAGGCCGTACATTTACTCTTCGCTCTTCTTTTTTTAGTCTCATCGTTATATATATGAACGACTATCGCTGGAGCACAGTTGAAGTTCAGCGGCAACAAGTGCTTGCCAGGTTGTGATATGCAGGCACACGGAATCTAGAGCAAAGAATTGCGCCCCCGTAGTCAACACAAATTATGGAACGGGGGTGGGGGGGTGGTACGCCGCGGGGTTTTTTTTTCATTCCAGACAAATATTACCTTATCGTGGCATGTATACTTGCAAAATAAGTAATGTGGTGGTCCCGGTTCTTTCATTTTGTAGGAATACTGTTTATCTATCAGCCGGGAGAGAACTTTCACCAGGATTGGCTCCTTGCTTTAGTTTCGCCAAAAATTGCGTTTTTGAACAGTGTTGTAAGCCCATAGGGAAAGAAAACCGACATGTTTAACGAAACCGGCATTTCCTGAACAAATGTGAGTTTGTTTATGGAACTGAACGAAACATTCCGGGCTAAAGTACAGCAGTATTCACCATCCTTCCTATATCTAGCATCCAATGGGAACATTCATGTCCGTCGCATAAAAAAATAGAAAAATTAAGAAAAACACAATGGGGCGTTCTCAAAGAACCTAACTTAGTGTAGTATATTCTCTTTCATGAAGTACAGCCACCTCGATTGTCACTTCATCGCGGCGTGGTATTATTCTGCTTAGGAATACGGCATGGTAAGGTATGCCACGTGTGGCGTTCGTGCATACTTTTGAACACGAAAATTGTGCAAATAAGTGCTATCAACAACAAAAACAACAACAGGTATCGTTCTTCCTGTGGCGAGCCTCTACAGGAAAGACGGCGAAAAGAGCCTGGCAGAGGCGGCCAATCCGGCCCGAAGTGAAGGTATGACGTTTTTTCGCCGGTTTTCGCCTGCGCTCTTCGGTCTTCCGGCCTCGCGCGCCGAGATCGGGGCGGAGCATCGGGCCACATTTGTTTGCGTATTGCGCCGCTTCTATTGCATTTATTGGGAGAATAGTTTTTACACAGGAACTCTTCAATGTGTACTTGCTGCTAGTCAACTTTTCTGTTAATTCTAAAACCGCTTCACCTTCCCTTTAGGTTTACATTCATTTTCTTTCTTTTTTGTACCATAATAAGGTACATGCATTTATGTTCATAATTTAAGGTTGTTGATAACATGTGCATTTCAAGTATATAGCTTACGCATTTGAGGTTCTTCGTTCGGACAGCCGTGGAACTGGAAATTTGTGCACCATTTTTATGAGGTTTAGTACATACCGCGCAATAGCTACTTGCCTGCTTATGGATGTCAAGTCCCAGTGTGCACATTTTGTTTTCCAAAATAAAAATGTTCTAAATATCAAATTGTCTAAGTTCCCATGATGTCCAATCTCTCCACAAAAGATGGTGCCTGAAAATTTTTAGGCCATGCCAATAGGCTTTCCAAGGCGGCACAAGTTGTCCTGTATTGTATTTTCTCTCTTCTACCATTACCGCCGGCATCGTTGGCCACTGCTAGCAATGCTGGAATCAGCGTGCCATGCTTGTCCAGCACAAAGACAGCCAAGCGAGTTTGGTTAACGTGCTTGCAAAATCGACCCTGACGCCACCGGACATCCGACAGATATTCCCAACTTTGTGTGGCTGCGCCTTGATGTTATTGATTTAAACGTCCGGCGTTCGCCATCGTGACCTCATATTATGAGAAGAAGGTTCGACGAACGATTCGTCTTCAAATAGTCTTAATTCGTCGGTGGCGCGTGGCCTCGCGCAAGTAGTGCCGGAGCACCCTACAGTAAAGTCATTGGAACTACCCGACACAAGTTCGCTCGGCTGCTGAAACCAGGCGCCCCGCTTATCGGCCGGGCGGACACTCGCCCTGCTGTCCAACGGCTGGACACAAACATGCCCGGGCCTAACAAAGGGGCACCGATATGTCACCTCCCCCCACATCGGAGAGTCATCAGATGGAATACCTTCGCGGACATTCGCCAAATTCAAACAGCTGCCAGTGGAGGGTTCTTATTGGAGAATATAAACTGCTGCAGGCCAAAACGAATCCCAGGGGCTATAGGAGCCAAAGCCACGTGAAGGGAAATCGATGACGAAGACTGTCAGCTGAGACGTGCTTCCACAAATATTTTAGCACACTTTCTCCCCTCTTCCCTTTATACGACCCGACTATGTATTACACTTGTACATGTTGTCCATAACTCTATCAACTCACAGTCGCCTCGACCGCTCCATCGCTCAGCTCTGCGAACAGTGGCCATGAGACCAGCATGCCACCTTTACAGCAGCATGCACGCACGCACACGCACGCACACCTGCAAAGGCACACACGCACCCAAGCAGGCGCCCAAACACACGCACACACACACGCGCGCACGGGATCTCACACAGACACGCAGACGCGCACTCACGCATAGTTTTGTTTATTAGCTGTTCCGGTTCCACCGTGCTTCGTTCCGGTTCAGTTATGCTTTAATTGTATCACGTACCGGCCCTTTCCCCTATAACAAAACATGTCGGTACTACAACACAACAATTTATTACAATAAAAAAAAATTTTCGGAAAGTTGGTTCATTTTGGAAGGGAGGCTATGCGCAGTGAAGACGAGGACTGTGACCTGGTAAGAGAGGCGCAAGTGTCAACTATTCGCAGTCAATAGAAGCTCCTGCATCGTCTCGTCACTATCCTCGTCTGTCTTATAAACCTTTTTTTGCAGAACAGAATGTGCTTGGCTCTTGGACGTGCGTATCCTAGACGATACCTATCAACATTGATGTCTTGGTGCCGGTAAAACATGGCTATGAATTGTTATTTATGTCAATATGTTGGTTGTTGTTGAGGGCATGAAAACAACATAAAGTCAGTATTGGTACCTTTCGTTCGTAGAATATTATGGCTGTCAGAAGGTTTAAAATTCATCAGATATATGTTATGCCGACATTGGTGTGCAGCATAAGTTTTGTATCCTTTTACGATGTCGGGCTGTCTTCATATAACATATGTCACGAGTGATAAAACACTTTGGGTTATTCGTTTATCATGACTTAAAGTGTGAGCGGCCAAGAATGACTGCATGGGAAAAGCCTATGGTAGTAGGTCTTGGCTGAAGTAAGAAACACCGTTGATTTGGACCCCTTAAAACTAGAATTGGAAAGGTGGGATAACTTTGCCAACGCAATGAAGTTTTATAAAGAAAAAGTTTTGAACAATGGCGCAAAAGGATGTAGGTATCAGGATTAAAATGGCCGTAGCCATAATATTAGGCCATAATTATTCCAGTGAAATAATTAATGGAACAGCAGGAGAGTAAGTTTGCCGAAATGCTAACAGCTGAGGAAATAACAGCCTACATTTTGTCAAAAAATAATTGTTCTTTGTAAAATACCTTTTCGGCTACTTTGCTTACAAACAAGAAATAGCCACCCGAAGATATCTACGAATGCATTCACTGACACCTTTTTGGAGACTGGAATAGTTTTTTTTCTTTTTCTTAATTTCTGTGGAATAAACCAGGTCTAAAGATTTTCTTACGGATATTACCAAGATTACGCAATACGTCATTGGCTTCCAGCTTCCTTTTGGACAGTTACATGGTGCCACTACCGGCTCCACTAGCTTTAATAACAAACATGATTAACAGGCATACTTCATCTGACGATGATGGCCGCAGGTAGAAGTGGTGAGCACAGAACGACAAACGGGACCATGAAGGGGTCGTTTGTAAATTCTCGGTGGCGGTAGAATGTTTTCCAAGAACATAGACGATATCACTTCGGCTAGTGAATTCTTGTAATTGTAGTCACTTGGATTACCGCGTGGTTACGCGAGAACCGCTTTCGTGGTGCGGTCTGCAATACTCACAGAAGATCTAGTACATAAGTACTGTGCAAGGCACTGCCACCCTCTTCTTCACGCATGGCCATCTGTGAAGATGTTGATGCTCCATTAAATCGCCCGGAAAGAAATGATTACATTCAAATAGCGCTGCAAAAATACAGCGTGTAAAAAAATGAGGATCCTGTGCGAAATGGCCACGACCAAATGGTTCGAGGACCTCAATTTTTCACAACGTGATGCAAGAATATATTGAATACGTAACTTCTGCGAATAAATTTTATGAATAATGGGCGGAACATCCCGGCATCCTACCCGATAAACCAGAATTACGAAGTGTCATAGCGGGGTTCCGATCGTGGCATGGCTTGCGGTGTGCCGCCGCAAACGCCACTTCGTTTTTTCAATAAAATTTGTGTTCCAAAAACGGGAATAACTCAGCCTGCTTGATTAATTCGTCTGGGATTTTAGGGAAATTTCAATTTGCACCTCCAGTGATGCTCGTTGATGGTTTCGATGCGTTTGTCTACACGGCTGACTTTCAAACAAACAGGTAACCTGCAATGAATAAAGGGTAACTTTGCTAGAATATGTGTGCTGCCGTAAGTGGTTCGAGTGGTAACTTTTGCACCGATGGACATCTGGGCTGGATTAACCTGTATGATCATAAACCGAAATGTCGTGGCCACACCGGCTCTTAACGTGATGGTAAATTCGTACCTCTTCTAAGTTGTTTTAAAGACGTGTGTACATAATAAGCAATAATCACTTCTACAAAAGTAATATAATATTTCTTAAAGCAATGCAGTATAACTACTTTAAAAAACTAGCAAATGAGACGTAACTTTAACAAACTTTTTCAAGTATTTCTGTTACACAAAATTCTGTTTTGAATTTTAAAGTTGGTTTTGTGCTTTGCATGTATTGGCGTATTCTTCTGTTTATATAGTTTGTATTACATGTACATTTTGCAACGGTGAAATGGCCTCAAAATTTGCGCTGTACGCAGTAGAGATGGGCAAAACGGCTCATTTCAGTGAGCGGCTCAGTTCACTGAAATGAACCGGTTCATTTGAACGGTTCAGCGGTTCATTTAGGTTTGTAACCTGTGTTAAGCATCCATAATCTAAATTATTACTCAATTGTTATTTAGTCATTTATTTTATAACAACATCCGCTGTATTTGTGCTGAAAAGAATTGGCCTCACCATCATTACAAAGGTTTTTATGTGTCAGTGGTATTTCAGAATCACTCTCGGTCGATATATATAGAAGAAAATGCAACTTTTTGTCAACTTTATAACCTCACAAATATGATCTCTACTAGTGAGCTGTGACGCCAGAAAAAATGATTCTGGACATAATACAAGAAACTAATTTTAATATTGTGGTGGTGAACAACACTTTGTTCAGTTTATTCGAAGCGAGGTCGACGGGTCCGCTTTCTGGCAGCGATAATAGATGACGCGAAAGTTGCACACAAGACCCAGCTGGGTCGGCCGATACGCCTCTAATAACTCTACCAGAACGTGCCGACACGACTCCTTCAGAGCCATGCTCAGCACGATTCTCTAACCGAGCGAGCAGCCGCTGAACGTCGGTTCTTAGGAGAGCCGCTCTGCCAAAGAACCGCCGGGAGCCGATAATCGCCGCGGAACTGAGCGGTTAAGAAGATGCGGCTCGTTCCTGATTCGGACAACAGCTACACGCACAAATGTAACTGTAGTCATTCTAGTGAATTATATGGTCACAGGAGTTTATTCTCCTATTACTTTGAAAATACAGACGCAGTTCGTCCACTGCTGCCATTGCGGCCTCCCGATCTGTCATTCACCACCGCCGCCATCGCGGTTCCCAAATGGCGCCTCAGAAGATCCGCTTCGCGAGGAGCGGCTCTCGAAAAGAGCGGGAGCCGTTCTTCGGTTCTTCGGTTGAGTAACTGAGCGGAAAGAGCCGGAAGAGCCGATGAACGGGTCAAAACTGCATCCGGTTCTCCTGGCTCGAATTGTCTGCTCCCACGACAGGAGGCGCGCTGGAGGAATTTGAAAAATTAGCCCCAGCTGGCCTGGCAGTACAGTTGCTTTCCCGCGCCGATAATAGATGGCGCAGAGAGACGGCTCATTTGACCCGGGTCTTCGGTTCTTTCGCTCAGTAACTGAGCGGATCCGCTCACCGGAAGAGCCGATGAACGGGTCAAAACTGCATCCGGTTCTCCTGGCTCGAATTGTCTGCTCCCACGACAGGGGGCGCGCTGGAGGAATTTGAAAAATTAGCCCCAGCCGGCCCGGCAGTACAGTTGCTTTCCCGCGCCGATAACAGATGGCGCAGAGCGACGGCTCATTTGACCCGGGTCTTCGGTTCTTTCGCTCAGTAACTGAGCGGATCCACTCACCGGAAGAGCCGATGAACGGGTCAAAACTGCATCCGGTTCTCCTGGCTCGAATTGTCTGCTCCCACGACAGGGGGCGCTGGAGAAATTTGGAAAATTAGCCCCAGCTGGCCCGGCAGTGGAGTTGCTTTCTCGCGCCGGCAATAGCTGGCGCGAGAGAGCGTTGACCCGGCTTTTAGGCTCCGTTGGCTCTTTCTCCATGGTTTGCAGTGCTGTGGCTCGCCCCGTTCGACACTGATCACTGAGGGGGCGAGAAGGGTCTCCCTCTCTCCAAAAGAACCGCCGCTCACTTTTACTGAGCCACGGCTCACTCGTTCTTCAAAAAGAGCGGCTCAAAAGAACCGGATCACTCCTGAGCGACGCATCTCTAGTACGCAGCAGAAATAATTTACAATGAAGTATTGTGCAATGTGGAAAATTGTTGGGATGGATGTGGGGTAACACAAATCTGTAAATTTGTATTTGAAGGTGTTTATGTAGCCCCACAAACATTCTGGCTCAATAGGCGATGTTGTCTTCTATGTGCACCCAACGTAAGGTTGAACTGTGAATTTTCCATTATGTAAGTCCGTACATGCTGAGAAGACTCATCGCGGAATACGTGGTAGTAGAAATCTGCAAAGTGATTGGTTGAAAGGATGGAATTCAAAGGTTTACAACAGCAAAACACCGCGGTGTGTCGTTTTCTAAGGCTGAACTATTTGTTATTTTATTTTTAGTTGCCATAAATATACGCATGGGTTGGCGAAAAATAGTCTAAAATGTTATAGCCGGAAACTTTTTATGCCCTACATCCTGGATTGCAGGAAGGATAACAGCGGAGTGGAACCAAAAATACGATTCTAGTGAACCAATTATCTAAACTAAACTAAATTTCTCGCAAGGAAATGCCATAATCTCAAGAGCCGCAATAACGTCGCATCCGTGAGAGCATATAACCTGCTTAAAATTACAGGTAGAAAAATAATAAAAAAACGAGTGAAAACAACATTATGTTGGTTTAGAGTAAGTACACGTCACATTCCGTACAGTAAATAGGAGTATTGGCGAAGGACATCAAGTTCGTTCCGAGAAAAAATCCCAGGCCATCGCCAGTAACCTGAAACCTGGGGAGGAGCGAGACATGCAGGGTATGGGTGCACTCTTGGCGGCTTGGCGTTTTTGCCAACGGAGATGAAACCGATTGGGGGTGCAGGTAAACGGCTTTGCTTGAAGCACGACGCGGTCTAGTGCGAGTGTTGGGGAATGAAGCATCCATTTGTGTTCTTCTAGTAATGAGTTAGTGACACGTTTTAATAAATACGAGAGGCCATGAGGCCCTAAGGGGAAGGCAGGATCGGGAGGGGAGAGAAAAGGACAGGGAACACTTTACAACACATGTATTAGCATTACCCACCTATTCACAAATGGATACTTCACTCAGTCAGTGGCACAAAATGCAGTTTGCCCTGTTGACATTGGTCGTGGCTGGGCATGGTCAGTTCGAGACAGTCTGTCAGACCACTACACCATTTGTCACGCTCCTTCCGAAGCAGGAATCTTCGCCTCGCATAAACCAGAGCGTGGTTTAGGGGAAAATAAAAAAAACAAGCTCTTAGGGATATAATAATTTGTTATAAGACGGCATATATTGCCCCTAAAACAATGACATTCCAGCAATGTATCCAATGTAGACGTGAAGGGGACTGTAGGGAGATCAGTGGAAGCTTGTTCGTTGTAAGCGGGCTTTTCCCCATTGCGTGTTGCATGACAAAATATGGCCATCTACGAAAGGAGTATGGTTAGAGAAGTCCTCTGTAACTCTTGTGTTATCGAGAGTATTCGAAAATGAATGATATGGCGATGAGCCGTTAAGACGACTCTATGGTTACGCCGAGTTTTATTTACTTGTCATTATTAATTCCTTCACAGTGAAGTTGTAAACGTCACAGAACTGCCGTCTGCAGTCAATCAGGGTCATCTATGGAGGCAAGCCTGTGGTCAGAAATCTGCCGTAAATGTTGTTCTACCAGACCTCTACGGAAAGAAATTACATAACGATTACCTGCTACTTAAACTGTGCACTAGAGCTCCGCTGATCATCCCTATGCACAGTGTAGAAGCACACTGAATTTTATGGAGATCAGATATCACCCGAACACATATAAAGTTGTGTTTGCGTACTAGGGTATACGCCTCGAGCGCGGCCTGTGGGGGTGCCACTGAAATCCCCCTAGCGGCCCGTTTCGAAAGCAGCCGCGGGAGTCGCCGGACCGCTCCCCACTGTCACCGTTGCTTTCGGGGCCCATTCACGACGGAGATTTACCGTTTGTATGCGTTGGAAATACATATTTATGTGGAGCAGTCACTCGGCTCGCAAATGTGTGTTTACGGGAGTAAATGTGTCTGACGCGATCCTAGTCTGGTACATTCGGTCTGTACAAGCGACAGGTGTGCGTCACAGGTCGGCGTCGCGAAACAGGGATATGCATATGGAGATGATTGTGATTCCACTGCCCTGACATTTACTAACAGTGTCTCCGTAAGCATAATTTCCCCAGATGGTCATGCCATGGCTATACATTACGATGTAAATCAGTCTAGTAGAGCGCTTATACCTGACAGCAGGCCACGGCGTGCTGTCTGCAGTTATGCTTGCAGTGATGCTTGCTAATATCATACCTCAGACATTGATCACTACCCTGGACATAAATTTCACGAACATTCTATAAATTAAGTACGATGGATAATCCCAAATTGTACCCGGGATCAGCGCACGACAAAAAAAATAATGCTGGGGCGTCTTCTAGTGAGCTGAGCGGCCGCAAACATTCATATATGTTACATATATCCTCCGCGAGCAGGCCGGAGAAGGGCTTATACAGTAATGCCCATTCGCGACTAACCGTTTTTTCGAAGCATAGTCATATGACGCAGGGAGCCTGCAGAATCTAGCACAAACGGAAATATGAAGGCCTTATCAGATATCCCACTCTTCTAGGGACACCTTTTACCAGTTTTGAACTAGTATACCTCAAAAAATGCGTTCGCCGAGGGATCAGCTGTTAGTTGAAGTCTAAAAACTAGAGCGGCGGGAACGAGTAGCTTGTGTGTGTGATTACTAAAACGTTCTTTCCTTGATTTCGCTCCACAATCGCACACAACAATACGTAAGCGTCCCCCTGCTGCTCCCTATGTCTCGAGAAATAGCAGTGCATTTCCCACACTTGGTGTTCTAAGTCTTACCCAGCTTAACTTTATACGAACGTCTTAAGCAATTCAGAAGCTGCACTGAGATTTTTTTTTAATTTCTGTACGAGCTATTTTGTTTCTTCCGGACTTGCAGACCATTAATTTTTCAGTGGTTTAATTCACTTTTCTTGGTTCTTGCTATAAGGCAGAAGTGCACATCTTTCACGACGCAGAGCCTTGGAATATACTTACCATTTTCGCGTTGCTTATATTCTTATAAAAGGCAGAGGTTATTATCAGGTATTGGGTAATCGCATTCCCGAAATATATTTTTCTACGACGCATATATTCGTAATGAGGCCGCATTCCTTGTCCGCGCTGCAAAACAAAACACACCTCTCACTGGGCCAGTATCAGGTTTAATAAAATTCACTTGTGCCGGACATATTCGGAGGGGACAGCGGTGGTATGCTGCTGCCGTCGCCGACGCCCGTAACAGCGGCCGAGAAGGACGCAGAGCCGCGTTCCCGGATAGCTATTGTTGGCTAAACGTACTGTTTACTTACAGACGTCACCATAACAAGTTTTTTAGCCCTTGGAAGGGCAAAAAGAAGCGAAAGAGAACCAAAACACTGCATGAACCCCTATGGGCCGCACAGCGCAAATCTCGTCAACTCCGCAGAGAAGCGGCAGCAGGCGGCGAAGCAATCGCAAAGCTCGTGGCATATATGTGTAGCCTAAGAGTAAGTAATACTAAAGTACGTGCTGAAGGTTAGATATGCAAAGTTTACTAACAAGTTGACAGTAGGGTGTCGTAACGTTCGTACATGGACCACGATTAAAGTTTATACCAGGAATAGCCGGTCAAACTTTGTGGCGGATGTTGTGCTCGATGCTAAACACAATATAGCTTAAATTGCTTTAAAAATTCAGCTCCATTACACTATAGGACGGTGGAATACCAGCGGAGCTGCTTGTGTGAGACCATGGTAACTGGAACGAAGTTACTGCAAAACTTGAAGCGCTGACACTCCGAGCAAGCGACGTCGAATCGGTTGGCGTCGACTCCTGCTCAAACAGCTGTGTCGCGCCGGAGCAAAGTTCGGCGGGATTGTCACCCCGACATCTCCACATTTCTGCTTCCCGCTATTATGGGGGCCTTCAGTCATTGCACGTAAGCTTAGCGCCCTAGGCCTGATCGTCGTTGGTGGTGTTATTTGGTCGTATTTGCAACCACCGTTATACTCACGCCGGTGCTCTTCGCAGGTCCGCTGTCTTTCCCGCTGCACACAACGCGCGTCCTGCCCGCAGCTCTGCCCGAAGCAACTAGGCTGACGCCTCCAGTCCAAGTATGACGTCACAATAAAGATTCCCGCACATTTGCGGGCGCACTTCTGGCGAGAGAGGGTCGGAAAAAAGGGGTGCAGACAGCGCAAGAGAACACCGCGTACGCATAGCCTCGGCATGTGCAGGGAACAGGGCCTCAGTGGTTAGAAAGCGAGCGGCTTCCTAACACGAAAGTGTTTCATGCCAGGATACACCTATGTCTGACTATGTCATATCCGTCACTGGAATGACATCGCCAGAAAACCGCGGCTGCGCCAGGATTCCAGCCGGGTGCTCCGTTTCCGCAACGGGAGGTTCCAGGCGCTACCGACTCTGCAACGAGATGAAGCGCAAACAGTCATATGAACGCGCCATATATCTTTCCTACAACGTCTACTTTTTTTATGGTTCTGCCACCTAAGAGAGGTAAAGTGAGTGGTGCATCATGATGCTAATGACCGCCGACAGTTGGCGCCATTTGAACTCATTCGAACGCAACCGTCTGCCGCACACTCCACGGAGTAGGGATGCAGTGGTTGCACATTTGCGAAAGCGACGTGGCAGCAGGTTGTTGCTCTTCAAGCACAACCACAAGACAGCCCCGCAAATCATGCTATTTTGCTGCAGCGTACCGTGAGTTCACCAAACGATTCGGTGGAAACCCGTTCGGTTTTGTTCACAGGGTTTGCGAGCCCGTGTGGTTTCATTCGTGTTTACGCAGTGCCACAGCACGTGCAATCCAGTGTCTAATGTTGATAAGTCTGACGCTACCTTACCGAGGAAATTTAAATAGTGATGTGCAAGTTCATATCTATGCAGAATAAAAATTCATCTGATCCTGCGAAGGCACATCTCACTTTTGTGTTTTACCGATTCCTATGAAAGAGGGATACACACATTTTGTTTGCCCTACGGAGAAAAAAAAACCCGCGGCAAGCCGAAACCAGCACCTATGTAAAATAACAAACTGCCGATTTTGTGCGGCCGTTCTCCGAGGAGAAAATCCTGGCAATCTGGCTTTCACTGTCATCTACGCACAAGGCCACAAAAGCGCTCCTGTGCTTCCTAAAAGCAACGAACTTGTACAGCAGACTGTAGCGCTAGGGACTGCTCTGTGAAGTCAATGAACTCTATCGCCTTTTGCGTCGTGGTGCTGGCCACATTTCTTTACGCTCCCTCTTAACCTTCCCCTTCTTTTACTACTGTCATCTTTTTTTCCCATATCTCCTTTTATCCACGTGTAGGATAGCAAACTAGACCACACCCTGGTGTACATTCCTGCCTTTCCTTTACCTCTACTCCTTCCTTCCTTGCCCAATATTTACTCGACTCTACGTTCACACAAAAGTCAGTGTCAAACCGAGCACGGTAGGATTACTAAGCTTCCCAACTCCAATTCGGAAAGGGACAGCAGTGCTCGCGCTCTGCTAGAAGGCGCGGAAGACCCCACCCCGACATCATGATTAAAACTATGCTTGAAAGGAACTCCAACCAAACAGGCATGACCTCTAGAAGGTCATATCAGTGGGCGACTTGTAACCCCTTCGGTGTTCTTGGTATTTGTGTGCTCTCTCGCTACTCGAACACTATTTGTGGACACATGTGGCCCGGTCAACTCAGACAGTGTGAGGAAGGCATGTCGCCCAAACTCCCATTGTTTTTTTTTCAATTGCCCAAATTGCTATTGAATATCCTGCCATTGACCAAGCTGCCATTTTTTGTGCTCATTTGTCTCTAGTGTTGAAATGAAGTGATTGCCACTACAGGTAACCGGTGAACCCTTGTTCATTTTAAATGTGCGCGAATAAATTGAGGGCTGCATCATTGCGCGTCAATGAGCAGTGCGCCGAGAATCTTCACACTGCAGGGGAAGGTACAGAAACTTTTATGCGATTGTTCTTGCACGCTTCCGTTAGAGAAATGCTCGGTGTTTTATTTTGTATATATCTGTTTGTGAAATGTCGAGAGTTTAAATACACTTCTCAAACTGTCATGTCATCGCAACGTTGACCATTCTCGTCATTGGCCTCTCGGAAATGGAATAGAACGTAGTGTCAGACGTGCTTATTGAGAAGGAATCAACAAGCAAAAACATTACGCATTATACAAAAATAAAATGGACATTCGTAATGACGCACAAACAAGAATATCGCATGTTGACACGTAAATTTTCTTTTCACATAGGCCTAACATAGTTAGCACGAGTGCACGACTGATCGGGTGTTTGTCAAATATACTAATGCCGACTGGTGAAACATAACAGACGGTCACAATGAAACTCACAAAAGTTGAGCGTGTGCTATCGCAGTCAAAAGGCGGTGCTTTAAATAACGCTGTCTTTATAGGAACTTCGGCTATACACTCACAATATCACAATATCACACAATATCACTCACAAAGGTACGTCATACCAACCCACAAAATATCTAAAACGTCACGCTCGCCATCCGCTTCACAGTTTGTGATGACTTTTACCCAACAAGCCAAACAACCTTCGCTTGCTGACTGACCAGAGTTGCTGTTAGTTTACGAAGTGGCCACGACTTAGTTAAATTGTAATGTCCTGTTGCTATTTTTTATATAGTGGTTTTGCAACCATTTGTTATCGTTTAATTCCGGTTTGAAATGTGTCCTTTTTTTCTAGTGGGCATGGGCAGAGTTGCATGGTCGCTATTCTTTACGCCGCTTCAGAATTCAGGGAGGAAGCGGTATGCCATAATGTGAAGTGAAGTGAAGCGAAGTGAAGTGAAGTTTATTTTCCTTTTCATAGAAAAGAGGGGACCGAGGCAAAAGGCGGTTCAGCCTGACGAGGCCTCGGTACCCTAAGCCTGTAAGTAGTACAGATGCAAACGCAAAAACACTTAATACATAGAATGGGCAGAAATCAAAATACAAAAGTAATATATAAGCAGTAACACTTACTAGAATACAAAACATGTGCACAATCATGGGCAAATACAAATTGATACTTGTACGAGTTCAATTTCGAACATACGGATGAAATAAAGTAAATCATTCGACTTAAGTACTTGTGTGAAAAAGATAGAACAATAGATATATACGCTTACATCCATATACACACATACATACACATACGCATATATATCAAAGACGGTAAGCTGCATTTCTACATTAGAATTTCACCTTCAATCAGATGCTGTTTGGTCTTTTTTTTTGAACATGTTTCCAGACAGAAAAAACTCATCAGGAAAGGGGAATTTGTTTAGCGCATTGGGTACCTGACAACTCAGTTTTTGTTCACCGTAATTTGTTCGCGTTCGCGGAACTCTTAGTTTTACTACGCGAAGATTGTAACCTATGTTGCTATCAGGAACAGAGTACAAGCGATTCTGGTGAATGTATTGAAGAAGCCGCAGATAATACACTTGGTCGGCTTTTAATATGGAGTGTTTTACAAACAATGGTTGCGTGCGTAAGTTTCGTGGTGCACCATAATATCCCTCAATAGCCCGCAAGGCTCTTTTTTGCAGGACAAGTAATTTTTGGTAATTGGAAGACGTGGTCGTACCCCAAACAAGATTACAATAAGAAAGTCTTGAAAAAAACAGGGCATTATACATAGACACTTTTAACCAAACAGGCAGTAGATTAGAAATCCTATAAATTAGGCCAACAATTTTACTTAGTTCAGAAGTAAGTTTGGAAATATGAACAGACCACAAAAGATTTTCATTAAACCACACACCAAGAAATTTTTGGGAAGAAACTTGATTGATTGTTATACTGTCATAATGAATATGTATACAATTATTTTCCACGGTGTTGATGGGCTTGAAAATAATATATTTCGTTTTGCCTATATTTAAACTAAGCTTATTCCTCTGTAACCAATCACGAAGGTTGATTAAATAAGCATTGACCATATTTTGAAGCGCCGGTAATAAACAGGAAGAGAAGAAAAGATTAGTGTCATCAGCGTACATCACCAGATCGGGAGAGTTATGTATGCCGGCTAGGTCATTGATATATGTAATGAATAATAACGGCCCTAGTACTGATCCCTGTGGGACACCATGCTTAACCACCTGTATATCAGAGGATATGTTATTTGTTCGAACATATTGGGACCTATTGCTCAGATAACTCCGCAATAGGTTCAACGCAATACCTCTAACCCCATAGTTACAAAGTTTCTTAAGAAGGGTTTCATGGTGTACGCAATCAAATGCCTTGGGAAAATCTAAAAATAGGCCAAGGGTACATTTCTTGTTTTCAATATTATCAATTATTTTGTCTTTAACAACTAACAGTGCTTGCTCTGTGGTCTTATTTTTCGTGAAACCATATTGTGAATCAACAATCACATTATATTTGTGCAGAAAATCGGCTATCCTAGAATTGATAATACCTTCAAAAATTTTTGACAACACAGGCAGAACAGAAATTGGTCGGTAATTCGACAGTTCATTTATATTGCCTCCTTTATGTACTGGAACGACTCGGGCCAATTTGAGATCTTCAGGAAAAACACCAGTTGACAGCATTAGATTTGCAATGTGTGACAAGACATCGCATATAACGGCGCAAACATGCTTTAACGGGATCACCTTTATATCGTCGTACCCTGCAGATACGTCATTTTTTAAAGAAAGGATCAATGTAGCTACTTCTTGAGGAGTTGTGGGCGCGAGTACTATAGAATTGAGTAAGGGAGTGGTGAGGCTCAGTGAGCTATTTACAGGAGTTCGCGTGACAGAATTTGGAGAAGCGACATTAATAAAGTAGTCATTCAGGGCATTTGATAGCTCGTGACCAGTTAATTTACCATTTTCTGTGATTATTTCATCAAGTTGCATAGATTTGGTTTTATTGGTCAGGTTGTTGACTTCTCGCCAAACTTTACGACTATCATTTTGAATGCGGGAGAAATTTCTTACATAGTAGTCTGATTTCGCGTTTTTTAGATCTTTGTTGAGTTTACTTCGATATTTTTTATACTCAGCAAGTAGAGGGAGATTTCTGCTGCTGAGAAAATCGTGATACATGCTATTTTTTTCCTGATCCTTGAGTAAAGTGATTGGTTCATCCAAGGCTTCTTAAACTTCTTAGGAATAATTTTTCTTTCTATTTGTGGGAAGGCGGTGTTATATTGGGTTATGAACATATCTATGAAAGCAGAATATGCTGCATTGACTTCCGTGATCTTGTATACGGGCTCCCAATTAGTATCTTCGATTCGTTTGTGAAAGTCGTTGAGCGCAAGATCATTGAAATCTCTGATCATGTGGGTAACAGTGTTTGTTATGGCATTTATTTTGAGGGGTATGAAGCAAAATATCGGCAAATGGTCACTAATATCGGAAGATATTACGCCAGACTCAGTGTGCGGAAGCTGTACATTGGAGATACAAACGTCTAATAATGTGGCCGTGTTGCAAGTTATTCTAGTCGGTAAACAGATATAATTAATACATGCATACGAGGAAAGGAGACTCTGCAATTCCCTTGCATGAGCGGCGTCCGATAATAGGTCAATGTTTAGGTCACCCATTAAAATGAAGGGTAGCTTAGTGGAGTCGAGGAAAAGGAAGAGGCTTTCCAAAAAATCGAAGAATTGTGATTTGTTACCCTGAGGGGGTCTGTACATAGCAACAACGATTATATTCTTGAGAGATATAGCTAAACATTCAACATTGGAATTTGTGATTGTAACATCGCCAATCACAGAATGTGAGTGACATTTTTTAACATATACAGCAAGCCCACCTCCTCTTCCATGGGGCCTGGATAAACCATTGTAAACATAGTTATCGAAGGAGCACACATCGCTGTCAGTGCCAAACCATGTTTCTGAGAAAAGCATAACGTCGAACTCAACCGACAGTGACCCAAGTAATTATTTATTTATTTATTTACAAATACTGCTGTCTCAACGAGAGACATAGCAGGAGTGGAAAAGTTACATGAAATACACACATACACGACAGATACAAGTAATAAAGACTGTAAAATGTACACGTCTAACAAAAATGTTACATCACACATACACATAAAAAACCACCTAAAATTCATAGTATTATGGAACATGTTCGGGCAAGTCTTTCAGGAACAGTTCAGCGGGCAAACGTCGGAGGGATGGCTCAAGATTGTTCCATCGTTCAATTGTTTGCGGAAAAAAAGAATACTTAAAAGAATCCAAGTGTGCTCTAAAGGGGACAATGTTCAAAGGATCAGTGTGTCTTGTTGCGCGCCGCGAGCAATCTACGAAGGAAATTGGTGCGGCTAAACATAATAAATCAACCTCGTCTCGCTTGTTTTTCATGCTACGAATATTAACATGGAAAGCTGAAAACAATTTTTCGTTGACACTGCTAAAGCTAGAATTAAAGTGATCGGTTTTGTATCTAATACAGGCAGGTGGAAAACGCATGGTGACAATTCAGGGGTGACGAGCATGCTGCAAACGTCTCATTCTTATTTCGTCATCTTGGTCAGATCAGACAAGTCCTGTATCCTCACAGCGTCCATTTGTTCGTCTTTCCGCGCAAAAACCTTTCCTCCGCTCGTCCAGACAAATTTCCATGCCACTTCCTTTTTGCGGGCAATAGCGGCACCAAGCAGCTGTTTGTTGGCCTGAGTAAGATGTTCGTTGACGTACACTGCGTTGGCCTGAGACAAGCCGAGCTGCTTAGTTGTGAGCTTCTGCTTCCTAGCCTTAGCAAGAAGCGCGTGGCGCTTATCCCTCCGGACGAAGCGAACCACGATATTGGTCTCGCCTGGCTTCCGCGTTGGGATTCGGTGACACGTGTCAATGTCATGGCTAGAAACGGGCTCTTTGAGAACGTCGCCGATTTTTTTGACAACGTCAACAGGATCCTCGTCTGAGCTGATGCCCTTTATTTCCAAGTTATTAAGCCTTGTGTACTGCTCCAGCTCGTCAACTCTCCGCGTTAAGCGCTTGTTTTCGTCTTGAAGGGCTTCATTAGCTTCGAGCAGATGAGCTATTTCCTGTCGAAGTGCCTTCAGGCCGGCACCGATCGCTTTTGTTTCGTCACATGTATCACTACAAAACTTAACACTATCTTTCACACTCCGCAACTCGGTTCTCATTTCTCGTTTGAAGTCTTCGAGAGCCTTCATAATCTCCTTAGCGTTGCCAGCCATGTATCAAAGTAAACGTTTGGCAGCAGTGCGCAGCAATTTGACAAGGGGATACTGTTTCAACAACGCCAAAGTCTTACTTGCACAAAACAGGTAGGTTAGCGAACTTGGAGACCGCTTTCGCACCTTTACCAAACTGAGCAGCCACCCGTGATGCCGTCCCTTACAAAGGGACGGCATCACGGGAAAACGTTTTCATTCTACAAAGCACCAGCCTACGTAGCTATCGGTAAAGTTACGTCTGGCAATCCCGAATTAATACCAGTAATTAATCATTAACGGTGACTTTAGCTGGTCGGTGTGCGGTAGCGGTTTGGCCAGAGGCTGAAAATTAAGACATACTGCTGTAGTTGCTTGTACTGAGGCGCGGGAAATCTTAAGCCTGTCAGAACCACGTGAAATCTGTGCGGGAGGTTCAAACACGTTTCGCAACAACATGCTGGGCGGCCCTGACGTGGTGAAAGGTAACGGTGGAGCAGCGCGACCGCCGTGCGTTCGCTGAACGCGTGATCACTTCCTGAGACACAGCAGCTATGCACCTTGACCGACAAGACTGCGGTTCGCGCTCCGCTACAAATTTCGCTTTAGCGAGTATCGTATTCGTCAGGCATTTTTTTACGTTCTAAATATTTTGAAAGGCTCTAAGAAGTTATTTTCTTAGTAGTCACTGCAAGGGCTTGAATCCTTGCCCAAATATTTCAAAAAAGCAGATTGTAACTATTCCGTCATGATGTCATTTGCAGACCTTCTGTACACTACTTTTCCTGAAATGTTGATGCGTACCAAATTCTTCTTTTAAAAGCGAAGCTTTTTCAATTTGAGCTCCAGCAGTGCCCAGCGTGATAAAAAAAATTCCGCAGCAAACTGGAGAGCGGGAAGATGATAGTCTAAGAATTATGAGGCGAAGTGGAGGGTCGACAAGAAGCAGAGGAGCAGCACTGGAGAGTGAGCTTGGCGCCGCAGATGGTAGGGTGGTCAGTTGCGCCTCGGCAATTAGCTGCGATTAGTGATGACGTAACTTCTGACGTGCAGGTGTTCTAGTTAGGACAGACGGTGTGCACTCCCCGGCATCGGTGTCCGATTTACGGATAAGCCAAGTTAGAGTGAGTGAGAACTTCCAGCTTCTCTGTTTGTTAACTCTCCGCCTCTCAGTTGCGAAGGTGGCCGAATTTTTTATGCACTTTTTTGGTGTGCATAAAGGGCGTGTTGATCTATAGTTTCTGTATTTGCTCTAAGATAAGAGCGAATACATACTTCTCGGGTAATATCAAGATTTGCGTTGTCTGGTTAGGGCTGCTCGGCCATACCGCCGCCGCTACACGCGAGCGACAATTTCCGGACTATGATTGGAGTTAGTTCGCTCATTTTTATGAAAAGATGGAACAGCAAGAACGAAACCGTACTGAGCAATAGAAACACGCCGGACCGAGCCCGTTGGTGTCCTACTTGTTGCGATTCCTTGGTCGTGTTAAGCCTTCTACGACGACGTTTCCTTCCCTCCAGAAAATACCGGAAGCAGGCTCATTTAGGAGACAAGCGGCTGCTTAAGTGCTTCGAAGGCGTATGCCTCGCGATGTTTATTGACTTGCACCGTCGACAGGGCGCTATACTGTTCTTGCCGAACAATTGTTACGGGTACCTTTTATAGGCACTTCAACCCGCCCACGTGGAGAGCAAGCTATTTTACTGTATCAGTGTTCATCTCTTCATTGCGATATCTAATCCACCCACAACCACATAAATCCCACATTCGTCCATCAGAATACACATTATTTTGTCGCAATTCATACTAATCCACCTTAATTCACACCTAACTCAATTTAATTAGTCTTATTCCACCCCAATCCATTTCAATGGGATATACCAGGTTAATAATATTGACGACAAACTTCTAATCAATTACAAAATATCCGATTTCACATCATTCCAACTCATCTCATCCTCCTTAATCCGGCGCAGCCACACCTTTATAATCAAACACTACGGTCTATTGAATAATCAATAACAATTTATTCCTAATTTTATTGTTACTTTTATTTTTAATGAGTGCTCATACCACACCAGTGTGACCGATCTTAAATCTAAAGCTAACCTACCAAATCTTGCAACTAGACGCGAAATTTCCCGCATATGTCGGTACCATAAATTCTATGGCTCATCTCTTGGTAGCTGGGTCATTACGCATGCTCACATCCACTCATGCCGTATCAATCACACAAAAGCAGTTTACCAGCCGCATGCCCATACTTCTGCGCATCTTCATTCTTCCTTTATTCAAACAGCTATAGACTGGAACGATCTCCCATTGAAGCTACGCACCACTCCGATGCCGCCAATTTCGAACGCATCATCCTTCGCGAATATTGACGACCTCACGTAATACCCCTCCCTATGGGCATTTGAAGGTATAATAAATAAAATATAATAAATAAATACATAAATAAATAAATAAATAAATAAATAAATAAATAAATAAATAAATAAATAAATAAATAAATGAGGATGGCGACTGGGCCCATATGAGAACGGGTGGGAAGGGTGGGGTCAATTACCTTGGGACAATTTACATTTTGAGATGTACGGCAGTGGCGCGAGCAAAGCCCCAAAAGGAGGCAAACACCTGCTTGGTTGTGGCTGCGCGTGGACCATAGAGCCAGCCCTTCAAACACGTAACGCTGCTTGGCATTGATGCGTGATTTATTCAGCTATGCGACGATGATTGGCCCCTCTGGCTGCTTCATCTCCCTAGATCAAGCGAAAGCCTTCGACCGAGTGGAACATCGATACCTGGAAGGCGTTTTGCGTCAATACGGCTTTCCAGCCGACTTTGTAACAATGCTTGAGCTGCTGTACTCGAACGTGAGCATTAGACTCCTTGTCAACGGACTATTAAGTAGTCCGTTCTCCGTCACCCGTGGGATAAGACAGGGATGCCCCTTGTCGCCTCTGCTCTTTGTCATTTGTCTAGACCCGCTGCTCCGCCGTATAGATGCAAATACCGCCATCCGCGGCTTCCCGTTACCAGGCCTAGGCCAAGTCAAGCTGTCTGCGTATGCGGACGATGTGTCCCTGTTCATTCGGGACGAGGACAGCTACCAAGCGTTTATGCGGCTATTTTATGAGTACGGTGAGCTGTCTGGAGCTCGACTGAACAGGGGCAAAAGTATGGCGGTGCGCTTCGGCACATTTGCATCTAGCCTGGCGGGCGACGTAGAATGGGTTACGGGTGCTCGAGTACTTGGCGTGGTTTTCCATTCCTAGGGTGAAGTGGCGCGTAGTACGTGGATGCGCCTCCTCGAGGCAGCGGAGCAGCGTCTTGCGGTTGCGTCAAAGTTCAGACTTTCCCTCGCAGAGCGCAGCTAGATAATTAAGTCTTCTGTTTCGGCGGCGCTTTTTTATGTAGCACACGTAGCGAAACCACCGCGCCATTTCACCCGTGAGCTCGCAACGAAGTTTGGGTTGTTCTTTTGGGCGGGCAAGACAGAAACAGTGTCGCGTACGCTGTTGAGACTGCCCAAGTCAATGGGTGGTTTCAGTCTGCCTTGCTTGGAAACCATGTTTAGCGTGCTGGCCGTACGTGCAGTGTTCGACCTTGTAGACTCAACTGAGTACCCAGGGAGAGCGCTGCTGCAGTACTTTCTGGGAACTTACCGCTCAATGTTTTATGACGAACGCATTGCCGGTCCCTCTGCCGAGGAGTGACCGCCATTTTATGCCTATGTTGTCAAAACACTCAGAAACGTCCAGTCTACCTTGCCAAGGCTGAATTTTAGAGATAGTACAGCAAGCGAATTGTGCGAAAAATTGGCAGCAAACCAATTATATAATCATCAGACAGCAAGATCACGCGGTGTCCGTGGGCATCAGCTGACTTCGACGGAGCTTCCTTCTGATGTTAGGGATTTCGGATGGTTGCGTGGCTGGCAAGTTCTTCCGACGTGTGACCGTCTGGCGAGATTCGGCATTGTGCGTTCCTCACGGTGCCCGCACTGCGGGCACACTGAAACATTGGAACATGCCTTGTTTCAGTGTCGTGTAGCGGTAACGTTTTGGACTGTGCTAAGCAGGTTGTTTGGTCTTACACTTAGAATGAGCACACCATCAAATGACACGTTGGTGAACTTCCTGATGTGTGCTGGTGCATTTGTATTATGATGAAATCGTGGTGCCGCGTGTCTTCGCGCCCGACCGCAACGGGCGATGTTTCCACTGCTGTGGCGTGTGCGGTCAATTCTTATGAATCACTTAGACAATGAGTAGGCAATTCTAGGTGAAGAAGCCTTCCTGTTAGGAAGGTGAAGAAGCCTTCCTAATTAGAGAGGACGCTGAAGGTGCTGGTCCTGGGCATAAATACGAGAGCTCGTGAACTCTTGGGTAATCCATTTGGCTATCGTGGTCTCCCGGGCAAATCTGCGGAGTGTCCTAGCTGCGTCCATACTGGATAATTGAATAGATATGGTCTCCGACATTTGCTGTGCCAAGCGGGCGGCAGCATCCGCACTTCCATTCCCGAATGCGTCATCGATTGCGTCATCGACCTAATAACTTTTGTGCAGCAGCAGAGACGCGCCAAGCGCATATGCGCTGCGCTGTTCCTGGACGTTAAAGGAGCATATGACAATGTGGAGCACGATGCCATTCTTAAGGCTTGTTTTGATGAGAAGCTAGAAATGCAAATTTATGCCTCTGTGTAACTGTTTAAATCCACAAAGCGATGGCATTTTACATTCCGCCTTATTGTCGGCATGCAGTTTGCTGCATCGAGGAATATTGTGACGGTGCCACGTAACAATTTCATTGAGGCTAAAATAAACCAGCAAAGCTGGCATGTGTGGCAGATTCAAACAGGCCGCGGCGCTCGCATTCATCCTCGAAAAAAAGGAAACAACGTCATAAACACTGACACTACTGCCACACGTAGGTGGATAACAACTGTCCCCATCTCACGCTGAAGTACAAAGAAAATATTTTAAGCATTAAAAAGCACAGGACGATGTTTATTTGCCGATGGCCGTTGCATGTTGTTGGGCTTGACAGTCTGTCGGTGCCAGCCTATACTTGCACAAAGTGGGAGAAGAGCATTAAAGCTTAGCCTAAAGACCTTATGCAAAAGTGCCGCCATCTACCGGAAGAAAAACGAAACGAGCACGCCACGCCATGTTGGGGGATGGCGGTCGCGGGATTGCTTGGTACGGAGCGTGTGGGGGGCTTTCTGGGCTTGGCGATCCTTTTATATTCATATTTGAGCGCAGCAAAATAAGCGACGTGGGATCTGTGGACCTTTCTCTGGGTCTCGTCGATTTACCAGTCCTGGACAGTCCGCGGGCAGTCCGAGGACTGCGTTCGGACCGGAAGTCCCATAGGTATACACGGGGAAATCGAGCGCCGGATCGCGTCTCGGGCAGTCCGAGACGATAATCGAGGAGGCCCTCTGTTGCCCACAGTTGCGAGTGACTTCGTAAATACGAATTATGCATTGAAAAAGCAGTCAGAGAGGCACCGGCAGGGAAGCTTTTGGAGGCTGTCGCGTTTCTTCTCTTTTTTTTGGCTTTGAAAACCCAAACGTCGAAAGTACATACGTGTTGGTTCGAATCCTGCGAGTTTCTCAGGAGGTCATTCCTGAAACGCTTCGAGCCGATGTGGGCTGCCCTGAGGTTGAAATGAGGGAGGGGGTGGGGGGGGGGGGGGGGGAGGGGGCACTCCGCGATATAGCTATACGCTAAGGATCCTCTGGGACGCAGAGGAAACCTGCAAAAAAAACACTTCATAAAATAAATTGCATACCTGGCATTTTTTAACCGTGGAGCTGTTGTAGCTGGCCGTAATTTGTAGCGCGGAACGCGTGTGGTGTGTAACGCGGTAAACATTGCCAATACATTACCTGTAAATTGCCAATGAATAATTAAATTACCAATAAATTGCCGAGCGCAGGTGAGGGCATTCCTTGCGGCGACCGCAGAGCATCCCCAGCACACGCAAAGGCTTTAGAAAAAAAAAACTGCGAAAACCTTAAAGAGCGAGAAAATGCCGAGCGCTCGTGAGCTCGTGCCTCGCGGTGACCGCTGAGCGTCCCCTGCTCGCGCCCTGGACAACAAAACTGGGTGCACACTACCGCTTAGAAAATTCCGCTCGAAAAATTTCATCTTGGGAAAATAGGCTACGGTCGAACAGCAGGCGACGAGCGGTAAATGACCGATACACGGGTTACTACTTACACTTGCGCTGCTCATGGCGCTACGTGAAGGTTGCAACTCTCGCGGATCCCTTATTTCCTGTAACGTTTGGCAAACGAAATAATGCGTAGTACTTCCATAAAAGCCCACCGAACGTCCAGAATAAAAGAAAACGCGCAAAGCACGAACAGCAGTCTCAAAACTCATCCCACATGAGTTCACATCGGTCAGCTCGTACATGAGTACGAGCTGACCGATGCAGTGCGCCTTAACTACCAGCGGGCAGGAGTGCTCGGCGGCAGATACAGGGCTAGAAAATAGCTCACTTTGGGAACTTTTTAGTCGTGCACATATTATTCGTTTCGTGACTATGCATGCCATCTAGGTATAATATTATTGCACGAAGGGAAGTCGACACCCGCAAGCGAGTTCACGCAGGGCTCGAATTAAGCTTCCGTTGAGAAATAGAAAACAAAGATGTGTACGCTATTTCTGTGGTCGTCGTCGTATCATCTTTCTGCACAGCAAGTTACACGGCAGTATTTAATTATCCTGTACAACGATAAAGGCCGACGTGCGTGGAGCTAACCCCGGGCTATCCCGTATACTGTGGTATCCGGACATCCGCAGAATCCCCCAACATGGCGGAAGCGCAAATGGTTCCCGCAAGAGGGCGCCAGTTTTTGCATAAAGTCTATTGGATTCTCCCTTTGCAAATAAAATGGCAAAAACCAAGGCTCCCGTGTCGTCACTACTTGCAAAAAAAATGCATAAAGCTTTGGATTATAAAAGAAATTTGTAAACTGCCAGAGCCGTCACTACTGCAAAAAGAAGGCATAAAGTTTCCGGTTATACACAAAAATTACCTTCTACCCGCAGGGGATCCCTGAGTAGTATGCGAAGCAGCCATGGGGTCGACTCAAGTCGACAGCATTTAGGTTGTCCGCAGACATCCTGCTCACCTCGTCTATGATCACGCATTTCACGTCGCGGAAGGCCACGCTAAAGGTGTTCAACTCGCTGGCACTGGGGCCTCCGTCCTTGTTGGGGCCGGTGGTCTTCCGAGAGAGCTTGAAACCCGCGTGCACCGTGGATCCCCCACTGCCACAGCCGCCTTTCCGGGGCACGCGCAAATGACGAACGCGTTGTAGGCGGTGTTGTTGCCGGTGTTGCTGTAGCGGCTGCAGAGGTCCATGGCAAGCCGGAGGAAGAACGTCTTCCCCCAACCGGCCAGTCCGGTGAAGAATACCCGTAACGGAGGTACTGATGGCGTCGCCTGCCGGTGGATAATCTCGCGCAGTAGCTCATGTTCCGCGTGTGTCATCCTCATCAAGTTGTAGTATTCGCCCTGGTTCATGATGTCCTGGCGCTTGCGCGCGGCCTCGTAAGGACTCGCGTGTTTGATCAGGCGCACCAAGTCTTGGCTCGGGATCAGGTCGGCGTCTTCGTGTTCCGGGTGGACGATCACGGCAGGAGGAGGTGCTGCTCCTTCTTCTTCTTGTTCTTCTTGTTGTGCCCTCACGGTGGCGTTGCAGGTGGCGTTGCCCGTGGAACCCATCGCGGCGTTGCGGGAGGAGCTTCCCCTACAGGAAGATGACGACGCTGGTTGAACGCGAAGCTATCTTGTGACGGATTCTTTGGTTGGAGAGTCCTTAGGGACATCCTGCCACAATCATAAGCGGTTCCTGGCGCATGCGCAGTGGGGGTGTGGACACCGCACAACGGTGCCCACACAACGGGGGAGGGAACAGGCACCACCATAAGCTGCTTCGCATCTAAAATTTGTAAACTACCAGTGTTTACACGAACACAGAGTAATGAACTCCTCTGAACACCCGTCTCTCTTCGAACCGACCCATTGAGGGCTCGTGTCAGTCCTGCCTGTCTGGAAACACTTGTAATGGAAACAAATAGAAATGAGGCGTCATAAAAGCGCTTGACGGGTTTATAGTCTCAATGTCTAAAATGTTTATATATCTAAAGTTGAAATTCTAAATGCTTTGACGAATGAAAAGTGTCAAACGTCCTGTCATGCGGGCGCGAAGGCAAGCGTCTGTAGAGGGCCAGCCGCCCTGGATTGACTCGAAAACTGTTTAATGCGCACTGTCGGGAACGCAGTAGGGAACGGCAAGTGCACAAAAATTTAGAATGTATGTGGTCAATGCAAAAGTGAAACGAAATCAGAGCCCAACTGTAGCACGTAATTCCAGGGGCCTAGGTGTGAGTGACGGCTGATGTAAGAGCCTCCCCGACGTAAATCCTTCGCGCCACCTCCTGGCGGCGGATGAGACCACCAGGAACGTTAGAGCCACACGGTGGGATAAGTGTGAGTGTGGAGTGCTCAAGGTTCAGCAAGGCTCATGTTCCGCGTGTCTGTGTGTGGTATTGTGTGCCCTCACCGTGTCTGTTTTTGTGGTATTAACCCTGTCCTACGTTTCGTGTCAGGCAGCGCACCTCTGCACTTCAAGATGCTCAAGGTGTTCTCGGTCGAGGAACTGTCGAAGCCTTCGTGTTGGTGGTTTGATTAAAGGGTACCTGAGGTAGAACCTTCCCACGGTCTCGCATGGCCTGCATTGTGTCAGTAAAAATCACTGCAGTCTTTATTGTTCTAGTCTCAGCAGTAATCCCTTTAAGCTCTGCAAGTGTTCACGGAGGCCCCTCAGTGGCTTAAGAGTGGCATTTATGATAAAATAGCAGGCCAGGAATCACGACCGCTGTGGTGAGAATTCCGCCTGAAACACTGGAGTCGACATAAAATGTATGTGTTTAGCACTGGGGGCAAGTTCTCGCATGACACAGGTAGGCTTGTCTGTGGCTTGCAGTCAGTAATTGATATTAAATGCTATTATATCAACATTTAAATGAGATAAAATGAAAACCTCTATACCCCTGTCACGCGTCCCATTAAAGGGACACTGAAGTGATATGTAAACATTGCGGGATTACTAGCGCAAATTGTAGTCCGCAGTCCCCAGGCCATGTTTCGACCACTCTAGGCGCGTTTACGCGATTTTATTTAGTAGAAAAACTAATTCGAAACGCTGTCCTCCTCTCTTTACGCTCGCCCATTTTCTGTGGCGTTTTCGTGTGACGTCAGGAGGGGATGAGCTGGCAATTGGCTGCGCCACGGCTGCGCTACTGCACGGCTCCCCGGCCGACAGAGTCAGTCGGCCCAGCGTTTCGTCCGCCGGCCGCCGGCGGGTCGTCGCAATCAAGGAGGTTAAAAAAATTGCTTGGTCGCAATTCGTTCGCTTAGTTGAAACGAAGCCAGGACACGTTTGTGAATGGAAGAATGTGCCTTTCTTTACTTGGTTTGTTTGTACACTGTATCTAGCTCCAAGTCAAGGTCGCTTCAGACAAGCGCTGCACATGCGACGCTTCGCTGACTGGTACGCCAGTAGGAAAATATAAGGCCTCTTGAAGGCGGGAGAAGAGTCAGCGAAGTCAATATAGGTACTAAGCAAATAAAATCAACTGATATTTTTACCGTACAGCGTAAAACTAGGGCGCGGGAAGCACTTTTTTGCGCTGGGCGAACAAGCACAGCGGTCAGCAGCACGACTACGCATCTGCGAACGCTTTTCCGTCTACGAAATGCAATTGCTAGACTTGAGCTACTGTGGAAACTCGGGCGACGCTTACTGCACGATCGCAGTACAACAAATAGTCACCTAAGCTGCTTGAAATGCCAAAACTAAATAAAAGTGTAAACCGGTTGTACAATATATGCCCTATATTAGCAAAGCTTTCGCGTCCCGCTCCGTAGCCTAGCAGTCTGGGGCGCAAGGAATTCACCGCAAATGTTTTGCGAGTCACGAGTTCGAATCCCCGCGGGTACGTGGTTTTTTTTTGTAAGTTAACTTTTTTGTTTTCCGCCGATGTTTTCTATATTGAGTTCACCTTTTTTGGGGCCGCAACGTTCATGGCTACACGAACTAGTTCACAAAACGCGCGCAGGCTGGCACTGGCGCGCTAGCGAGTTCTCGTTGGCGTGCTGTTGCCATAAGCACCGACTGCTTGCAGGCAGTGGGCACAGGCCAGAATGAACAGACCCTTGGCCTGGTGCGAACACGCTTTTTACGATACAGGCATGAGGGAGGCAAGCTCCAAATATGGGGGAAAAGCGCATGACATTTGGGCGTCTGCGGGTACGCGGAGGGCGTTCATGCACTGCGTAGGTCTCGGCTAGTGAATGCTACGACTACAAGCCGTCCTGGGAGGCTTATCTTGTGCATTTTACAGCCGACAACATGGCAGAAGCGCGGTACGATGATTACTGAGATATTGAGAATGCCCATCCAACAAAGCCATTGGTTATGTTTTACAGAACCGAAACCGAAACCGAAACTTGTGTGATTGCTAACCTTGGGCATCGTCCAATCACGGCGCCCCTCCTCTCAACGTCACAGCCTTAGTTGGTGCGGCCGCCGCAAACCGCGCATGGTAGTTTTTCTTCTTTCGCGCTTTGTAAAATAATTACCGATTTGTCAACCGGATAAACGATGAAAATTGTGCTAATTTGAGCCAGTCTACGCAGTGCAAGCAAAAATGGGAGCTTGACAAATTCACTTCAGTGTCCCTTTAATGAGAAGAATGGTTTGCGGACACAACGGGAACAATTACAAAAGAGACTACAAGATTGGTGAAGGTATAGAGGAGGGGGGATAAATAAATATTACTGGTGTTATATAAACATACGAATAACCCCGAATGTCCCTTCAGTTCTTAAACTACAACATCGTTCTCACGCTCTATCCTATTGGCCCATACTGCTTCCTAAAGGACATTTCTTGTTGCAAACCATACCATTGAACATAACATCCCTAAGTCTGTCATTTATACCGACTCGTTGAGTGCGGTGCAAGCATTGTCATCCACAATGTCATTGAAAAACTGTCATCAATCTCATCCTAAAGAGCATTATATCTGCATATGCCTCGAATCTTGAACTGTGTGTTGGGTGCCTGGCAACTCGGGGATAGCCGGTAATGAGATCGCGGATCAGATGGCCGCTGCTGCTGTGCTTACAAATACACTGCACATACCAACAGTACCCTACCCTGACTTCAAACCACACATCAGAAACCACCTTCGCAATACATGGCAAGCAGACTGAAATACACAGGCAGGCAACAAGTTACACCTAATAAAACCACACTAGGGAATATACACTACGGACACACGCAACAGACCCACGGAAGTCGCCTTGGTCAGGTTACGGATGGGCCAGACGCATGCGACGCACTCACACCTGCTCACTAGCTCTCCAAGACCCGTGTGTAGCAGGTGTGGGGAGGACATATCCGTAGTACAAATCCTAATCACATGCCTGGCACTCGACACAACAAGACACAGACACTTCAAGCAACTACACAGACAGCACATTCCGCCACACCCTTCCTTGGTTTTGGGTGACAATACCATGGTTTCTGTACAACGTGTTTTTAAATATTTATCTGGTGTTAACTTTTTAAACCTCATTCCCTATCATGCGTAATCGAAACTGGCCCTATACACCAGACATTACCATTGCCGTTAATTGATTTTATTGTTACTCGGTCTTTAGTAGCCACTATTTTTTGTTACTTTTGTTTGGCGCTCCTTTGCCCCAGCTCACTTTGCGCCAAAAAAAATCCAACCATCATCATCATCACCATTTTCATACCCCAGTTTTCGTCACTGCACCGGATGTTCGCGGAAGTCGGTGGTCCAATGTCGCTTCACCAGCATCGGTGAGCGCGGCCCCGTGAAGATGGTGGCCAGTCCAACGGGACGTAGCCGCTGGTGCGTGGGAGCCTGTGCACGTCGGTGCTGCGGCCAGCCGAACGGAGCCGGTGGGGTCCAGGAGCACTTGTGTCGACTGCTCGAGAAGGCCGGCGGAGCATTACCGCTTGGGCCTTGCGGTTACCTACGCCGCGGATCCCGCCCCTTCAGTCGCCTCCAAACACGATCTCTCCCTGCACCTGCTCCTCGTGTTCTTCCTCCTTGTTCCCTCCTCTTTCTCCTTCAGCTTCGAGAAATTTCTGACTTGTTTTCCTCTCCTTTTACGTTGTCGAACTCTTCTTCGCACCTGGTTCTTAACAACCACCTTGTCAGGTTAAGGATGGTAGGTGCCAGGACGCCACATTGCGGTATCCTTCTGATTGTAGAGAAGCAGCATACCAGCTGTCCGATAAGTACTTAAAATAGATGTATAAAGGACACTACCAGCGTCGGTAACCCAAGGCATCTTAGCATGTCGAGATTATCTTGATGGCTGATATTGCCTTAGGTTTTCCTCACACTCAAGGAAGAATGGAGGGAATACGAGAAGTCCGCATGACAGCGATTACAAATGCAAGCCGTTCCCTCCACCGATGTTGGGTCGAAAGCGGTTTTTGGAGGGATAATACCGACCCATGCCCTGAAGGCGCCATAGCATACACTCAATCGACGTGCATGGAATCCGTTTCAGAGCAATAAGCTGTAGATTGCTGAACGTTCCCGGAGGTTTCCCTGCTTTCAGGACGACTACAATTCCTGGACACTTTAAGATGTGCGTACGCATCCAGTTGCTGAGACTCTCTTTACACTTCTGAGTAAGTCCTGGGGGAACTACTCTGTGCAGTTTATCCCTCTTCACCTACTCGACGCTCAAGTTCAGGAGAACTTGAATGATGAAGAATTTGATGCTGACGTTTTGGAAGCGATCGATTTCGACGAGCGTATATGCGCCACGCGAACGCGTGTACGCTTCTCCGCGAGCCAAGACTCTTCCGCAAGCCCCGTCCTTCAACCTCAGGCGGCCCTGTTCACCACCCGCATCGCAACCTCGACTATTTGCTTGCTTCCCGAGGAGGCCCGGCGGACATTGGTCCCGGGTGACGTGCAGCCCGTTCGGGGGAAATGACTGGTGCGCGGGTAGTAGAACAGGAACATGACGACAAAGAGGGCGCTGCGCCTTACAACAATGCCAAGGAAGACCCGAAGGGGTTCTGCCCGGGAGAGCGGCTCCTGCGACCGCCCCAACCTGGTGTTTCCGCGATCGCCGTTATGCGGAAGTCTCAAGGACACTCCACCGGCCTCGGCGTCGCTGACGCGACTATAGTCTCGGAAACAGCTCCGCGACCCTGCCTTGACTCTAGCTTCGCCGACAAGACTTCTGCTCTGGAGATGTCTCAGTGGCCTCAGACGGACGCTGGTGTCACAGACACAATTCTCCCTTCGGAGACGTCAATACAGATGTTCCACAAACCTCACATCGATGACTCGACTTCCGCTCCGGAAACGTCTGACCGGCCCTGCCATGAACTTGGAATCACTGATTCGACTCCCGCTGTGGAGGCGTCCCTGCGGCCCTGTTGCGACCGTGTCGTTCGCGATGCAGCTCTCGTTTCTGCAACATTTCAGGAGCTCTGCTACGATTGGAAGAAAGTATTGTCGGATCCGGCAACAAAAACACGATTCGTTGGGAAGGTGGACTCGCATAAGGGGATAACGAAGACCCTGCTTCTCCGGCACTCCGTGAGCGAGCTTCGACGCCGGAAACGAGCTCCGGCCGCACTCGCCACGCCCGGTGGCGACGCATTCCCGTGTGGAAGCAGAACAAATGCTTGGATTTGGGCCACCCCATCTTCAGCAAGCACAAGTCGACGCTGGATGCTCCTTTCTACAGTGTTTGTAGGTCCGAAAAAAGGGAAGTCTCATGGTTCGCAGAGACAACGGATGTGCTGCTGGAACACACCGATTGCTCCATAGAAGCAGTATCAGACATGGACGCAAGGACAATGCCCCTACGCACGCCGCATGATCTCTGCAAGTTTGACCATCCGTATCAGCTGTTCCCTTTCCATCCCGGCGGCTGCCTTCTGGTCGAAAACCTTGAGCATGGTCTTTCTTCCCGGGGGACCATATGAACACTCGCAGTATTCACTTTTAGCCCTAAGTAACTTTGTCCCAGCAAACCAGCAAGCGCTCGTTGCCCATCACGCTGGCTATAGACATGTACCGAGATAGACGGCACGGAGACATCCAGCCAAATGCTCCACTGAATCCCCCAGCCTGCCTACAAGCATCGCTACTGTGGAATTATGCGCCGCCAGAAGTCGAACAACTGGTCGTAGTTAGGCCCGGACTTCCCGTGCAGCTGCCAGCTAGCTCCCAACCAACTTGGCGGCGGCGGGAGCATTTTAAGAAATAAAGATGCACAGGCAGGGGGTGACAGTAGGAGAAGAGGAAGAGGGGGATCGGAGGTGGGCACTGCCTCGCTAATCGACTCGATCGCCACATCGGAAGCCAGATGCTGGTCCTTTTTCGCTACAAAAACAGCATTTTCTGGGAGTCGTACATGGGCCCTTTATTACATTTTTATCGTGTGTAAAAACAATTGGTTAAGTAATTATTAGATTTAATGCACCGACGCTACAAAGGAACTGGGGATCTTCAAGATGCGCAGAAATCTCCAACACACACGCCTTTTCGCTTTTCTGCTTCGTCAGAAAAGCGGCCACTACAGCCGGGAATCAAACCCCCGTCCTTGGACGCAGCCGCACAAACGCCTTAGCCACGGCCACCGCATCGGGTGTGTAGAAAGAATGTACAGTGCCCAAAATTCTCTTTAAGGTGTCTCTTCACGTTGCGTTACTCTGTCTGGGAGAAATGTTCCGATCTCGGGACTTGCGGAGAACGCAGCTTACGCCTGGTAAAACTGGTGAACATATCCGACGAGCTATGACGCAAAGATAAGAAGCTCCGATTTTAACGTTTTTCTATTCCCTAAGGGCTCTTTTTCTTATCATAAATAGTTTGTGATGCTCTCTATCACAGCAAAAAACGTGACCGATTTTTGCTTCTGAGGTACTTGCCTCAAAGGGAAGCTGAAGCGCTTTCCGAAAAAATTGATTTAGAGGCAAGTTTATATAGTTTCTTGCGCGCGGACTCCGAATACCACATTGAATTTTATCGTACATAAGCCCGACCGGCATTTATCTTGCAAAACGCGTGGTCCCGTTTGAAAGACGCGCGCTTTTCGTCGGACGCCTCTGATTCATTGCGCCCGTCATGACGTCAAAGGAGGACACCCTTCGGCCGCGCGGGTTGTTGAAAGCATTGGGAACGATCGCACGGCAGCGGCGCTTGCCTTTTCGGCAATTCAGCTTGCAGTTTAATGTGCGCACATGAGTGCAATTATTTTGCAACTTCCCGTGATGTTGGTTCAAGTACCCTGGAGCTTAAATTTGCTTTACACTACCGAAAACCCCAAAGCAGTGACTGTGGTGTCGGCTAGAGGGTTCCGTCAAAATATCTCTGAATTAGGAAACTAGCATAGGGGGTTTCTATTCCCCATGTTAATATTAGGCAGTGTCTGAACTGCTTGTTACTATATACGAAACTATCTATGTCCAAGATTAAGCGGCGTTTTATAAACAATGAACCAGCGAAAAGCACGTACGTGGACTGCACGAAAAAATAGCGTTCATGCGCTGTAAACATATATGCGAGACATAAGTTTCAGCTACAAGCATAAACCAACAAGCGGGATCTGCTTCCGAATTTCCTTTGTTCGTTGTTCCCCCCCCCCCCACCCCCCTTACTATTCCCCATACACACACCCACTCGCGCGAGTGCGCGCGCGTGTTTTGGGCAGTGGCACTAAGCGCCTCCGCGATCGCTAGCTGCACTTCGATGAGTGGCGTCTTACTGCTTCACTTGCATTTATCCTGAAAACACTGTAGCATAATGGCGCCTCCGCAGCATTATCGGCTCGATTTTCGCGTGGCGCTGCGCATTCTGCTACAATGTTATGGCAACCTCGTTATAATTGACAGACCAGTCGGACAAGGCAGTTACGTTGAGTTACGTTACTTTAGGCAACAATCACCCAACGTTTGTAATACTGAATCGTTGGCCTGCTTTAGCATTTCTAGATTTAAGCATTTACCGCGCTAGTCGGACAAAGGCCGTGTATTTACTGTTCGCTCTTCTGTTTTTAGTCTCATGGTTATATATATCAACGACTATCGCTGGAGCACAGCTGATATTCAGCAGCAAAAAGTGCTTGCCAGGTTATGATATGCAGTCACACGAAATCTTGGGCAACGAATTAGGCGCCCCGCAGTCAACACAAAAATATGGTACGGCGGTGGTTCGGAGCGGGTTTTTTTAGATGCGACGCTGAGAGGAGCATCTCTTGCCAAAGGCCCTGTCCTGCGTCCGTCGTCGTTGTCCGCGTCCGCAGAGCTGCGTCTCTGCTCCGTTCACCCCCTCTCCTCTCTCCGATAGCGAACACTCTCGCCCAACATCTGCGGGCGCGTGGCGCAGCGCACTCTCACTCCGCCGGTGGGTGGCGCTGTGCGCATGTGCAGCACCCTTTCTTTCCGCGGTCTTCTCTCCTTCGGGCGCGCTGCGCTTATAAGCGGAGTGCCACGCTCCGGCCGGTCTCTCAGTCGATGGTCGTCCGCGCTACGCTTGCTCTCTCTCTCTCTCTCTCGCATTACCCGACGATTGCTTACGCAATTCGAGTAATCGACCCAACGGAAACGCACAATGGAACCCCCTTCAGCGTCGCATCACACCAGGGTTCCCACGAGGGGAGGTGGGCGTAATTTTTCGTTTCAGACAAATATTACCTTATAATGTAATATTACCTTATAAATAAGTAATGTAGTGGTCTTGGTTCTTTTGCTTTGTAGGAATACTGTTTGTCTATTAGCCGGGAGAGAACTTCTATCAGGATTGGCCCCTTGCTTTAGTTTCGCCAAAAATAAGGTTTTTGAACACAGTTCTAAGCCCATAGGGAAAGAAAACCGACACGTTTAACGAAACCAGTATTTCCTGAACAAATGTGACTGTTTATGAAACGGAATGAAACATCCAGGCCTAAAGTACAGCAGTATTCACCATCCTTGCTAAATCTACCATCTAATGTGAACATATATGTCCGACGCATCACAAAAAAATAGAAAAAACGCGTTGGAGCGTTTTACAAAGTATCTAACGTATGTAGTATATTTTCTGTCATGAAGTACAGCCACCTCCATTGTCGCTTCGGTATGTTATGAAACATCCCGGCGTGGGATTATCCTGCTTAGCAATACGGCATGGTAACGTATGCCTCGATTGGCGTTCGTGCATACTTTTTGAACACGAAAATTGTACAAATAAGTGCTATCCACAACAAAAACAACAACAGGTATCGTTCTTCCTGTGGCGAGCCTCTACAGGAAACACGGCGAAAAGAGCATGGCAGAGGCGGCCGATCCGGGCGAAGTCCAGGTATGACGTTTTACGGCCGGTTTTCGCCTGCGCTCTTCGGTCTTCCGGCATCGCGCGGCGAGAGGGGGGCGGAGCATCGGGCCACATTTGTTTGCGTATTGCGCCGCTTCTATTGCATTTATTGGGAGAATAGTTCGTACACAGGAACTATTCATTGTGTACTTGCTGCTAGTCAACTTTTCTTTTAATTCTAAAACCGCTCCACCTTCCCTTTAGGTTTACATTCATTTTCTTTCTTTTTTACCATAATAAGGTAGATGCATTTATGTTGATAATTTAAGGTTGTTGATAACGTGTGCCCTTCAAGTATAGCTTACGCATCTGAGGTACTGCGTTCGAACAGCCGGAGAACTGGAAATTTGTGCACCATTTTTATGAGGTTTAGTACACACCGCGCAATAGCTACTTGCCTGCTTACGGATGTCAAGTCCCAGTGTGCACATTTTGTTTTCCAAAAAAAAATGCTCTAAATATCAAATCGTCTAAGGTCCAGCGACGCCCAATCTCTCCACAAAAGATGGTGCCCGAAAATTTTGAGGCCACGCCAAGTGGCTTTCCAAGGCGGCACAAGTTCTCCTGTATTGTATTTTCTCTGTTGTACCATTACCGCCAGCATCGTTGCCCACTGTCAGCAATGCTGGAATCAGCGTGCCATGTTTGTACAGCTCCAAGACAGCCAAGCGACTTACTTGGGGAACGTGCCTGTAAAATGGACACTGACGCCACCAGGCATCCGACAGATATTCTTAACTTTGTGTGGCTGCGCCTGGATGTTATTGATTTAAACGTCCGGCGTTCACCATCATGACCTCATATTATGAGAAGAAGGTACGACGGACGATTCGGCATCAAATAATATCACTCTTGTGGTGGCGCGCGGCCTCGCGCACGTAGTGCCGGAGCACCCAACAGGAAAGTCATTGGAACTACCCGACACAGGTTCGCTCGGCTGCTGAAACCAGGCTCCCCGCTTATCGGCCGGGCGGACACTCGCCCTGCTCTCCAACGGCTGGACACAAACATGCCCGGGCCTAACAAAGGGGCACCGATATGTCACCTCCCCCCACATCGGAGAGTCATCTGATGGAAGACCTTCGCGTACATTCGCAAATTCAAACAGCTGCCAGTGGAGGGTTCTTATTGGAGAATTTAAACTGCTGCAGGCTAAAACGAATCCCAGGGGCTATAGGAGCCAAAGCCACATAAAGGGCAATCGACGGTGAAGACTGTCAGCTGACACGTGCTGCCACAAATATTTTAGCACAATCTCTCCGCTCTCCCATTTATACGACCCGACTATGTATTACACTTGTACATGTTGTCCATAAATCTATCAACTCACGGTCGCCTCGACCGCTCCATCACTCAGCTCTGCGAACAGTGGCCAAGAGACCAGCACGCCACCTTTACAGCAGCATGCACGCACGCACACGCACACCTGCACAGGCACGCACGCACCCAAGCAGGCGCCCAACACACGCACACGCAGACGCGCACTCGCACATAGTTTGGTTTAATAGCTGTTCCGGTTCCACCGTACTCCGTTCCGGTTCAGTTATGCTTTAATTGTATCACGTACCGGCCCTTTCCTCTATAACAAAACATGTCGGTACTACAACACAACAATTTAGTACAATAAAGAAATTTTTTCGGAAAGTTGGTTCATTTTGGAAGGGAGGCTATGCGCAGTGAAGACGAGGACTGTGACCTGGCGAGAGAGACACTAGTGTCAACTATTCGCAGTCAATAGAAGCTCCTACATCGTCTCGTCACCATCCTCGTCTTTCTTATAAACGTTTTTTGCAGAAGAGAATGTGCTTGGTTCTTGGACGTGCGTATCCTAGACGATACCTATCAACTTTGAGAGAGAGAGAGAGAGAAAGACTTTACTTATGGCCAGCAGGGAGTGGGAGGCCAGGATGCGCAGAGCCTCCACATCCCACCCACGTTCACAACGTCTTCGGAACTAGGCCCCGCCGGCGTCGGCGTGAGCGGTGCGCGAAAGGTACTCGGGAGTTCGTCCCTTTCCCCTCAACTTTGATGTCTTGGTGCTGGTAAAACATGGCTTTGAATTGTTATTTATGTCAAGATGTTGGTTGTAGTTGAGTGGCATGAAAACAACATAAATTCAGTATTGGTACCTTTCATTGGTAGAATATTATGGTGGTTACAAGGTTTAGAATTGATCAGATATATGTTGATTGATTGAAGGGTTTAACGCGCCGACGCAACGCAGGCGATGAGGCGCGCCGTAGTGGAGGGCTCCGGATTAATTTTGACCACCTGGGGATCCTTAACGTGCGCCGAAATCTCGTACACACGGGCGTTTTTGCTTTTCGCCTCCATCAGAAAAGCGGTCGCCGCGGCCGATCAGATATATGTTAAGCCGACAATGGTGTGCAGCATACGTTTTGTACCCTTGTAAGATATCGGGCTGTCTTCATGTAACGTATGTTACGAGTGATAACACACTTTGGGTTATTCGTTTATCATGAGTCAAAGTGTAAGCGGCTAAGAATGAGTGTATGGGAAAGCCTTTTGAAGTAGGTTTTGGCTGAAGTAAGAAATACCGTTGATTTGGACCGCTTAAAACTAGTTAGCTAGAAACTTTAAAATTAATTTGAAAGGTGAGTTAACTCTGCCAACGCAATGAAGGTTTTCAAAGAAAAACAGGTGAACAATGGCGTAAAAGGATGTAGGTATCAGGATTAAAATGGCCGTAGCCATTATATTAGGCCATAATTATTCTACTGAAATAATTAGTGGAACAGCAGGAGGGTAAGTTTGCCGAAATGCTAACAGCTGAGGAAATGACAGCCTACATTTTGTCAAATAAATATTTGTTCTTTGTAAAATAACTTTTTGGGGTCTTTGCTAATAAACAAGGAATAGCAACCCGAAGATATCTACGAAAGCATTCACTAACACCTTTTTGGAGACAGGAGCAGTTTTTCTTATTCTTAATTGCTAGAGAATAAACCAGGTCGAAAGATTTTCTTACGGATATTACCCAGATTACGCAGTACTTCCTTGGCTGTCAGCTTCCTTTTGGGGAGTTACATGGTGCCACTGCCGGCTCCACTAGCTTTAATAAGAACCATGATTACCAGGCATACTTCATCTGACAATGATGGCCGCAGGTAGAAGTAGTGAGCACAGAGCGACAAACGGGACAATGAAGGGGTCGTTTGTAAATTCTCGGTGGCGGTAGAATGTTTGCCAAGAGCATGGATGATATCACCACGGCCAGTGAATTCTTGGCATTTTAGTCACTTGGATTACCACGTGGGTACGCGAGAACTGCTGGTGGGGGTGTGGTCTGCAATACTCACAGAAGATCTAGTACGTAAGTACTGTACAGTGCACTGCCACCCTCTTCTTTAACGCATGGTCATCTGTGAAGATGCTGATGCTCCATTAGATCGCCCGGAAAGAAATGATTACATTCAAATGGCAGTGCAAAAATACAGCGTGTAAAAAATGAGGATCCTGTAAGAAATCACCTCGACCAAATGGTTCGAGGACCTGAATTTGTCACAACGCGATGCAAGATATTGAATACGTAACTTCAATGAATAAATTTTATGAATAATGGCTGGAACACCCCGGCATCCTACCCGATAAACCGGAATGACGAAGTGGCATGGCAGGGTTCTGATCCTGTTATGGCTTGCAGTGTGCCGCCGGAAACGCCACTTCGTTCTTTGCAATAAAATCAGAGTTCCAAAAACGGGAATACTCAGCCTGCTTGATTAATTCGTCTCGGTTTTTAGGGACATTTCATTTTGAACCTCCAGTGATGCTCGTTGATGGTTTTGATGCGTTTGTCCACACGGCTGACTTTCAAACCAACAGATAACCTGCAGTGAATAAGCGGTGGATTTGCTGTGGTATGTGTGCAGCCATAATTTGTTAGAGTGCTAACTGTGGCGCCGACGGACAACTGCGCTGGATTAACCTGTATGGTCATAAACCAAAATGTCGTGCCCACACGGGCTCTGAACGCGACGGTAATATCGCCCCTCTCTAAGGTTATTGTTTTTAAGACGTATGTACATATTAAGCAATAATCATTTCTACAACAGTTGTATAGTACTAGTTAAAGCAATTCAATGTTTGTACCTAAAACACTCCGCAAATTAGGTTTTCCTTTGCTTATCTTTTTCACGTATTTGCACTACATTAAGGTTTTTTTTTAACTTTAAATTTGATTTTGTGTTCTTTTTAGTTTATTATATATTTTTTTTTTACTTAAAACATTTTTTAGCGAATAATTGTCGTTAACAATTATAGTGCTCTGTCACGTCGCGCACGTAACACAACTACATTATCGCTACTTTAACAGCCTTCGGATATCTACAACAGTTTATTAATATATTAGTAATCCTTCATGAAAACATGCAGAGTGATCTGGTAGTAAACAAACAGGTAGCAACTCGTCTGAGCGTAACAAGAGGGGTACGACAAGGGTGCCCACTATCCCCATTACGTTTTGTTCTAGCAATAGAACCGTTCTTAAAAAATGTTGAAAATAACTCGCATATCCTAGGCTCACAGCTTCCAGGGAGCCAGACAGTTAAAGTAACGGCGTATGCCGATGATGTTACTTTGTATCTAAGGGACGAAGATAGTTTAGTGCATGCACTTAATTGCTTTGAGGAGTATTCCTAGTTAGCTGGTGCAAGACTAAATTGCACAAAAAGTAAAGCCTTAAGCCTTAAGCATTAAAAAAACAACACATATATGGCATCCCAGTAGTCACACATGTAGGAATCCTCGGAGTTACTTACACTTCAAGCGGGGTATCACTTAAGACATGGCACCAGACACTTAAACAACTCAGGGAGGATGTAAACGAAGCCTTAGCTTACGACTTTCCATACGCGGTTAGAAGGTATCTGGCACTAAATGTTTTTACAGGGAAAGTATGGTATATAGCCGGGACAGCTGCCCTTCCTCGATACATAGCGGTTAAAATTACATCTGAAGTATTGCGCCTGTTCTGGTCGGATAAAACAGCCCTGGTCAAAACCGGGAAACTGGGCCTGCCCAGACAATTCGGGGGGTGGAACATCCCCTCCGTAACCAATTATGCCGTGACCTATGCTTTGAAAAGTGTTCTTGGGGTCCTTGATCTGCAGACGGGGCATCCAGCAAGGCAGCTCAGTGTATATTTCTCGGGAGCGCAAGCTAGGTAATTTCCCCAGCATTCTCCGGATGGGCCCAAGGCAACTCAGCCACCCCCCTTTTACGCCAAAGTAATAGCGCCATATAAGAAACTAACCACACACAATTCACAAAGAGAAATAGAAGATATGAGGAACATAGAACTGGCTCAGAAATTAGATGAGTCGATTGCTGAAAACCTAGAAGAGAAACAAAAAAACCTTCCTTGGCGCACGCTGATCAATGCAAATGTACCGGGTGAAGCCCAGGACGTAACATGGAAGTATGGGTTGTCAGTCTTGCAGACGAGAACTGTCTTAAGGAGATGGGGTACAAAAACAACAGACAAGTGTGTGCACTGTAATCAGAGGGAGACAAATGAACACGCAATGATCCAAAGTACAGTTGCCAAAACATTTTGGCTCATAGTGAGTAGGGCATATAGACAACTCCGCATTCGGGACTTCCTGGAGGGCCGACAGTGCCCAAGAAACCCTCCAGCTGTGCTTATCATAACGATTGGTCTTAATGTACTGTGGATAAACAGGTATACTGCTGTCCAGCAATCGCGCCCCCGACGTAACCAGTGGAATCTAGTGATCCACATGCACACAAAACTAACCGAAAACCTGGAAGCAGAGCTCTTCTTCTTAGGGGAAGAAGAATTATTGAGAAAATGGTCTTGTCCTTTCATCGAGGTTCAAAACGGGCGAGTGCACCTGAGCTGCACTCCAATACACGGATTACGCTTGACGGGAACATAAAGGGAGGCTTATAAAAGCGGGTGCGCCTGAGCCGCACTCCAAGACATGGGCTACATTTCATGGGAATATAACGGGAGGCTCATAAAAGTGAGTGCACTTGACTTGCACTCCAAAAACGTACAGGTCAAGTTCACGGGAACATAAGGGGAGGCTTTCAAAGGCGCAAGCGCTTCGGGCGGGGAGACTTTCCTCCCGCACCTGTGATCTTGGAGCCTCACTCTACTACAAGTGCGCGGGCTCACAAATGTAAGCCGCGTACTTATGTTTTTACAGGTGTAAGCCATGTGGTGCGAATGTAAACCGCGTGATTGTGTTGCTACTGCCAAAGGTAGTCCCAATAGCATTCTGTAAACAGAGGTCATGTTCTGAGTATTCAATAATTTTTGTGGCCGCAAATGGGAAGGTGGGCCAAATAAGTGTATGTGGTACAGTCAACAAACCAATGCTCGGTTTCTCTTGTATTTGTTTTTGCATTTGAATATTTTGTAGTTGCGTATGCAGCAAGGCAGACTCCGAGTAAATGAAACGTCTTGTGTAAAGGGAGCTGGTACCCGGGGTGGGGGAGTAGTCCCCCCCCCCCCTCCCAGGACACAGGCTGTCCTCTCAGTGCACAATTTATGTACCATGAAGTGTACGTCATTTGTATGCGTGTTCATGCCGTGTTAGTTCTTGACTCATTTTGCATCTGCTTTGTTAACAGCAAGGAGAGATGTCTTCCTGAAATGTAACGGACGGACCGAGTATGTGAACGTGGAAAAGCGTAACCACGAGTGTTTTGTACCTGCTTTTGTCACAGGAGAAAAATAAAAATTCCTTTGCTTATAGGTTACTACTACCTCCCGAATTATACCTAAAGTTTAGGGAGCAGTTAAAGCAGCCTTTTACAGCCCTTGTGAATAGGCTGCGTAGTGGTGGGGTTTTGTCAGCGTGTCAAAGGGAAGGGCAAATCACTCTCCTGTCTAAGGATGAGTGGAGGGGCTGCGACCTGCGAGCCTGGCGCCCCATCACGCTGCTCAATTGCGATTACTATACTCGGGGACAACTTTCTGTGGCAATGGAGAGAAAGCTACGGGAGGGGGAACGAAATGGCCGGCCGAACCACGACATTTCGCTGCGCAGTTGGAAGTAGTTCTACAAACATTATTCAATGCGCATAACCAATGCAATACAAAAATATATATTTCTTTTTTTCTAGCCCTCCTTTGACAATGCGAATAAATCGCCAGTAAGCGTTACTTTTTCTAAATTATCGGTTTTGTTGGTTGCTGAAATTTCCACTGGTAGCACGACGGTACTCTTCAAACAAAACGGCGTCTTCATCGACAGCAGGTACTTTTCCGTCCGATAGCCCGCCAGTTAATTCGTCTCAAAGGATTTTCAAAAAGCTTCACAGCCAAAAGCTGTCAAACCAGACCAAGCAAGTTGTCTGCAACGTGTACGCCCAAGTGAGACTGAAGCAACCAGGACTCACCGTCGTTTCCGCACTTCGTTCGGTTAGCCAGCTTACCGGATTAAGCGAGCGTACGGTCGCACGGCTCAAGAATGAGGTTTTGCGTGGCACCCTGAAATCCCCAAAGCGCAAAAGGCTTCGTTTGTCGACTGGGAAACCGCCTGCAGTTACAGGACAGACAAGAGTACAGCGGTACGACAGCTTCACTCTTGGTGCTGTCCGACGGAAAGTGCATCAGTACTTCATTCGCAACAAGGCGCCAACTGCAGAAAAGATCCTCAGCGATGTGACCAGCGACCCCGACATGGGGCTGCCGAAGCTGAGTGTCAGAACGATGCGTCGGCTTCTGAATGACATTGGATTTGCTCTTCGGAAGCGAAAACGTAACTCTGCGCTTCTGGAAAGGGATGACATCATCGTGTGGCGGCGGAAATATCTGCGGACTCTTCGAGAAATGCGAAAGCAGAAACGGTACGTGTTTTCGATTTGGCGGACGGATAGATAAACGTCAATTCCTGCGATTAAAATAAAAATTTCTTATGTAACAATAATTGACAGTTGAAATGTAACAAGAAAAAATAACGATGGACGTTCTCGTACAGCCAAATATTTTATTGCTGAGCGGTACTTATCAACACCGCTCCACATGCATACTGGCGTTCACTTTATATTTTTCATGGCGTTTTTCTGTATCCCTGCCTCTTTTTCGTATTTTGCATGCTATTCTGGTTCAGCAAGTGATGGGACAAGTATGCATCGACATGTTATAATAATGTATGGATAGCACACAGTGAGTGGATTTCGTTAGCCATGTGGGTGGTGTACGTTCTGCGAACATTTTTTATTTTGGTGTTTTGCGGTGCCACCAAAAACTAAACATACCTGCCTGCGTAGTAGAATGATGTTAGGTGCAAGCAATAAGTGCCTTTCTCTGTCTTTACTAACCCTTCTCGCCAAAGAAAAACTGACACGTATTCCCTTCATTTTCGCAGTACTATATACTAGAGCACTGCACGGGCCCGGGCCGGCCCGAAAGCCCGGGCCCGACCCGGCCCGCGGGCTGGGCCGGGCCGCCCGAAGTCGAATATTGGCGGGCCAGGGCCGGGCCCGGGCTGACTGCTGCGGGCTCCGACCGTGCTCGGGCTCGATGACATGGGCCCGGGCCGGGCGCGGGCTTGAATTCATAAACCCGGCCGTTAATAGTTCCGACGTGAAGTGTAGAAAAGAGCATAAAAATGAATATTCTGTGTTTACTTTTACGCTCTTCTTGATGTAAGTTGTACACATTGTTTTAAAAACATGTTTTGCTAGTTCTGACAGTCACTATACTGCGATTTTAATCACATTTTATGTACGGCATCAAGATTTTATATATGGGTGTATAACATATCAAAGGTATGGTTATAAGGAACGCCCTAGCGCGGAAGGAATTAAGAAACCCTGTAGCTGTGCACCTATGTCTATATACGTATGTTTTAGATGTCGAACCAATCTAAATGCGGCTGCAATGGCTGGAAAACAAAGTCGCATGCCAGAGAAGCGGCACCGCTTAACAACCACTGTAGGGAAAATATTTCAACGCACGCACGTACTCGTGGATTGAAATGGGAGCAAGAAATCTCAGCAATACCAACTTGTGAGCGAGACAACCACGTGAAGTTGCCAAGAGTCTGGTCATCAAAGGTGATGGTGCCTGCCGTGCAAAAATACGAGCTATTATTACGCCGATGTGGCGTGAACTGCAGATGGTGTAAGCTAAACTACGTGCGCTTTTAAACCCTTATTTTTTGCGTTTCAATTCAGGTCGTGCTTGTACAGACTAGATGCTCCGTCTGGTTTCCCGCTACGAAGACACTGTCTATTTTCTTCAGCATCCAAGACCGGGCCTGGTCACACACACGCGGGCCCTCCCTAGGCTCAAAAATAAATGAGTGGGCCCGGGCCGGGCCTGGGCTTGAGACGGCGGGCCCGGGCCGGGCCAGGGCTACGCTAACTTATGAATTCCCAGGCCCGGGCCGGGCCCGGGCTCTTTGTTACGGACCCGGGTCTGGCTAGGGCTTCACAAAGCGGGCCCGGGCCGGGCTCGGGCCTTAAAATCAGGCCCGTGCAGTGCTCTACTATATACTACCTCGACGAGACTTGGGTCAATGCTGGGCACACCAAGGGCACGGTGTGGGGACACCACTGTGTCATCCCGTTAAGATGCCTTTCGCAAGGGTCTAACTACTGGGCTTCGTGCACCAACAGGCAAAGGTGGTCGGCTCATCGTCCTTCATGCTGGAAGTGAGAAGGGCTTTGTAGACGGGGCATGTCTCATTTTCCATGCGTCAAAGAGTGCTTCCACCGACTGCCACAGTGAAATGGATGGCCCACGCTTTGAGAAGTGGTTCGCAGAACAACTTGTACCCAACATTGAGCCACGCAGTGCTATTGTCATGGACAATGCTCCGTACCACAGTGTTCGGACCGAAAAGCTGCCCTCGACGTCGTGGCGCAAGGCCGACATTCAGTCTTGGTTGACTGCAAAAACCATCCAGTGATGACCAGTTGAAACCCGAGCTCCTTCGGCTGATTATTGAGAACAAACACAAGTTTTTTGGATACCGGATTGAAGCCCTGGCCAGAGTTGCTGGTCATGACATTGTTCGGCTTCCTCCTTACCACTGTGAATTCAACCCTATTGAAATGGTGTGGAGCCAGGTTAAGTGGTATATTGCTGCCAACAACACTTCATTCACTCTCGCTGACGTTGAACAACTACTCAACGAAGCCGTCGCCCTCGTGACTCGCGAAAACTGGGTCCGGGACTGCGCTCATGTGGAGCGTCTTGAGAAAGAAGCCTGGGAGAGGGATGGTGCAATCGACACCAGAATCGACAACGTCGTGATTCCGCTAGATTCCGACTCCAGCAGCTCTAGTGACTGCAGTGGCAGCGAAATGAGCGGCGTAGAGGAACTGTGATGAAACCGGTGTGCGCTGACTTATGTGGTGCTGGTCGTGTGTGGCGAGTGACAAGGTGCTTTGTTTACGGTTGTGGTGACCGGAAGCTTGGAAGTTCGCTCGGTTGGTGCTGCTTTTTCGTGGCAACTTACAGAGCCCCCTGTTTGCCCAGTAGCTTGGAAGTACGCTTTGTAGGTTATGTGGTGCTGGCCTTGTGTGGCATGTGACGAGGTACTTTGTTTTCCTTTCTGTTGGCCAGAAGCTTGGAAGTGCGCTCTGTTGGTTTATGTGGTGCTGCTTGTGTGCAACAACTTACAGGACACCTTGTTTACTTTTCTGATGCCCCGCAACTTAGGAGGTAGCTGCTCATACAGTGGTGGATTTGTGCAGCACCAGGCAATCATTTGGAGTGGTTGTTGCTTGTTGTCAGTGTGCGAATTAGGCTGCAGGTTGTCGGTTGTGGCTGGCAGCTAAGATGCACTTGCTGTACCTTTGTCATGCATAAAATGAAACCTGACGACGAACGCTGGTAGCAAGCAGTGAGGAGTGGCACGTCACATATCCTGTTTCACCCAGAAGAAATGCAATGGGAAAATTTGATTACAACCCAAGAGGTTGTAAACCGCCTCTGCAAACAGCAGTTACCTGTGCATGACATGACAAGACTGGAAGAAGTATTTTACAAGAACTGCGAGATGGTAGTGATATCCAGAAATGCATTGTTGAGTTGTTTATCATTTGTAATTATTTCAATCATCTGAAAAAAACCCTCCCCACCTCCCCGAAGGGGATCGTGCGGAAATGCGAATGCATTGGGTGCACCGATGAGTGCGCTGCGGCAAGCAGTAACGCAGAGAGGCGTGCGCTCCACTGCATTCATATACATTTTCCGAGCGCAGCGAGCGGAGAGAGGGTACGCGGAGAGGAGAGAGAGACCCGCGCAACACGCCCGCCCCGCGGGCGAGCTCTCTCTCCCGCCGAGCTCCGCGATGCGAGCGCCCTCACACGCCCGAGCACGCTCCTCCTCTCCACTCACTCTCCGCTACTCCGCCCGAGCTCCGCGATGCGAGCGCCCTCACACGCCCGAGCGCGCTCCTCCTCTCCCCTTGCCCTCCGCTACTCCCGCCCGAGCTACCACCTGCTCTGGTTGCTAGGCGCGCCACAGCTGTTGCTAGGGGCGAGGAGGAGCGCGGAGAGATAACACCTGCGGGCGCACGCCGACGGACCACGACAACCCCCGACTGTAGCGGCGCGGGTCCGCCGCGCCGAGACGACGACGACGACGAAGGCAGAACTACGAGGCGTGCGCTCACGTGCGCTCGCGCTGGAGGAATGCAGGCGCACGCCGACGGATCACGACAACCCCCGACTAAGAAATGCATTCGCATTTAAAAAATATACTACCATCAGTTGCACATTGTAAGTGAGGTAATCATTTGTACTCACTTGCTCATGTTTTGTTGGTCTTTTCGACTACAGAGGGTAGATTGCTTAAGTAAAAGACCAGGTCCGGCTCAAATAATTTCTTTTAAATGCGTATTTATAGGGTTAAATGGCGAGGAGTAATACGAATCGTCAATGCCTCCCTTCCGAATGTCGAAACGCTGTGGGTTTCCTTGCTACCAGCCTTAGCTTTTGTAAAAATACTACCTTCCCGAGGCCCTGGGATATGAGGTCGAACACCCGGAAGGTAACGGCACGCTCTCATGAAACAGAATTTACAGAAATGTTCACTGCCATGGGGATGGGCAGTGTCACTATGTAATGTTTGTGGTGCAATGTCTGGTACATCTATGTTTTTTTTTTCACATTTATCGTGAAAAAATTACTGCACACCGTACTCAGTGACTGTGAATAACTGCTAACAGAGCCAGAAATGTTTGTTTCGAAATACGTGGCTGCGTGCCTTTGAGTGCTCAAGTGGGCTTGATAGATAGGGCCATGGTTTTAAAGGTTTACTCCTGTGACTGGCGTTCGTGTGCATGTTTGTGGTTGTGTGACTTCTTGGAGTGGCTTCCAGATTTTGTCCAGCTGATTATGCAGGAAATAAATGAATGAAACAAAACACATTTTTTCTTCTGCTTCAATTTTTCACGTAGCACATATTATTCCTGCTGACTAATGCTCACGGTGTACCGATGTCAAACGGTTTGCAATTGGCGGTGGCAACCCTGAGTGTCGGAGTGTTTCTGCTGGTTCTGGAATTGTGTGGCAAATCCTGGCCACAGCCACAAAATCGTACATTTTTGCGATATCTTGCAGCACTTTTGCGATGGTGGGGTGTCACGTCGCCGCCAAATGAAAATTGGTGAATTGGGCGGGCAGGACCATCACTGGTGAACCCACGTGTTGGGCTTGGGAACACGTAAGAGCACGGTGAGGCCAACATCAAATTTACAGCCATGAATACTAGTCAGCTATTTTTTAATGTAGAGCCAGCCATGCTCCCACAACTTTGATGTAAGTGACGAAGAAAGGAGGATTTTGCAGCCAATTGGAATGTTGATGAAGAGTTAGCAGCTACACTCAGCCAACGCGAATTCTGTTGCCTGGTTTGGAAGCCAATTGAAATTCTGCTGACAGGCCCAGTTGCGGTGTTCTGGATACGGTGATTTTTTCGGCACGTGACCCAAGAAGTGTGCGAGTGACAACACATTATAAATGGAAAGGGGTGGCTTAACCACCAATCTGAGAACGGCTCGATATATATTGGCGTTTGCCAAAGTTAGCTGATGCAATGTACTTTACGATGTAAGTGACCACATTACTTGCAAAATGTTCAGTGACCAATGGTTTTTAAACTTTACGACCAGTGCTAACTGTGCAGGTGTTTAGACAGCGTTACATTTTTCATCCGTCCAACTCCTGACACGCCTTTACGCTGTAAATAGGCAACTCAGCCAGTGAAGTACGACTGCTATCCAAAGGTATGAAACATGCGCCACGTAGTATAGCGAGACACGCCCGAAAGCCCGCTGTTCATCAAAGATATTGGAATAGGAAGGCGTGGCGATTGAGCGCAAGATTCATGGGTCTGCAGCGCGAGCTTCCCCTATACGCTTTGCGAGTTGCGGGTCACCGAAACTCCTTGGGGCCTGCCTAACTCAGTGTGATCCAAATGGGATTTCACTTCGCGCCGTAGTGCCGTGGCTGCGCTAACGGTATAGTGAGCCTGCGCTATGTAAGCACGCTACACGTGCGCGTTGTGCTGCCCAGTTTTCAGCTAAAGAAGCGTTTAAATATCAGGGCCTGCCCTCAAAACTGCAGCGCTGACAATATTAACGGCGTATCTGGGCGGCTCAGAGTTCGACGGTACCGTCCACGCGATAATATATTAAGTCGGTCCGAGTTCTACAGTGAATGCGTTGTCTTTTGCTTAGAATCAAATGAAACGTAGACAAGGATACGCCAATATGCCTGCATGATTGGTGATTGCGGTTCAGCGCACTCAACCAAAGAGCTCATGCGAAGAAACGAACTGTAGCAAATGCGTATACGTAACGCCGAAACATAAACTACTTTATTGAGAACTACTTTGGCGCCGTAACACAAAGCAGTCCCCTCCCCGCCCCCACCCCGCGTAGCTTTGTATCCATTGCCACAGAAAGTTGTCCCCGAGTATAGTTAATTGCCAAGTGCCTTGCCACAAGGCTCACTGATGACATCAACGCAACAGTCGGTCCGTACCAGGCGTGCTGCGTGCCTTTTCGTTCGGCGCAGCTGCACGACTTTGGTCTCAGAGATTTGCTAGAATGGGCCAACAATAAAAATCTTTCTGGTTTGCTTTGTAGCTTCGATCAAGAGAAAACTTTCGATAGAGTTAGCCACGAGTATATTTTTCAAACTCTATCCAACGCGGGCTTAGCAGACAACTTTCAGAAAATGGTCCGTGCTCTATACAATGGGCCAACTTCCCCGCTTTTTATCCACGGCCGCGTCTCGGATAGTTTTTCGATTAAACGCGGGGTAAGGCAGGGCTGTCCTCTTAGCCCTGTCCTGTTTGTTTGGCTATTGAACCGCTCCTACAGCGACTCGCGTCCGATCCGCGCATAGGTAGCTTTCCGCTGGCGCCGGGTGCCCCGCGCGTCCCTATTTTCGCCTACGCTGATGAGCTGACGATCGTCGTTCCAGACGAGAGCTCTCTTTGCTCGGCGCTGGACGTGATCAAAGGGTACGGCCGGGCCAGTGGGGCGCGGCTCAACACCGCCAAGTGTTCGGTGATGTACCTTCGGGATGCACCACCGCAACCAAAACATGGGCTACCGGTGGCTTCGGAGGTTAAGATCCTTGGTTTTCGTTTCTCCGCTTCTGGTCCCTCCCCCAGCAACTGGCATGGCGCGTTAACGAAGCTACAAATGACGGCCTGTAATTTTGAAACTCTGCGCTGCCCAGTGACCGCTCGCGCCACGATCGCGCGGACTTTGCTGTTTACGCTGTTGAGCTACATCGCCTCAGTCATGACCGCACCAGCGCGAACCAAACTGGAGGTGATCGTGTTCCGCGAACCAACAGGACACGATGCGCTCCGCATCGTGTTCCGTTTCCTCTGGGGCGGCAAGCCGGACAGGGTCAAGAGGCAGATAGTACAGCTGCCCAGAAGCAAGGGAGGCCTCGGCCTCACCGATGTGGGAGTTATAGCGACAGCACTGCACGTGAAGTGGACGCGGGTGGCGCTGGGCTGTGACATTCCGCTAACCAGTTGTCTCGCGTCCTATTTTCTCAGCACTCGTCTCGGTTTGTTTATGCAGAGCACCGTCCGCAATAACTTCGTTCGCGCTGGTACTCCGCTGTTTTATAATCGGGCAGCTAATGCTCTGTTTCGCCTCCAACAACCGGTTCCCGATATCGCTTTATACGCGTTGCCGCTGAAGGATTTGGCAGAGATACTGTTCCCCAGCCTCCCGCCTCACTTGACGCAGTACATGCTCGTAAACTGGAATCCGAAATGGAAATTAATTCTGGCAGACTTTCTAGAACCCCACAGCTAGGGCATCCTTCCAATGGCTTTTGGCGCGCGGGAGCCTCTTTTTTCTACACTAGACGCACTCGTGCACCTGTAGGATTGGTTCCGGCGCACCGCAGGGCACTTTGTTCTGCGGGGCGGCCGAGTCCTCGATGCACATCTTTTTGGAGTGCACAATTCCGCAGGCGCTCTTACGCAAAATAGCCCAAATATTTGATCTTCCTGGTATGCCATACGAGACAGTGCGGTTCCTTAACCCACTCCCGCGAGCAGCAATAAATAAGTTTGTTTTGCTCCTGGTGGAATGTTCGTATCAAGTATGGCTGGCCCGCTGCGCTGTCACTCACTCTGAGCGGCGACCAGGCCTCCATGAAGTACTTGCAAAAGGGCGGAAAGAGGTCTGGTTTCACCTGCAAAGAGAGCAGCGGCGGCTTGGGGAACAGGGCTTCATCTCCACCTGGTGTTCACCGGCAGTAATATTCGAGGAGACTGGGGGAGAAATTTCTGTCACCTACTAATGCTTCTCCTTTTTTGCAGATTGTCACCACGTAAGTATTGCGATAGTAATGGTTTTTTCCGTTTCGTACAGGAATGAAGAGACGGCAGACCATCGCCCCCCTATGCCCAGGGGTAAGGGCCGCCACTCAGAAAAAAATAATACTCCCCCAGCCCTCGAGGTTCGGGGGGGGGTCTACCGTGAGTGGTGTAGTAGGTGTCGAATGATGATGGTTGGCTGGATGCTGTAGCCCTGGAGTGCGGCATGTGCCAAACCCTCCACCATCTGACAACGGTAGGTTACTTCTGGGTATGAAGTGCCTGGGATGGAGTTTGGCGGGATGCGAATTGGTAAATACGTCTTTGAAGTCGTTTGTGTAGTCCCACAAACATTTTGGCTTCACAGGTGATGTTGTCTTCTAAGTGCACCAGACGTAAGATTGAACTGTAAATATTACATTGTGTAATTGCCTACACGCTACGATGCCCCATCGCGGAATAAGTGGTGGTAGAAATCTGCAAAGATATTGGGTGAAATGATAGAACTCAAAGGTTTAAGGGAGCAAAAAAACGCGGTGTATCCTTTGTTAGGGTTGAACTACTTGTTTTTTTTGTATATTTGTTCCCACAAATATACACGTGTTATGGCGGAGAATAGGCTAAAAGTTACAGTCGGCAACTTTACCATGCCCTGCATCCTGCGTAGAGGAGGTATAACAGCGGGGGCGGAGGGCGGTGACGGGGAGGGAACAAAAATACCAGTCTACCCAACCAATTTGCGGAAGGTATACTTAATTTCTCTCACAGAAATGCCATAACCTCAAGAGCTGCAATATTGACTTATCAGTGAGGGAATATAACCTATTGAAAATTAGAGGTAGAAAAGTAATAAAAATCGAGACAAAACAGCATTATGGCGGTTTAGAATACGTACGTCACATTCTGTAGGGTGAAGAGAAGTATTGACCAAGGGCATCAAGTTGGTACCGAGAAAAAATCCCGGACCATCTTCAGTAACATGAAACCTGGGGAGGAGTGAAGCATGCAGGTTATAAATGTATTCTTGTGGCCTTGACGTTTTTTCCCACACAGTTGAAACAGATGGGGGGTAGAGGTATACAGCTTTGCTGGAAGCACGAAGCGGAGTAGTACTAGAGTTGGAAAACGAGCGTCTCTTTGTGTTCTTTTATTACGCGTTACGGTCTAGGGCGAATCCTTGGAAAACGAGTGTCCCAGTGCTTTAGTACCACCTCTACCGCGACGACGAACGACGGCAACAAAAGGAGATGCCAACAGCCCAACCCCCTAAGGGGCTTCGCCCAGAAAAGTCGCAAAGCATGGATGTTGTAGTGATTACCCAATTCATTGAATTTTAGAAGATATAGCCTGTTCGGAGGGATATACACAACGATCGGCGAAGTGTATATCGTGCGTGCAGTTGAAACGAGCCAATGTTGCATTTTAACAGCAGCGCGGCTGTACCACTGGGCTTGATGAAGGTCGGTTCTGGTATCGTGTCACGCTCCTTCTGGAGCAGATTTCTCCGCCGGCTAAAACCGTAACGGTATAGGAAAAAGTAAACGCCTTAAAGGGATATTGAAGTGAATTTGTCAAGCTCCCGGTTTTCCGTGCACTGTGTAGACTGGCTCAAATTAACACGTTTCATCGTTTATCCGGTTGATAAGTCGGTAATTATTTTAAAACCGAGAAAGAAGAAAAACTACCATGCGCGGTCTGTGGCGGCGGCAGCAACTAAACGCTGTGACGACGGGAGGAGATGGACCTTGATTGGACGATGTCCAAGGTTAGCATTCAAATAAGTTTCGGTTTCGGTTCTGTAAAACAACATTCTTGACATCAGACGGCATCATTGGATGGGCATTCTCGATATCTCAGTAATCGTCGTACCGCGCTTCTGCCATGTTGTCGGCTCTAAAATGTCTAAGGTAAGCCTCCCAGGACGTCTTGGAATCGTAGCAATCACTAGCCGAGGCCTACGCAGTGGATGAACGCCCTCCGCGTCACCGCAGACGCTCAACTGCCAGGCGCTTTTCCCGCATATTCGGAGCTTGCCTCACTCATGCCTGTATCGTAAAAGGCGTGCTCGCCCCAGGATCTGAAGACTCTGGCCTGTACCCGCTGCGCGCAAGTAGTCGGTGCTTGTGGCAACAGCACGCCAACGAGAACTCGCTAGCGCGTCAGTGTCAGTCTGCGCACGTTCTGCGAACTCACTCGTGGAGCATTGAATGTTATAGCCGAAAAGTGTTGAACAAAGTTTAGAAAACATCGGCCGCAAACGAAAAAATCAACTTACAAAAAAAAGCATGTACCATCGGTTATTCGAATTTGTGACTTGCAAAATAGTAATCCTACAGCGCGTCAGACCACTCGGCCATGAGCCAGCGCTGGGGACTTTGGTTATATAAGGTAGATAATGGACAACCAGTTTACACTTTTATTTATTCTTAACATTTCAAGTACATTAGATAACTTTTTGTTAGATAGCGCTCGTGCAGTAAGCGGCCCCCAAACTTCCACAATATCTCACGTCTAGCAATTGCATTTCTTAGACGGAAAAGCGTTCGCAGATGTGTGGCCGCGCTGCTGACCGCTGTGCTTGTTTACCCAGAGCAAAAAAGTACTTCGTGATCCCTAGTTTTCCGCTGCACGGTAAAAGTTGCAGTTGCTTTTATTTCCTTAGTACCTATATTGACTTCGCTGTCTCTTCTCCCGCCTTCAACTGGCCTAAGATTTTCCTACTGGCGTACCAGTCAGCGAATCGTTGCATGTGCGCTTGTGCAACGCGGACTCGAAGCTTGATACAGTGTACAAGCTAGCCCAGTAAATAAAGGTACATTATTCCATTCACAAACATGTTGTGGCTTCGTTTCAACTGAGCGAGCGAATTGCGACGACCCGTAGGCGGCTGGCGGACTAAACGCGGTGCCGACTGACTCTGTCGAAAGGTCGGCGAGCCGTGCAGTGCCGCAGCCAATTTCCAGCTCATCTCCTCCTGACGTCACACGAAAACGCCACAGAAAATGCGCGAGGGTGCAGAGAGGAGGACACCATTTTCGAACTGATTTTTCTACTAAATAAATTTATAAAAACGCGCTCAGAGTCGTCACAAAATGGCCTATGGACTCCGTTAGTTATCCCGCAATGTTTACAAATCACTTCAGTGTCCCTTTATTGGAACTTTCACGCATCTCCAGGTGTGGCCAAGGTACAGCAGTGAGCACACTTGGTGTGAACACGGGAGCGCGTGGCCGCCTGCGCTACCACAGCAACGTACCGCGGGCTTCGCCAAGAAAGACTCATGCTAATTGTGAGTAAAGTGAGATTATGCTCTCAGCGCGAGAATCCCGTCATCGGAGCGTCTTCTCCTCGTCTACTACATTGTGGCTTCTCTGCTAACCGTATCACTCTTCGTTTCTTCGAACACATATCTCTGTAGAAACGCGCATGAATAAAAATGCTATAACACGAAGATACTTTCCCGTTGTAGTTGAATCGAGGTCATAGCGCAGGAGCTAAGTTTCGGTGCGGTGTGTATTCATTCAGTGCGGTGTGTATTGCGAAGGCGATCTCCCCCTTGTAACAACTGAGCGCCTGAAACACGGCACATGTTCTCTGTCCCATCTACCGCTTAGCACACACTTTAACACCAACTAAACACTGTGATATACTCGGCTGTACGCCGGTACCTAACGTCCACGGTTTATAATTCCGTTGGAAACCTCCTATTCAAAGTGAACAATTTGCCGGATCACACGTATAGGGCAGTAAAACATTTCCTGAAGCAGTACTTGTTTCTATAGTGCCCTCAAGTTCCCGTCCGTCACCCGATATGGCAGCTTTCAGGTGGCCTCGTGATATTTGTCCGCCTGAATGCAGCCATATCACGTAGACATTTTACTGGGCCACTCAGACCAGTAGTGTTCCACTCTAACTGCGCATTGAGACGTCTGAGACGCGACGAGGCATTTGTTTCGGCCCTGTTCGAGTTTCTACCAGCCCGTACGGAAGCCGTAGTTTTGTCGTGGCAGTTGACTTGAAGATGACGCATTACAAATAGCAGTTGCGGGACTGTGTCCCCTACTGACACATATCATAAACATGAAATTGAGATCACAAAAAAAAACTGATCTTAAAACCCCCAACATTGTTTTATTGCAAATCTGCTTGCAGAAAGTCGCTGGGTTACGCCACCGTGACATGCGCTTTCAGGCATACTGCTAGTGAAGTAAATGTTTTTGCCGACTTCAGTTCCGAGTTCTTCATAGAGTAGCTGATAGCTCCACGAGAATAAGCGAGATACAATTAGCAGACGACAAGCAGATGTCGCGGAGGCGCGATGCGCGCGCTGAAAGCATATCCTCGATCGGCACGTACAGTGCATGCGTGATGCTTCGTGGCGCCGACGATAGGCTGCGACGGCAGGTGATGGGGGCCGCGCGATCCCGTGTTCACCCCAAGCGGGCTCACCGCTGCATAACCTGCTACAGGCAAATGCAAATCATACACCACATTTTTGGCGCACAGTACAAACTTCAACCCATGGTTGACAAATGAGCCATTTTGCGGCTGCTTTTTTGCTGATGTCTCGGCTGCCTTCTGTGCTGCCGGGCAAATGATCCTGAGCCGTACCGGAGCGCTGACTACAACTCTGACACCGCACCGTGATGCTACTTTTCGTATCCCGGGTGACAATTTTTGGACAAATGGCACAACCACAGGACTGTCCCATTTGGAGACTTCACGATCGCTGCGATCAATAGAGAGTTATAGCAGATCGGAAAAACGGTTCCGGTACGGTACACGGTAGCCGCTACGGGACCGTACCGGGAAGGCACGTTTTTAGAGTTATAGCAGACCGTAACTACCGGCCATGCTACCGTGACTGGGAGCGACTTGTGTTGTACGTCGTTTGGAAATTTTTCGTGAGTCTGTGGCGCTTCCTGTGCTGAAATATTAGTTTTCAGTTCTCAAAAGCGCTAAAGACAGTATTAGAAAAAAGAAAAAAAAGAAAACATCCAACGCCCCTGTGGAGATTCGAACTGCGACTGCGTGAACATGGAGCGGCATTTTAACATTTTAACTCTACGCCATTTCAATAGATGGCGCCAGTAGGTCAAGCTCAGTACATACGGCTGGCTGTTTCTAGTTTTTCGTTGTATTTGAGAGTCCCTCGCACTGATACCGCCTGTTCCTTACTCGCCGATTTGTAGACGGGCCCCATGTTGCTGTTAATACTAGTTAAGTAGCCGTATCGCCTTTATTTAACCTAAAAGAAGCTATCGGACATGCGTCGTTCGACGACACAAGCCACGGCAGTTGGGCCGGGACCGTGTTTCGCTTGCTGATTGAGCTGTCAGAATCGCGTGGATTTCACTTGTTGCAATCTCATTTTTCTTAAACGATCTCATATTTACAATCCGTTCGACTAGGCGTGAGCCAATCGTACGTATCCTAAACTCTTCCAAAGCGGCCGCCCGCTTCCGAACGACGGACACGGTATGTCTCGGTACCGCGCGGCCAAGTCGCTCCGGTATACGGTAGGGTTCTGCGCATGCGCGGTGGCGTCCAGACGGTAGACGTTACCGTACCGGAACCGTTTTTCCGATCTGCTATAACTCTCTATATACCTTATTTTACGTACCGTAGCAGTTTTTCAGAGGCTCGTGATAGCATATATTGCAGATAGCTGGCAGTTTTTAACCTGCCTACCTGCTCCCATAGACTGGACGACAGGGTATGGTGGCAAGATTTTGTTACGGTTACCATAATCCACGACACCGCAATACTATACTTAATATCGGTTAACGTAGTTGTCCGTTTTAACTGGTTTTATCTCTGTTCTTTCTTATTTGTGTTTTCGGTTATGTACACTTTAAGTATGGCTGTTTTCACTCATTAAAATCTTCATGTTTAAACTTCCACTTTACTAATCGAACTCGTAGGCAGCGTACGCACGCGAGGCTCGTGTAATCACGTAGTATCTACGCTATGGCTTCTCCCTGCGAATGCAAGCTTTGTGAGGGTGGCTCTCCCCTGCAGGAGGCGGGACGAGACGGTTAAGCGAAATCATCTGGTCGGAGAAGTCGATACAAGCACGCTTTTTCAAGGACCACCGTCGTATCGCCTGCTACATAAAAGTTTGGACCCGTCATGGCGGAGGTCTGTACAGGGAGCGGAGTGAGACGGCTGAAAACTCGGCCGACATGCTTTGGAATTCAGTGCGCCCCAACCTCCCAGCAAGTGGTAAACAGCTGTGGGGAAGGTCGTGGTCCGGGGTGATTGCGGGGTTCCAGAGAAACACTTTGAGATGTTAGGCAAGGGCCCGAAGTGTGGTTTAGCACCGATGTTGGTTCCCGCTGAGAAATTAGCTATAGCAAGGGCCATTTCAAACCGTGTTGCTGCTGTGGACAGACACAGGTTCGTCACAGAGTGTGTTGGTGAATTGGAAAGCTCATGGAAACAGAAAAGAAAGGAAGGCAATAAAAAAACATTTTTCAAGATTTACCCAGTGGCGACTTCAGGCTAATTGAAGATGTCACGGAGGGCTGTTTTGTAGTATCACTAGAAAGACTTTTTTGACGAAAGCACCTGCGCAGCTAAGCCTGCATACTTTAAAACAAAAGGAAAGGGTTCTAAAGTTTCTAAACCCCTAAAAATGGAGTTGGGGTTAAGAAAGCAAAAAACATGCAGCTGAAGGCAGAAGCAATATGCTGTCTGGCAGGTAGCGCGCATTTTGCCATGTTATAATGGGAAGCTACGAATGCAAATATATGACTGTGCACGTAACGGTTTAAATGCGCAAAGCAATTGCATTTTACATTCCGTCTTATTGTCTGCATGCAGTTTGCCGCATCGAGGAATATTGTGACGGTGCAACGTAACAATATAATTGAGGCTAAAATGAACCTGCACAGCTGGCATGTGCGGCAGATTCAAACAGGCCGCGGCAATCGCATTAGTCGTCGATAAAAAGGAAACAACGTCATAAGCACTGACAGTATTGTAACCATTACGTGGATTAGCAACGGTGCTCATCTCACACTAAAGTACCCCGGAAATAAATTTTACGCATTAAGAAGCGGTGGACCATGCTTGTTTACCCACGACCATTGAATTTTGTTGGTTGAAGCTTAGGCTACTGGATTCACCTCTTTGCCAATAAAATGGCAACACAGGCTCCCGTGCCGTCACTACTCGTAAACAGACAGCATAAAGCTTCCGATTATAGAGAAAATTTGTAAACTGCCATTGTTTCCACGAACACCGTGTAATAAACTCTTCTGAACGCCCCTCTCTCTTCGAACCAACCCCACTGAGGGCTCGTGTCAGTCCTGCCGGTCCGGAAACAGTTGTAATGGAAACAAATAGAAATGAGCCGTCTTAGAAGCGCTTAACGAGTTTATAGTATAAATGTCTAAAATGTTTAAATATCTAAGGTTAAAATTCTAAACGTCTTGACGAGTGAAAAGTCTAAAACGCCCTGTCAGGTGGGCGTGAAGGCAAGCGTCTGTAGTGGGACAGCCGTCCTGGATTGACTCGGAAACTGTTTAATGCGCGCTGTCGGGAACGCTGTAGAGAACGGCAAGTGCACGAAAGTTATGAATGTATGTGGTCAATGCCGAAATGCAACGAAAAGGGCCCCAGTGTAGCTCGTCAATCCAGGGGCCTAGTTGTGAGTCAAGGCTGATCTAACAGCCTCCCAGACGTAAATCCTTCTTCGCGCCACCTCCTGGCGGCGAATGAAACCACCAGGAACGTTAGAGTCACACGGTGGGATACGTGCGTGTGTGGAGCGCCCAAGGTATTCTCTGTCGGTAGTCATTAGAAATTGAATCAGTAGAAGATAAGCAGAGTGGATGCGTCTTAAGAGTATGCGGGTCACAGCATCCTTCTGTTGCTGTCCAGGAGTGGACGTTCTCTGTTCCCAGTAATCTTTACTCTGAAGCTGTTGAAGCCTTCGTGTTGGTGGTTGGGTTAAAGGTTACCTGACGTAGTACCTTCCCACAGTCTCGAACGGCCTGCATTGAGTCCTCAATAATCACTACAGGCTTTGATTGTTCTTGACTAGGCAGCTGTCAGTTCTCCCTTTGAGCTGAGCAAGTGTTCACAGAAGACCCTCAGAGGCTTAATAGTGGCATTGTTGACAAAATTGCATCCCGACTGGTGTGGTGACAAAACTGCCTGAATCACTGGCGTTGACGTAAATTCTATCTGATTAGAACTGGGTGCAAGTTCTCGCACGATAGAGCTCGGAGAACCCCGAGCCTTGCAGTCAGTAATTTATATTAAATTTATAATATCAACATTACGATGAGATGAAGTGGAAACCCACATATCACTGTCTTGCGTCACATTAATGAGAACAATGGTTTACGTACACAAAGGGAATAAGTCTGAAAGATACTTTAAGGTAGGCGAAGGTATAGCCCCTTCAGTTCTTAAACTTCAAGATCGTTCTTATACTCTATCCTATTGCTCCACATTGCTTTTTAAACGACATTTTCATTCCGCCCTTTGCGTCGCTGTACCAAATCTTCACGACAGTCGGGTGTCCAAAGTCGCTAAGGCAGCATCCATGAGCGCATCGCCTTGAAGATGGTAACCAGGCCAGCAGGACGAAGCCACTGGTGTGTGGGAGCTCGCGCACCTCGGGGCTGTGGCCAGCGGAGCGGAGCCGGTGAGGTCCAGGAGCACTTTTGTCGACTGCTCGAGGAGGCCAGCGGAGCATTGCCGCTTGGGCCTTGCGGTTGCCTACGCAGCGGATCCTGCCTCGTTCAGTCGCCACGAACCACGATCTCACCCTCCACCTGCTCCTTGTCTTCTTCCTCCTCGTTCCCTTCTCTTTCTTTTCCTGCATCAGAAAGTTCTTACTTGTTTCCTCCTCCTTTTTGCTGTCGAACTCTTGTTTGAAAACTGGTTTCTGCAACCACCTCGACAGGTTAAAGAGCATAGGTACCAGGAAGCCACATTGCGGTATCCCTGGGATTGTTGAGAAGGACTATCCGGATTGTTGAGAAGGACAGCTATCCGGAAACGCCCATGCAGATAACGGGCCAATGCGTATTCAGTATTTGAGCTCGCCTAGCTTGCCTAATAAGCCTCTTGATTTCCACTTGAGAACACAATGCGTTTGCGTAAGACCTGAGTAGGTGCTAGTCATCAGGAGACATGGCAGTCGAGCAGAGAGAGTAGGTGCTGTGGCTGCTTCGACACGAAGATCAGGCGGAAGCGTCAAAACAGCACGTAACAAAACAGCGCCCGACAAGTGAGCGTCGACACAAGAGCACTGTGTCACAACAGCACCCACCAAATAAGCAGGCGATGCACCAATAACGCTCCAGTACGCCACAACACAGCACCATTTTCGGGGAGGCCTACATGGGGACTTGTTTACATTTTTAGCGCGTGCAAAAACAATTGGTGGTGCAGCGGTGGCGTAGAGGTAGAGCATCCGCCTCGCGTGCAGAAGGACTGTGGCTCGAATCCCGATGCCGGACAATGCCCACCGGATTAAAAAATTACCGCGTCTTTATGGAATTGCAGAATTAGGCTTTAGGTGCGGCATTACCACAGCGACCAGTGCCGGCAACGCACTCCCTCACCAGAGCTGGATTGACCACCATGGTGTAGTAGTGGCCACAACCTCCCATGAATGCGCCAATTAACCCACGGCCCTCCGTCTCCAGTGGCTGCGAAACAACTGACCACGGCGGCAGTAAGACCTGTGACGCAGCAGAGGGTGCTAAGAATCCCTAGAGCCGGACAGGACCCCATTGGAATCTGAGCGTTGTACCGTTTAATACGAGACCTTTATCTAGCGAGGCGAGTCTAGAGATGTTGTTCGAGGAATTAGAGGGCATTAAACGGGATGTCATAGGGCTTAGTGAGGTTAGGAGTACAGGTGAAGTCTTTGCGGTGCTGAATATAGGACACGTCCTGTGTTACCGTGGTCTAGTGGACAGAAAGAACTGGCAGTGGGATGTCTAGTCCAGAAAAGCATAGCTGGCAACATAGACGAATAATATAGCATTGACGAAAGGGTAGCCGGACTTGTTTTAGGCTTAATCAGAGGCACAAACTCAAGGTGGTACAGGACGGTGGCCTACATCCAGCCACGACGACCAGCTAGTTGAACGCTTCTATGAAGATGTGGAATCGGCGATGGCTAAAGTAAAAACACAGTAAACAGCAGTTATGGGAGAGTTCAATGCTAAAGTAGGCAAGAATCAGGCTGGTGACAATGCAGTCGGGAACAATGATCTGGGCTGTATAAATAGCAGGGGAACCTACTTGTCGAGTTTGCAGAGCGGAATAATCTACGCATCATGAATACCTTCTTCTGCAAACAGGAGAGCCGGAAGTGGACGTGGAGGAGCCCGAATGGTGAGCATAAAAAGGGAATAGACTTCAGAATATGCGATAACCCTGGCGTCGTGCAGAATGTGGTAGTGCTCGGAAGGGTAAGGCGTAGTGATCGTCGTATGGTAATATCTCGAATTAAGCTAGATTTGAGCAGGAACCGTAACAAGCTAGTATGAAAGAAGCCGATCAGTGAGCTAACAGTAAGACGTAAAGTTGAAGAATTCAGGATTGCGCTGCACAACCGATATTCAGCTCTTTCAGAGGAACCAGAGTTTACGACACAGGAAGTCAGCGACAATCTTACGCGCATTAACACAAAGTGTGCAGAAGAAGAAGGGGGCACGATAGCTAGACAGGATACTGGCAAACTTTCCCAGGAGATGAAAGACTTGATTTCGAAACGGCAAAACATGACAATCTCCACCCCAGCTGACAGAATAGAACTAGCGGAGCTTTCGAAGAGTATGAATAGGCATAAGAAAGCTGACTTACAAAAGCATAGTATGGAGAGGATAGAATATGCTGTAAAGAACGGCGGCAGCCTGAAAGCAGTGAAGAGGCGTCTAGGCGTGGGGAGAAATTGGATATGCACCTAATGACGAGCATGGCAATATCATCACAAATAGGAATAAAATAGCCATAGTAACCGAAGAGTTTTATAGAGATCTGTACAGCAGCCGGGACGTCCAGGATAATGCCGAAAGAGAAAGTAGTTCAGAGGAATTAGACATCCCACCTGTAACGACAGGAGAAGTAAGGAAAGCTTTGCAAGAAATGAAAGGGGGCAAAGCACCTGGTGAAGGTCAGATAATAGCAGACCTCTTGAAATATGGCGGGCGAATTGTACTAGCAAAACTGGCAAACCTGTACACGCAATGCCTAATGACCGCAAGTGTACCGGGATCTTGGAAGAGCGCAAACATCTTCCTAATCCATAAGAAAGGTGACATAAAGGATTTGAAAAATTACAGACCGATCAGCTTACTGTCAGACGTCTACAAGGTACTTACCAAGGTAATCTCTAACGGAATTTGTGCCACCTTAGATTTCAGTAAACCTAAAGAAGAAGCATGGTTTCGTAGAGGCTAGTCAACAATGGACCATATTCACACGATCAATAAGGTGATAGAGAAGGGTACGGAGTACACTGAACCCCTATCTATAGCCCTCATAGACCACGAGAAAGCATTTTACTGGGTCGAAACCTCAGCAGTCATTCAGGCATTACGGAACCTGGGTGTAGACGAGCATTTTGTAAGAATACTGGATGGTATTTAGAGTGGGTCCACAGCTACCATCATCCTTCATAAGAAAATGAGTAAAATATTATAAGGAAGGGCGTCAGACAAGTCGAAATAAGGTAGATGCGATGATACGTCCAGCTAAACGCAACTACATGCGGAATAACTTCGCAGATGCGCGCTTCGATTATAAGAAAACTTGATCCTCAATTAACAGCATGAGATGTTCTAATGTACAATCTAGCAAGGACTAATTCTTTTTTTCCCGTTTTTCTGGTGATGGACTGAATATTGCCAATGGTTTCAACGACTTTTTTTCGTGGGTCACGGGTGTTGCCCGAGCAACCCCCGGCATGTGTACGTTGCAGAATAGAGTTGCTGATTTTGCTTATCTGCCCCCACTCAGTGAAGGTGACCTTCAGTCAATTTTATTTACGCTAAACGCCAAAAAGTCACTTGGACATGATGGTACTTCGATAAAAGTGTGCTGCGCAGAAATTTTGACCACATTAAAGCTGTTCTTTTTTCCCTTTTAAACCATATCATTGAGAGTGGCAACATTCCCATACTGAAGAAGGCAATAGTTTTTCCTTTGTTTATGTCAGGTTCTCGAAATGAAATTGAAAACTACAGACCTATCTTTGTTCTCTCTTGTATAGTTCAGATATTGGAGAAACACATCTTGAATGTTATGACCAGTTTTGTATCGACTTATGATGTTTTCTCCCCATGTCAGTATGGGTTTATTAGAGACCGAGGTACTCAAACATTGCTCGAGGATTTTTCTGATTTATTAAACTACACTTTCGATCATAACCATATTGCATGTGGATTATTTCTTGATGTCAGTAAAGCTTTCGATAGTGTGGGTCATACCCTCCTGCTCACCAAACTACAAAGACTAGGCTTTCGGGACAACTTTCTACCTCTACTTGAAAACTTCTTACTTGACAGAACTCAGGTTGTTTGCACTGCTAAATTTTCAAGTAATGTTTCTTCTATTAGGTCAGGTGTACCACAAGGGTCTATACTGAGTCCTCTGCTGTTTAACTTGTATGTTAACGACCTCGCCTGTGCTGTATCATCTTGAATATTTCAATACGCCGATGACACCGTTCTTGTTTCTTATGATTCTCATTATTCTGACGCCATGAAGTTGCTTCAAGCTACTGCAATGGAAACTATGAGTTGGTTTACGGCCAATTCTATTGATTTTAATACCACAAAACACAGCTAATTTGCTTTCATAATCCGTTAAAAAAAGTTCGCTTAACACAATCTGTATTTCTACACTCAACGGCCTGCTCTTCTTGTTCTTGTATTCCTGTAAATTATGTGTTTAGGTTTGTATTTCGATAGCGACCTTTCTTGAAATTCCCACCGAGTTTATGTGTGTAAAAAAATTCGTGCTGTATCATCTTTGTTGTACAAATTAAGAACATTTATTCCGTTTTCGCTGCGAAAAGTCATTGCACATTCCCTTTGTTATAGTGTGCTTTGGTACGGTATTACAGTATATGGTCACTGCGCTTTACGTTGGATAGAGCTAGTCAATTCCATTTTGCGTTTTTTGCTGCGTACCACTGCATATGACTTGTGTATTGAGAAAGATGACAATGTATTCAAAACCTTGATGCTGCCCGATTCTACCTCGCTCCTAAACAAAACTGTTACCTTAAAACACTTTTGGATTAATACATTCAAAACTTTTTACACTCCTGCTTGGTCCCCGAGACCGAAGCAACGTTACGCGATTCCTCGTTGTTCCACAAGGTACGGGAAAAGGACACGCCCTTATCATGTGCCAGCTATATTTAACACTTTGCCATCTGACGTTTTTGCGCATGCTTCAAAATATAAACTGAAAAAGGCTTTAAGGCGCATGCGTTAGAGCTTTCCACAGATTTTGTGAATATCGCATGTTTATCTGTTCTTGGTTCGTACTCTGTGTAGTAATATGTTTTTTTTTAAATAACGCTTGTCGCCTGCCAGGCTCTGCCAGACAAGCCCGTTGCGGCTTAGGTAGGCTGGATTATGTACGTGACTTCTGTTTAACTAATGAATATTATTATTATTATTATTATTATTATTATTATTATTATTATTATTATTATTATTATTATTATTATTACAAACGTGTTTCCTCTCGCGTGGAAAATTTCTCGAGTGCGTCCTATTTTCAAGTCAGGCTCCAAATCGGATGCAACAAACTACAGAGCAATTTCTCTCCTTTGTGCTTGTTCCAAGCTGTTTGAGACAGCGCTGTACAAATTACTGTCAAGTTCTGTACAGAATCTTCTTGTAAGTAAACAGCACGGCTTTATATCAGGAAGGTCGACAACGACTAATCTCTCCTGCTTCATGGAGCAGGCCTCGGCAGCCATTTCTGAGAGGGGCCAGCTCGACGTTGTCTACTGTGATCTGAGCAAAGCATTTGACGTTGTTTGCCACACGCTGTTACTTAAAAAGCTTTTACAGGTAGGAATTGATACACCACTCGTGGCATTGTTGGGTAGTTATCTAGATAACCGGTTCAGTTTCGTTAGCGTTAACGGGCAGACGTCTGCTCTGTACAGATCAACAAGCGGTGTGCCTCAAGGCTCCGTGTTGGGGCCTCTCTTGTTCTCCATTTTTGTTAATGATGTGTCAGCCGCAATTAAGATGTCTTCTTTCCTTCTTTACGCTGACGACATTAAAATATTCAGACGGATTGAGTCCATTAATGACTGCATTGCCCTGGAGCAAGATATATCCTCATTTTCCAAGTGGTGCTCAGACAATAGATTAAATCTTAACTCTACAAAAACAAAGGTCATGTCTTATAGCAGGAAAACGAACCGCACTTTATTTTGCTACAGTATTAACGGCGGTTACTTGTCTAGAGTTGAAGAGATCAGAGACCTCGGCGTGCTTTTCGACAGTGCCTTAACTTTCTCACCTCATGTCACTCAACTTACTAGGCGGGCGCTACGCTCTCTTGGGGCTGTATGCAGGTTTTCTCGAGAATTCCGGTTTCCTTCTTCATTCCTAAAACTATTCAGAACGCTTTGTATTCCGCAACTAGAATATGCTTCTGTCGTTTGGAATGGAACCTGTAGTTCCAACTGTCAACGTATAGAGCGTGTACAAACCAAATTTTCATCAATATTTAGGCATCGTTTTCCTTCGGAGCCTATCCCTATAACGGTTTCTCTAAGTTCCCGGCGGACCCACTCAGACCTTCTTTTCATGTACAAATTGCTTCATGGTATTATTTTATGCCCGGAACTACTTGAATCAATCAGTTTTCGCGTTCCACAAAAAGCTACAAGGCTCGCCCACCCTTTTAAAGCAGCTGGAGCTCTCAGCACACGTTCTCCTCTTCAAAGGATGCAGCATCTGCATAATGTTCACTCCGAGAAGCTCGATATCTTTCAGCGTCCTCTTCGGGAGTTTTTGGCCGGGTTGTCAGCTCTGACACACTAGGTTCATCTTGGCAGTGCTCTTTTTCTTCACTTATCGTCCTGACGTGTGCATTGACTTCACCGAGCTTGTTCTTGTTCCTGTTATTCGTGTATTGTGCTGATACTGCGACTGTAATTATCGTAGAATTTTTCTTTTTCTGCCAATTTTATCATTAAAAGTTGCCATATTCACTTCATGCGTCCATTTGAAACTGAAAATGTACGCTTCCCGAATCTTGTAAAAACTTCTTCTTTTCACTCACCCTTCCGTATAGTTACGCTTATTGTAAGATGTCTTCTTGCAATTGACCAGACATTACAGTTTCTATTGATTGTGTAATGTTGCCTAAAATTACAATATGGTATTTTTATTCTTCTTTGAAGTTGTAGCTTCTTCATATTTTTTGCTCGCTCACTGTTCTTTTGCCAGCTGTTGATGCATTTCATTGCTGTCTTATACCTTTTCTGTGCGCCAGCATGACTTGATTGTGTAAAGTCGGTTGGATTGCACTATTTTATTACTGATCTTCTTTGCCGTTTTTTGTGAGTCTTTCTGTCTTTTTTTCTCTTTTTTTTTGCTCACTGAGTGTTTATTAGCAAATTGTTGATGTACTACAGTGCTGCATTTTCCCCTCTGAGTGCTCCAGCACGAAGGCCTCCGCTGTTCCTGGGCACTATAATAAACATTGATTGATTGATTGATTGATTGATTGATTATTATTATTATTATTATTGGTAGTAGTAGTAGTAGTAGTAGTAGTAGTAGTAAAAAAACCCTACGTGGAAACTAATCTTGGCCCAATTTCTAGAGCCCCGTAGAGTATCTTTTCAGTGGCTGTTTGCGCGCGGGAATCTTCCTTCCTCTCTTACGCGAAGGCAGGCCGCTGTGGGGTTGGTTCCGGCACACCGGAGCGTCCGAGTCCACGTTGCACATCTTTCTGGACTGCACCACTCCGCAGGCGCTACACCGGAAATTGGCACAGTTATCGACGCCCCTGGCATCCCATACGAACCTCTGAGGTTTCTCAACCCGCTCCCGCGCGCAGTAGTAAAGCAGTCTGTTTTGATCCTCGTGGAATGTTCTTATCAGGTTTGGCTGGCCCGCTGCGCTACTGCTTACTCTGAGCGGCGGCCAGGGCTCGACGAAGTGCTTGCAAAAGTGCCGAAAAAGGTCTGGTTCCACCTGCGAAGAGAGCAGCACCGGCTTGGGTCTCAGGGCTTCGCATCCACTTGGTGCAAACTGGCAGTGATTCTAGAGGAGGCTGGGGGAAACATCGCGGTAGTCTACTACTGTTTCTCTTTGCTTGCAGGATGGCTAACGGTTTCTCTTTCATGCAGCCATGGCAATAGCATCGCCACCCTTGCGCCCAGGGGGAAGGGCCGCCACTCTAAACAAAAAAATCTCCCTCGCTCCGTGGGGAGGGCTTACCATGAGTGGAGTGATCGCTGTTGAAGGATGATCGGTGGTTGAGTTTTGCTGCTGCGGGGTGCGGCACTCCAGTGCCAAATCCCCCCCCCCCACCCACCCAACTGACAGCGGTAAGCGGTGGTAGAAATGTCCCAAGTATTCGGTGAAGCGTCGGAAAGGCCAATGTTTACAATAGCAAAAAAGGGTAGTGTGTTGGAATTCAAGAACGCTCGATAGGTTTATTTGTTTTCACAAAAACAAATATATTCTGCTGGAAATTACGCTAAAAAGTTACAGGCGGCAACTTTACTATGCCCTACATATTTCATAGATGAAGGATAACAAAGGTATGGAAACTAAAGGTCTCATCCCAGCTAACCGATTTGCGAGTGCTATACTGGACATATCTGGACAAGACATTTGTCTTGTCCAGAAATGCCATAAACTAAAAAGTACGAGAAACGTCGCATCAGTCAGAGCACATAACCTCGGCAAGACCCTACGCAGATAAATTTAAAGAACTACTCGAATAAACATTTCGGGCGTGATTTAGAATACATGAAAAAATTTTACGAAAAAGAGAATAATTAGCAAAGAAGGTCTTTTTTGTTTCGAGGAAAAAAAATGTTCTACAGCACAGATGTTTTTCACGAGGCATTATCAAACCCATTGAATATTAACTGCTTTAACCAGTTTGGAATGGCAGACGTAGCCATCTGCAAAGTGTAATGAGTGCGTGGCGGGGAACGAGCAAATGTGCAGACGATCTTGCCTGATAGGATATTCGTTTAATATGGAGATCAGCTAAAAGCGAAATATATTAAAAAGCACAGACAAACGATTTTCGTGGAGTGTATGTCTTGTAACTCATGTGAAATCTAGCGATTTACATACTCCGATAAGAATGAGGAGTTTTTAAATTTTGTTGCATCAAAAATGCTCTACCATCCCGAGCGCGCGCTTGCGAGCAGGCAGCCATGCCGGCTTTTTTGTGGCACCAGACCGGAAATAGACCCCTCCACGTTGCGGAGAAGAGGAGAAAACTCCCCGGCCTGTGATATATCGAAGGCCGCGGAAAAGAACGCCGCGAGCCACCCCCTTCTCCGGGGGAGAACGCGCAGCTTTTGTTGCGTTGTCCGCGGTCGAGTTGAGAGAGAACAATCCATGGGCGATTTCTCATCGGGCGTAGTTTCGGTGATAGTGAACGGATTTTCGTAATTCTTGCGGGAGGAGATTGCTGGGACAATAGACTTTACTTCAAAATACATTCCTAGATGTCGATGGTAAGTGCTGCAGGGCCCCTTTAAAGATGGTGCTACGTAGTGTATAAATGTGACACCACCTTACGTGTCCAAACAATTCAATCAATTTCAACGCATGATTCGGAATAGGTATGGTTGCACATTAGTGTTGTTTTAGCTGGGAACACGTTTTTAAAAACAGCGGAACCCAGTTATATGTCCCAGGGTTCTACGACAACCCGGGCTTCACGAAGGACTAGTCGGGTCCTGGAGAATTCCCCGTAGAAACAGTGCATTAAAGACCTCGGTTATCCGACGCGATCTTATGCCTGTCCGCGTTATCCGAACACCCACGCGAAGCACGCGACCGACCGGCGGACGAAATGAAAGGGCCTTGGGCCTGTTCAGCGGACCTGGAGCCCGCTCTATCGACTCTCTCGAGCGTACCTTCCTCCAGCCAACAAACTAAAATTCAAAACAGCGCAAAAAGACAGGACAAGAAACAACGACAGACGGCGCTGACATACGTCGCTTCTTGTCCCGTGTTTTTGTGCTGTTCTGAACTTCTGAATTTCAGTTAGTATACACCAACCAGCCCAAACCACCGTTCTAACGCACTTTCTTATACGCCTCATCTTTTGTTTGCTCCCCCCCCCCCAGCAGCCGCCCTTTCCTTCCATAACCGCTTGCCCCCTTTCGTCGCTGGCATCTCTTCTTCCATTGTTGCGCAGTGGTCGCCGCGGCAGTGTACAAGTCCTTTAAGAACAGCGCACTGCAGTGCACTGTGCTTGAAGGATGTCGAAGTACCAACTAGCCCATCAATCCGCACTAGTGTGCAGGTGTTCATTTCTCCCACTCAGCAGCGACTCGCCAAAGAAGTTACGCTGAGATGCTGTTATGAACAAGTTTGCTGTTTACAGCAATGGAAGCTTGGAAAAGACAGCTCTACAGGTTGTACGAATGCCTGGAGGGGTGGTGCCTCCGCAAGGCTGCGTAGGGCTGCTGGATCGGTAGGCGCGTTTGGCGGGACCGTGCCTCAGCAAAACTAAAGTCATTCCGTTCCCCAAGGGACAGGAAATCAGATCTGAGGATTACCGCGTACGGGCACGTGTGCGTTGGGCGCGGCTGCGCGTGCGCCCAGAATGTCGACGGTGGCGGCTCTCGCACAGATTGTGTGGCGGGATCTCGCCTCCACGTTCCCTGCTTGAGTCAACTAGCCCACTGCCGCCCCAAGGGTTCGTTGATTGATTGTAGGGTTTAACGGACCGAAGCAACGCAGGCACCGAGACGCGCCGCAGTGAAGGGCTCCGGATTAATTTTGACCCCCTGGGGATCTTTAACGTGCGCCGAAATCTCGTACACAAGGGCGTTTTTTTTCTTTTCACCTCCATCAGGAAAGCGGCCGCAACGGCCGGAAATCGAACCCGGGTCCTTGAGCTCATCTGCACAAGGCCTTAGCCACTGAGCCACCGCGGCGGGCCGCACCCATAACAACGCCGAACAACAAATTCGATGCGTTAGGGCTGCACAATTCGCTCGACGAGCTAATCGAAGCCCAATAAATCTCCCAATTGGAGCGACTCACGAAAAGTCAGGCTGGAAAACATGTGCTGCGATCCCTAAACATTCGTTATGGTTCGCAACATGGACATAAAGTTGACGTTATCCACGAAGCACGAGCACATTTGCATATTCCTCCTTTACCCAGGAACATGCACCCAGTGCATAACCAGGAGCGTGCACAAGAAAGAGCCAAAACTATCGACAAGCGCTTTGAAAAAACCAAGGACGCGATATACGTCGACGCTGCTGAATACTGTGAAGCACTCCCATGGGAATAACTGTAGTCGACCAGCACGGCCACCTGATAACCTCTGGCTCAGTCCGTGCAAGAACACTTAGGACTGGGGAAGAAGCTGCCATTGCCATGGCGCTAGCATCAACCCAAGCAAGATATATAATCAGTGACTCCAAGATGACAGTCAGAAACTTCTCGAGAGGACGGATATCGGCTGAAACGCTGAAAATTATGATTGAATATAACGTAGAAAAGCTTAGAAGAGTAAAGCTAATATGGGAACCACCTCATACAGCCCCACCACGCAACTAGGACGCTCACAACCTAGCTCGAGGACTTACGAGCGGAGCTCGATCGCGCAAAAAGCACCACGAAGTAACCATCGCCCAGAACCGGCAGTGAACGCATGGTCACTTACAGAGAAATTATCGATCATTACCGATTGGGGAGGCTAAAATACCCAGAGGCACACAAAACATTACATAAAAAACAATCATTTGCGTGGAAACTGCAGACGGGAATGTACCGCAACCCCGTACTGTACAATCACTATTATCCAGAACTGCACAGCGACAGATGTAAAACCTGCACAGGAAGGGCTGACCTGAAACACATGCTATGGGCCTGCCCTGCCATCACCACCGCAGATAAAGCAAGGAAAATGATAAGTACACCGGAGCAGTGGGAGACGATACTGCTCAGATCGGACGCCGAGTCTCGGTCTTGGGCTGTCCGGATGGCCGAGGCCGTCGCCAAGGAGCGGGGGCTCCTGGCCGATGGCTGAAGAGGGGGGAAGGGACTTCCATGGCCTACCCCACCCCTGACCCCAACCTGGGCAAAAAAAAATTCCCCATCTTCCCGTAGGGGAACCCTGAGTAGTATGCGAAGCAGGCATGGGGTCGATACAAGTGCCCATTAGTTTTCAGTTCGTTGTTTCCGTTAGGTTGAGGAACGTAGCTACCGTTATATTTACCGTTTGGTTTCCATGGTAACTACCACACTTTTCAATTACTGTAACTACGAAATGGGAAATTGCGTTGACCCCATGGCTGTTTCACATACTACTCAGGGTTCCCCTATGGGAAGATGGTGTAATTTTATTGAAGGGTGGTGGGGGATGTTAGAGTGGAGAGGCTTTAAAGAGAGAGAGAGAGAAAGAGAGAGAGACGTTGTACGCGGTATGAGTTTGTCTTTATTTAAGCATTATCATCATCATGTTCAACGTATGTGACATGGAGCTGTGGTTGGCGTTCCGCTTTGATTATCACCGCCTTATGGTCTGTGAAATGTAAAGTCAAAAGCTGTTGTAGCGGATGAACCCTAAAGTTGCTGAAGAAGAGGTCGATGCACGTTCCCCGGATGGTTGTGGGCTGCTTTTAATCACGGCCCGCCGAGACTCGCCGACGCACGCCGCTGCCGACGACAATGAAACGTCCAAGGCGCGTGAAGCGTGCTCGTCTCGTGCCGGCCCAGGAAGACACCGGCAACACTATCGCTCCAGGAGCCATTAAAGGGTGAGACACCACCGGGCGCTCAGCAAGCCGAACATGCGCAGTGGGGGTGTGGACGGCGCAAAAACAAGGGAGGGACATAGCCCCGACCATGAGATGCTTCGCATCTGAAATAAAGTTATTCCTCCTCCTTCAACGCGCTGCCGACGGTTACGGGGAAAGTTGCGTTTTGCCGTGCCATTGTCGACTGGTTCAGCCGCTTTAGACACTTCCATAGCGGCCGCCGTGCTGGAAAATGCAGTGGTGGCAGTGTGAACGACGCTAGCCGACCACGTGCCTTCAACGCTTCCACCTGCAGCGCCACACGAAGCAGGGGCCCGGGGTAGCGCCGTAGCGGGCCACTGCCATGAAAGGGATTCCCTGCCCTACGCGCCGCGGCTGGCAGTTGTGGCTGGGAGAGGCACGCTCTTCGTTAGCTGGCTCCGCTGGCTCGTGCCCGCAACCGTTTCAACTGGCATGAGATCGAGGAAACATTTCCTGTGCGGCGAGAGTCTCGCGCATGGATACCACAGTTCGTGTTCCAAACGTGGGCTTCTCCTGGCCGCCCAACGAGGAGGCGTCGCGTTCATTCTTATCATGGTGATTCCTTTTCAAAGCAAAGCTTTACTGATCTCGTCCAGCGGTGTCGCCGTCGCACGCATGTTGACCTGCATTTGACCGAAGTTGCGACACACCCCTTGCAGCACACCACGTGACTCGCCGGGCCCGCCTTGCTACGCACAAGACGCGGTTTTGAGGTGGTGGTGGTGGAAGTGGTGAACGTTTATTGGAGCAACAGGGGAAGGGGAAGGGGCGGTTTTGAGGCCGTTCTCCGCAACTGAGCGGCGCCGGCTGCGGTCGGAGCTGCCGCTCAACTGATAGGCATCCGCATGCCTCGCTCCTCGTTCGTCTCGGGGAAGGTGATTCGTCTTGCGCACGGCGAAGAGGAACCCCGCGTTCGCCATCAATGAAAGCGAGGCCTGTCCTCCTTCGGTGAGCGTTGCAAGGGACCAAACCGCACTGGTCGGCAAGTGGCATCTGACAACCGGGATTGTGCCTGACGATGCGTGACTACCCAAGCCTAATCACAGTCACGTCTAGACCATGTGCCTACGTACAGCGGTCATACCAGGCTGGGTTAACGATGAGTGTGTACTTAACTATAGTAATTACAAGTAAACGAAAGGTTCACAAAGTGAAACCAACACTTAACCATGCTAAGTGAGTGAGCGAATGAAAAGACTTGATTAAATGCCTGCAACAGACGCAGTGTTGCCACGCCCGGACGGAGCCACTCGTCGGTCCTTTAGCCACTCTACTAGGCAGTCACCGTCGCTACTCACTGCGGCGGTGGTCGCCCTGTTCCCCGGAGGGAGGATGAGGCCCCGCAGCTTTCACTCCTGTGCTGCCGTTCGAGAGCCGACCGGATCTGCTGGACAGCGGAAAGTTGGTCCTCCTTCCTGTAACTTCGCGTGCCGTCTTGATACCACGGCGGGAGGTCGGTCCTGGTTGAAGCATCTGCTGGTCTCACCTCACAGTCCCACAATAAATGGGCAGCAGTCGCTCTGGCGTTGTTGCACAACACACACGTGTCATTTGGGTACAGTTCTGGTGATATGTGCCGCATTATGAGCGGGGTCACCTCAGCTCAGGCTACGAATACTACCGATTGGGAGCCTATTCTGTAAATATAAACGCAAGCATGAAAATGAAGAGCTTACCTGTAGAAAGGAGCCAAGCTCGTAGCCTGTCTCCTTGCGCTTTCTCTTCAGCCAACTTGTTTCGTCGGTAGTGCCGAAACTGAGCTCCAGAAGGCTTGCTCAGTGCCATGGCATAGATCTGCATAGAAAAATGTTTGAAGCTGGATGAGCCGTGGCAGCCGCGTACCCAGGATTTTTTTTTGGGGGGGGGGGGGTAGAGAAGGGGGGTCATATGGTAATTTTCCTGGGCGAATCAGAAGGGGATGGGTTCGTTTACATGTAAATACGTGAATAAAGCTCACAAAGAGGAGTAAACCTGCAACTAGAAATGAAACAAAGTGTAACCCGCTGGTACGCCGGTTGGGGGAAACGAGGAAACGCATTAAAGAAACTCCCGAAAAAATTAACTCACGAATCACGCCTCCAAGAACAGGTAAACAACAAGAGACAGAGAAAAGTAAATAATTCTATGAGCGTTTTATTCAGTCAATCAATTCACTTTTGTCACTGGTCGCGTTAAGTGGTTGCAATCGCCGGGCGGATTCCAAAGGCTGACTTATCTGCCCCCCTAAACGCCCCACGAAAGCACGGGCAATTTTGAGGGGTGGTCCTTTTAGTGCGCCAGCGAACGCCGGTTGTGGACCAAAGACACAAACAAAATATATTCTCAGTTTAAGCCAGTACAAGCAACACAAAACCATGCACACTCGACTGGTAACAATCACAACTCAATTCACATCGCAACTCACTCTATATCTCAGATAGTGTTTGCAACCACGGGAAGCCACAGCAAATCACGCTACAAATGCAATCGCATGCACTACAACCTATTTGAGAACACTTAAAGTCCTAAATATTGAAAAAGTTAGTCCAAACTGCAACTCTTGTTAAGCAACTCGAATGATTCTCTTCTAGGAAACACTCACGCAAACTCCAGCGCTGATCGCCGTTCCCTTCGTCGTGGTCCCGAATGCCACTCTTCCAGGAGGCACTCTTCAAAGTCGTCGCAGCTCCCACGACGTCGTCACTCGATTCTTCCAGATCGACTGACACTAACCATGACCAAACACGTCTTCTTCGACCAACCGAACGACTCACACTTCAACGTAGTTCGCCATCTCCGCGGCTGACTTCAACGCGGCGGGACACATCAGAGTAGAAACCGGTCCGGCAGCGGTCAGGAGCACTCATGAAGGCCACAGGACCGGTTTGGGAGGGGGGGGGGAACGCACTCGGGGACGCGCCGCTCTCCGCACATGTGTCCCCCGCACGTTTCGCGCGGGTTTCTAGGAAAAAGGGGAGCCTCTATTGCGTGTGTCCTCCGCTCCTGGATTTCGTGAGGTGGCTTTCTCCTGCGCCGCAGCCTCGGTGCGACGAGCCAAGCTCAACAAAGAATGCAAGCCAGAGTGGGAAAGTAGGGTGACGTGTTCGGACAAGATTATAGATACGAATTCAACAACCCAAGACAGAAAAGTGAGACAGGGACGTAGCCCAACAAACTTCCTGGAAGACGGGCCAGGCGTCTGGTTCTAAGTAGTCCCGTAATAGGGAAAGTGGAAGCACCGACCTTTTCGTTCTTGGAAATTTCACATGGGCCATTTCTTGTCACTTATTAGCGGTTGAATACAAGTGGTGCAACGAATTATTAGATGGACCTTTCTCCAGTAGCCATCAGCGCATGCGCAGGGCGCCGGTCTGCAATTCGTGGCAGTAGCTCTCGGGCAAAATAAACAAAAGGCGCACCGTCAGCTAGCTGCTTGGGGAGCGGATTTGCCTCCTATAGGGCTGCACGTTTTTATATCCTCTTTTCGGACAGTTCGAGTGAGTTCTTATGTGCACACAAAAAAGGCCTTTTAAGGAAAGGGGCAAAAATGACCACGCTGTGAGCCCTTGGCTACCAGTGAGGGAGCAACGAAAATGAAAAAAAGTGAAGAAAAAGGAGTGCTATACGGCCACTGCAAATTACTCACGCGAGTCTGCGCCTGCTACCGTGATGTAGCAGGCGCAGGCAAAGAAGACGGGTGGGAGTGTGCAAGCGAGCACGGTAGGATTATTAATCTGCCCAACTCCTATTTGGCATTGCACAGGACTGCTCGCGCTCTGGTAGACGGCGCGGAGGACCCCACCACAAAACCGTGATTAGAACTATGCTAAAAATGGTCTCCAAGAGCAACTGGCTCTAGAAGGTCAATCAGGGATGTCGTCCTACCCCTTGGATGTTCTTGGCATTGTTTTGTTCTTTCAGTACTGAAACACTATGTGTGGGCACATGTGGCCCCGTCAACTTTGAAAGTACGATGAAGGCCGTGTCGACCAAGCTCGCATTGATTTTTTTTCATTTGCCAAACTCCCATTGACCACTTTACCATTGCCTTTTTTTCCATTGGTCTCTTGTGTTCCCCTTAGGTGATTCTCCCTATAGAAAACGAGTCATCCCTTATGCCTATTTTAAAGGGGCGCGTACAGATTGCTGTATCATTGCGTGGCAAGGAGGAGTGCACCAAGATTATTCATAGTGAAGGGGAAGGGTACAGAACATTTTATGCAGTGCTTTTACACGCTGCCGTTAGAGTAAGCTCACGCCTTCATTTTGTATATATCTGCTTGTAGAATGAATAGTTCAGCTATACTGTTAAAACATTCATCTCATCAAAACGGTAGCCGTTCTCGTATTACGTTGCCTCCGCAACGTAACAGAATGTAGCGCCAGACGTGCGGATGATGAAGGAATCAACAAGCAACATCGTTACGTATTAGAGAAAAATAACCAGAACATACCTTCCAACGCGAAAATGAGAATATCACAATGATATGTCAAATTTGTGCTCCAATGCGCCTAACATAGTTAACACCAGTGCGCGACCTATCAGGTGCTCATATGTCTCCTTGTGGATGAGTTAAAAAAATTTATAATTTATCTAAGGGGAAATAAAATAAAAAATACGGTTCCAATGAAACGCACAATATTTCACCATGTCCTATCGCAGTCAGAACAGCACCTTTAAATAACAATGTCGTTATAGGTACTTCGGATGTACGCGCAAAATATCTTTAAGGTATGTCAGAAAGACCTGGAAAATATCTCAAAAGTCAGGTTCCCCGTCCGCGTCACAGTTTGTCATGATTTTTACCCAACACGCCAAACAACTTCCGTTCGCTTACTAACCAAAGTTTCTGTTTGTTTGCCAATGTCCACGCCTTCGTCAAATTGTGAAGTCCCGTTGCGATTTTCGAAGTAGTTTCCACAACCGGCTTTTGTCCTTATGATGCAGGTTTGAAATTCGTCCGTTATTCCAGTGTGGGCTGAGTTGTATTGTAGCTATTCTTCACGCCGCTTCACAATTTAAAGTAGAAGCGGCATGTCAGGATTTTTTACCTTATCAGAGAAAACGCTATCACTCACTAAAGTAACGGCCGCCGTAGCCATCGGTAGGGTTGCGTCTGGCAATGTGAAATTAATAGTAGGGATTAATCATTGACAGTGACTCTAGCTAATCAGCGAGCAGGAGTGGCTTGACCAAAGGGTAAAAATCAAGTCTTACTACTGTAGTTGTTTGTATTCAGGCACGGGTGACTGTGACTCTGGTTAGTCAGTGAGCAGAGGTGGTTTTGCCAGACGATAAAAGTCAAGCACGATGCCCTGAGAGGCGGACGACGAATGTGAAGCATGTAAAACGTACGTTCAGCCTGTCAGATCGTGTACAACCGTCGCAGCTGCAAGGAATGTAGCAGGTACACCCGAATTGATTGATTGATTGTGGGGTTTAACGCGCCGACGCAACGCAGGCGAAGAGGCGCGCCGTAGTGGAGGGCTCCGGATTAATTTTGACCACCTGGGGATCTTTATCGTGCGCCGAAATCTCGTACACACGGGCGTTTTTGCTTTTAGCCTCCATCAGAAAAGCGGCCGCCGCGGCCGGGAATCGAACCCGCGACCGGTACACCCGAATTACTTATGCTTTGTGGGCGCATTCAACGTACGTTTAGACGCTGCGTTGAACCAACCATTGCTTTCTAAACCATTATAAGGTCAGCAACCCAGAAAAATAAACGTATGTCAGTAATGGTAAAAGAAAGTCAGCTTACTACTAAGGTTTAGGAACGTCAAATAAACAATAATTTCTAACATCCACAGTAGTTTTCGAAATACTGCAGTACAACAATAGCACACGAAAATGTGTTCTCAAATAGGGTTATGGTATGTAGAGGGATGCAATTTTGATTTAGTGCTATTGGGATGAACGCGGACGTAAATGAAAATACCCTGCAAAAATATAAAAGAAGCCACTAAGGGGCACGTTTTTATATTATGCACGTTAGTTGCTTCTTTTATATTTTCAGTGGCTATTTCATTTACGCCTGCGTTCAGCCTATTCGCCCATCAGCCAATCACAGCCCACAAAAGATATGTCCAGTGTATCCTATGGGCAAACTTGCTTGTAACGACAATGATCCCGGCAAGTTGAAGCACACGAAAGCAACTCGCTGTCTTTGTTCAGCGCCATTCCTAGCTGGTGGGCTGTAGACACCGACCTCGAGGATTTTCTGTTCATTATTAAAGACGATAGTCTTTCTTGGGCTCCTTAAACCCAGAAATTTTGGTCTGTCTGTATGTCTGTCTGTCTGTCTGTCTGTCGATTCAACCACCCGGCCAAAGTAAAACAATGCCTACGCAATAGTCTTATATAGTCACAGCTAAATCTACCCGTCTAAGACCGGTGTAATGTTCATACTTGTCAACATTGTTGAAGAAGAACAAGATACTACGCAATTATACGACAACAAATTAGTACAGAAGTGATATTTGCAGTGGTCCTTTATAAAAAATCATACATGCTTGACTTTTGCGAAAAAAATATTTCATTAACTGCACACACAAAAAAATTAACCCCGCCGTCGCCTGCTGTCGCCCGCGCCACTATAGCGTCTGGCGCCATTTTAAGAAATCAACCGGCAACAGTTACGAAAGGTTCCACTAGATAGGGTCCACGTTCTGCTTCCAACGCACGTGGAGTAGGGAAACGCGGTTCTATAAAAGTTGAAGTAGGGCGCCTCGATTCACGCGCGTCTTCGCCGTACGGCAGCGTTGGCATCGAGACACCCGGTTTGGAGCAGTGGAACGAGGGAAATTTAAAATGATTTAAGCAAACCTTTTGCGTCTTTACCTTGGGAGGAGCGCGACGCAAGAGGAACAACATGAGAGGTGAGCGGGAAAGCGAAGGGAGGCATTTACTTGGCAAAAGTAGATAAAGACTATCGTCTTTTGACGACATTTGCAACGAAAGGAGCAGATACGCGGCCAATTTTTTCAGAACACGTGAGCCGACTTCTGGAGTAGTATCAGAACATTCGTCTCTCGCTGCAATACCAACAACACAACACCATGCAGCATTGATAGCAGCTCACGTAGCTTCACACAAACAATTAACCTTTCGAAAACTACGACACACCATACACATAGGTCACGTTTTGAAGTTAACACGGTGCTTCGTAGCTTTGGGCAAATTTTGGTGCGGATAAATGATATCGAGAAACGAACTGCGATAAGTCTGCGATAGACATTTGGTTCTGATGTGGTGGTGATCCAATCCCTAACATACACACGTGATATCAACATTACGCTAATTACAAGCGCTAACCGACACCTGGCGTTGCTTCCCCGAAAATTGAACACATTTTAAAGTCAATGAACAATAAAGATAATCCAAGCGCAGAGAGTAAGATGTTGATAGCTTGAAGAACATTTCAGCGAACGCGATAATAGGCCAGGTTAAATTAGAGCGTCGGGTCATGTACCAGCAGCTACCTTGTCTTGTTATATGGTTGTATTTAGAGGTGAGCATGATGTGCGTGTATCGAAATACTTCATATGAAACGAAAACGCAACGCACCGCACCTCTAGTGAACGACACCGCACAATGCACACTCATATGTTTACTGCATGTTTAGGCGCCACACGAAGCACTAACATTTAAAACAGGCCAAGCGTAAAAAAACCTCACATCACCAACTCGCGACTTTCATGATCTATCGTAGCGTCTGGTAGCGCTTGTGTGGTTTGTATCAGCATATCCTCCGGTACTCACGCCATGCTGAACGCCTACTGCACTGCTTCGTTACCGCCAAGTTGCCTAAGAGATAATGGATGTAGTCAAGCCTGTACGTACGACCTTTCCAGATAAAAATTAGCTCCTCCATTTAATTCGGCCTCTCGTCCGTACATGATCCATATATTTCGTTTTTGGGCTCCGGAAGGGTCTTCCTGTGGTCTACAGGGGGAGCTTCCGAACGTTACTGAGTTGGTTGCAGCGGGAAGAAATTTCGAACTGGCAAAATATTCCAAATGAAAGAAATGGACAAGCGTTAAGGACAAAAAAACAACATACACCTTCGAAGCACCACTGGCCAATGAAGATCGAGAAGACGAAATACGGAATAGGTATCGACGTATGCGGATTGCACAATGAGTTTCATACAACACATCAAATACGTGGAGGCAACCCTAATAAGATAAATGATCTGTTGAGTCCCACAACTACCATTTCTCTTAACCATACCAATTGGTATCCATTAGTAAGTGGAAGACTCAGGAGCAAGGCCGGGATACCATAACCTACAGTATGAATTACCCTGCCCCCGTGCCCCTCGAAACACTTATGCACTGACTTAGAACAGCATACGTGCCGTGATACTTTTACAGAGCTTGGATACAAGCCATTGTAGTTACCGCGCTAAAACAGGGGGACAATGTTTCCACGCCCGGTAGTGACCGTCTGACAGCTTTGATCCGAAGCCTGTAGCAGGTTTTTGAAACATAATACAGGATTCGGGTTCCTAAATAATACAGTGATACACTGGACAGTTGTCTGCCCGGTTTCCGAGCAGTACGCTCTCAATTGACAAGCTGCTGCCCGTCGAATACTGCATGAAGGATGCTTTTCTCCACAAAAAACACGATGCGCGTTATGCGACCTTGATAGGGCACACGGCCGTAGTTTAACGTTATAGCATTCTTCTCGACCGCTGGCGTTTTGACAAAGCGGCATGCATGTCGTCTGAAAGAACATTAAGGATGAGGGAAAAGCTGCACAATCTAGATAGTATCAAAACAACAATGTTGAAGTCTTGAACGACTAGGGCAACGTATGCGGGTTTAACAGCTCTTTGAATCAATTCTGCGCATAATCCGTTGCATTCACACAGCACACTGTGAATTTGTTCGAAATAAAGTTTTCTTCTCTTGATTACCCCACCCAGCTGCTACTGTGTGAGAGCGAGAAAAAAGAAAATTAACTTTAACAAAATCGAGTAGTCTTTGTGCAGCGTCCTCATTGCAGGATGCCTAGACCTTCTTGGGCTGCATCGACAGCCCTTCCGATCAAGTGTAGCGGACCTTCGAGGCCGGAGCTGCCCAAGGCTGTCTAACATAGCTATTTGGAAAGAAACCTTGCTTCCTTAGAGCTAAAAAGACAAAGAAGACCGGAATTTCAGGTGCAGGACGCTCCTTGCTGGCTGTCGGCGAATACCACACTTCCTTACTGCGCTTCTGTTTGCGATGTTTTCAGTAATGGTATTATTTTCATTCGCGCGCTTTTTTCAGGCTCAGCTGCCTGTAATCGTCCATTTTATCTGCCGTTGCAGAGAGGGCTATAAATATCCGCGAAAATTCGTAGCGAATGCAGAGATAAGGTGCCACTTTATTGTGTTTCCACCAAAGTGTCTCTTTTCTATCGCACCAAATCGGAAGCAAACATCAAACAAAACCCGGTTCCAAAGTTATTCTACATTTGTTTGTTCTACTTCTTAACGCTGTGTTGTAAAACGCAGCTCGCTAAGCCTTTTACGTTAAAAATAAAGCTTCGATATTGAGACACGGTAGAGGTCGGTTAAAAATGGCTGCATTTACACTATTTATATCTCGAAAAAATAAAGCTTGGATACTGAAATGAGATAGACGCCATTAGAAACGCCTGTATTTATACTATTTACAAATGGGAAAATCGGACACAGCAAATCACAGTTTCAGATACTGTCGGGTGCTACACCGATGGTCGTCTTCTTCGTCCACGTTTGGCCACATGCCCTTAACTGGGATTCCGCTTCATAGCCACGGCTTCATAACTTAACGAAGCAGGGCTGGTCCATCACATAACTCCCGCCGGCGAAAGCGCCGTCCCTGAGTTTTCTATTCAGGGGCCGACAGAGCCGAGGTGTGTGGTTTCAGCCGAGCAAAATAGACAATGTTTGTCGTAACGCCGGAAAATTATGATTGAATCGTGGTGACCTCCTACGTCACCTTAGTCACCTGGCGTAACTCCTTGTAAGGGCTGGTTTAGCGTGAAAAAAGGACTGGTGTAATTCGATGAGAAACCTGAGGAGACCACAGAAGGACGAGGGAGCCTGGGTTATACTGTTCGGGACGGTGGCGCTTGTCATAAAAGCTTTTGTGGTGTGCTTCGGACCGTTTGATGTGTATGCTGGCAATCTGTCGCGCATAGACAGCACGGGCGATGGCGTCGCTCACGTATTCTATCACAGAAACATGCCAAGGAGGCCTCAAGGTATGCATCGGTAAGGTAGGTTGGCTTCCATACAAGATGGAAAATATGAAATACGTGGCGACGTCATGACGTGACGAGTTATAAAACGTCAGAAACGGTAACGCTACGTCTCAGTCACGATGTTCCCATAAATTATACATGGCTATCATGTCGGTGATGGTACGACTAAGGCGTTCAGTGAGTCTATTCGTCTGAGGATGATACGCAGTGGATAAGTTATGCTCAGTGCCGCACGAATGTAGCATGTAAAGACAACGTGGGATAAAAAGTATCGCCCTCTATCGGTGAGGAGTTGGTAAGGGGCTATATGGTTGAGAATAACGTCATGTAAGAAGTAACAGCAACTTCGGTAGCACAAGTGGTTGGAGGGACTATGGGGATGGCAAAGTGAGTAGCATAGTCACTGGCAATACAACCACTTGTTTCCCAGAGTGGTAGTAGAAAAAAGCCCTGCAAATAGTAACCGACACGGTAAAACGGTTCAAAAGGGACATCGATGAGCTGCAGGAGGCTGGCTAGGCACACAGTACGGGTTTTAAGTCTTAGACAGTCATCACATCAGGTTGCATAGCGGTTCAGCTGAGGTGACACGAGGTGACATAGCAGTGGCCGAATATGTACCAATTGGTACATGTTCGGCCAGAAAAACCGGTGGCGAACGCTGTAGTAGGTACGCGGAAGGCTTAGACGGGCCGCATTTGGTTTGGCAATAAGGTGCAGAAGGGCAGACAACCGCAAGTGTTCTGGAATGACGAGAAAGAGCTCGAGGCCGTCTATGTGAAGATTTCGGCTGTATAAAGACGCTTCCTTGACGAGATAGATACCAATTGAAGCGTCCTGCAGAGGATAGTGTAGGCGTTCAATGATACGCCGCAAGCATTCAGGGAGTCGTTGTTCGACCCCAATGCTGAGCAGGCCTGATATGGAAGAGACTTGGTAGTCTATCTCATTTCCATCAGGAGTGGTAACGGGATAGTGAGACAAGGATTCGGTATCCCGGTGCAATCGCCAGTACTTATGTAGAACAGAAAGCAGTATTTTTGAAGCCTTCAGGGCCCAACGGCGTAGCCTTACTGTTGGTCCCTTTAATGCTGAAAGCATGCAAAGGTTACGGTGGTCTGTGGCCACAGGGAATGGCCGTCCGCAGAGATACGGTCGAAAGTTGGTGACAGCCCATACCAGTACCAAGCACTCATGTTCAGTAATATAGTAGTATCGTTCGGCTGCAGATAATAGGTGGCTTCCAGAAGCGACCACACGATCTTTCCTGCAGACGTTGCGCCAGAACTGCTCCGATACCATTGGCGTTCGCATCAGTGTGAACTTCTAAAGGGGCGGGAGTATCAAAATAGCCAAGGATGGAAGGCGTTGTTAATCTAGTTCTCAAGGTCATAAAGGCGCGTTCCTGATCAGGCCCCCAGAAAAGACGCACATTCTTCTTGAGAAGCTGTGTTTATGGCGTGCAATGTCCGTGAAACATTAATTGAAGCGAAAAGTACGAGCATAACTCAAGAAGGCTCCATACTTCTCTTGAAGAAGTAGGGACAGGAAAGCTTTGGAATGCCTTCAGCTTTTATGGGTCAGGTTTTACTCCAGACGCATCGACACGATGGCCGAGGATAGTAATTTTGGGCAGACAACAATGGCACTTGGAGGAGTGCAAGTGGAAGATGGAATTACAGAAAACGACAAGGATGGCCAATAGTCGTAAAAGGTGAGTCACAAATTTAGAAAAGGAAGCGATCACATCGTCAAGCTAACAAAGAAACGTGGACAAGTTAGAGCTGTGAAGTAGTCAGTCCACCATGCGCCTAAATGTCGCTGGCGAATTGCAAACGCCGAACGGCATGCCCATAGGCTGATTACGTCCGTCCGGTGTAATGAAAGCAGTTTTTTCTCTGTCCATGTTGTCCACTGCAATTTACCAGTAGCCTGAGAAAAGGTATGTCAAATAGAAGTACTTCGTTCCATGGAGACAGTCGAGGCATCGTCTATTCGGGTTAATGGGTAAACGTCTTTCTTTGTAATTGTTGAGATGATGATAGTCGGCCCAGAATCTCCTGGTGTTGTCTTTTTTCTTGTCCGGGAAGACCGACGATGGCCAAGGGCTAGATTAAAGTTAGGTGATATATTTTTGAAGCACGTTATACACCTCCTTTTGAATGACCTGGCCTTCAAAGGCGGAAATACGGTATGGCCGCCGCGGGAGGGGGCTCACGTCGGCCGAGTAGGTTCGTTGTTTTACCAATGTGCTTTGGCCTAAAGGGCGCTCGTCGAAACTGAAAATGTCTCAAAATGAGCTCAAAAAGTTCGAAAGGTTATCAATTTATGCTCCTGTCAGATCAGGGCTGATCATTTTAACAAATTCGTTAGATTTGGTCTCGAAGTGGGGCGTATCATTTGAAAAATCTGAAGGCCTATCAGTCGTAAAGCTCAGAATGTGGCGCCGGTCAAGGGAAAGCAAGGTAGCCAAGGATGTTCCATCGGGGGCGACATGTGGGGATAAACGTAAAAATTAAAGCGGAAGGGTGGCGTGATTATTCGCAACAGTAATGAGGGAATGAGGAAGGGTGGCTTGACGTAACATGATAACGTCACTGATTTGGGAAAGGACGTACGAACCATCGGGTACGTTAAGAGTAGAAAAAAACGCATCTCACAGTTTTTGGAGGCAAACGGGTAAACTTCTCCGAGCGAAGGCAACATTCCACTTCATGAGTTACATGGGGGGAAAGTGACAGCCCAAGTCGAATTTCACACGCGGACAGTCGATGAGCGCAGAAGTTTTAGTAAAGAAGCCGGGTTCAAGGATGATGTCGTGAGTGCAGTGCGGTAGGACATGAAATAACACAGGGATTTCATAATTTGCAATGGTAACCCGAGCGGTGCACGTATCAAAAATGGCTGGCCCACCCCCATCGGCCAGGCGTACTTCACAGCAAGGGGAAGCACTGCGCACTTTTTAAGCCGCCGGTAAAGGTCAGAACAAAGGGCAGAAATTTGAGCAGGGGGGTCCACTAACGCCTGGATGCATATGATTATACGATCGACGATCGACGATCGACGAATATTTCACGAAGATTAGGAGCGGAAGAAACACTCAAAACCGGATTTTCTGGCCCAGTCGTCCATGCAGCGTCACCTCTAAGTGCTTTTTGTCTAGTTTTCCGCAATGGGATACCAATGGTAGGAGGGAGAAGAGAAACTGTGGGGTTGGTGTGACGGAGATAGGTGACGTCGAGAGGATGGTGAGCGACTGGGTCGGTCAGTAGGTTGTTCGAAAGCGGGCGGGAGTCTGTGGTGTCTGAGCTCGGCGAGAGAAAAAGGCTAGCTCCTCGTTGGTCCTTGCTGGTTATAAAAGCCGGAACGGGGTGCCGGTAGCCAGCGGCTTGGACAGTAGCGAGAAATATGACCGCCACAGCGACTGGCGTAGCAAATTGGTTTGTCGTGACGTGTACGCCATTCATCCGTGTTAAGATGTCGAGGAGGCATGTAGTGGGCACGGGAAGCACTTGAGGGTGGAATATCGTGGGTGAAAGGGCGACTTACGGAGCACAGCGTACCTAAGCCGCCATTTTCAAGCTCCTGGCGTACTACAATCTGGATGAGTTATATCGGTGGTGTTGCTTTGTCTGCTGGGAAAATAAAGGTTGGCGGAACGATAGCTTCTAGCTCCCGGCGTTCAAGGCGTACCACATTTTCTGGCGAAGTAGGGTCGTGCGGAGGATGTGGTGAGACCGCGCAGGTTGATGCCACCGCACTGTTTGGGAGCGTCATTAAGTTTTGTCAATGTGGCGGCATTTCGCTTCCTCGAAGTGTCGGCACTCCGCCATGACTCTATCCACGATCGAGCAATTCTGGAGAAGCAACAAGTTCAAGGCGTCATCGGCAATGCCTTTTAAGATGCGGCGATCTTCTCGGACTAGGATAATGTGGCGTTGACCTTGGCGCATAGAGAAAGTACATGCTGTATGTGTGCTAAATACGCCTCCGTTGTCCTCTCAGCTCTTGCTTAGCAGCACGCTGATGTCTAAAGGTCCTGGCAAACAGGGTTTTCAGCCTTTCTTTCCAGGTCTCCCACCCAATGAGCTCATGTTCATAGTTATTATACCATTTGAACGCCGACCTCTTGAGATGAAAAATGGTATTGGCTGCATGATCCTGGGATCCCAGTTGTTGTGGCTACTTACATGCCTTCTACAGGGTGAGCCAGTCGTCCACGTCGTCGTCGTCGGTGCCGTAGCAAAATCCAGGATCCCGGAAGTGGGGCAACACAATCGACGGTGGCATGGCCAGTTCAAGATACTGCCCAGAATCGGCGAGCATGGTGTTCTGAGGGAACTAGTGTCCACTCTGAAGCTCCGTAGGCTCACAGAACCGCTGTAGCATCTACACGAAGATGAGACGAGGTAGACGCCGTTATAAATGGCTGTATTTACACTATTTACCAACGGGAAAAATCGGAGACACAGCAGATGACCATTTAGGCTCCTGCCAGGCGCCACAGTGAACGTTGTCTTCATCCTCAACTATGGCCACACGCCCTTCATGGGTATTTCTCTTCATAGCCACGGCTTCACGACTTCACCAAGGAGGGCTGCTCCGTAATATTTTAAATAGTGCACGTACTGTTAAGAAAAAATCCAACAACACAGCAATGTTCTCGCATGCTATACAGATATACCTCATTCAAGTAGCTACATCCAACGATTAAAATTGGCCATTTCTACTCTGTGTCATCCGAACCATTAGCAAGTATGAAATGCTTTTTGTGATTTGTAATTGCCCACTCACAGGGAGCGAAAGACAGACGAAGATGCAGCACTTTCCTCGACATCATTGTTTGCGGAGAAGGCTTTTGAAAGCATAAAAGAATTCGCGCCAAATTCTAAACAAGTAGCTGAACCTAATAGAGCGTATCGCTCGAATGAGGGCTACGCTTGAGGGTTTTGAACGGTCCGGTACACATTGCCGCTAATTCATATTAGCACGCGTGTGTTGTTCCTAGTCGACGTCACTTCAACGGGGTTCCCACTTCAGTAGAACTGCATAATGTTATCTCCTCTTACATGAATTTTAACAGGATGCCCACTACTACCAGAGCTTTGCACTACACCCATTAGACTTGGAGTCTTAAACTTCGTTTACCCGTCAAAAAAATTAATATATTTTCTTCACTAATCTCTCAATATGTAACGTGTATGGTGGTGGTGATGTTTATTGACGGGTGGACCTAGCCCTGCGAGGTGTGCCGGCAATTGCTCACCCGATCAGCACCTTTTACCGCTATGCTTGTGACTCTTACAAATTGCAGGATCAAACGAAAGATGTCCCTCCTCGTGATCCAATGGCCTTCCGGGAAAATTGAATTGTTCAAAGATGCATGCGGAGTGGCTTTCCTTCGCAGTTCTTTAAACAAAGCTAACCGCTCCTCAGCATGCTCTCGGCAGTCCATAATAAAATGACCGATGTCGCCTGTAGTACCACACGCTCCGCACAGAGGTGAAGAGATAATGTTCAGCTTATGAAGCCACGCCGGTGTCCGCGCTGAGTTGGTCCGGATGCGGAACAGTAAGGTTGCCTCTTTCCTCTTCATTCCTTTGGTAACACAAGGTCGATGTTGTGGTCGCCAAAGAGGGCGGAAATGATCCTGTATGATTGTTTTTCAAATGCGCCGTTCATCTGGGGCTACCTTCAGAAGACGAGTGCACGATGTCGCTTCACGAGCCAACTGGTCCGAGCTTCGTTTCCAAGCACTCTTACGTGGGAAGGAACCCACTGGAAGCAAAGGCTAAATCCGTTTTACTTTATCTGCTGAAGAAGGCGCAGGGAGCGTTGGCATGTTTTATCTGCGGAAAATACAAGCTGCAAGAGTTGTAGGGCCGACTTGGAATCCGTGAGAATTACCGCATGCTGCAGCCGAAGCGATTTGATACTATTCAAGGCCGCCTCGATGCACTCCGCCGTTGTTGATGACGTCAACTGGTCAATGCGAGCCGCCCAGGAAACGTTCATGCCGGGAATCACAAAGGCCGCTGCGCTGGTATCTGCTTCTCTGTCGACAGATCCGTCCGTAAACACATGAACACAATCTCTGTACGGCCGGTCCAAGTGCTCAAGTGGTCGCATTCTCGCTTCCGCCACTGGTGTTTATCTCTTCGAGCGGATGCCCGGGATGGTGAGCTGTCACTCCAAACTCCCGAAAGACCACGGTGACTCCAAGTGATGTTGGTTCTTCCGCTGTTGCGGGTAGAGAATGCTGAGAGTGTAGAGCGCCGCGTGTATGCGAGATTCTACCCTTAGGCGGAGACGCCTGAGCAAGGCCCTTCCGGCGGCGAACTTTCCCAACAGGACAAGCTGCAAGAGCAACCGCTGAGACGCCATCAATCGAAGAGGTGGAAAATGATACTCTTCCAGGATTTTTTTGTTTTTTGTTTGCCACTGCCTGGGGTACTCCTAGGGATATATTAACGCCCTGTTGGTGCAGCGCTTCCAGGCGAGCATACTGGGACTCTGAGGGAGACAAAACAGGTATATGGTAACGAACCCGATTCAAGATGAGTGCCGAGTCAAGCCTAAGTAAGCATAGATGATGAGTGACTCCCCCAGTTAGATCCAGCAATTAATCGAAGCACATTTAAGCGGGGAACCATGGACGTGATTAGAGAATCCACGGCCTGCCTCCAGAATAATTTAAAGTCGATGGTGACGCCAAGAAACTCACACGAGTAGATTGCCGGATTGGCAAGCCACCTAAAGTACTCTAATGGTCAAACCACAGTTACTGGTAGTCATGATCATTTGCAAAAAAGATTCTTATTTTGTGTCATCATTTCTGTCGGATACATGCGGACACCGAAAATGTTTATAGGGACTCAGCCCCGCTCGAGGGCACCACCGTCGCTGTCACGAAAAGCCCTACCTGTGGAAAAACGTTCGCCAGTAGGATTCGGAGCGGCGCAGCCGGTTCATGAGGTGGGCGCTCTGCCTCTTGTTCCATGGTGGTGCTTGCAAAGCCTCAATAATTGCAAATTTTCTTTTCAAACTCTGAAATGTTTGAAAAAGGAACAGCCTTTAGGAGGTACATTTTATGAAGCATTGACGATAGCACCAAAAGAAACCTACCCACATATTTAGTAAGAGCAATATGCGGTCTGGCAGACGGCACCCATTTCGCCATGTTTTGATGTGATGGTAGAAATGCAAATTTATGCCTCTTTAAGCCCGCAAAGCAAATTGCATTTTACATGCCTTCTTATTGTCTGAATGCAGTTTGCTGCATCAAGGAACATTGTGACGGTGCCACGTCACAATATCGTTCAGGCTAAAATAAACCTGCAAAGCTGCCATATGCGGCAGATTCAAACAGGCCGCGGCGCTCGCTTCATTCTCGATAAAAAGGAAACAACGACATAAACACTGACACTACTGTAACCATTAGGTGGATTATAACTCTCCCCATCTCACCCTGAAGTACCCAGAAAATACTTTTAAGCATTAAAAAGCACAGGACGATGTTTGTTCACCGACGGCGGTTGCATGTTGTTGTGCTTGAACGTCTGTCGGTGCCAGCCTATTCTTGCAAAAAGTGAGAGAAGTGGGTTAAAGCTCAGCCTAATGGGTTCCCCCCTTTGCCAATAAAATGGCAAACCCAGGCTCCCATGCCGTCACTAATGGAAAAAGAAGGCATAAAGCTTCAGGTTATAAAGAAATTTGTAAACTGCCAGAGCTGTCACTACTGCAAAAAGAAGGCATAAAGCTGCCGGTCATACAAAAAAAATTTTACCTTCTTCCCGTAGGAGAACCCTGAGTACTATGCTACGCAGCCATGGGGTCGACTCGAGTCGACTGCCTTTAGGTTGCATGGTCTCCGCAGAGACCATGCTCACCTCGTGTATGATTACGCATTTCACGTTGCGAAAGGCCACGCGGAAGGTGTTGAACTCGCTGGCGCTGAGGAGGCTCCATCCTTGTTGGGGCCGGTGGTCTTCTTAGAGAGCTTGAAAGCCGGGTGCACCTTTGTTCCTCCTACTGCGACAGCCCCCTTTCCGGTGCTCACGCAGATGACGAACGCGTTGTAGGCGCTGTTGTTGCCGGTGTTGCTGTACCGGTTGTAGAGGTCCATGGCAAGCCGGAGGACGAAAGTTTTGCCTCAACCAGCCGGTCCGGTGAAGAAGACCCGTAACGGAGGTGCTGACGGCGTCGTCTACCGATGGATAATCTCGCGCAGTAGCTCACGTTCCGCGTTCGTCATCCTCATCAAGTTGTAGTATTCGTCCCGGTCCATGGTGTCCTGGCGCTTGCGCGCGGCCTCGCACGGACTCGCGTGTTTGATGCGGCACACCAAGTCTTGGCTCGGGATGAGGTCGGCGTCTTAGTGTTCCGGGTGGACGATCACGGCAGGAGGAGGTGCTGCTCCTTCTTCTTCTTGTTCTTCTTGTTGTGCCCTGACGGTGGCGTTGCAGGTGGCGTTACCGGTGGCGTTGCCCGGGGCACTCATCGCGGTGTTGCGGGAGGAGGTTCCCCTTCGGGAAGATGACGATGGTGGTTGAACGCGAAGCTATCTCGTGACGGGGATTCTTTGGTTGGACAATACCTAGGGACATCCTGCCACAATCATCATCGGTGCCTCGCCAGGCATGCGTGGTGGGGGTGTGGACGCCGCACAAAGGCGCCCACACAATGGCGGGGGGAACAGGCGCCACCATAAGCTGCTTCGCATCTAAAATGTGTAAACTACCAGTGTTTTCACGAACACAGTGTCATAAACTCTTCTGAACCCCCCTCTCTCTTCGAACAAACTGTATCGAGGGCTCATGTCATTCCTGCTGGTCCGGAAACAGTTGTGATTGAAACCAATAGAAATGAGTCGTCTTAGAAACGTTTGACAAGTTTAAAGTGTAAGTGTCTAACATACATGTTGGAATATCTAAAGTTAAATGTCTCGACGAGTGAAGAGCCTAAAATGTTCTGTGATGCGGGCCCAAAGGCAAGCATCTGTATTGAGACGGCCGTCCTGGATTGACTCGAAAACTGTTTAATACTCGCTGTCGGGAACGCTGTCAGGAACGCACGGCAAGTGCACAAAAGTTATGAATGTATGTGGTCAATGCGGAAGTGAAACGAAATCAGAGCCCAACTGTAGCGCGTTAATCCAGGGGCCTAGGAGTGAGTGACGGAGGATGTAAGAGCCTCACCGACGTGAATCCTTCGTGCCACCTCCTGGCGGCGGGTGAAACCACCAGGAAGTTTAGAGCCACACGTTGGGATAAGTGCGAGTGCGGGGCGCCCAAGGTGTTCTCTGTGGAGAAACTGTTGAAGCCTTCGTATTGGTGGTGAGATTAAAGGGTACCTGAGGTAGAACCTTCCCATGGTCTCGCACGGCCTGCATCGAGTCCGTAAAAATCACTACAGGCTTCAATTGTTCTAGTCTAAGCAGTACTCCCTTTAGGCTCAGCAAGTGTTCACGGAGGCCCTTTAGTGGCTTAATAGTGGCATTTCTGATAAAATTGCAGGCCAGGAATCACGACCGCTGTGGTGACAAGACCGCCTAAAATACTGGAGTGGACATAAATTGTATGTGATTAGCACTGGGTGCAAGTTCTCGCACGACACAGGTAGGCTTGCAGTCAGTAATTGATATTAAATATATTATATGAACATTAGAATGAGATAAAATGGAAACACCTATACCACTGTCACGCATTCCGTTCATGAGAACAATGGTTTCCGGATACAACGGGAACAATTCTAAAAGAGACTATAAGGTACGTGAAGGTATAGAGGAGGTGGGATAAATCAATGTTACTAGTGTTATATAAACATACGAAGAACCCCGACGGTCCCTTAAGTTCTTAAACTACAACATCGTTCTCACGCTCTATCCTATTGGCCCATATTGCTTCCTAAAGGGCATTTCTTGTTGCAAACCATATCATTGAGCATAACGTCCCTAAGTCTGCCATTTATACCGACTCGTTGAGTGTGGTGCAAGCATTGTCATCCACAAAATCATCCAAAAACTATGTCATCAATCTGATCCTAAACACCATTATCTCTGCATATGCCTCGAATCTTGAACTGACTGTGTGTTGGGTGCCTGGTCACTCTGGGATAGCCGGTAATGAGACCACAGATCAGATGGCTGCTGCTGTGCTTACAAATACACTGCGCATAGCAACAGTACCCTACACTGACTTCAAACCACACTTCAGAAAGCACCTTAGCAATGCTTGGCAAGCAACTGGAATACACATGTAGGCAACAAGTTACACCTAATAAAACCACATTTGGGACCATACACTACGGGCGCACGCAACAGACACACGGAGGTCGCCTTGGCCACGTTACGGATGGGCCACACGCATGCGACGCACTCACACTGCTCACTAGCTCTCCAAGACCCGTGTGTAGCAGGTGTGGGGAGGGCCTATCTGTAGTCCACATCTCAATCACATGCAAGGCACTCGCCACAAGACACATACACTTCAATGAACTATACAGACAGCACATTCCGCTACACCCTTCCTTGTTTTTGTGACAATACCATGGTTTCGGTACAACGCGTTTTTAAATATTTACTGGTGTTAACTTTTTAAGCCTCATTTTCTATCATGCGTAATGGAAACTGGCCCTATACACCAGCCATCACCATTGCCGCTATTTGATTTTATTTTTATTCGGGCTTTATAGCCACTATTTTTTGTTATATAGTTTTGTTTGACGCTCTTTGCCCCAGCTGGCCTTGCGCCAAAAAACTCCAACCATCATCATCGTCTGCAATTTTATACCGCACTTTGCGTCGCTGCACCGGATTTAACGGCAGTCGGGTGTCCAATGTCGCTAAGGCAGCATCCGTGAGCGCGGCCCCGTGAAGATGGTGGCCAGTCCAACGGGACGTAGCCGCTGGTGCGTGGGAGCCCGTGCACGTCGGTGCTGCGGCCAGCCGAGCGCAGCCGGTGGGGTCCAGGAGCACTTGTCTCGACTGCTCGAGAAGGCCAGCGGAGCATTACCGCTTGGGCATTGCGGTTACCTACGCCGCGGATCCCGCCCCTTCAGTCGCCTCCAAACACGATCTCTCCCTCCGCCTGCTCCTCGTCTTCTTCCTCCTTGTTCCCTCCTCTTTCTCTTTTAGCTTCGAGAAATTTCGGACTTGTTTCCCTCTCTTTTTACGTTGTAAAACTCTTCTTCGCCACCTGGTTCCTGACAACCACCTTGTCAGGTTAAATAGCGTACGTGCCAGGACGCCACATGGCGGTATCCCTCGGATTGTTGAGAAGGCGCATACCAGCTATCCGGAAACTACTCAAAACGAATGTATAAAGGACACTACCAGCGTCGGGAACCCAAGGCATCTGAGCATCTCGAGATTAGCTCGATGGCTGATATTGCCATAGCTTTTCCTCACACTCAAGGAAGAATGGAGCGAATACGAGAAGTTCACATGACTGTGATTATAAATGCAAGCCGTCCCCTGCACCGATATTGAGTCGAAAGCGGTTTTTAGAGGGATGGTACCGACCCATACCCTGAAGGCGCCATAGCATACAATCAGCCGACGGGCATAGAATCCGTTTCAGAGCAATCAGCTGTAGATTGCTGAGCGTTCCCGGAGGTTTCCCTGCTTTCACGACGACTAAAATTTCTGGACACTTTAAGATGTGCGTACACATACAGTTGCTCAACCTCTCTTTACAATTCTCACTAAGTCTTGAAGGAATTGCTCTGTGCTATTTATCCCTCTTACCAACCAGCACATCATGCAAGAAGAAGAACTTGGGTATGTGGCAAGCAGGCAGGGCAGTAAAAAAACTCCTTTGCCATGGAGGACGTCCGGACACACACATCGACGGTCCCGAATGGCTGGTGACTGATGTGCGCTGGATTCATATATTTGTGGGGCACAGCTGGTTTTATGCAGCAAGAGGGCCCATGCGGATAATCGGCCATTGTGTATTCAGTATTTCGGTTCGCGTAGCTTGCCCACTAACCCCTTTGATTTCCACTGGAGAACACAAGACGGTTGTGTAAGCCCTGAGGAGGTGCTAGTCATCAGGAGACATGCCAGTAGAGCAGAGGAAACAGGTGCTGTGGCTGCTTCGACACAAAGATTAGGTGACAGCGTCAGAACAGGACGTTACAAAACAGCGAACAACAAATAAGCGCCGATACAAGAGCACGGTGTCGAAACAGCACCCACCAAAAAAGCATGCGACGCGGCAATAACGCGCGAGTACGCGACAAAACAGCGCCATTTTCTGGGAGGCGTACATGGGCACTTATTTACATTTTTATCGTGTGTAAAAACAATTGGTTAAATAATTATTAGGTTTAATGCACCCACGCTACACAGGACCTGGAGATCTCCAACGTGCGCAGAAATCTCGAACACACACGCCTTTTCGCTTTTCTCCTTCGTCAGAAAAGCAGCCACTACAGTGGGGAATCAAACCCCCGTCCTTGGGCGCACCCGCATAAACCCCTTAGCCACGGCCACTGCATCGGGTGTGCACAAAGAATGTATACTGCCCGAAATTCTCTTTAAGGTCTCTCTTTACGTTGTGTTACTCTGTCCAGGAGAACTGTTCCGATCCCTGGACATACGAAGAACGCTGCTTACGCCTGGTAAAACAGGGAAACATATGCGACGACCTATGACGCAAAGATAAGAAGCTCCGATTTTATTGTTTTTCTATTCTATAAGGGTTTTTTATTATCATAAATAGTGTATGATACTCTCTATCACAGCAAAAAACATGACCAATTTTTGCTTCTGAGGTACTTGCTTTAAAGGAGTAGTGACACGACATTTCTCGCTTTCAGTTTTTATGCTGTAAAGAATACCTATTGGCCCAGTAATTACGAAAAACGAACCGAAAGCCGTCAGCCGCCAACACAGAATTAATTATAGCACGTTTATTGCAACCAATTTCAAATTTGGTCGCCACGCGGGAAAATGGCCGTTCGAAGGCCAGCCTGCAAGCGGGCCAGCCTTACGTCACGGTCTCACCCATGACGTCAGGGACGTTTTTCTTTCCTCCATGCTTTCACAGAATCGTCTGCTACGATTGCACATGGTCCGCACTCGCCCGCGCAGTCGACATGTCGTCTGAATCGTCAGACTCGGATGAGTCGCTGCCACCCGACAGACAGAACAACTTTATTTGGCCAGGCGATTAGGCCGGCGATGTCTTCGCCGTCGTCCGTTTTTTAATATCACTGCGGCTTGAACTGGCGCAGACCGTGATAGCAACAGCTTGTCGCCACTCTTCTAATCAATTTTATCGCGAAAAAGAAGTTCCACATGCGAGAAAGTAGATGTTATAGTGTTGAAAAATTGTGCTAGGGGTTGTTATCAGCGCTGAATTTAAAAGTGGCGTTCAGATATTAGCCGCGATTGTAAGCCTACGCTGACCGGCAGCGGAGGTTCGGCGCTCCGACCCAGCACTGCTGGCACAGCGGTGCGGCGAGCGGCCGAAAGATGGCGCCACCTGCGTGCTAGAATCAAAACAGGCTGCGGCAGATGTCTTGGTCACCGATCGCTGAAACGGAGATTATTGCCAAAATAAAGCTCCATATGCGATAAAGGTGATTATAGTGTGGTGAAAATTTGTGTAAGGGATGGTCATTCGCAGTTGCACAGATACCAGCGATCAAATAGTCGCCACGATACCAACGATACTAAGCCTAAAGTTCCTAACACCCAAGGTGACCCGTGCTACCCGCTGGCTTGGGCGACAGTTCTAGCGGCCGCCGCTGCGCACGAACTCAGACCACGTTTAGCGCTGCATGTCGTCGCGTGGAAAATAATACATCTTGGCGTCGTCGTCGATTTGTTCGGACAGGCTTCCACGAGCAGTACTTCGCATACCGCGAGCTTGCCATAGCACAACTTGGGCGAGCTTGGCGACGCGCACCACCGCGTGCCCGTCGACATCGCGCACCGCGCGGCGCCGGCACCGCGCAGTTTTCGGCACCAGTGCAAGGGAATACCATGAGCAGGCCACGAACTGAAGAGCAAAGACGTCGAACACGCAACGTTTACAAGCATTGCTCACACAGCTACGCCCACGTCTCCTGCCAAAACGAATACCACCGACAACAGCAGCGCAGGATATCGTTTCCGGTTCCGAAAACGACTATATGACGTCACCCTGAACCGCCCAGACCCGCAGGCCGATGTTTCGTCACGCCGAAAGCGATTTCGCTAGTGCTGCCGATTTGTGAAAGCTCGAGGCCTTGGCAATCAAAATCGATTTTAGATGTGATTCCGGCCTCGGATCGCTGCAAAAATGTCTGTGAGGCATCTGTACAAACTACTGAAGCCAATGATATCATTTTGTAGGCGTCAAACTTTGGTGTCAGTACTCCTTTAAAGGGAAGCTGAAGCGCTTTTCAAAAAAATTGAGTTAGAGGCATGTTTATATAGTTTCTTCCGCGCTGACTCCGAGTATCGCATTGAATTTTATCGTACATGCGTCCAACCGGAATTTATCTTGCAAAACGCATGGTCCCGTTTGAAAGACGCGCGTTTTTCGTCTTTGACGCCTCTGATTCATTGCGCCCGTCATGACGTCAAAGGAAGACACCCTTCGACCGCACGGGTTGTCGGAAGCATTGGGAACGATCGCATGGCAGCGGCGCTTGCCTTTTCGGCAATTTAGCTTGCAGTTTAGTGTTCGCACTTGGCTGCAAGTTTATTTTCCAACTTCCCGTGATGTTCGTTCAAGTATCTTGGAGCTTGAATTCGCTTTACACAACCGAGAACCCTAAAGCAGTGACTGTGGCGTCGGATAGAGGGTTCCGTCAAATTTTTCTGAATTAGGCAACCAGCATAGGGGGTTTCTATGCCCTATGTTAATATTAGGTAGTGTCTGAACTGCTTGTTACAATATACGAAACCATTTATGTCCGAGATTAAGCGGCGTTTTATAAACAATCTACCAGCGAAAAGCACGTAAGTACACTGCGCGAAAAAATAGCGTTCATGCGCTGTAAACATATATGCGAGGCATATGTTTCCGCTAAACGCATAAACCAACAAGCGGGCTCTGCTTCCGAATTTCCTTTGTTCGTTCTTCGCCCACCCCACCCCCCTTACTCATCCACATACACAGACCCACTCGCACGCGCGCCAGCGCCATTTGGGCAGCGGCGCTAAGGCGCCTCCCCTATCGCTAGCTGCACTTCGATGAGTGGCGTCTTACTGCTTTACTTGCATTTATTCTGAAAACACTGAAGTATACTTGCGCCTCCGCAGCCTTATCGGCTTGATTTTCGCGTGTGCGTTGCGGATTCTGCTACAATGTTACGGCCACCTCGTTATAATTAACAGACCAGTCGGACAAGGTAGTTACGTTGTACTTACGTTACTTTAGGTAACAATCACCGAACGTTTGTGATAATGAATCGTTGGCCTGTTTCAGCATTTCTAGATTTAAGCATCTACTGCTCTAGTCGGACAAAGCCCGTATATTTACTCTTCGCTCCTACTTTTTTTAGTCTCATCTTTATATATATCAACGACTATTGCTGGAGCACAGTTGAGGTTCAGCGGCAACCAGTGCTTGCCAGGTTATGATATGCAGCCACACGGAATCTTGGGCAAGGAATTAGGCCTCCGCATTCAACAGAAAAATATGTTACGGGGGTGGTTCGGAGTGGGTTTTTTTTCGTTCTAGACAAATATTACCTTATGGTGGCATTTATACTTGCGAAATAAGTAATGTAGTGGTCTTGGTTCTTTTACTCTGTAAGAATAGTGTTTATCTATTAGCCGGGAGAGAACTTCTATCAGGATTGGCCCCTTGCTTTATTTTCGCCAAAATTAAGTTTTTTTGAACACTGTTCTAAGCCCATAGGGAAAGAAAACTGACAGGTTTAACGAAACTGGTATTTCCTGAACAAATGTGACTTTGTTTATGGAACAGAACGAAACATCCCGGGCTAAAGTACACCAGTATTCACCATCCTTCCTAAATCTAGCATATAATGTGAATATGCATGTCCGTCTCATCAAAAACAAAAGCAAAATAGAAAAAAAAACACGTTGGAGCGTTTTACAAAGTATCTAACGTAGTGTACTATATTCTCTGTCATGAAGTACAGCCACCTCGATTGTCGATTCGGTATGTTATGAAACATCCCGGCGTGGTATTATCCTGCTTAAGAATACGGCATGGTAACGTATGACTCGTTTGGCGTTCGTGCGTACTTTTTGAACACGGAAATGGTACAAATAAGTGCTATCCACAACAAAAACAACAAAAAGTATCCACAACAAAAACAACAACAGGTATCGTTCTTCCTGTGGCGAGCCTCTGCAGGAAACACGGCGAAAAGAGCATGGCAGAGGCGGCCGATCCGGTCGAAGTCCAGGTATGACGTTTACAGCCGGTTTTCGCTGCGCTCTTCGGTCTTCCGGCATCGCGCGGCGAGATGGGGGCGGGGCGTCGGTCCACTTTTGTTTGCGTATTGCGCCGCTTCTATTGCATTTATTGGGAGAATAGTTCGTACACAGGAACTATTCAATGTGTACTTCCCGCTAGTCAACTTCTCTTTTAATTCTAAAACCGCTTCACCTTCCCTTTAGGTTTACATCTATTTTCTTTCTTTTTTTACCATAATAAGGTAGATGCATTTATGTTGATAATTTAAGGTTGTTGATAACGTGTGCCCTTCAAGTATAGCTTACGCATTTGAGGTACTGCGTCCGAACAGCCGGAGAACTGGAAAATTGTGCACCATTTTTATGAGGTTTAGTACATACCACACAATAGCTACTTGCCTGCTTATGGATGTCCAGTCCCAGTGTGCATATTTTGTTTTCCAAAAAAATGCTCTAAATATCAAATCGTCTAAGGTCCAGCGACACCCAATCTCTCCACAAAAGATGGTGCCCAAAATTGTGAGGCCACGCCAAGTGGCTTTAAAGCGGCACAAGTTCTCCTATATTGTATTTTCTCTGTTGTACCATTACCGCCAGCATCGTTGCCCACTGTCAGCAATACTGGAATCAGCGTGCCATGTTTGTCCAGCACCAAGACAGCCAAGCGACTTTGGGGAACGTGCCTGTAAAATCGACACTGACGCCACCAGGCATCCGACAGATATTCTTAACGTTGTGTGGCTGCGCCTGGATGTTATTGATTTAAACGTCCGGCGTTCACCATCATGACCTCATATTATGAGAAGGTTCGACGGACGATTCGGCATCAAATAATATCAATCTTGCGGTGGCGCGCGGCTTCGCGCACGTAGTGCCGGAGCACACAAAAGTAAAGTCATTGGAACTATCCGACACAAGTTCGCTCAGCTGCTGAAACTAGGCGCCCCGCATATCGGCCGGGCGGACACTCGCCCTGCTGTCCAACGGCTGGACACGAACATGCCCGGGCCTAACAAAGGGGCACCGATGAGTCACCTCCCCACACTTCGCAGAGCAATCTGATGGAAGACCTTCGCGTACATTCGCCAAATTCAAACAGCTGCCAGTGGAGGGTTCGTATTGGAGAATTTAAACTGCAGCAGGCCAAAACGAATCCCAGGGGCTATAGGAGCCAAAGCCAGGTGAAGGGAAATCGACGACGAAGACTGTCAGCTGAGACGTGCTTCCACAAATATTTAGCACACTCTCTCCCCTCTTCCCTTTATACGACCCGGCTATGTATTACACTTGTACATGTTGTCCATAACTCTGTCAACTCACAGTCGCCTCGACTGCTCCATCGCTCAGCTCTGCGAACAGTGGCCATGAGACCAGCGTGCCACCTTTACAGCAGCATGCACGCACGCACACAGACGCACACCTGCACAAGCACGCCCGCACCCAAGCATGCTCCCAACACGCGCGCACGGGATCTCACACAGACACGCAGACGCGCACTCACACATAGTTTGGTTTAATAGCAGTTCCGTTTCGACCGTACTTCGTTCCGGTTCAGTTATGCTTTAATTGTATTACGTACCGGCCCTGTTCTCTATAACAAAACGTGTCGTTACTACAACACAAGTTTAGTACAATAAAGAAATTTTTCCGTAAAGTTGGGTCATTTTGGAAGGGAGGCTATGCGCAGTGAAGACGAGGACTGTGACCTGGTGAGAGAGGCGCTAGTGTCAACTATTCGCAGTCAATAGAAGCTCCTGCATCGTCTATTCACCATCCTCGCCTTTCTTATAAACTGTTTTTGCAGAAGAGAATGTGCTTGGTTCTTTTACGTGCGTATCCTAGATGATACCTATCAACATTGATGTCTTGGTGCTGGTAAAACATGGCTATGAATTGTTATTTATGTCAAGATGTTGGTTTTAAATGAGTGGCATGAAAACAACATAAATGCAGTATTGATACCTTTCATTCGTAGAATATTATGGCGGTTACAAGGTTTATAATTAATCAGATATATGTTAAGCCGACATTGGTGTGCAGCATAAGTTTTGTATCCTTTTACGATGTCGGGCTGTCTTCATGTAACGTATGTTACCAGTGATAAAACACTTTGAGTTATTCGTTTCTAATGAGTTAAAGTGTAAGCGACCAAGAATGACTGCATGGTAAAAGACTTTGGTAGTAGATTTGGCTGAAGTAGGAAATACCGTTGATTTGGACCCCTTAAAAGTAGAATTTGAAAGGTGCGATAACTTTGCCAACGCAATGAAGTTTTTAACGAAAAATTTGTGAACAATGGCGTAAAGGGATGTAGGTATCAGGATTAAAATGGCCGTAGCCATAGTAATAGCCCATAATTATTCCACTGAAATAATTAGTGGAACAGCAGGAGAGTAAATTTACCGAAATGATAAAAGCTGAGGAAATAACAGCCTACATTTTGTCAAATGAATAATTATTCTTTGTAAAATACCTTTTCGGCTATTTTGCTAACAAACAAGGAATAGCAACCCGAAGATATCTACGAATGCATTCACTGACACCTTTTTGGCGACAGGAATGGTTTTTCTTATTCTTAATTTCTAGGGAATAAACCAGGTCTAAAGACTTTCTTACGGATATTACCCAGATTACGCAATACGTCATTGGCTGTCAGCTTCCTTTTGGGGAGTTACATGGTCCACTACCGGGTCCACTAGCTTTAATAAGAACCATGATTAACAGGCTTCATCTGACAATGAAGGCCGCAGGTAGAAGTAGTGAGCACAGAGCGACAAACGGGACAATGAAGGGGTCATTTGTAAATTTTCGGTGGCGGTAGAATGTTTGCTAAGAGCATGGACGATATCACCACGTCCAGTGAATTCTTGTAATTTTAGTCACTTGGTTTACCACGTGGTTACGCGAGAACTGTTTCGTGGTGCGGTCTGCAATACTCACAGAAGATCTAGTACGTAAGTACTGTACAGTGCACTGACACCCTCTTCTTCACGCATGGCCATCTGTCAGGATGTTATGCTCCATTACATCGCCCGGAAAGAAATGATTACATTGAAATAACACTGCAAAAATACAGCGTGTAAAAAATGAGGATCCTGCGCGAAATCCCCACGACCAAATGGTTCGAGGACCTGAATTTTTCACAACGTGATGCAAGAAGATATTGAATCGTAACTTCTGCGAATAAATTTTATGAATAATGGCCGGAACATCCCGGCATCCTACCCGATAAACCAGATTTACGAAGTGGAATAGCGGGGTTCCGATCGTGGCATGGCTTGCGGTGGGCCGCCGCAAACGCCACTTCCTTTTTTCAATGAAATTTGTGTTCCAAAAACGGGAATAACTCAGCCTGCTTGATTAATTTGTCTGGGATATTAGGGAAATTTCAATTTGCACCTCCAGTGATGCTCGTTGATGGTTTCGATGCGTTTGTCCACACGGCTGACTTTCAAACAGGCAACCTGCAAAGAATAAAGGGTAAATATGCTAGAGTATGTGTGCTGCCATAAGTGGTTCGAGTGTTAACTTTTGCACCGACAGACATCTGGGCTGGATTAACCTGTATGATCGTAAACCGAAATGTCGTGCCCACACCGGCTTTTAACTTGATGGTAAATCGTCCCTCTTTTAAGTTATTGTTTGGAAGACGTGTGTATATTATAAGCAATAATCATTTCTACAAAAGTTATATAATATTTCTTAAAGCAATGCAATATTACTACTTAATATACCCGCAAAAATGAGATGCAGCTTTAAAAGCCTTTTTGAAATATTTCCACTACACATAAGTGTTTTTGTAATTTTAAAGTTGGTTTTGTGCTTTTCATGTATTGAAGTATTCTTTTGCTTTAGATATAACGTAGCAAATATTCACTTGTAGCAATCACGCGGTCTCCATGTAGCGATATTCATAGTAGAGCTATTTTAAAATAAAGATCTTATAATGCGGAGAATTATTGGGATGGATTTGGGGTAACACAAATCTGTAAATTTATATTTGAAGGTGTTTATGTAGCCCCACAAACATTCTGGCTCAACAGGCGATGTTGTCTTCTATGTGCACCCAACGTAAGGTTGCACTGTGAATTTTACATTATGTAAGTCCGTACATGCTGAGACGCCTCATCGCGGAATACGTAGTAGTAGAAATCTGCAAAGTCATTGGTTGAAAGGATGGAATTCAAAGGTTTACGACAGCAAACCACCGCGGTGTGTCGTTTTCTTATGCTGAACTATTTGTTTTTATTCATTATTAATTCCCATAAATATACGCATGGGTTGGCGAAAAATAGTCTAAAATGTTATAGCCGGAAACTTTTTATTCCCTGCATCCTGGATTGCAGGAAGCATAACGTCGGGTTTAACCACAAATACCGTTCTAGTGAACCAATTATCAAACTAAACTAAATTTCTCGCAAGGAAATGCCATAAACTCAAGAGCCGCAATAACGTCGCATCCGTGAGAGCGCATAACCTGCTTAAAATTAGGGGTAGAAAAATAATAAAGAAACGAGTGAAAACAGCATTATGTTGGTTTAGAGTAAGTACACGTCACATTCCGTACAGTAAATAGGAGTATTGGCCAAGGACATCAAGTTCGTACCGAGAAAAAATCCCCGGCCATCGCCAGCAACATGAAACCTTGGGTGGAGCGAGACATGCAGGGTATGGGTGCACTCTTGGCGGCTTGGCGTTTTTGCCAACGGAGATGAAACCGATGGGGGGTGCAGGTATACGGTTTTGCTTGAAGCACGAAGCGGTCTAGTGCGCGTGTTGCGGAAAGAAGCGTCCATTTGTGTTCTTTTAGTAATGAGTGAGTGGCACGTTTTATTAAATACGAGAGGCCATGAGGCCCTGAGGGGAAGGGAGGATCGGGAGGGGAGAGAAAAGGACAGGGAACACTTCACACAACATGTATTAGGATTACCTACCTATTAACAAAATGGACACTTCACTCAGTCAGTGGCACCAAAATGCAGTTTGCCCTGTTGACATTGGTCTTGGCTGGGCATGGTCAGCCCGCGACAGTCTGTAAGACCACTACACCATTTGTCACGCTCCTTCCGAAGCAGGATTCCCCGCCTCGCAAAATCCAGAGCGTGGTATAGGGGCAAATAAAAAAACAAATTCTTAGGGATTTAATAATTTGTCATAAGACGGCATATATTGCCCCGAAAACAATCACATTCCTGCAATGTATCCAATGTAGACGTGAAGGAGACTATAGGGAGATCAGTGGAAGCTTGTTCGTTGTAAGCGGGCTTTTCCCCATTGCGTGTTGCGTGATAAAATATGGCCATCTACAAAAGGAGTATGGTAAGAGAAGTCCCCTGTAACTCTCGTGTTATCGACAGTATTCAAAAATGAATGATATGGCAATGAGCCGCTAAGACGACTCTATCGTTACGCCGAGCTTTATTTACTTGTCATTATTAATTACTTCACAGTGAAGTTGTAAACGTTACAGAACTGCCGTCTGCAGTCAATACCGGGTCATCTATGGAGGCAGTCTGTAATCAGAAATCTGCCGTAAATGTTGTTCTACCAGACCTCTACGTAAAGAAATTACATAACAATTACCAGCTACTAAAACTGTGGACTAGAGCTCCGCTGATCATCCCTATGCACAGTATAGAAGGACTGTGAATTTTTTGGAGATCAGCTATCACCCGAACACATATAAAGTTGTGTTTGCGTACTAGGGTATACGCCTCGAGCGTGGCCTGTAGGGGCGCCACTGAAATCCCCCTAGCGGCCCGTTTTGAAAGCAGCCGCGGGAGTCGCCGGCCCGCTCCCCACTTCCACCGTTGCTTTCGGTGCCCGTTCACGACGGAGATTTACCGTTTGTATGCTTTGGAAATACATATTTATGTGGAGCAGCCACTCTGTTAGCAAATGTGTGTTTACGAGAGTGTAAATGTGTGTTACGCGATCTTAGTCTGGTACATTCGGTCTGTACAAGCGCCAGGAGTGCGTCACAGGTCGGCGTCGCGAAACAGCGATATGCATATGGAGATGATTGTGATCCCACTTCCCTGAAATTTACTAATAGTGTCTCCGTAAGCATAATTTCCCCAGATGGTCATGCCATGGCTATACATTACGATGTAAATCAGTGTAGTGGAGCGCTCATACCGACAGCACGCCATGGCGTGCTGCAGTTATGCTTGCAGATATGCTTGCCAGTTATGCTTGCAGTTATGCTTGCCAATACCATACCTCAGACATTGATCACTACCCTGGACATCAATTTCACGAACATTCTACGAATTAAGTACGATGGATAATCCAAAATTATAACCGGGATCAGCGCACAACAAAAAAAATAATGCTGGATCGTCTTGTAGTGAGCTCCGCGAGCACATCGGAGAAGGGCTTCTACAGTAATCCCATTCGCGACTAACAGTTTTTTCGAAGCATAGTCATATGACGCAGGGAGCCTGCAGAAACTCGCACAAACGGAAATATGAAGGCCTTATCCGATATCCCACTCTTTTAACGACACCTTTTATCAGTTTTGAACTTGTATACCTCAAACAATGCGTTCGCCGAGGAATCAGCTGTTAGTTGAAGTCTAAAAACTAGAGTGACGTGCACGAGTAGCTTGTGTGTGTGATTACTAAAACGTTCTTTCCTTGATTTCGCTCCACAATCGTACACAACAATACGTAAGCGTCCCCCTCCTCCCCATGTCTCGCGAAATAGCAGTGCATTTCGCACACTTGGTCTCGTAAGTCCTACACGGCTTAAGTTTATACGAACGTCTTTAGCATTTCAGAAGCTGCACTGAGTTTCTGTACGAGCTATTTTGTTTCTTCCGGAATTGCAGACCATTAATTTTTCAGTGGTTTAATTCACTTTTCTTGGTTCTTGCTATAAGGCATGAGTGCACATCTTTCACGACGCAGAGCCTTGGAATATACTTAACATTTTCGCGTGGCTTATATTCTTATAAAAGGCACAGGTTATTATCAGGTATTGGGTGATCGCATCCCCGAATTATATTTTTCTACGACGCATATATTCGTAATGAGGCCGCATTCGTTGTCCGCGCTGCAAAACAAAACACACCTCTCACTGTGCCAGTATCAGGTTTAAACGAGGCGACAATAAAATTCACTTGTGCTGGATTTATTCGGAGGTGACAGCGGTGGTATGCTGCTGCCGTCGCCGACGCCCGTAACAGCGGCCGAGAAGGACGCAGAGCCGCGTTCCCGGATAGCTATTGTTGGCTAAACGTACTGTATACTTACAGACGTCCCCATAACAAGTTTTTTAGCACTTGGAAGGGCAAAAAGAAGCGAAAGAGAACCAAAACACTGCATGAGCCCCTATGGGCCGCGCAGCGCTAATCCCGTCAACTTCGCGGAGAAGCGGCGGCAGGCGGTGCAGCGATCGCAAAGCTCGAGGCGTATATGTGTAGCCTAAGAGTAAGCGATACTAAAGTAGGTGCTGAAGGTTAGATATGCAAAGTTGACAGTAGGGTGTCGTAACGTTCGTACATGGACCACGATTAAAGGTTATACCAGGAATAGCCGGTCAAACTTTGTGGAGGATGTTGTGCTCGATACTAAGCACAATATAGCTTAAATTGCTTCACAAATTCAGCTCCATTTCACTATAGGACGGTGGAATACCAGCGGAGCTGCTTGTGTGAGACCGTGGTAACTGGAATGAGGTTACCGCAAAACTGCAAGCGCTGACACTCCGAGCAAGCGACGTCGAATCGGTTGGCCTCGAACTCCTGCTCAAACAGCTGTGTCGCGCCGTAGCAAAGTTGAGCGGGATTGTTGTCACCCCGACATCTTCAGATTTCCGCTTCCCGCTATTAGGGGGGCCTACAGTCATTGCACGTAAGCTTAGCGCCCTAGGCCTCATCGTCGTTGGTGGTGTTCTTCGGTCGTCTTTGCAACCGCCGTTATACTCACGCCGGTGCTCTTCGCTGGTCTGCTGTCTTTCCCGATGCACACAACGAGCGTCCTGCCCGCAGCTCTGCCCGAAAGCAACTAGGCTGACGCCTCCAGTCCAAGTATGACGTCACAATAAAGATTCCCGCACATTTGCGGGCGCACTTCTGGCTAGAGAGGGTCGGACAAAAAGGGCGTGTAAACAGCGCAAGAGAACACCGCGTACGCATAGCCTCGGCATATGCAGGGAACACGGCCGCAGTGCTGAGAAAGCGAGCGGCTTTCTAACACGAAAGCGTTTCATGCCAGGGTACACCAAGGTCTGACTATGTCATATCCGTCACTGGAATGACATCTCCAGAAAACCGCGGCTGCGCCAGGATTTTAGCTCGGTGCTCCGTTGCCGCAAAGGGAGGTTCCAGGCGCTACCGACTCCGCTACGAGATGAAGCGCATACAGCCATATGAACGCGCCATATATCTTTCCTGTAACCTCTACTTTTTCGATGGTTCTGCCGCCCAAGAGAGGTAAAGTGAGTGGTGGATCACGATGTTAACGACCGCCGACAGTTAACGCCAGTTGAACTCATTCGAAGGCAACCGTCTGCCGCACACTCCACGGAGCAGGGACGCAGTGGTTGCACATTTGCGAAAGCGACGCGGCAGCAGGTTGCTGCTCTCCAAGCACAACCATAAGACAGCCCCGAAAATCATGCTCTTTCGCTGCAGCGCACCGTGAGTTCACCAAACGATTAGGTGGAAACCGGTTCGGTTTCGTTCACAGGGTTTGCGAGCGCGTGTGGTTTCATTCGTGTTTACGCAGTGCTCCAGCGCGTGCAATCCAGGGTCTAATGTTGATACGTCTGACGGTGCCATACAGAGGAAATGTAAATAGCGATGTGCAAGTTCATATTGGTCCAGAATAAACATTCAACTGATCCTGCGAAGGCACATCTTACTTTTGTGTTTTACCGATTCCTATGAAGGAGGGATAAACCATATTTTGTTTGCCCTACGGAGAAAGAAAAATCCGCGGCTAGCCGAAACCAGCTCCTATGTAAAATAACAAATTGCCGATTCTGGGCGGCCGTTCTGGGCGGCAATCTGGCTTTCACCGCCATCTACGCACATGGCCACAAAAGCGCTCCTGTGCTTCCTAAAAGCAACGAACTTGTACAGCAGACTGTAGCCCTAAGAACTGCTCTGTGAAGTCAATGAACTCTATCGCCTATAGCGTCGTGATGCTGGCCACACCTCTTTACGCTCTCTCTTTACCTTCCCCTTCTTTTACTGCTGTTCATCTTTTTTTCCCATATCTCCTTTTACCCACATGTAGGATAGCAAACTAGGCCACACCCTGGTTGACATTCCTGCCTTTCCTTTACCTCTATTCCTTCCTTCCTTGCCCAATATTTACTCGACCCTACGTTCACAGAAAAGTCAGTGTCAAACTGAGCACGGTAGGATTACTAAGCTTCCCAACTCCCATTCGGAAAGGGACAGCAGTGCTCGCGCTCTGCTAGAAGGCGCGGAGGACCCCACCCCGACATCATGATTAGAACTATGCTGAAAAGGGACTCCAAACAAACAGGCATGACATCTAGAAGGTCATATCAGTGGGCGACTTGTAACCCCTTGGGTGTTCTCGGTATTTTTGTGCTCTCTCGCTGCTCGAACACTAATTGTGGACACATGTGGCCCGGTCAACTCAGACAGTGTGATGAAGGCATGTCGCCCAAACTCCCATTGGTGTTTTTTTTCATTGCCCAAATTGCCATTGAATATTGTGCCGTTGACCAAGCTGCCATTTTTTGTGCTCATTTGTCTCTGGTGTTGGAATGAAGTGATTGCCACTACAGATAACCGGTGAACCCTTGTTCATTTTAAATGTGCGCGAATAAATTGAGGGCTGCATCATTGCGCATCAATGAGCAGTGCACCGAGAATCTTCACAGTACAGAAACTTTTATGCGACTGTTCTTGCATGCTTCCGTTAGAGAAATTCCCGGTGTTTTATTTTGTATATATCCGCTTGTGAAAGGTATAGAGTTTAAATACACTTCTCAGACCGTCATCTTATCGCAACGGTGACCATTCTCGTCATTGGCCTCTCGGAAATGGAATAGAACATAGTGTCAGACGTGCTTATTGAGAAGGAATCAACAAGCAAAAACATTAAGCATTATACAAAAATAAAATGGACATTCGTAATGACGCGAAAATAGGAATATCGCATGTTCACATGTATATGTTCTTTGCACATGGGCTTAACATAGTTAGCGCGAGTGCTCGACTGATCGGGTGTTTATCAAATATACTAATGCCGACTGGTGAAACATAACAGACGGTCACAATGAAACCCACAGTAGTTGAGCATGTGCTATCGCAGTCAAAAGGCCGTGCTTTAAATAACGCTGTCTTTATAGGAACTTCGGCTGTACACTCACAATATCGTAAAAAAACGTCACACCAAGCCACAAAATAACTAAATAGTCATGTTCGCAATCCGCTTCGCAGTTTGGGATGACTTTTAACCAACAAGCCAAACAACCATCGCTTGCTGACTGACCAGAGTTGCTGTTAGTTTACGAAGTGGCCACGACTTCGTTAAATTGTAATGTCCTGTTGCCATTTTTTATATAGTGGTTTTGCAATCATTTGTTGTCGGTATGATGCCGGTTTGAAATGTGTCGTTTTTTCCAGTGGGCATGGGCAGAGCTGTATGGCCGCTATTTTTTACGCCGCTTCAGAATTCAGAGCGGAAGCGGTATGTCAGAATTTTTTTAATTATCAGAGAAAATGTTCTCATTCTACGAAGCACCAGCCTACGTAGCTATCGGTAAAGTTACGTCTGGCAATCTCAAATTAATACCAGTGAGTATTCATTAACAATGACTCTAGCTGGTCGGTGTGCGGTAGCGGTTTGGCCAGAGGGTGAAAATTAAGACATACAGCTGTAGTTGCTTGTACTGATGCGCGGGAAACTGTAACTCGGGCTAGTTAGTGGCCAGAGGCGGTTTTGCGGGTTGGATCAAAGCCAAGCACGATAACATTGAGAGACGGACGACGAGCGTGAAGCGTAAGACGTACCTTAAGCCTGCCAGATCCACGTGACATTTGTGCGGGGGGTTCAAACAGGATTCGCAACAACATGCTCGGCGGTCCTGACGCGGTGCGAGGTAACGGTGGAGCAGCGCGACCGCCGCTGCTTTCGCTGAACGCGTGATCCCTTCCTGAGACACAGCAGCTATGCACCTTGACCGACAAGACTGCAGTTCGCGCTCCGCTACAAATTTCGCTTTAGGGAGTATCGTAATAGTCCGGCGTTTTTTTACGTTCTCAATATTTTCAAAAGCTCTAAGAAGGTGCTTTCTTAGTAGTCACTGCAAGGGCTTGAATCCTTGCCCAAATATTTGAAAAAAACAGATTCTAACTAGTCCGTCATGACATCATTTGCGGACCTTCTGTACACTAGTTTTCCTAAAATGTCGATGCGTACCATATTGTTCTTTTAAAAGCGAAGCTTTTTAACTTGAGTTCCAGCAGTCCCCGGCGTGATAAAAAATTTCCGCAGCAAACCGGAGAGGGGGAAGATGACAGTCTAAGAATTATGAGGCGAAGTGGAGGGTCGACAAGAAGCAGAGGAGCAGCACTCGAGAGTGAGCTTGGCGCCGCAGATGGTAGGGTGGTGAGTTGCGCCTCGGGAATTAGCTGCGATTAGTGATGACGTAACTTCTCACGTGCAGGTGTTCTAGTTAGGACAGACGGTGTGCACTCCCCGGCATCGGTGTCCGATTTACGGATAAGCCAAGTTAGAGTGAGTGAGAACTTCCAGCTTCTCTGTTTGTTAACTCTCCGCCTCTCAGTTGCGAAGGTGGCCGAATTTTTTATGCACTTTTTTGGTGTGCATAAAGGGCGTGTTGATCTATAGTTTCTGTATTTGCTCTAAGATAAGAGCAAATACAGACTTATCGGGTAATATCAAGATTTGCGTTGTCTGGTTAGGGCTGCTCGGCCATACCGCCGCCGCTACACGCGAGCGACAATTTCCGGACTATGATTGGAGTTAGTTGGCTCATTTTTATGAAAAGATGGAACAGCAAGAACGAAACCGTACCGAGCAATAGAAACACGCCGGACCGAGCCCGTTGGTGTCCTACGTGTTGCGATTCCTTGGTCGTGTTAAGCCTTCTACGACAACGTTTCCTTCCCACCAGAAAATACCGGAAGCAGGCTCATTTAGGAGACAAGCGGCTGCTTAAGTGCTTCGAAGGCGTATGCCTCGCGATTTTTATTGACTTGCACCGTCGACAGGGTGCTATACTGTTCTTTCCGAACAATTGTTACGGGTACCTTTTACAGGCACTTCAACCCGCCCACGCGGAGACCAAGCTATTTTACTGTATCAGTGTTCATCTCTTCATTGCGATATCTAATCCACCCACAACCACATAAATCCCACATTCGTCCATCAGAATACACATTATTTTGTCGCAATTCATACTAATCCACCCTAATTCACACCTAACTCAATTTAATTAGTCTTATTCCACCCCAATCCATTTCAATGGGATATACCAGGTTAATAATATATACGACAAACTTCTAATCAATTTCAAAATATCCGATTTCACATCATTCCAACTCATCTCATCCTCCTTAATCCGGCACAGCCACACTTTTATAATCAAATACTACGGTCTATTGAATAATCAATAACAATTTATTCCTAATTTTATTGTTACTTTTATTTTTAATGAGTACTCATACCACACCAGTGTGACCGATCTTAAATCTAAAGCTAACCTACCAAATCTTGCAACTAGACGCAAAATTTCCCGCATATGTCTGTACCATAAATTCTATGGCTCATCTCTTGGTAGCTCGGTCATTACGCATGCTCACATCCACTCATGCCGTGTCAATCACACAAAAGCAGTTTACCAGCCGCATGCCCATACTTCTGCGCATCTTCATTCTTTCTTTATTCAAACAGCTATAGACTGGAACGATCTCCCATTGAAGCTACGCACCACTCCGATGCCGCCAATTTCGAACGCATCATCCTTCGCGAATATTGACGACCTCACGTAATACCCCTCCCTATGGGCATTTGAAGGTATAATAAATAAAATATATTAAATAAATAAATAAATAGATAAATAAATAAGGATGGCGACTGGGCCCATATGAGAACGGGTGGGAAGGGTGGGGTCAATTACCTTGGGACAATTTACATTTTGAGATGGACGCCAGTGGCGCGAGCAAAGCCCCAAAAGGAGGCAAACACCTGCTTGGCTGTGGCTGCGCGTGGACCATAGAGCCAGCCCTTCAAACACGTAACGCTGCTTGGCATTGACGCGTGATTTATTCAGCTATGCGACGATGATTGGCACCTCTGGCTGCTTCATCTCCCTAGATCAAGCGAAAGCCTTCGACCGAGTGGAACATCGATACCTGGAAGGCGTTTTGCGTCAATACGGCTTTCCAGCCGACTTTGTAACAATGCTTGAGCTGCTGTACTCGAACGTGAGCATTAGACTCCTTGTCAACGGACTATTAAGTAGTCCGTTCTCCGTCACCCGTGGGATAAGACAGGGATGCCCCTTGTCGCCTCTGCTCTTTGTCATTTGTCTAGACCCGCTGCTCCGCCGTATAGATGCAAATACCGCCATCCGCGGCTTCCCGTTGCCAGGCCTAGGCCAAGTCAAGCTGTCTGCGTATGCGGACGATGTGTCCCTGTTCATTCGGGACGAGGACAGCTACCAAGCGTTTATGCGGCTATTTTATGAGTACGGTGAGCTGTCTGGAGCTCGACTGAACAGGGGCAAAAGTATGGCGGTGCGCTTCGGCACATTTGCATCTAGCCTGGCGGGCGACGTAGAATGGGTTACGGGGGCTCGAGTACTTGGCGTGGTTTTCCATTCCTAGGGTGAAGTGGCGCGTAGTACGTGGATGCGCCTCCTCGAGGCAGCGGAGCAGCGTCTTGCGGTTGCGTCAAAGTTCAGACTTTCCCTCGCAGAGCGCAGCTAGATAATTAAGTCTTCTGTCTCGGCGGCGCTTTTTTATGTAGCACACGTAGCGAAACCGCCGCGCCATTTTACCCGTGAGCTCGCAACGAAGTTTGGGTTGTTCTTTTGGGCGGGCAAGACAGAAACAGTGTCGCGTACGCTGTTGAGACTGCCCAAGTCAATGGGTGGTTTCAGTCTGCCTTGCTTGGAAACCATGTTTAGCGTGCTGGCCGTACGTGCAGTGTTCGATCTTGTAGACTCAACTGAGTACCCAGGGAGAGCGCTGCTGCAGTACTTTCTGGGAACTTACAGCTCAATGTTTTATGACGAACGCATTGCCGGTCCCTCTGCCGAGGAGTGACCGCCATTTTATGCCTATGTTGTCAAAACACTCAGAAACGTCCAGTCTACCTTGCCAAGGCTGAATTTTAGGGATAGTACAGCAAGCGAATTGTGCGAAAAATTGGCAGTAAACCAATTATATAATCATCAGACAGCAAGATCACGCGGTGTCCGTGGGCATCAGCTGACTTCGACGGAGCTTCCTTCTGATATTAGGGATTTCGGATGGTTGCGTGGCTGGCAAGTTCTTCCGACGTGTGACCGTCTGGCGAGATTCGGCATTGTGCGTTCCTCACGGTGCCCGCACTGCGGGCACACTGAAACATTGGAACATGCCTTGTTTCAGTGTCGTGTAGCGGTAACGTTTTGGACTGTGCTAAGCAGGTTGTTTGGTCTTACACTTAGAATGAGCACACCTTCAAATGACACGTTGGTGAACTTCCTGATGTGTGCTGGTGCATTTGTATTATGGTGAAATCGTGGTGCCGCGTGTCTTCGCGCCCGACCGCAACGGGCGATGTTTCCACTGCTGTGGCGTGTGCGGTCAATTCTTATGAATCACTTAGACAATGAGTAGGCAATTCTAGGTGAAGAAGCCTTCCTGTTAGGAAGGTGAAGAAGCCTTCCTAATCAGAGAGGACGCTGAAGGTGCTGGTCCTGGGCATAAATACGAGAGCTCGTGAACTCTTGGGTAATCCATTTGGCTATCGTGGTCTCCCGGGCAAATTTGCGGAGTGTCCTAGCTGCGTCCGTACTGGATAATGGAGTAGATATGGTCTCCGACATTTGCTGTGCCAAGCGGGTGGCAGCATCCGCACTTCCATTCCCGAATGCGTCATCGATTGCGTTATCGACCTAATAACTTTTGTGCAGCAGCAGAGACGCGCCAAGCGCATATGCGCTGCGCTGTTCCTGGACGTTAAAGGAGCATATGACAATGTGGAGCACGATGCCATTCTTAAGGCTTGTTTTGATGAGAAGCTAGAAATGCAAATTTATGCCTCTGTGTAACTGTTTAAATCCACAAAGCGATGGCATTTTACATTCCGCCTAATTGTCGGCATGCAGTTTGCTGCATCGAGGAATATTGTGACGGTGCCACGTAACAATTTCATTGAGGCTAAAATAAACCAGCAAAGCTGGCATGTGCGGCAGATTCAAACAGGCCGCGGCGCTCGCATTCATCCTCGAAAAAAAGGAAACAACATCATAACCACTGACACTACTGCCACAAGTAGGTGGATAACAACTGTCCCCATCTGACGCTGAAGTACAAAGAAAATATTTTAAGCATTAAAAAGCACAGGACGATGTTTATTTGCCGATGGCCGTTGCATGTTGTTGGGCTTGACAGTCTGTCGGTGCCAGCCTATACTTGCACAAAGTGGGAGAAGAGCATTAAAGCTTAGCCTAAAGACCTTATGCAAAAGTGCCGCCATCTACCGGAAGAAAAACGAAACGAGCACGCCACGCCATGTTGGGGGATGGCGGTCGCGGGATTGCTTGGTACGGAGCGTGTGGGGGGCTTTCTGGGCTTGGCGATCCTTTTATATTCATATTTGAGCGCATCAAAATAAGCGACGTGGGATCTGTGGACCTTTCTCTGGGTCTCGTCGATTTACCAGTCCTGGACAGTCCGCGGGCAGTCCTAGGACTGCGTTCGTACCGGAAGTCCCATAGGTATACATGGGGAAATCGAGCGCCGGATCGCGTCTCGGGCAGTCCGAGATGATAATCGAGGAGGCCCTCTGTTGCCCACATTTGCGAGCGACTTCGTAAATACGAATTATGCATTGAAAAAGCAGTAAGAGAGGCACCGGCAGGGAAGCTTTTGGAGGCTGTCGCGTTTCTTCTCTTTTTTTTTTTTTTGGCTTTGAGAACCCAAACGTCGAAAGTACATACGTGTTGGTTCGAATACTGCGAGTTTCTCAAGAGGTCATTCCTGAAACGCTTCGAGCCGATGTGGGCTGCCCTGAGGTTGAAATGAGGGAGGGGGGGGGGGCACTCCGCGATATAGCTATACGCTAAGGATCCTCTGGGACGCACAGGAAACCTGCAAAAAAAACACTTCATAAAATAAATTGCATACCTGGCATTTTTTAACCGTGGAGCTGTTGTAGCTGGCCGTAATTTGTAGCGCGGAACGCGTGTGGTGTGTAACGCGGTAAACATTGCCAATATATTACCAATAAATTGCCAATGAATAATTAAATTACCAATAAATTTCCGAGCGCTGGTGAGGGCATTCCTTGCGGCGACCGCAGAGCATCCCCAGCACACGCGAAGGCTTTAGCAAAAAAAAAACTGCGAAAACCTTAAAGAGCAAGAAAATGCCGAGCGCTCGTGCGCTCGTGCCTAACGGCGACAGCTGAGCGTCCCCTGCTCGCGCCCTGGACAACAAAACTGGGTGCACACTACCGCTTAGAAAATTCCGCTCGAAAAATTTCATCTTGGGAAAATAGGCTACGGTCGAACAGCAGGCGACGAGCGGTAAATGACCGATACACGGGTTACTACTTACATTTGCGCTGCTCATGGCGCTACGTGAAGGTTGCAACTCTCGCGGATCCCTTATTTCCTGTAACGTTTGGCAAACGAAATAATGCGTAGTAGTTCCATAAAAGCCCACCGAACGTCCAGAATAAAAAGAAACGCGCAAAGCACGAACGGCAGACTCAAAACTCATTCCACATGATAAAGTACGAGCTGACCGATGCAGTGCGCCTTAACTACCAGCGGGCAGGAGTGCTCGGCGGCAGATACAGGGCTAGAAAATAGCTCACTTTGGGAACTTTTTAGTCGTGCACATATTATTCGTTTCGTGACTATGGATGCGATCTAGGTATAATACTACTGCACGAAGGGAAGTCGACACCCGCAAGCGAGTTCACGCAGGGCTCGAATTAAGCTTCCGTTAAGAAATAGAAAACAAAGATGTGTACGCTATTTCTGTGGTCGTCGTCGTATCATCTTTCTTCACAGCAAGTTACACGGCAGTATTTAATTATCCTGTACAACGATAAAGGCCGACGTGCGTGGAGCTAACCCCGGGCTATCCCGTATACTGTGGTATCCGGACATCCGCAGAATCCCCCAACATGGCGGAAGCGCACACGGTTCCCGCAAGAGGGCGCCAGTTTTTGCATAAAGTCTATTGGATTCTCCCTTTGCAAATAAAATGGCAAAAACCAAGGCTCCCGTGTCGTCCCTACTTGCAAAAAAAATGCATAAAGCTTTGGATTATAAAAGAAATGTGTAAACTGCCATAGCCGTCACTACTGCAAAAAGAAGGCATAAAGTTTCCGGTTATACAAAAAAAAATTACCTTCTACCCGCAGGGGATCCCTGAGTAGTATGCGAAGCAGCCATGGGGTCGACTCAAGTCGACTGCATTTAGGTTGTCCGCAGACATCCTGCTCACCTCGTCTATGATCACGCATTTCACGTCGCGGAAGGCCACGCTAAAGGTGTTCAACTCGCAGGCGCTGGGGCCTCCGTCCTTGTTGGGGCCGGTGGTCTTCCGAGAGAGCTTGAAACCCGCGTGCACCGTGGATCCCCCACTGCCACAGCCGCCTTTCCGGGGCACGCGCAAATGACGAACGCGTTGTAGGCGGTGTTGTTGCCGGTGTTGCTGTAGCGGCTGCAGAGGTCCATGGCAAGCCGGAGGAAGGACGTCTTCCCCCAACCGGCCAGTCCGGTGAAGAATACCCGTAACGGAGGTACTGATGGCGTCGCCTGCCGGTGGATAATCTCGCGCAGTAGCTCATGTTCCGCGTGTGTCATCCTCATCAAGTTGTAGTATTCGTCCTGGTTCATGATGTCCTGGCGCTTGCGCGCGGCCTCGTACGGACTCGCGTGCTTGATCAGGCGCACCAAGTCTTGGCTCGGGAGCAGGTCGGCGTCTTCGTGTTCTGGGTGGACGATCACGGCAGGAGGAGGTGCTGCTCCTTCTTCTTCTTGTTCTTCTTGTTGTGCCCTCACGGTGGCGTTGCAGGTGGCGTTGCCCGTGGAACCCATCGCGGCGTTGCGGGAGGAGCTTCCCCTACAGGAAGATGACGACGCTAATTGAACGCGAAGCTATCTTGTGACGGATTCTTTGGTTGGAGAGTCCCTAGGGACATCCTGCCACAATCATAAGCGGTTCCTGGCGCATGCGCAGTGGGGGTGTGGACACCGCACAACGGTGCCCACACAACGGGGGAGGGAACAGGCACCACCATAAGCTGCTTCGCATCTAAAATTTGTAAACTACCAGTGTTTACACGAACACAGAGTAATGAACTCCTCTGAACACCCGTCTCTCTTCGAACCGACCCCATTGAGGGCTCGTGTCAGTCCTGCCTGTCTGGAAACACTTGTAATGGAAACAAATAGAAATGAGGCGTCATAAAAGCGCTTGACGGGTTTATAGTCTCAATGTCTAAAATGTTTATATATCTATAGTTGAAATTCTAAATGCCTTGACGAATGAAAAGTGTCAAACGTCCTGTCATGCGGGCGCGAAGGCAAGCGTCTGTAGAGGGCCAGCCGTCCTGGATTGACTCGAAAACTGTTTAATGCGCACTGTCGGGAACGCTGTAGGGAACGGCAAGTGCACAAAAATTTAGAATGTATGTGGTCAATGCAAAAGTGAAACGAAATCAGAGCCCAACTGTAGCCCGTAATTCCAGGGGCCTAGGTGTGAGTGACGGCTGATGTAAGAGCCTCCCCGACGTAAATCCTTCGCGCCACCTCCTGGCGGCGGATGAGACCACCAGGAACGTTAGAGCCACACGGTGGGATAAGTGTGAGTGTGGAGTGCTCAAGGTGTTCTCGGTCGAGGAACTGTCGAAGCCTTCGTGTTGGTGGTTTGATTAAAGGGTACCTGAGGTAGAACCTTCCCACGGTCTCGCATGGCCTGCATTGTGTCAGTAAAAATCACTGCAGTCTTTATTGTTCTAGTCTCAGCAGTAATCCCTTTAAGCTCTGCAAGTGTTCACGGAGGCCCCTCAGTGGCTTAAGAGTGGCATTTATGATAAAATAGCAGGCCAGGAATCACGACCGCTGTGGTGAGAATTCCGCCTGAAACACTGGAGTCGACATAAAATGTATGTGTTTAGCACTGGGGGCAAGTTCTCGCATGACACAGGTAGGCTTGTCTGTGGCTTGCAGTCAGTAATTGATATTAAATGTATTATATCAACATTTAAATGAGATAAAATGAAAACCTCTATACCCCTGTCACGCGTCCCATTAATGAGAAGAATGGTTTGCGGACACAACGGGAACAATTACAAAAGAGACTACAAGATTGGTGAAGGTATAGAGGAGGGGGGATAAATAAATATTACTGGTGTTATATAAACATACGAATAACCCCGAATGTCCCTTCAGTTCTTAAACTACAACATCGTTCTCACGCTCTATCCTATTGGCCCATACTGTTTCCTAAAGGACATTTCTTGTTGCAAACCATACCATTGAACATAACATCCCTAAGTCTGTCATTTATACCGACTCGTTGAGTATGGTGCAAGCATTGTCATCCACAATGTCATCGAAAAACTATGTCATCAGTCTCATCCTAAAGAGCATTATCTCTGCATATGCCTCGAATCTTGAACTGTGTGTAGGGTGCCTGGCCACTCTGGGATAGCCGGTAATGAGACCGCGGATCAGATGGCCGCTGCTGCTGTGCTTACAAATACACTGCACATACCAACAGTACCCTACCCTGAACTCAAACCACACATCAGAAAGCACCTTCGCAATACATGACAAGCAGACTGGAATACACAGGCAGGCAACAAGTTACACCTAATAAAACCACACTAGGGACTATACACTATGGACACACGCAACGGACCCACGGAAGTAGCCTTGGCCAGGTTACGGATGGGCCACACACATGCGACGCACTCACACCTGCTCACTAGCTCTCCAAGACCCGTGTGTAGCAGGTGTGGGGAGGGCATATCCGCAGTACAAATCCTAATCACATGCCTGGCACTCGACACAACAAGACACAGACACTTCAAGGAACTACACAGACAACACATTCCGCCGCACCCTTCCTTGTTTTTGGGTGACAATGCCATGGTTTCTGTACAACGTCTTTTTAAATATTTATCTGGTGTTAACTTTTTAAACCTCATTCCCTATCATGAGTAATCGAAACTGGCCCTCTACAACAGACATTACCATTGCCGTTAATTGATTTTATTGTTACTCGGTCTTTAGTAGCCACTATTTTTTGTTACTTTTGTTTGGCGCTCCTTGCCCCAGCTCACTTTGCGCCAAAAAATATCCAACCATCATCATCATCACCATTTTCATACCGCAGTTTGCGTCACTGCACCGGATGTTCGCGGAAGTCGGGGGTCCAATGTGAGCATCGGTGAGCGCGGCCCCGTGAAGATGGTGGCCAGTCCAACGGTACGTAGCCGCTGATGCGTGGGAGCCCGTGCACGTCGGTGCTGCGGCCAGCCGAGCGCAGCCGGTGGGGTCCAGGAGCACTTGTCTCGACTGCTCGAGAAGGCCAGCGGAGCATTACCGCTTGGGCCTTGCGGTTACCTACGCCGCGGATCCCGCCCCTTCAGTCGCCTCCAAATACGATCTCTCCCTCCGCCTGCTCCTCGTTTTCTTCCTGCTTGTTCCCTCCTCTTTCTCCTTCAGCATCTAGAAATTTCTGACTTGTTTCCCTCTACTTTTACGTTGTCGAACTCTTCTTCGCCACCTGGTTCCTGACAACCACCTTGTCAGGTTAAGGATGGTAGGTGCCAGGACGCCACATTGCGGTATCCTTCGGATTGTAGAGTAGCAGCATACCAGCTGTCCGATAAGTACTTAAAACGAATGTATAAAGGACACTACCAGCGTCGGTAACCCAAGGCATCTTAGCATCTCGAGATTATCTCGATGGCTCATATTTCCATAGGTTTTCCTCACACCCAAGGAAGAATGGAGCGAATACGAGAAGTCCGCATGACAGTGATTACAAATGCAAGCCGTTCCCTCCACCGATGTTGGGTCGAAAGCGGTTTTTAGAGGGATAATACCGACCCATGCCCTGAAGGCGCCATAGCATACAATCAGTCGACGTGCATGGAATCCGTTTCAGAGCAATAAGCTGTAGATTGCTGAACGCTTCCCGAGGTTTCCCTGCTTTCAGGACGACAACAATTTCTGGACACGTTAAGATGTGCGTACGCATCCAGTTGCTGAGACTCTCTTCACAATTCTGAGTAAGTCCTGGGGGAATTACTCTGTGCAGTTTATCCCTCTTACCAACCAGTACATCATTCAAGAAGAAGAACTTGGGTATGTGGCAAGCAGGCAGGGAAGTAAAAAACTCCTTTGCCAGGCAGGACGTCCAGCCACACATTTCGATTGTCCCGAATGGCTGGTGAGTGATGTGCGCTGGATTCTTATATTTGTGGGGCAAAGCTAGTTTTATGCAGCAAGAGGGCCCATGCGGATAATCGGCCAATGTGTATTCAGTATTTCAGTTCGCGTAGCTTCCCCACTAACCCCCATGATTTCCACTGGCGAACACAAGACGGTTCCGAAAGACCTGAGGAGGTGCGATTCATGAGGAGACATGCCAGTAGAGCAGAGAGAACAGGTGCTGTGGCTGATTCGACACAAAGATCAGGTGGCAGCGTGAAAACAGGATGTTACAAAACTGCGAACAACAAACGAGCGCCGATACAAGTGCACGGTGTCGAAACAGCACCCACCAAAAAAGCAGGCGACGCGGCAATAACGCCTAAGTATGCGACGTTTCCCTGTTGCGACCCTTACGTCGGCGACGCACCACTCGTTTCGCAAGCATTTCAGCAACACAGTTTCGAGTCAAATATATTTTCATTGGGTCCAGCAACGAAAACGCGGTTCGTGCAGAAGATGGACTCGCTTCAGAGAACCGGCGCACGAGCGAATCTACGTTCGACGGCGGAGCGGCTTCGAGGCACGCGAGGCTTTGATACCTTCGTACTGCTTTATCATGGAAGCCTTGCCCTCGGCCGCCGCCCCCTTCGGCTCGTGCGCAAGCCCGCCCTTGTCCCCTTGGTATTCGCAACCCCAGCGTCTCGCTTCATCGACTGGTGCCATGGACGCTCTTCGTATTCGCCTAGATGTCCTGCGAGCGACCGTCTCCGGGACCATGACAGTCCTCGACGCCTTGCTGCGGAGCCAGGCAGCAACGGCCCTTGATAGACAAAATGCCCTCGACCTCATCTTGCATGACCAGGTGAGCCTTCACCTACTCGATGCTCAAGTTCAGGAGAACCTGAAGGATGAAGAATTTGATGCTGACGTTTTGGAAGCGATCGATTTCGACGAGCGTATGTGCGCCATACGAACGCGTGTACGCTTCTCCGCGAGCCAAGACTATTCCGCAAGCCCCGTCCTTCAACCTCAGGCGGCCCTGTTCACCACCCGTATCGCAACCTCGACTATTTTCTTGCTTCCCGAGGAGGCCCGGCGGACATCGGTCCCGGGTGACGTGCCGCCTGTTCGGGAAATGACTGGTGCGCGGGTAGAACAGGAACATGACGACAAAGAGGGCGCTGCGCCTTACAACAATGCCAAGGAAGACCCGAAGGGGTTCAGCCCGGGAGAGCGGCTCCTGCGACCGCCCAAACCTGGTGTTTCCGCAATCGCCGTTATGCGGAAGTCTCAAGGACACTCCACCGGCCTCGGCGTCGCTGACGCGACTATAGTCTTGGAAACAGCTCCACGACCCTGCCTTGACTCTAGCTTCGCAGACAAGACTTCTGCTTTGGAGATGTCTCAGTGGCCTCCGACGGACGCTGGTGTCACAGACACAAGTCTCACTTTGGAGACGTCAATACAGATGTTCCACAATCCTCACATCGATGACTCGACTTCCGCTCCGGACACGTGTGACCGGCCCTGCCATAAACTTGGAATCACTGATTCGACTCCCGCTGTGGAGGCGTCCCTGCGGCCCTGTTGCGACCATGTCGTTCGCGATGCAGCTCTCGTTTCTGCAACATTTCAGGAGCTCTGCTACGATTGGAAGAAAGTATTGTTGGATCCGGCAACAAAAACACGATTCGTTGGGAAGGTGGACTCGCATAAGGGGATAACGAAGACCCTGCTTCTCCGGCACTCCGTGAGCGAGCTTCGACACCGGAAACGAGCTCCGGCCGCACTCGCCACGCCCGGTGGCGACGCATTCCCGTGTGGAAGCAGAACAAATGCTTGGGTTTGGGCCACCCCATCTTCAGCAAGCACAAGTCGACGCTGGATGCTCCTTTCTACAGTGTTTGTAGGTCCGAAAAGGGGGAAATCTCATGGTTCGCAGAGACAACGGATGTGCTGCTGGAACTCACCGATTGCTCCATAGAAGCAGTATCAGACATGTGACGCAAGGACAATGCCCCTACGCACGCCGCATGATCTCTGCAAGTTTGACCGTCCGTATCAGCTGTTCCCTTTCGATCCCGGCGGCTGCCTTCTGGTTAAAAACCTTGAGCATGGTCTTTTTTTTCGGGGGACCATATGAACACTCGCAGTATTCACTTTTAGCCCTAAGTAACTTTGACCCAGCAAACCAGCAAGCGCTCGTTGCCCGTCACGCTGGCTATAGACATGTACCGAGATAAACGGCACGGAGACATCCAGCCAAATGCTCCACTGAATCCCCCAGCCTGCCTACAAGCATCGCTACTCTGGAATTATGCGCCGACGGAAGTCGAACAACTGGTCGTAGTGAGGCCTAGACTTCCCGTGCAGCTGCCAGCTAGCTCCCGACCAAGTTGGCGGCGGCGGGAGTATTTTAAGAAATAAAGATGCACAGGCAGGGGGCGACAGTAGGAGAAGAGGAAGAGGGTATCGGAGGTGGGCACTGCCTCGCTAATCGACTCGATCACCACATCGGAAGCCAGATGCTGGTCCTCTTTCGCTACAAAAGCAACATCATTTTCTGGGAGTCGTACATGGGCCCTTATTTACATTTTTATCGTGTGTAAAAACAATTGGTTAATTAATTATTAGGTTTAATGCACCGACGCTACACAGGAACTGGGGATCTTCAAGGTGCGCAGAAATCTCCAACACACACGCCTTTTCGCTTTTCTGCTTCGTCAGAAAAGCGGTCACTACAGCCGGGAATCAAACCCCCGTCCTTGGGCGCAGCCGCACAAACGCCTTAGCCACGGCCGCCGCATCGGGTGTGTACAAAGAATGTACAGTGCCCAAAATTCTCTTTAAGGTCTCTCTTCACGTTGCGTTACTCTGTCTGGGAGAAATGTTCCGATCTCGGGACTTGCGGAGAACGCAGCTTACGCCTGGTAAAACTGGTGAACATATGCGACGAGCTATGACGCAAAGATAAGAAGCTCCGATTTTAACGTTTTTCTATTCCCTAAGGGCTCTTTTTCTTATCATAAATAGTTTGTGATACTCTCTATCACAGCAAAAAACATGACCAATTTTTGTTTCTGAGGTACTTGCCTCAAAGGGAAGCTGAAGCGCTTTCCAAAAAAATTGAGTTAAAGGCACTTTTATATAGTTTCTACCACATTGAATTTTATCGTACATAAGCCCGACCGGCATTTATTTGAAAGACGCGCGCTTTTCGTCTTTGACGCCTCTGATTCATTGCTCCCGTCATGACGTCAAAGCAGGACACCCTTCGGCCGCGCGGGTTGTCGGAAGCATTGGGAACGATCGCACGCAGCGGCGCTTGCCTTTTCGGCAATTCAGCTTGCAGTTTAATGTGCGCACATGAGTGCAAGTTTATTTTCTAACTTCCCGTGATGTTGGTTCAAGTAGCTTGGTGCTTAAATTTGCTTTACACTACCGAAAACCCCAAAGCAGTGACTGTGGTGTCGGCTAGAAGGTTTCGTCAAAATATCTCTTAATTAGGCAACCAGCATAGGGGGTTTCTATTCCCTGTGTTAATATTAGGCAGTGTCTGAACTGCTTGTTACTATATACGAAACCATTTATGTCCAAGATTAGGTGGCGTTTTATAAACAATGAACCAGCAAAAAGCACGTACGTGACTGCACGAAAAATAGCGTTCATGCGCTGTAAACATATATGCGAGACATATGTTTCCGCTACACGCATAAACCAACAAGCGGGATCTGCTCCCGAATTCCCTTTGTTCGTTGTTCGCCCACCCCACCCCCCTTACTCATCCACATACACACACCCAATCGCGCGTGCGCATGTGTTTTGGGCAGCGGCACTAAGCGCCTCCGCGATCGCTAGCTGCACTTCGATGAGTGGCGTCTTACTGCTTCACTTGCATTTATTCTGAAAACACTGTAGCATACTTGCGCTTCCGCAGCCTTATCGGCTTGATTTTCGCGTGTGCGTTGTGGATTCTGCTGCAATGTTACAGCCACCTCGTTATAATTAACAGACCAGTCGGACAAGGCAGTTACGTTCTACTTACGTTACTTTAGGTAACAATCACCGAACGTTTGTGATAATGAATCGTTGGCCTGTTTCAGCATTTCTAGATTTAAGCATTTACTGCGCTAGTCGGACAAAGGCCGTACATTTACTCTTCGCTCCTACTTTTTTTAGTCTCATCATTATATATATCAACGACTATTGCTGGAGCACAGTTGAGGTTCAGCGGCAACAAGTGCTTGCCAGGTTATGATATCCAGCCACACGGAATCTTGGGCAAGGAATTAGGCCCCCGCAGTCAACACAGAAATATGCTGGGGGGGTGGTTCGGAGCGAGTTTTTTTTTTCGTTCCAGACAAATATTACCTTATCGTGGCCTTTATACTTGCAAAATAAGTAATTTGGTGGTCTTGGTTCTTTTACTCTGTAGTAATAGTGTTTATCTATTAGCCGGGAGAGAACTTCTATCAAGATTGGCCCGTTGCTTTATTTTTGCCAAAAATAAGGTTTTTGAACACTGTTCTAAGCCCATAGGGAAAGAAAACCGGCAGGTGTAATGAAACCGATATTTCCTGACCAAATGTGACTTTGTTTATGAAACACAACAAAACATCCCGGGATAAAGTACAGCAGCATTCACCATCCTTCCTAAATACAGCATATAATGTGAACATACATGTCCGGCGCATCAAAAAACAAATAAAAATAGAAAAAAAAACGCATTGGAGCGTTTTACAAATTATCTAACGTATTAATATATTCTCTGTCATGAAGTACAGCCACCTCGACTGTCGCTTCGATATGTTATGAAACATCCCGGCGTGGTATTATCCTGCTTAGGAATGCGGCATGGTAACGTATCCCTCGATTGGCGTTCGTGCATACTTTTTGAACACGAAAATTGTAAAAATAAGTGCTATCCACATCAAAAACAACAACAAGTATCCACAACAAAAACAACAACAGGTATCGTTCTTCCTGTGGCGAGCCTCTACAGGAAACACGGCGAAAAGAGCATGGCCGAGGCGGCCGATCCGGCCCGAAGTCCAGGTATGACGTTTTCCGGCCGGTTTTCGCCTGCGCTCTTCGGTCTTCCGGCATCGAGCGGCGAGATGGGGGCGGAGCATCGGGCCACATTTGTTTGCGTATTGCGCCGCTTCTATTGCATTTATTGGGAGAATAGTTCGTACACAGGAACTATTCAATGTGTACTTGCTGCTAGTCAACTTTTCTTTCAATTCTAAAACCGCTTCACCTTCCATTTAGGTTAACATTCATTTTCTTTCTTTTTTTACCATAATAAGGTAGATGTATTTACGTTGATACTTTAAGGTTTTTGATAACGTGTGCCCTTCAAGTATAGCTTACGCATTTGAGGTACTGCGTTCGAACAGCCGGAGAACTGGAAATTTGTGCACAATTTTTATGAGGTTAAGTACATACCGCGCAATAGCTAGTTGCCTGCTTATGGATGTCAAGTCCCAGTGTGCATATTTTGTTTTCCAAAAAAAATGCTCTATATATCAAATCGTCTAAGGTCCGGCGACGCCCAATCTCTCCACAAAAGATGGTGCCCGAAAATTTTGAGGCCACGCCAAGTGGCTTTCCAAGGCGGCGCAAGTTCTCCTGTATTGTATTTTCTCTGTTGTACCATTACCGCCGGCATCGTTGCCCAATGTCAGCAATGCTGGAATCAGCGTGCCATGTTTGTCCAGCCCCAAGACAGCCAAGCGTGTTTGGGGAACGTGCCTGTAAAATCGGCACTGACACCACCAGGCATCCGAGAGATATTCTTAACTTTGTGTGGCTGCGCCTGGATGTTATTGAGTAAACGTCCGGCGTTCACCATCATGACCTCATATTATGACAAGAAGGTTCGACGGACGATTCGGCATCAAATAATATCAATCTTGCGGTGGCGCGCGGCTTCGCACACGTAGTGCCGGAGCACCAAACAGTAAAGTCATTGGAACTACCCGACACAGGTTCGCTCGGCTGCTGAAACCAGGCTCCCCGCGAATCGGCCGGGCGGACACTCGCCCTGCTCTCCAACGGCTGGACACAAACATGCCCGGGCCTAACAAAGGGGCACCGATATGTCACCTCCCCCCACATCGGAGAGTCATCTGATGGAATACCTTCGCGGACATTCGCCAATGTCAAACAGCTACCAGTGGAGGGTTCTTATTGGAGAATTTAAACTGCTGCAGGCCAAAACGAATCCCAGGGGCTATAGGAGCCAAAGCCACGTGAAGGGAAATCGACGACGAAGACTATCAGCTGAGACGTGCTTCCACAAATATTTTAGCACACTATCTCCCCTCTTCCCTTTATACGACCCGACTATGTATTACACTTGTACATGTTGTCCATAAATCCATAACTTCGTTCCGGTTCAGTTATGCTTTAATTGTATCACGTACCGGCCCTTTCCTCTATAACAAATCATGTCGGTACTACAACACAACAATTTAGTACAATAAAGAAATTTTTTCGGAAAGTTGGTTCATTTTGGAAGGGAGGCTATGCGCAGTGAAGACGAGGACTGTGACCTGGCGAGAGAGGCACTAGTGTCAACTATTCGCAGTCAATAGAAGCTCCTGCATCGTCTCGTCACCATCCTCGTCTTTCTTATAAACTTTTTTTGCAGAAGAGAATGCGCTTGGTTCTTGGACGTGCGTATCCTAGACGATACCTATCAACATTGATGTCTTGGTGCTGGTAAAACATGGCAATGAATTGTTATTTATGTCAACATGTTGGATGTAGTTGAGTGGCATAAAAACAACATAAATTCAGTATTGGTACCTTTCATTCGTAGAATAATGTGGCGGTTACAAGGTTTAAAATTGATCAGATATATGTTAAGCCGACATTGTTGTGCAGCATAAGTTTTGTATCCTTGTAAGATGTCGGGCTGTCTTCATGTAACGTATGTTACGAGTGATAACACACTTTGGGTTATTCGTTGATCATGAGTTAAAGTGTAAGCGGCCAAGAATGAGTGTATGGGAAAGCCTTGATAGTAGGTTTTGGCTGAAGTAAGAAATACCGTTCATTTGGACCGCTTAAAACTAGTTGGCTAGAAACTGTAAATGAATTTGAAAGGTGGGTTAAATTTGCCAACGCAATCAAGGTTTTCAAAGAAAAATAGGTGAACAATGGCGTAAAAGGATGTAGGTATCAGGATTAAAATGGCCGTAGCCATTATATTAGGCCATGATTATTCTACTGAAATAATTAGTGGAACAGCAGGAGAGTAAGTTTGCCGAAATGCTAACAGCTGAGGAAATGATAGCCTACATTTTGTCAAATAAATATTTGTTTAAAAATAACTTTTCGGTTACTTTGCTAACAAACAAGGAATAGCAACCCGAAGATATCTACGAATGCATTCACTGACACCTTTTTGGAGACAGGAATAGTTTTTCTTATTCTTATTTTCTAGGGAATAAACCAGGTCCAAAGATTTTCTTACGGATATTACCCATATTACGCAATACTTCCTTGGCTGTCAGCTTCCTTTTGGGGAGTTACATGGTGCCACTACCGGCTCCACTAGCTTTAATAAGAACCATGATTACCAGGCATACTTCATCTGACAATGATGGCCGCAGGTAGAAGTAGTGAGCACAGAGCGACAAACGGGACAATGAAGGGGTCGCTCGTAAATTCTCGGTGGCGGTAGAATGTTTGACAAGAACATGGACGATATCACCACGGCCAGTGAATTTTTGGCATTTTAGTCACTTGGATTACCACGTGGGTACGCGAGAACTGCTTGTGGGGGTGCGGTCTGCAATACTCACAGAAGATCTAGTACGTAAGTACTGTACAGTGCGCTGCCACCCTCTTCTTCACGCATGGTCATCTGTGAAGATGCTGATGCTCCATTAGATCGCCCGGAAAGAAATGATTACATTCAAATGACAGTGCAAAAATACAGCGTGTAAAAAATGAGGATCCTGTGAGAAATTACCTCGACCAAATGGTTCGAGGACCTGAATTTGTCACAACGTGATGCAAGAAGATATTGAATAAGCAACTTCAGTGAATAAATTTTATGAATAATGGCTGGAACACCCCGGCATCCTACCTGATAAACCAGAATGACGAAGTGACATAGCACGGTTCTGATGCTGTTATGGCTTGCGTTGTGCCGCCGCAAGCGCCACTTCGTTCTTTGCAATAAAATCGGTGTTCCAAAAACGGGAATACTCAGCCTGCTTGATTAATTCGTCTGGGTTTTTAGGGACATTTCATTTTGAACCTCCAGTGATGCTCGTTGATGGTTTTGATGCGTTTGTCCACACGGCTGACTTTCAAACCAACAGGTAACCTGCAGTGAATAAGCGGTGGATTTGCTGTAGTATGTGTGCAGCCATAAGTTGTTCGAGTGCTAACTGTGGCGCCGACGGATATCTGGGCTGGATTAACCTGTATGGTCATAAACCAAAATGTCGTGCCCACACGGGCTCTGAATGTGACGGTAATATCACCCCTCTCTAACGTTATTGTTTCTAAGACGTATGCACATTATAAGCAATAATCATTTCTACAAAAGTTATATAGTATTTGTCAAAGCAATGCAATGTTTGTACCTAAAACACTTCGCAAATTAGGTTTCCCTTTGCATATATTTTTCACGTATTTGCACTACACTAAGGTTTTTTTTAATTTAAATTTCATTTTTTGTTCTTTTTTTAATTTTTTTATGTATTTTTTTGCTTAAAACAATTTTTAGTGTATATTCGTCGTTAACAATTACAGTGCACCATCACGTCACGCACGTAGTATTTTTAAAAAAAGAAAAGTTTTTTTTTTGCAGAGTAGGGTGTTTGGATTGATGTGGGTATAACACAAATGTGTAAATTGATATCTGAAGGTGTTTATGTGGCCCTACAAACATTCTGGCTCAACAGGCGCTGTTCTCTTCTAGGTGCACCCAACGTAAGGTTGAACAGTGCATTTTACATTATGTAAGTTCGTACATGCTAAGTTGCCCCATCGCGGAATAAGTGGTAGTACAAATCTGCAAAGTCATTGGTTGAAAGAATAGAATTCAAAGGTTTACGACAGCAAAACACCGCGGTGTGTCGTTTTTTAAGGCTGAACTCTTTTAAATGCAGAGCATTTCAGTAACTTACGATGTCACCCGCGTTGACGTCCGTAGTCGTAGTCCGCACCCCTCCCCCTACACTATATAAAAGAAAATACTATCCGGCGCCAGGTTTCGATCCCTCGACCCTGCGGGCGGAACGCAATGTACATGGGGCTCTACCCACTGCGCCACAAAGCCGACACAGAATGGGACGCTACGAACGCGCCTTATATCGTTGGCTCATTCAAATTACTGCTGACGAGCGCTCTCTCGTCAGCAGTTGCCACAAGTGCAACAACATCAACGTAACGCAAACTACTTAACGTCGTGCGCCCCCGGAAATGCTCTGTATTTGATCGTGCCCCTCGCGAGGGGGATGTTTCGCACTTGATCGCACTTCCACTGCTCTTGGTAAGTTTTTCCAACAGTCTTCTTTAATTATTTGTTCTCATGAATATACACATGTTATTGCGAAAAATTGTCTACGATGTTGTAGTCAGCAACTTTACTATGTCCTGCATCCTGCAAATATATATAGGAAGGATAAGAGTTGGATGGAACCAAAAATACCGTTCTACTGAACCAGTTATCGGGGGGGGGTAAACTAAATTTCTCGCAAGGAACTGCCATAAACTCAAGAGCCGCAATAACGTCGCATCCTTGAGAGCACATAACCCGCTTAAAATTAGAGGCAGAAAATAATAAAAAAAAACAGTGAAAACAACATTACGTTGGCTTAGAGTAAGTACTCGTCACATTCCGTACACTAAAGAGGAGTATTGGCCAAGGGCATCATGATCGTACCGAGAAAAAATCCTCGGCCATCACCAGTAACATGAAACCTGGGGAGGAGCGAGACATGCAGGGTATGAGTGCACTCTTGGCGCCGTGGCATTTTTGCCAACTGAGATGAAACCGATGGGGGTGCAGGTATACGGCTTTGCTTGAAGCACGAAGCGGTCTAGTGCGAGTGTTGGGGAAAGAAGCGGCCATCTGTGTTCTTTTAGTAATGAGTGAGTGATAAGTTTTAATAAATATACGAGAGGCCATGAGGCCCTTAGGGGAAGTGAGGGTGGGGAGGGGAGAGAAAAGGACAGGGAACACCTCAGACAACATATATTAGCATTACCCACCTATTACCAAAATGGACACTTCACTCAGTCAGTGGCACCAAAATGCAGTTTGCCCTGTTGACATTGGTCGTGGCTGGGCGCGGTCAGTCCGGGACAGTCTCTCAGACCAGACCACTACACCATTTGTCACGCTCCTTCCGAAGCAGGACTCTCCGCCTCGCATAAACCAGAGCGTGGTATAGGGGAAAAAAATCAAGTTCTTAGGGATTTAATAATTTGTCATAAGAGGGCATATATTGCCCCTAAAACAATGACATTCCAGCAATGTATCCAATGTAGACTTGAAGGAGACTAGGAAGATCAGTGGAAGCTTGTTCGTTGTAAGCGGGCTTTTCCCCATTGCGTGTTGCATGGTAAAGTATGGGAGTAAGGTTACAGAAGACCCCTGTAACTCTTGTGTTATCGACAGTATTCGAAAATGAATATGGCAATGAGCCGCTAAGACGACTATCGTTACACCGAGTTTTATTTACTTGTCATTATTAATTACTTCACAGTGAAGTTGTGAACGTTACAGAACTGCCGTCTGCAGTCAATACAGGGTCATCTGTGGAGGTAGACTGTGGTCAAAAATCTGCCGTAAATGTTGTTCTACCAGACCTCTACGGAAAGAAATTACATAACAATAGCCTGCTACTAAAACTGCGGACTAGAGCTCTGCTGATAATCCCTATGCACACTGTAGAAGGGCACTGAATTTTTTGGAGATCAGCTATCAGCCGAACACTTATAAAGTTTTGTTTGCGTACTAGAGTATATGTGCAGCCTAAGAGTAAGCGATACCAAAGTAGGTGCTGAAGGTTACATATGCAAAGTTTTCTGACAAGTTGACAGTAGGGTGTCGTAACCTTCATACATGGACCACGAATAAAGTTTATACCAGGAGTGGCCGGTCATACTTTGTGGCGGATGCTGTGCTCGATGCTAAACACAATATAGCATACATTGCTTTAAAAATTCATCTCCATTTCACTATAGAACGGTGGAATACAAGCGGAGCAGTTCGTGTGAGACCATGGTAACTGGAATGAGGATACCGCAAAACTGCAAGCGCTGACACTCCGAGCAAGCGACGTCGAATCGGTTGGCCTCGTGCTGCTGCACAAACAGCTGTGTCGCGCCGGAGCAGAGTTCAGCGGGATTGTTGTCACCCCGACATGTCCAGATTTCCGCATCCCCCTATTAGGAGGGCCTACAGTCATTGCGCTTAAGCTTACCGCCCTAGGCCTGATCGTCATTGGTGGTGTTCTTCGGTCGTCTTTGCAACCGCCGTTATGGTGCACGCCGGCGCTCTTCGCAGGTCCGCTGTCTTTCCCGCTGCACAACAACGCGCGCCGTGCCCACAGTTCTGCCCGAAAGAACTAGGCTGACGCCTACAGGCCAAGTATGACGTCACAATAGAGATTCCCGCACATTTGCGGGCGCACTTCTGGCGAGAGAGGGTCGGACAAAAAGGGCGCGCCGACAACACCAGAGAACAAGGCGTATGCATAGCCTCGGCATATGCAGGGAACAGGGCCTCAGTGCTGAGAAAGCGAGCGGCTTTCTAACACGAAAGTGTTTCATGCCAGGGTACACCAAGATCTGACTGACGTAAAATCCGTCACTGGAATGACATCGCCAGAAAACTCGAGCCGGGTGCTCCGTTGCGCAACGGGAGGTTCCAGGCGCTACCGACTCCACTGCAAGATGAAGCGTATACAGCAGTATGAACGCGCAATATATCTTTCCTATAACCTCCTCCATTTCGATGGTTCTGCCGCCTAAGAGAGGTGAAGTGAGTGGTGCATCACGATGCTAATGACCGCCGACAGTTGGCGCCAGGTTAACTCATTCCAACGCAACCGTCTGCCGCACACTCCACGGAGCGGGAACGCAGTGGTTGCACATTTGCGAAAGCGACGCGGCAGCACGTTGTTGCTCTCCAAGCACAACCATAAGACAGCCCCGCAAATCATGCTCTTTCGCTGCAGCGGACCGTGAGTTCACCAAACGATTCGGTGGGAACCCGTTCGGTTTTGTTCGCAGGGTTTGCGAGCGCGTGTGGTTTCATTCGTGTTTACGCAGTGCTCCAGCGCGTGCAATCCAGTGTCTAATGTTGATAAGTCTGACGGTTCCATACCGAGGAAATGTAAATAGCGATGTACAAGTTCATATCTATGCAGAATAAACATTCATCTGATCCTGCGAAGGCACATCTCACTTTTGTGTTTTACCGATTCCTATGAAGGAGGGATAAACCATATTTTATTTGCACTACGGAGAAAAAAAAACCCGCGTCTAGCGGAAACCAGGTCCTATGTAAAATAACAATTTGCCGATTCTGGGCGGCCGTTCTCCGAGGAGAAAATCCTGGCAATCTGGCTTTCACCGTCATCCACGCACAAGGCCACAAAAGCGCTCCTGTGCTTCCTAAAAGCAACGAACTTGCACAGCAGACTGTAGCCCTAGGGACTGCTCTGTGAAGTCAATGAACTCTATCGCCTATAGCAGTGGTTCTGAAATGGGGTTCCGCGGACCCCAGGGGGTCCGCGAGAGCATTTTAGGGGTCCGCGAAGCTTCCCACAAAACGTTTCCCCCGCCATTTTTTTCTCGATTTTCCCAGCATTTTCTTGCAATGCAAAAAGGTGGCTCCGCCGCATTACTTGTACGTTGAGCTTCTCCGCGTAGCACATATTTTAACATCTGATTTGTGCACAACACGCCAGCTATGAGAAGACAGAAAACAGACCCACAAACAGCAGCATACGTGTGCCTAGAAGACTTATAGCTTCCAGTACAACTTGTTTCACAATATGGACCCGATCAACTTACGCTCCATCGTGGGGTCCCCCATCCATACCGCAAGCCCGAAAGGGGTCCCCGGGGCAGTCATGGCTGAGAACCACTGGCCTATAGCATCGTGATGCTGGCCACACCTCTTTACGCTCTCTCTTTACCTTCCCCTTCTTTTACTGCTCTTCATCTTTTTTTTCCCTTAGCTCCTTTTACCCACGTGTAGGATAGCAAACTAGGCCACACCCTGGGGTACATTCCTGCCTTTCCTTTACCTCTACTCCTTCCTTCCTTGCCCAATATTTACTCGACTCTACGTTCACAGAAAAGTCAGTGTCAAACCGAGCACGGTAGGATTACTAAGCTTCCCAACTCCAATTCGGAAAGGGACAGCAGTGCTCGCGCTCTGCTAGAAGGCGCAGAAGACCCCACCCAGACATCATGATTAAAACTATGCTGAAAAGGAACTCCAACCAAACAGGCATGACCTCTAGAAGGTCATATCAGTGGGCAACTTGTAACCCCTTCGGTGTTCTTGGTATTTTTGTGCTCTCTCGCTACTCGAACACTATTTGTGGACACATGTGGCCCGGTCAAGTCAGACAGTGTGAGGAAGGCATGTCGCCCAAATTCCCATTGTTTTTTTTTCATTGCCCAAAGTGCCATTGAATATCCTGCCATTGACCAAGCTGCCATTTTTTGTGCTCATTTGTCTCTAGTGTTGAAATGAAGTGATTGCTACTACAGGTAACCTGTGAACCCTTGTTCATTTTAAATGTGCGCGAATAAATTGAGGGCTGCATCATTGCGCCTCAATGAGCAGTGCACCGAGAATCCTCACAGTGCAGGGGAAGGTACAGAAACTTTTATGCGATTGTTCTTGCACGCTTCCGTTAGAGCAATGCTCGGTGTTTTATTTTGTATATATCCGTTTGTGAAATGTCGAGAGTTTCAATACACTTCTCAAACTGTCATCTCATCGCAACGTTGACCATTCTCGTCATTGGCCTCTCGGAAATGGAATAGAACGTAGGGTAAGACGTGCTAATTGAGAAGGAATCAACAAGCAAAAACATTACGCATTATACAAAAATAAAATGGACATTCGTAATGACGCACAAACAAGAATATCGCATCTTGACACGTACATTTTCTTTTCACATAGGCCTAACATAGTTAGCACGAGTGCTCGACTGATCGGGTGTTTGTTAAATATACTAATGCCGACTGGTGAAACATAACAGACGGTCACAATGAAACTCACAAAAGTTGAGCGTGTGCTATCGCAGTCAAAAGGCGGTGCTTTAAATAACGCTGTCTTTATAGGAACTTCGGCTGTACACTCACAATTCGGTTGTACACTCACAAGCCACAAAATATCTAAATATTCACGTTCGCCATCCGCTTCACAGTTTGGGATGACTTTTACCCATCAAGCCAAACAACATTCGCTTGCTGACAGACGAGAGTTACTGTTAGTTTACGAAGTGGCCACGACTTCGATAAATTGTAATGTCCTGTTGCCATTTTTTATATAGTGGTTTTGCAACCATTTGTTATCGATATGATGCCGGTTTGAAATGTGTCTTTTTTTCTAGTGGGCATGGCCAGAGTTGCATGGTCGCTATTCTTTACGCCGCTTCAGAATTCAGGGAGGAAGCGGTATGCCATAATGTTTTACCTAATCAGAGAAAACGTTTTCATTCTACAAAGCACCAGCCTACGTAGCTATCGGTAAAGTTACGTCTGGCAATCTCGAATTAATACCAGTAATTAATCATTAACGGTGACTTTAGCTGGTCGGTGTGCGGTAGCGGTTTGGCCAGAGGGTGAAAATTAAGACATACTGCTGTAGTTGATTTTACTGAGGCGCGGGAAACTGTTACTCGGGCTAGTTAGTGGCCAGATGCGGTTTTGCGGGTTGGATCAAAGTCAAGCACGATTACATTGAGAGACGGACGACGAGCGTGAAGCCTAAGACTTACCTTAAGCCTGTCAGAACCACGTGACATTTGTGCGAGAGGTTCAAACAGGATTCGCAACAACATACTCGGCGGCTCTGACGCGGTGCGAGGTAACGGTGGAGTAGTGCGACCGCCGCTGCTTTCGCTCAACACGCGATCCCTTCCTGAGACACAGCAGCTATGCACCTTGACCGACAAGACTACGGTTCGCGCTCCGCTACAAATTTCGCTTTGGGGAGTATCGTAATCGTGCGGCGTTTTTTTACGTTCTAAATATTTTCAAAGGCTTTAAGAAGGTATTTTCTTAGTAGTCACTGCAAGGGCTTGAATCCTTGCCCAAATATTTCGAAAAAGCAGATTGTAACTATTCCGTCATGATGTCATTTGCAGACCTTCTGTACACTACTTTTCCTGAAATGTTGATGCGTACCAAATTCTTCTTTTAAAAGCGAAGCTTTTTCAACTTGAGTTCCAGCAGTGCCCAGCGTGATAAAAAAAATTCCGCAGCAAACTGGAGAGCGGGAAGATGATAGTCTAAGAATTATGACGCCAAGTGGAGGGTCGACAAGAAGCAGAGAAGCAGCACTGGGGAGTGAGCGTGGCGCCGCAGATGTTAGGGTGGTGACTTTTGCCTCGACGATTAGCTGCGATTAGTGATGACGTAAGCTCCGTCCGACGTGCAGGTGTTCTAGTTAGGACAGATGGTGTGCACTCCCCGGCATCAGTGTGCGATTTACGGATAATCCAAGTTGAAGCGAGTGAGCACTTCCAGCTCCTCTGTTTGTTACCTCTCCGCCTCTCAGTTGCGAAGGTGGCCGATTTTTTATGCACTTTTTTGGCGTGCAGAACGGGCGTTCTGATCTAAAGTTTCTGTATTGGCTCTAAGGAAAGAGCGAATACCGACTTTTCGGGTAATTTCAAGATTTGCGTTGTCTTGTAAGTGCTGTTCGGCCATACCACCACCGCTACGTCCGAGCGACAATTTCCGGAGTATGATTCGAGTTGGTTCATGTTTATGAAAAGACGGAACAGCAAGAACGAAACAGTACCGAGAAATAGAAACACGCAAGCCCGAGCCCGTTTGTGTCCTACGTGTTGCGATTCCTTGGTCGTGTTACGACGAAGACGTTTCCTTCTATGACGACGTTTCCTTCCCTCCAGAAAATACCGGAAGCAGGCTCATTTGGGAGGCAATCGCCTCCAAGCAAACCACGTTACGTCGTGCAGGTATCCCGGAGACGTCAGCAATCGACATTGCAGATGTCCAGGAGACGTACCGTTAGGGTCAGAGTTACATATATTCAACGTTCCTACAACTGCAAAAAACTCATCCAAATCACACAAAGGAATATGTACAATAGACGTCTCATGGTACTTTTATATGCTGTTTACGGGACGTTATCTCAGTGGTATGTCTTATGGATATTGTAGTGGTATGCATGCAAGACGTATATAGATGTCTGTTCTACATTGGTCTTCTGTCTTTGGCACAAGCATTAGTTTTTTTATATTCGTGACTTGTGTGCGTTAGTATGATATTGTTGAGATGAACCTGTATGCCTAAAATTTACATTCGTTATACATTATTTGGAAATTTGGCCAGCCCCCTTTCCAAGGTTGCCTACGTCTTGTGGGCATTTATACTTCAAATACATGTCTTACTAGCTATTCAGCACTGTTTGCTGTTACTTGTCACCTGGTTTCAAGATTAATGTGTTTCCACTTTTGAAGTGCTGCATACTGCATGAAGTCTCATATGTGAAGTGCCAAGCTGAAAACACACTCTTGCAGAAGCACACGAAGCACAGCTCTAAACAAGAAATGTCGCCTCGAAAACAAGAGGCAGTAAGTAACAGCAAACCAGTCCTGATCAGCACAAGCGCACTGGACACTAAGGCAACCACAGTAGCGTCATCGAATTGTACCATACAGCACGGCTGTACAGGCCTTCTGCAAATAAATTATCACAGAAACAACTTAAAAATTAAACTAATCAAAATGACAGTCTCCCATCCTATCTGTAAGTACCTGCAGCTGGGTAGTAAGAACGCTTTCAAAGTACACATAAAACACAAAAGAGTTCAGGTAAAACAGTTTATATTCAATTCAAAATTATGTCGTATGCTTTCGCAACACAAATACTTTAATTTTCATTCCTATCTGCCCTGGCCCACAGGGTACACATTGTACAATCACAAGAATAGTACAAATATTCATGACTATAAATAAGACACACACAGCAGAAAGGTTGACGAAAAATAGGAAGAAAAGCAAACATGTAAACACAGGGTACAAGCACAAGATAGTTATGCAACTTGAAATATCGCACATTAAAATAATTTGGTGAAAAACAACGCAAGAAAAGTGTGAAAACAAAGAAATGACTGAATTGTGGTTATAAAACACATCACATTTACGAAACTAAATAATTCACATGTAGTGAAAAGTTTGTGGAACAATAAAACAAAAGCACCTAGGAAACACAGAACTGGTGTTGAGTGGTGGTTGTGAGTGCCATACAAATTTAAGCTAGTTACAACAAACCAACACCTAGGGAAATGGTTATGATCTATAGAAAAGGTATGTATAAAGAAATGACGGTACGGCGGTTACAAGAGCAGTAGAAATTTACTTGATGAAATGATTCACACTTAGTGAAATGGCAGGACAACAATAAAACAACAAAACACTTTAGAAACAACTTAACGAATTCTGGTTAGAAAACAAAAAGTTACACTATTTCAATATTTCACACAAAGTGATATGATTTGGGAACAAACGAAAAAACGGGGAACACGGAAATGATTGATATTAGTTACAAGAAGACTGATTTACATGACTACGTGATTCACACCAAGTGATACGCTCAAAGAACAATAACACAAAATGAAAACGCATGGAAGCACGGAAATGATTCAATGCTGGTTCATTGGTGCATGCCTCCATCATCAGTTATGGTAGGGATTCTTGAACGGTTTGCGTTCTTCGTTGCGGTGCCAGAAACTTCCCAAATAGTTGCAGATCAGATTGGCTGGAAAGTGAGTAAAAATTTCATGGTCCAAAGGCTGAAAGAAATTTAATACCTTTTCCAGCAATAAAAACTAAGAAGCCGCAGGTTGTCGACAAAGCTGATATTTGCACAGGTTGTGACTGACAATAAAAATCTGGGCCCTATACATTGTCTGGTGAAATTATTTGGTGTCTCTAACACGAAGATATCTAGTTACACACAATGCAGGATGCCACTCGCAGGTGGAAAAAACCGTGTTTCTCTTTTTTCCAAACCAGGAGAACTCCTGCGCCAAGTTGACTGTCAACAGTAGCTTGAACACGCGCCTTGTGCAGACTGTTGCAGTAGCACCTCCCTTGCAAGCCAGTTCTTCAATCTAGGCATGGGTAAAGGAAAATCTGTGTTGTTAATACAGCTTTTAAGACTGGTTTAATACAGAATGGCCGCCTACCATTATCCCTGAAAAAGACAGTGTATGACAGCTGCATCTTACCGCTACTCATCTACAGGGCAGAAACTTCCAGGCTCACTAAAAGGGTATAACTTAAATTAAGGACGACTTAGCAGGCTATAGAACACTGGAAGATGGGTGTACAATTCAGGGACAGGAAGAGAGCGCAGTGGATATAATTTAATGTCAGCATTGGCACTACTAAGGCAACCTTAACACTAACTATGACAGCTAATGTGAGGTACCACTATATATAAAAACTATATCTCGTGAATGGGGACTCTGAGGACATTCTAGCCCAGCTACAGGTCCCATCTGAGCTTGCAAAATATTTTTCTGTGTCTATCGTAACCGCTTGGTGGATTGGAGTGATAATATGCACCCGGAGGATGAAGCCATGTCCACAAAATGTGGCAAAAGGAAACATGCACGAACCCGGACAGCGTCACTGCCATGGACGTATACTTCCTGCAGCAGAATGGCGAGGTGGGCTAGTTGGTATATATGCATAACTAAACCTTCAAAAAGCACATCACTGAAAAACTCGTCATGTTGTCCTGTTCGCTTGTCCTGCCAGGCCTACATTTTTAGTTGAAGTATACGTTGTACAGCAGGAAGCATCAAATTAGTGCAAGAAATTTTTACAGCACAATCACATTCCCACATAGTCTAAGTTGCACCAGTCAGCAGCCTGCAACATGTAAGTTATTAGCAAACGACAGGCCAAACACCAGAATCATACTCTGCTTAAACCTGCGAAATCCCAAATGCTGTGTTACTCTGATCACCAAGGTGTGTTACACTATAAATTCACTAAGCTGAAAATTCCACAAGTGACAGAAATTTAACAGCCATTTTTGAATATTTTTACTAGGTTCTGAATGGTTAATTTACGTTTGCGATGCTGCAGTAAGAGTACGAAGCACAACCAGCGCTGCTCATACTACTGTACCAGTTACGACATGCGTGTAGTTCTGACGTTACAAATAAATTTGGGTTGCATACACGTTGTTCATTCCAACATTTCACGACCAAACTGAGCGTTCGAAAAGATTGAACACTCAATGGAAACGCGAAAAAAAGGATTCAGATGGCATTTTAATCTAACGCTTTACTCTCGGAATTCACTCGATTTATTATTTTATTTTAATGCTACACTCACGACAATCATTCAATTTATTGTGCACGTTTTTTAACGGAAAACTATTATGACGAAAAAAACGACATCTGCAGAAACGAAACAAAAACCAATATCACGCGTAAACTGCACGGTGTGCGTGTAGCGTATACACGCTTATATTCGCACACGCACTTATATTCGCACTCTCCAGCTTCCTGTATTTCATTTTATATCAAAACATTCGCCTAGCAAAACAGGACAGAACACAAACACTTCACCAAGCACAGGGCTAGAAATTGCGCGAGAATTGATTCTGTTTACAGACGCAGCAGCCAGGTACAAAGGTCTACCGACAAATCTCCGCAGCGCACAAAGTTAGCCCCTCAAATCGTAGGGCTAACTGCTTACGCGTACCGAAGTTCGAGAGCAACTCTGCTACGTTAAAAATATATGCCAAGAAAATAAGGTTTACTAGTACTCACTTACCTCCACTACTTGGCAGTATTTCTTTGTCCGGTAGATAAATCCATGGTACTCAAATGATCGAAATAACAAAAGTTGAAGGCGTGCACACCCGTGCCGCCACCGACCTGAAGCACGCGTATCGATACGGAGTGCAGTTAATAAAATGTCGGACGATCGGACCTGCCGCGCAGCGACTTCCTGTCTCGTGCTCGTCTGAGGGAAAAACTAGTTCCTGAAAGACAGCCACCTTGATAAAACGCGTTGCGAAATAGATGCCCAAGTTATTGGTAAATACATATATTAGTTGCCAATTATATACAAGAAAAGCTTGAGCGTGGGTATTTTTTAAAGAAAACAGTAATCGTACCGATAATCTACATTACGGAATTTAAGGCAATTTCAGGGTCTGCGGTGGAAATACAGTTACCGTGGGGTTGTGGGCGCCGTAATTTTACGGTTTGTTCTGAGGCCACAACCACTTGCAGCGTATTTTCCGCGCTTTCGCGCGTCGACATTGCCCCGCGTTGACGCCGTCGGCAAAATGCACGGCGACGTGAGCTGACGCGGGAGAAGGTGCCGGAGGAGAAAACTTTACTGAACAGGTAGATCGAGCTTCGAAGTGGCCGGGGTTCTCAGTACACGACTCCGTTTGTCGGCCTGCCGTCTTCGCCCTTTCAGCGAGCCAAAGCTGCTTACTTTGGTCCGAGCTGACAAGTTCACTCTCCCACTGCTCCTATGTAGCTAGGCCGATGTCTATGCTGCTCGCCAGATATTAGCGTCGACGCAGCGCCAGAAAGCATGCGAAAGCAGGCGACATTGTCGGGATTCCATGTCTATCTCCTGGTTTGGGGTCATGACGTTCGCAGAAAAGAATCATTTTTTTAACGTGCGGTAATTTGGTGCCTTGAGGCAAATTCCAAGCTATTTCTGTTCTAAAGTGAGCATTCCTCCGTGGCTAGCTTGGCTTTCATCGGGGAGATCGGGGGTTTGGGAAAGCTTTTTGCTAGTAAAATACGGGAGCACTGGCTACATCGCGGGTAGTGTTAGCATGATGTGCTTGTCTGCAAGATCGGTGCGTAACGAACAAAGTTTATCAACACCAGAAATCTAGGGGTGCATGCAATTTCATTCGCGGCTACCGTAGCTTGCATAGGGGGAACGATGAAGCGCGATAGCTTTTCTTGGCTTAAATAAGGGAGCTTTGGTTACATCACTTGCAGTATTAGCCTCGCCTCCAAGATCGGTGCGGAAGAAACAGCGTTAACACTGCCGAACTTTGTCAAATATGACCGAAACGAATCACCCCACAATATTCGTTGGCAGCCTCTGTTAGGTTACGAAATTTTGGGTCCGCGCGTTGTTTTCCGGCGTGGTCGAGTGCATTGGAGCTTAGGTGCTGGTGTTGTGTTTTGAAAGTCTATGGTTCGAATCTTGGCAAAACCTGGCGGATTTTTTTAGTTTTTTTTTTCTAATAAGGGTGTCATCGACTTTTTTTCTCAAGGCAAAAAAGGCAGAGTACCTTGCCGTTTAACCTACAAGTCACGTTTGACGGTAACCTCAGTATCAAGGCAGCCCCGAAATTTGCTTTGCTCACACTTTGAATATGAAGCTGCAGTCGGTGCGTAACATCAAGATTAAATCAAGTAGCAAGTAAAGTTGTGCTAATTGCATCTTTGCTCATCATCCTATCTTATTTTGTTCAGATTTGACGGCAATGACCCCCCCTCCCCCGCCGTACCAAAAAAAAACCTTACAAGGCTCGTTGGCAACGTCTCTTGTAAACGAATTCTGCACTAAGTCCCTGCCTCTTTCCGTGAGGTTCGGTATTGGGCTACTGTTTTGAAGGTCAAAGGTTCAAAGCAATAGTGGTGGATTACAATACTTGCACAAAACCCCTCGTTACAAAACCCTTACAAAACACATACAAAATCCCTCGGTAACTTCAATACAGTACGCCTGCGGAGATTTTGAAAATAAAGTATAGCAGATATAGCTAAAATAAATGTAACTACGATAAACATGCTCGAAGTAAAAAACGGACATACCAGCAACATCTGAACAACGTCAGCAAAATATGTCTAAATTCCGTCCCCAAATGAAGCAGCAGCACCATCGAGAGTAGGTCTTTAGCAAAGTTGAAAGAACGTCCGACATTAAAGGTACACTGAAGTGAATTTTTCAAGCTCCCGTTTTTGCTTGCACTGTGTAGACTGGCTCAAATTAGCACACTTTTCATCGTTTATCCGGTTGACAAATCGGTAATTATTTTACAAAGCGCGAAAGAAGAAAAACTACCATGCCCGGTTTGCGGCGGCCGCACAAACTAAGCTGTGACGTTGGAGGAAAGGGCACCGTGATTGGACGATGCCCAAGGTGAGCAATCAAACAAGTTTCGGTTTCGGTTTCGGTTCTGTAAAACAATGTTTGACATCCGATGGCGTCGTTGGATGGGCATTCTCAATATCCCAGTTATCGTAGTACCGCGCTTCTGCCATGTTGTCGGCTGTAAAATGCATAAGATAAGCCTCCAAGGAAGGCTTGGAATCGTAGAATACACTATCTGAGGCGAACAGCCGGTGTAGCTTGGCCACTAAGCCTGCGTCAATGGTCGATACTCTGGCCACGTACAGGACGGCCGGGTATAACACGGCATTGCAAACATGTGCCCTTGAGAAAAAGGCGATGTGTCGCGCTCGCCAGGGCTCCAACTTCCTACCCGCGGCTGCCAGCTTTGACTGCCAGCGGGAGGCAATGGCTCGGCCGCAGTCCAGGTTGACTCCGAGGTAGCGGGTGATAACCTCCCTCCATCGGACTCCGTAGAGCTGTGATGGTTTGGTGGGCCATTCACCTAGCCATGCTCCCTCACACTTAGAAAGATTCAGCTGAGTACCCGAAAACCGACAGAATGATTGGGCGAGCGCGACGATCTCCCTCACCTGATCTTTCGATGAACATACGAAGGCGACATCATCCGCGTAAGCCAGGACTCTTAGTTCTTCGTCGCCGAGAACCAAGCCTTTGACTGATTTCGATGCCATTGCCATTCTGCAAAGTGGCTCTATATGTAATGCAAACAGAATGGGGGACATGGGGCAGCCCTGCCTGACCGACCTTCTCACGGCGATGGGGCTCCCCACCTCCCCATTCATAATGATGCTGGTGGTGATTTCAGTATAGCAGATTTTGATCCACTCCACCATTTCGTCCCCTATCCCGCACCGATGGAGGAGCATCAACAGAAAGGCGTGGTCTACTTGGTCGAAGGCCTTTCTGAGGTCGAGTTACAAGACAGCAAGGGGAAAAAACCCTGACTCCGCCACCTCACAGACAGTCCTCATGCGGTGTAGGTTGGTGTTTATTGAGCGGCCTCTGAATCCGCATGTCTGATGTGGTCCCACCACACTTCTGAGGGCCTTCTCGAGCCGTCTGGACAGGATTCGGGATAGGATTTTGTAGTCTGTTGATAGCAGACTGATAGGCCTGAAATCTTCAACACTGGGTGCCGTATCGTGAGACGTTTTTTTCGGTATAAGGACCAAATTACTGCTCCGCATTGAAGGTGGCAGCAACTTTGTGTTTTTGATGTTTTCGAATACCGACGCCAAAACAGGCCTGATCTCCTCTTGGAATACCTGGTAGAACTCCGAAACGATCCCGTCCGGCCCCGGTGACTTATTCTTTGGCAATTCCTTTATAGCGCTTTTGACTTCTTCGACCGTGGTGGGGTTGTTTATGACGGCCTTAACGTCCTCCGGGACCTTGGGCAGCTCATCGAGGACATCCGGCGGAGGAACATCGGGAACAGCGCGCGAGAACAGCTTCTCGTAGTAGTCGCCGAAGGCAGCCGCCACCTCGCCGCTCCCACGAGCGAGCCCATTAGGGTGGTTGACCTCGGAAATCGCTTTAGTGGCAGTCCTTGCCCGCTCGAAAGCACCAAAAAGTTTCGACGGCTGTGCCTCGGCCACCACTGGCTGCTCCCTACTCCGCACAAGAGCCCCCCAGTACCGCTTTTCCAGCTCAGTTCGGATCTCCTCTTTAACGCTGCGAATGTCCTCCGAGAATTCCCCCGGCCTCTCCCCGTCCGCTTCCACAAGAGAGCGTAGGCACTCCGTGAGTCGACTTAATTTCGCCTTTCTGTCCCTCGCTTCCTGTCGTTCGGTTGCGATTGCTGCATTTTTAAATGCAGAGCATTTCAGTAACTCACGATGTCACCCGCGTTGGCGTCCGTAGTCCGCATCGCTCCCCCTACACTATATAAAAAAATAATACTTACCGGCGCCAGGTTTCGAACCAACGACTCTGCGGGCGGAACGCAAGGTACATGGTACTCTACCCACTGCCCCACAAAGCCGACACAGAACGGAGGGTTACGAACACGCCTTATATCCTTGACTCATTCAACCGTCGGCCACAGGTGCGCCCTCTCCCCCGCTTCCTCCTCGCCTTCTCTCCGATCGCAACACCCTCTCTCGCCGCGTTCGGTTCGGGCGCACAACAGGTGGGGATGTGCGCAACACCCTCTCTCGCCGCGTTGGGTATAGTGCCTGGAATATACTGGCTAGTGTGCGGAGCGCGCGCATTCTCTACGGGAGAGGGTGGCTCCGCCGGCGATGACTGCGCGCAGAGGCCGCAAGGGGCGCTGCTCGGCGAGAGGGTGCATGAAAGCCGCCAAGCTCCTCTGTCGCGGCGGCGTATTCGGCAGCCCACGCTTTGGTCGGCGGCGTGTAAGCACTGCCGAAGTAAACAGGTAGTCCTTTTCCAGAAACTGTTCGCCCATCCTTACTGTAAATAAGCTACCAATCGCCTGGCTATTTTGTGATTTCATCCAGAAACCCAAATTTAAGCTCTCTTAAGGCAGTATATGGTATATGCCGACTGAGCGGGAAATTTAATTTGAATGGTTTATTAATAAAATATTCTGAACCTGCGGGGAGCTAAATCTGTTAGAAAAAGTGGCGCTTTCAGGAAATGAGATGGATACGAACATCACAAAAATATTTTAATAATAAAACATAGTTCACTGTTAAACAGGTAACAGATTTACATTTTTGCAGGCACTATATATTTATAACAGAAAAAAACACATTCCTATTGCATGCGGCTCTTTTCATCTTAAATGACTAAATAAATAAACAAAATACCTTACGCGCGTTTCGACGAAATCCAACCTTGAAATCGGGCATGTGTACGTATTAGCATGCTTTCTGTTTTTATTCGTGTTTTAGGAATAGATAAAAAGTTCTGGACGTTTCTACAAGCGTTTCCGTTTCACTTGCTAGTTTGATGATGATATCCTCACCATTGACGCTTTTAAGAATCTCTGTCCCCACGCTGAGCAGCGACAAATCGCCGAGGCAGCTGTCAGTCACCACTGATCAAAGCGGTTTTTGATCAATTTCAGCTGGCTGAATGACCTTCGCAAGTGAAATTCATTACCGACAAGCACAAAAAAAATGTAACAACAACATAAACATCTGGGAATGAACCTTAAAAGTTTTCACGGATTTGAAATTTCGCCATGTCTGTCACAGAAGAGCAGCCTTCGTTGCTCGCATAGGAAATAAACTGCCCAAGCTTATGGAAAATATGTGCCAGCCTGACTCGGACGGATACTTTTTGCAATGTCCATGTCCAGTGCCTGCAGGCTCCTCGAACTGGGGAAAAGCAGTTCCAATCTTTACAGCAAACTGCGAGGATACTTCGGTGTACGACATTTGAACGAAGTTGCTACAATGGTTGAAGTAATGTATTGCTTGCACACACACACACACACACACACACACACACACACACACACACACACACACACACACACACACACACACACACACACACACACACACACACACACACACGCACACGCACACGCACACGCACGCACGCACGCACGCACGCAACTAGCAAGTGAAGGCGGGCCTGGATTAAACGTTACATCAATGATAACGCCGCCAGAAGACTTGAGATGTCCTCGAAAAGCTTCCAGCCCGATTGGTTTTATGTTAAGGGCCTGAACAAGCAAAGAGAAGGTCAAAGGCAGCGACAAAAAACCTAAAGTTGCGACGCTGCCAGTAGTGTGAAGTGTGTATAGTTCTCATTTGACTCCTTCCGTGAGTACCTAATTTGTTTGTTCGAGATACCCACACTTTTTTCATATTACCGTTCTTTGCCTTGCAGTTAGTAGTTGAGCCAGTTGAGCGCGTTTCTTTCTGTGTAGAACTATGTATAAGTGTGTATATGTATGCGTAGACAAATATATTTATTTTTGTTTATTTTCCGACGACAGAGAGTTCTCTCAATTGTGCTGTAATTCTTTGTTGTTGTTTTTTTTTTTTGCTCACAACATTTCTCATACTCCCTTCCTAATTGCTTTATAATTTTTTTCCTATTCCCATATTTGTAAGAACTATTTGCTCTGTTCGATTGCATGCATAGACAAGAGAGTTGAAATTTACGTTGCTGAGTGTTTAGAGGGCTGAGGACCTCCGTCAGGCCATCTGTGCCTGACGGAGGTTTTTTTTAATGTTCTATTTTCAATTATTGTGTTCAGTGTTCTGTAAATAAAGTACTTCGTTTCATGTCTGCAGTAAATTTATTGCACATTTGCACAGATTTTTGTTTTCATATTTTTTGTCATTTTTATAGTTTCCAGATTGCCTAGATCTAATACACTTGCCAGTGGCGCGACTCATTGAGACAGAGCACTTAAACAGCGGTGTGAAAAAAAGGCTTTGGCTGAAAAAGCTTGTTTTTTAGGATGCAAAAAGGCAAACAGGTTAAATAGTTGACCTGTTTTGGCATACACCAGCCTCTACATGCTGCATTGAACACAGTGCTTCAGTTCTTAACATCACACTGAGGTATACCTGCTAATTAGGTTAGTTGAATCACGAGGAAACTTCTGGAATTGGTTAACGTGTAATAAATCGTGGTTTATATTGTTGGTCAGGCCCTTTGTGAAAGATAATTTAAAGTAGCAGATATAACAATGTTTTTAATTTACTGCCTGGTGAAGCACAATAGCTGCTTTGAGGTTTCGAACGCCAATATTATTGTCATTACGACAGGAGTTCTGAAATATAATTCATGTTCTGTGTAGTTATTTAATGCCGTAATAGGTGAATTGTAGGTTGTTAATTATGTCTTCGGCAACGACAGTCCTTTGGAGACATTTACAAATATCCATGGATGTTCATTTTAAACAAATCGAAGGTGTCGCTTTAAATGTCGCTGCCATAATGTTTTCTATTTCACCTCAGATATTGCCGCACATGTTATCTTATCTCCTTTGATTGAGAGAGTGTCGGAAACTAACGTCACCAGCCCAGAATAAGCAGCGCAGCGCAGAATCTCAAACGTTGCTTTAGTGTCCGGTTATTTGCTTGACATACTTGCCATTACTATTTTGTTTTCACTTCATCTCTGGCAGAATGCAGGCCATGTGGTAAGGGGTTTCAAACTTCCTGTGATATTTCTGCTCTCAGAAGCAAAGTAAATAAAAAATCGGTTGGGTGGTTACTGACAAGTAAAGTTTTTTGAGGGCGGGAGGAGACGGCGAAGTTTACGCCACACATTTATCTACATTGGGTTTAGCAAAATGCGTGCATTCTAAAAGTACTCGCGTAGTTCTCATATAGCATGGCGTTTTGTAACGAACGCTCCAAACACACGAAAAAAGTAAACGCCCGCTTCGCGCTACTCGGCTAACTTGAAGCTTCCCAGCGTTTGGGGAGCACGCGGAACGCTGCGCGGGCTGGCGCGGACGGCGCGCACATGCACCCTCTCGCACAGCAGCGCCCCAAGCGGGCGCCGCCGCCAGTCATCACGGTCGGGGCCACCTCCGCGCCCGCCCTCAGCACACTAGCCAGTATATTCTAGGCACTGTACGTTGGGTTCGCGCTGGCATTGGATTGGCTTGGCTTGGCTTGGTTTGGATTTGGATTGGATTGGATTAAAGTGGATTGTGTTGGATTGTGTTGCGTCATAGCCGCGCCACGTTGCGTCATAGCCGCTCGACGTTGCGTCATAGCCGCGGCAGGGGGATCACGGCACGTTTAACGTTTCACCATCGACTTCATCAACAATGTCTACGCTGGAAGACAACAATTACAACAACAACCAATACGTAATCCATACGACTTGCAGGCGCGCCCCCCGCGGAAATGCTCTGCATTTGATCGTGCCCCTCACGAGGGGGATGTTTTTTACCCGTTTTTTGAAGCGCTCCCAGGCGACCCCATCAATGGGTGCAGCATTGATTGCTTCGATTTCGCCTCTTATGCGATCAGCGAAGGCCGCATTATCGAGGACCGTAGTGTTCATCAGCCAACGGCTGCCAACCCCTCCTTTGATTTCGCGCTCAATTCTAATGGTACATGTTACCAAACCGTGGTCCGAGAAAGCAACAGGGGTGACGGCGTAGTCAGTCACTAACGGCAGCGCATCACCAGTCAAATACACCCGATCTAAGCGAGCCTGTGACGTGCCACGACATCTGGTGTAGCGGGAAGTTGACCACCCACGCTGGAGGGCGACGTCGTTCAGGTCACCCTCTCGAAGGACTGCTTTCAAAACACACGCCGAAGCGTCCGCCCCGCCCCTAGCACCTGCTCTGTCGCTGGCATTAACAACGCAATTGAAGTCACCTGCCAGGACGAGTCGACCCGGAATCACCAGGCTGTCACGAATGGAAGACAAGAAATCGTTCGGTGCATAAACGCAAACAAAGCGCGTAAGCTCCCCTCCCACCAGGACATCGACGGTGCAAAAACGCCCGTCCCTCGCCAGCTCGCAGTCAATTACGGTTAAGAAATTATGTTTCCGAATTAGAATAGCGGTTCCGCCCGCACGGGTGTAAAAACACCAAACACCCGGTGTAAGGGTGTAAAAACACCCAAATTGGTGGCCAAAAAAACGTACAAAATTTTGAGCGTCCTCTCGAGTAGCAATTTTGGTTTCTTGTAAAAAAGCAACGTCTGTCTTGTTTTCATTAAGGAGGTCGGCCAGCCAATGCTTCCGTTTCTGCGTGGTTAGACTTACCACATTTAATGTGGCAAGCGTGACTGCGCTCTGTTGTGGTGTCATGGTGTGAAAGGCGCTTACCGACTGAGTCTTCAACTCCTTCCGCTCGTTGAGCTGCCCTCGGAGTTCGTTGACCCGGTCTCTCCCTGGCTTGGCTGGTTGGGGGCTGCGCCGCCTTGTTTCCCGCGCGCCCTCCGCCGCGTCTCGACTCCCGTGGTGGCGGGTTGGCGCGATGCTGCTGCGTCCTTTGTCGGGGGATACTCGTCGGCGCCGGCTCCGTCGGTCCCTCCTGGCTGGTCGCTCGGGGCGGGCACCTCCTCTCCCTCCGGGTCGGCCGGCTTCTCCTCTCCACTCTGCTGCTCGTCCGCGGTGGGCTTGGCGGTGGGCGGGGGGGAAGTCTCGGTCGCGCTCTCCGTAACCGGTTTCTTGGGGTCACCGCGTAGGAGTCTCCCGTCGGACACCGAAGGGAGCGGTCATGTCAGGAGCGAGCTCCTCGCGTTCGGCAGGCGCACCCGCGTCAAACCGGTCCTTCCCCGGCACATCGGTGACCGTCCCCGGCTCGTCGGAGTACAGGATGCTTCTCCCCACCCTGCCCACGGGAAAGGTGACGGAGAATTCACTGTTTCTGCACTGTGATCCGGCAGCCCGTCCAACCGGAATCTAAGATATAGCAGCGGGCCTCTCTCTCAGCTGTTATCGAGCTGAAAAGCATCGCCAGCCTTGGAGGCTTTCAGTTCAATCACGTATGGATGCTCACTTTCAAGACGGGAGAAGACATGGCTCCCCTGGCATCCAAGTCCGAAATCACAGTCAAAGGGAGGAAGTGCGTCGTGATCGACCCGAACGTGCAGGAGAAAGATATCAACGTGCACTGGGTTCCACACCACGTCCCGGACGCCCTTATTGCCCAACAACTTGGCCGCTTCGGGAAAGTGAAGCGGGTCGTCCGTGAAAAATGGAGGATCCCGGGCCTAGAGGAGGCCGAAACGAACACCAGAGTCGTGCAGCTGGCCCCCCGCGACGCCGAGGCGCTCAACGAGGTGCCCCACCAGGCCACAGGGGGCCGGTGGCGGGAATGGAAAATATCAGGTATATAATGTATAACCAGTTTCACTTTTATTTAGTTTTAGTATTTCAAGCAGCTTAGGTGACTATTTGTTGTATTGCGCTCGTGCAGTAAGCGTCCCCCGAGTTTTCACAATAGCTCACGTCTAGCAATTGCATTTCGTAGACGGGAAAGCGTTCGCAGATGCGTAGTCGTGCTGCTGACCGCTCTGCTTGTTCGCCCAGTGCAAAAAAGTGCTTCCCGCACCCTAGTTTTACGCTGTACGGTAAAAATATCAGTTTATTTTATTTCCTTAGTACCAATATTGACTTCGCTTACTCTTCTCCCCCTTCAAGAGGCCTTATATTTTCATACTGGCGTACCAGTCAGCGAAGCGTCGCATCTGCGCTTGTGCAGCGCTTGTGTGAAGCGACCTTGACTTGGAGCTAGATACAGTGTACAAACTAACCAAGTAAAGAAAGGCACATTCTTACATTCACAAACGTGTCCTGGCTTCGTTTCAACTGATCGAGCGCATTGCGACGACCCGTTGGCGGCCGGCGGACTAAACGGTGGGCCGACTGACTCGGTCGTGGAAGGTCGGCGAGCCGTGCAGTAGCGCAGCCAATTGTCAGCTCCTCTCCTGCTGACGTCACACGAAAACGCCACAGAAAATGGGCGAGCGTAAAGAGAGGAGGACAGAATTTTCGAATTAATTTTTCTACTAAATAAAATCGCGTAAACGCGCCCAGGGTGGTCGAAACATGGCCTGGGGACTCCGGACTACAATTTCCGCAAGTAATCCCGCAATGTTTACATATCACTTCAGTGTCCCTTTAAGGTACCAGCAACGTTATCTCAACATCCAGAAATTTTCATTAAAATATTGCATGTAGTACGGATGTCTAATAGAGATACTGCTGGGACATAGACGTTCGGATCTTTTTGAGACGTCGCAGAGATGTTAGTGGTTTGCTGGGCAGCTGCTTAAGTGCTTTGAACGCGCATTCCTCGCGATGTTTATTGACTTGCACCGTCGACAGGGCGCTATACCTTTCTTGCCGTACTATTGTTACGGGTACCTTTTATACGCACTTCAACCGGCCACGCGGCGACCATGCTATTTCACTGTATCAGTGTTTATATCTTCATTGCGATATCTAATCCACCCAGAGCCACATTATTCCCACATTCGTCCATCAAAATACACATTATTCCGTCGCAATTCATACTAATCCACCTTAATTGACACCTAACTCTGTTTAATTAGTCTTATTCCACCCCAATTCATTTCAATGGGATATACCAGGTTAATAATAATTACGATTAACTTCTAATAAATTACAATATATCCGATTTCACATCATTCCAACTCATCTCATCCACCTTTATCCGGCGCAGCCACACCTTTATAATCAAATACTACGGTCTATTGACTAATCAATAACAATTTATTTCTAATTTTCTTTTTACATTTATTTTTAATGAGTACTCATACCACACCAGTATGACCGATCTTAAATCTAAAGCTAACCTACCAAATCTTGCAACTAGACGCAAAACTGCCCGCATATGTCTCTACCATAAATTATATCGCTCATCTGTTGGTAGCTCGGTCATTACGCATGCTCACCTCCACTCATGCCGTATCAATCACACAAAGGTAGTTTACCAAACGCATGCCCATATATGTGCGCATCTTCATTCTTTCTTTATTCAAACAGCCATAAACTGGAACGACCTCCCATTGAAGCGCAGCAGGGTTTGTAGTTGGGCAAGTTGGTACATAACTTTAACAAGACAGCGCGGCTCCCATTGAAGCCACGCACCACTCCGATGCCGCCAATTTCGAACGCATCATCCTTCGCGAAGGTTGACGACCACATGTAATACCCCTCCCTATGGGCATTTGAAGATATAATAAATAAAATAAATGAATAACTAAAAAAATTAATAATTATATAAATAAATAAATAAGGATGGCGACTCGGCCTATATGGGGGCGGGTGAGGTGAGTGGGGTCAATTACTTTAGGACAACTTTAGATTTTGAAATGGACGCCAGTGGCGCGAGCGAAGTCCCAGAAGGAGACAAACACCTGCTTGGCTGTGGCTGCGGGTGGACCGTAAAGCCAGCCCTTCAAACACGTAACGCTGCTTTGTTTGCAAGAGGTGCACTCCGCGTGCAGTCCTGGGCACATCCAAAGGAGATGATCAGTGGTGGGTGTGGCTCCTAGAGAGCATGTCACGCACGTCGGTGGTGCCATGGCCGGCGGGGGTTAAGTTTTTGCGGCAGGGCCTGGGAGAACAGGTGGCAGCCTTTTCTTGGGTATGTAAGAGCGCCACTTAAAATGGATGTCCTCTGTAGGCGCCGCCCTAGCACGAGCCTTGTGGATCGGAACCTGAAGGCCACGTGCCAGTCCTGTAGTTAACGGGTAGTCATTGGTAGGGATGTGGCTGCGGAGTCGAGCGCTAGCAGATCGTTGGTAGGTGGCACGGGCTTCAAAGGGGTCCAAGTTGGGGTCGTGATGAGGCAAAACTCGTTGGGAGCAGGTGGAAATAATATCACTCACCAGAGAGCGCGCAAACTCTTTGAAAGAGTTAACGCAGTACCCTGGCACCCATTCTACCCGAATTTGTAGTCCTGTTGTACAATGTGGCCTCCGGGCAAGCATCTTGATAGACGCACAGATAGAATCCTGATAAGGCACACGGCGCAATGCGGGGAATGTCTCCTGGCTGGCTGTGAAGACAGTTGCATGAGGCTGGTTGGTAGGCGAGTGAGAAATTTGGAGTTTCTCGGACAGCGAGTGATATCGCTTCAAGTTGAAGGTGGGAAGACGAGGGCGCCGTTGACTATTCTTGTCGACAGGTAGCACGAAATGTCGAGTGAATAGCCGCTAATCCGGCAGTATTCGTGGTTGGGTCCTAAGTAGCACCGGTATAGACAGCACTATGCGGAAACTGCTCGGTCATTTGAGCCGTGCGTCGGTGTTTGTTAGAATGGTGAAGCCTTGGACCGGTGACTGGGAGTGGCTGTGTGTTAACGACGATGAAGTCGTCCCATCATGAAACTGGCACAGGGATGGGATGTTGTGGTTCCGCGCATGTTGGCCGTAGCGCAAGTAGCGCACGGCCGGCGTGAGTGGATGCTCGTCGGAAGTCTTGGCCTTCCTGACGGGTTAGAATGATTTCTTTGAGTGGTAGGAGTTGGGCGTACTTGTAAAGCTCCTCGAGTTTGGCATGTTTGGGAAGGCCAGTGTTGACTCGAAGGATCTCACGATGTAGCACCTCTAGCTGCTGCAGTGGAGCCTTAGTGAAATCGAAGCATACTGCCCCATATGTCAATTTTCTCGTGAGGACAGCTTGCGTGAAAAGTTTGAGAGTCTCCGTTGCATCCCCCCCTAACCGGTTGCTTATGGGTTTGATTATGTGAAGCTGTTGATTTCATGTTTTCTTGATTTGGTCGAGCCACACACTGCAGCCGCCATCCTCAGGAAGAGGAATGCCAAGAACTTTAACTCACTTATCGGGGACGGCTTAAGGTGTGCTCGTGCACACTGAAAAGCGTAGGCGTTTTCATGCTATGTGCCACCAAACACCACTTATGTGCTTTTGTCAGGAATTATATTTTAAATAAATTATTAATAAATAAAAATTTGTTTAATAAGTAACCAAACCAATAAAAAAATAAATAAATAAATAAAATACTCTTTGGTAATCTGCTATCAACCTTCAAACACGGCTGGCATGCTGTAGCTGGTTTAGCACATTCCTTGTGTAACTTACGTTTTTGTACGATTCGTTTCGACAACGAGGTCATGCACTCTAGCAATGGTTCATCATCATCATCATCATCATCACCAGCCTATCTACGCCCACTGCAGGGCAAAGGCCTCTCCCATTATTCTCCAATTACCTCGGTCCTGTGCCAACGGTGACCAATTTATCCCCGCAAACTTCTTGATCTCCTCTGCCCATCTAACTTTCTGCCGCCCCCTCCACCGCTTGCCTTCTCTAGGGATCCACTCTGTTACCCTTAATGACCAGCGGTTATCTTGTCTTCGCATTACATGCCCTGCCCACGTCCACTTCTTCTTCTTAATTTCTACTAATATGTCTTTAACACCAGTTTGCTCCCTGACCCACTCCGCTCTCGTCTTGTCCCTTAATGTTACACCTATCATTTTCCGCTCCATTGCCCGCTGAGTCGTTCTCAATTTAAGTTGAACCCTCTTAGTGAGCCTCCAAGTTTCTGCCCCGTAGGTGAGTACCGGTAAGATGCAGCTGTCATACACTTTCTTCTTCAGCGACAATGGTAGGCTGCTATTCCTTATCTGAGAATGTCTGCCATGTGCACCCCACCCCATTCTGATCCTTCTAATTATCTCTGCCTCATGGTTGGGATCTGGGGTCACAACTTGGCCTAAGTAGATATATTCGCTTACCACTTCCACTGCCTCGCCACCTATCTCAAACTGCTGTGCTGTCCCGAGGTTATTGATCATTGCTTTAGTTTTCTGCATATTAATTTTCAGGCCCACGGTTCTACTCTGTTCGCCCAGTGCGGAAAGCATGCTTTGCAATTCGTCCCCCGAGTTACTTAGCAAGGCCACGTCATCAGCAGATCTGAGGTTACTGAGGTATTCTCCATTAACCCTTACTCCAACCTGTTCCCAATCCAACGTTCTGAATACTTCTTGTAAGCATGCTGTGAATAACATAGGAGAGATTGTGTCTCCTTGTCTGACACCCTTCCTTATAGGTATTTTACTGCTCTCCCTATGGAGGATGATGGTAGCTGTAGACCCATTATAGATATCCGCTAGTATTCTTACATAATGCTCATCTACCCCCTGGTTCCGTAATGCCTGAATGACTGCTAGGGTTTCTACCGAGTCAAATGCTTTCTCATAATCTATGAAGGCTATATATAGGGGTTCAGTATACTCAGCGCACTTCTCTATCATCTGATTGATCGTATGAATATGGTCCATTGTTGAATAACCTTTACGGAACCCTGCTTGTTCTTTAGGTTGACTGAAATCTAAGGTTGCAGAGATTCGGTTAGCGATTACCTTGGTAAATACCTTGTAGACTACTGACAGTAAGCTGATCGGCCTGTAATTTTTCAAGTCCTTCATGTCGCCTTTCTTATGGATTAGGATGATGTTCGCGTTCTTCCAAGATTCCGGTACCATTGCGGTCATTGGGCATTGCGTATACAGGTTTGCCAGTTTTTCAAGTACAATTTCTCCGCCATCCTTCAAGAGGTCTGCTGTTATCTGATCCTCACCAGGTGCTTTGCCCCCTTTCATTTCTTTCAAAGCCTTCCTTACTTCTTCGGTCGTTACTGGTGGGATGTCTATCTCCTCTGAACTACTGTCTCGTTCGGCATTATCCTGGATGTCCCGGCTACTGTACAGATCCCTGTAGAGCTCCTGGGCCACTGTGACTATTTTATCCCTATTTGTGATGACATTGCCTTGCTTATCCTTAAGTGCATACCTTTGATTTTTCCCCACGCCAAGACGTCTCTTCACTGCTTTCAGGCTACCTCCGTTCTTTACAGCGTATTCGATCCTCTCCATATTATACTTCCGTATGTCAGCTGTCTTACGCTTATTGATTAACTTCGAGAGCTCGGCTAGTTCTATTCTGTCAGCTGCGGTGGAGATTCTCATGGTTTGCCGTTTCCTGATTAGATCTTTCGTCTCCTGAGAAAGTTTACCAGTATCCTGTCTAGCCATAGTGCCCCCGACTTCCACTGCACACTTCGTGATAATGCGTGTAAGGTTGTCGCTGGCTTCCTGTGTCGTAAGCTCGGCTTTCTCGTTAAGGGCGGAATATCGGTTCTGCAGCGCGATCCTGAATTCTTCTACTTTACGTCTTAGTGTTAGCTCCTTTATCGGCTTCTTTCGTACTAGCTTGTTGCGGTGCCTCCTCAAATCTAGCCTAATTCGAGATCTTACCATACGGTGGTCACTACACCTTACCCTTCCGAGCACTTCCACATCCTGCACGACGCCAGGGTTATCGCATAATATGAAGTCTATTTCATTTTTGTGCTCCCCATTCTGGCTCCTCCGGGTCCACTTCCGACTCCCCCGTTTACAGAAGAAGGTATTCATTATGCGTAGGTTATTCCGTTCTGCAAACTCAACTAGTAGGTCCCCCCTGCTATTTCTACAGCCCAGACCATAGTTCCCAACTGCCTTGTCTCCAGCCTGATTCTTGCCTACTTTAGCATTGAAGTCCCCCATAACTACGGTATACTGCGTTCTTACTTTAGCAATTGCCGATTCCACATCTTCATAGAGGCGTTCCACTACTTGGTCGTCGTGGCTGGATGTGGGAGCGTAGCCCTGCACCACCTTGAGCTTGTACCTCTTATTGAGCCTAATTACAAGACCTGCTGCCCTTTCGTTAATGCTATAGTATTCGTCTATGTTGCCAGCTATGCTTTTATTGACTAGATATCCCACTCCCCGTTCTCTTCTGTCTTCTAGACCACGGTAACATAGGACGTGTCCATTTTTCAGCACCGTAAAGGCTTCGCCTGCCCTCCTAACCTCGCTAAGCCCTATTACATCCCATTTAATGCCCTCTAATTCCTCGAACAACACCTCTAGACTTGCTTCGCTAGATAAGGTTCGCACGTTAAACGTTGCCAGGTTCAGATTCCATTGGCGGCCTGTCCGGATCCAGGGATTCTTAGCACCCTCTGCTGCGTCACAGGTCTGACCGCCGCCGTGGTCAGTTGCTTCGCAGCCGCTGGGAACTGAGGGCCGAGGGTTAATTGGCGTATTCATGGGAGGTTGTGGCCGTTACTACACCAGGGTGGCCAATCCTGCTCTGGTGAGGGAGTGCATTACCGGCAATGGTCGCCGGGGTCAGGCAGCGCCCCAAGCCCCTTTGTGCAATTCCATCAATGCGCGGGATTTTTTTTTTTTTTAATCCGGTTGGAATTGTCCGGCACCGGGATTCAATCCACGGTCCTTCTGGACGCGAGGCGGGTATTCTACCTCTACGCCATCGCTGCATCTTGCTAGCAATGGTTACGTTCCGATAACTCATTCTGTAACGCTTTCGCGTTCATAGTGGAACACAGAAGGCTGTGCTCTCGTCAACGGGGGGCTGAAAGTGCCTCCAATCAGCAGCTTCCAAGCGGAGTCTCAACACGCAAGCGGCGGGCTCATAAGGCAGCCGAGGTGTACATCAAAAAGCGCTGCACGGATTCGGCAGACAGCGGTAACGTGGTTACGACTATGGAACGATCTCCTCACGACGCGCACAAGAGAAACACCAAGAAGGGTGGCAGGACACTGACATCGCCTGTGGATTTAGGTACGGTGTATTTTTAAACCGACACATCAGTCAACTACAGCCACACCCATAAACACGCACGCACGCACGCACATGCAGGCACGCACCCACACACACGCACGCAATCACGCACACGATCTCACTCGCACATGCACACGCACAAACACACGAATGTATGTACACGTGTCAGCCTTCGTCAGAAAACAGCTTTATACTTTATTGCCTAAGTCAACTCTTCGTTCTGATGATGATGATGATGGTTTTAGTTTAGTGGGGCAAGGCCGACATGGGTAAAGAGCGCCAAACACAAAGTTATTTGATGAGGAGGGAACATGGATAAATCGGTTAAAGACTATGAGCACTGCTGGTGTGAAGGTCCAGGGTGAAGAACAAGAGTGGTTAGAAGATAAATAAGGTGGCTGGTGTATAGGACCATCGGTAAAACAATGGGGGGTATGAGATGAGTTGTAAGAAGTGAACTTCTGATAGGAACTTAAAGGTGCGCTGAACCGAAAACATGGCATCGTCTCCTAAGACGTATGACTGGTGTGGTGGAATATGTCGCGTGTGTAGTTGTGGGAAGTGTTTGCGTCGTATAATGTCGAGTGCCTTACATTGTATGAGGATGTGGATCAGGGATAGGACCTCTCCGCACCTGCTGCACAGAGGACTTGGAGATCCAGGGAGAAGGTGCGAGTGCGTTGCATGTGTGTGCCCTATCCGTAATGTAGCCAAGGCGACTTCAGTGTATATATTGCGTGTGTCGGTGGTGTATGGTTCCAAGTGAGGTTTTATTATGTGTAACTTGTCTGTTTGTTCACTCCAGTGTGTTTGCCACGTTTTGGGAAGTTGTTGTCTGATGTGTGGTTTCACGTCGGTGTAAGGTAATGTGGCTATGTCTACTGTATTCAAGAGTCTAGCAGCAGCAGCCATTCGATCCGCTGCTTCGTTCCAGGCTATGCCACAGTGTCCAGGGACCCAGCATAGGACCAGTTCAAATTTGTGGGCGCACACAGACATATTACCCTTGACTATCAGATTGACAACATGGTTTTTGGAAGACTTTGTTGACGACAATGCCCGCACAACACTGGGGGAATCTATATATATAATTTATTGTGGGATGAGGCTTTGAAGTATATGATTAAACAAAGAGAAGTACACCGTAAGCCTCTGCCGTAAAGATACTAGTATTACTATTGCGAGTTCTAGTGACATTAAGGCCGGACCCATGTGCCGCGCAGGACACAGATGTGGCAGTTTTAGAGGCATCCGTATAACATTCAGAACATTGATACTTCTGTTGCAAATACAAGAAGTGCTGCAGAATTGCACATGGGGGGGCTCGGTTATCTGTATATGTAAAAGATGTGTCGCATGATACAGGGTGGAGATGCCATAGTGCCATAAAATCTGTTACAGAAGTTTGGATGGTGCCTAAAAAGAAGACAGCAAGCTCTGACACTTCCTCTCTAACTCTCTAAGAGAAGGGCGCAGAGAACGATGGTCGATTTAAAAGTAGTTCAATCATGGATGTATCATGCAAAACTGATTTAAAAGGATGGTGAGGCATGGATAAAATTCTAGAAGCGCAAAGGAGATCTGTGTATGCTCGCTGAGGTTGTAGGTTTCATTTGTTGCACTCCGCATAGAGGCTTTCGACCGGGCTAGTGCGGAAGGCGCCACACGCCAGGTGGAGCTCCAGATGGAGCACTGGGTCCACACATTTTGAGGGATGTTTTACTTGCTGACCCATAAACAATGCTACAATAGTCCAATCGCGAACCTATCAAGCTGGTAAAAACACGTAAAAGAACTTGTTTGTCAGCGCCAAAAGAAATGTGTGAGAGAACCTTCAGTATAGTGGTTGTTTATAAGCATTTATGTTTTAGTTGTTTTACGTGTGGGATGAATGTGAGCTTCTCGTCGAAGATTATACATAAAAACTTGTTTTCGTTTTCTACAGGAATCCAGACCACATTGAGTTGAATGTCTGGATCTGGCAGGATGCCACGCCTCTTGGAAAACAAAACACAAGTGCACTTCCCTGGAATAAATTAAAAACCATTGCTATCTGCCCAGCCGGCTAGCTTAACACCAAGCTGGACTTGGTGCTCACAGACAGACAAGTTACAGGATTTAAAGGAGAGTTGAACGTCGTCTACATAGATTGAACAGGAAATCAACGGTGGCAGCGCCTTCCTAAGGGAATTCGTTTCCACAATAAAAAGTGTGCAACTTAAAACTCCAATCTTAAACAACAGCGCAAAAGACAAGGACTAAGAAAGAAGCACAGACAAGCGCTAGTCCTTGTCTTTTGCGCTGTTGTTTAAGATCAGAATGAACCAACTGGCCCCAGTCGAGACGTTAAAACTCCACCTTGCGGTACTCCATTTTCCTGCACATGCACCCTAGAGAGTGCAGTTCTAACTCGCACACGAAAGGTTCTTTGAGACAAGTAGCTGGTAAGTGTGTTCATCATGTTACTTGACATGCCGAAGGAATTCAGGTCGCTTGGGATGTCATACCACCACGCGGTATCGTACGCTTTTCCAGATCAAAGAATACCGTCATACAATATCGTTTGTGCAGGAAAGCAACCTTTATATAAGACTAGAGCGCGACGAGTTGGCTGTTAGTGGACCGCCCTGCCCTGAAGCCCGCCTGGCAGCTCTCGAGAAGACCATTGTACTCAAGAAAGAACACGAGCCTCCTGTTTATCATCTTCTCGAGGAGCCTGCGCAGGCAGCTTGTAAGGGCGATGGGCCGATAGCTGGCGGGAGAGGAAGGGTCCTTTCCTTCCTTCAAAAAGCCACTACTATGGCCTCCCTCCAAGAGCGAGGAATGTGCCCCGAAAGCTATATGTTGTTGTATAGATGTAGCAGTGTTTCAAGAGTGTCTGGGTGTAGGTATTGTATCATGGTGTATGTGATTTAGTCTGCACCTGGAGCTTACATGTGCTCAGAGCAGAGGGTGAATTGTAAGAAGTGTGCGACTTGTAGTTATCACGCAGGGACTTCTTTTCTACAGATGTTTTGTGTTTATTGAAAGTGTTTGTGTAGTGTGCTGAACTCCACACATGTTATAAGTGTTGTGCAAGTGTGTTAGCCTGGTCTTCTATTGTGTCCCCTCTTGTACTAACCAGGGGCAGGCTGTGTGCCTGTTGTCCTTTTAGTTTTCGTATTCGTGTCCAGACTTTGTGTGTGTCTGTGTAATAATTTATGGATGCCAAGAAGGTGTGCCAACTCTCTCGTTTTGCCTCACAGCGCAAACGCCTTGGCCCGTTTGAACAAAATAAGGTTACCCGACGCGGTGTACCGACGAAGGATACCCCACGCCTCGTTCTGGGCCTCTCGCGCCCGCCTACAGTCCCCATTCCTCCACGGCCTCCTCTGGTTTCACGGGGCAGCAGAGGCGTGGGGAATGAATTTTTCGGCGGCGTCAAGGATGTGCTCCGTGAGGAGTTGGGTAGCTTCTTCAACGTGTAGGTGTTCTATGGATGTGTGGTGCAGTTTGGATGTCCCTGTAAATGTATTCCAGTTAGCTCTTGCTTCATTGAAACCTGTTTTTAGAAGATGGACTGCATAGGCCTTTACCTATATATGTTAGTGACGTGGGGAAGTTGTCACTACAATATGGGTCAGTACCCACATCCCACTCTAGAAGAAGAAAGAGAACTGCGGATCCAATAGCCAGTTCAAGATATGAGTGTGTGTTGTGTCCTATTGTCACCCGTTTCGTTAAATCAGGGTGCACTGCCAGAAGATATGAGGAGTCGACTCTAGAGAGCCAACCATCCCCACCGAATCCTCAGGGCACAGGTGACAAAGGGGGTGGCCGTCTGATGTGCGGCTTTCGCCGACCAGAGCGGCAAGAATGAGCAAGAGCCCTGAACGAAAAACAGCACAAAGACTTATATTTAGACAGGCAAGTTACAAACACACGCACTAGGTAACGGATCGATATTGGCAGACAACTTAGATGGAATTCAAATACAAGAAACGGTCCAATTAGACAAAATGATACAAACAGGAGCGTTAACACATGAATATTACGAAGCGGAGTAGTTAAAAAAAAGAAACAGTTCGATGCATATGAGAGACAGAGTCCCAGCATATTCACCGACCGGGCCGGACGATGCACCGCTGTTGGAGGCGATTCGGCTACCTGGGAAGCTTGGCTTCGCTGTAGGCCAGGCCGTCCGAGACGATCACGGTGATTCGAGGCCCGGGAGTACGTTGGAGTCCTCCAGGGCGCGGGTCGCCGATGGTGTGATGCACAAACTGGCAGGTGCCGTTGTCAATAACGACGTCCAAACGTAGCTCGTTTGGTTAGGCGCGGCTTCTCTTTTTATAGCCGTGCCGGCGCGGAGGGGGAGAGCACAACACACAACGCGCCCGCCACCGTCAGTGAATAACTTCCCCCTTTCTCCCTTCTAGAATCGTCATCGCGCTTTAGCACTGGCAAGTCCACGCGCACCTCCTCGAAAGTACTGGAAGCTTCCACAAAACCGGAGCGGCGGAGGTTTTATTTTTGTTGTTTTCTTGCCGGCGAGCTGGCGGGTGATCGTGTTACCGCCTCTTCGTTCGCGAAAGTTCCAGCCTTGTCTCGGACCAAACAGAACCGAACGGAATGAATCGGACGACTGAAGAAGAGTTAGGCGCTGTACAATAAAATGAAAAATTTATACGATACTTTTAGACGTCGTACGCTCGAGCTTGTGACACAGCCCCCCAGTTTCAGAATATTATGCAATAATATTCCCAAACTCACAAAGTCGTGCGTTCGCGTCGTTCACACTTAGTGAACAAAACAGGCTGTGCCTACTAACCCAAAATCCAGTACAGCCCAATGTTCTTCATAAGAATAATGACAGGTACAGAATTCGCGTACAGAACAGCGGTTTGGCGCAAATTTCTCAACAAATTCACATCCTATCGACAACTCATAAGTTTGAGAACAACAATAAAGTTCTGGCAGTCGACAACCGCAACGTTCGCGAATGCCACCACTAGTAACGCCAACAATACACGGCAAATGTACAGTACAATAGGTAATACGCATAATTACAAACTTCACGTTTTGGTACAATATAGAAGTCGCGAATGTAAACGTGAGGCACCACCTTGTGAACATACAACCTAAACATTTTACTCGCGGTACACAATTACAGGTATACCTGGGTTTACACTCTGCTTAGGTAGTCTGCTCCCACATTATCGCTCCCTTTAATGTGTTCGACTGTGAACTGGTATTCCTGTAAAAGCAGACTCCAGCGGAGGACTCTACTGTTCAGCTGTTTTGCTTGCTGAATGTAACAGAGCGGCTGGTGGTCGGTTTGTACGACAAACGGCCGACCGTACAAGTACGCGTTAAACTTTTGGACTCCCCAAACAAGGGCAAGACATTCTCTTTTAATAGTGCTATAAGAGGCCTCTCGGGGCACAAGTTTTCTGCTGGCGTACGCTATAGGGTGAAGCGTGCCGTCGTAGCGTTGCATAAGGACGGCGCCGAGGCTGGTTTGAGAGGCGTCAGTGCGGAGCACGAATGTCTTAGTGAAGTCTGGGAGTCTAAGTATAGGAGTGCTAGAGATGCGCCGTTTGAGCTCTTGGAAGGCTTCTTCTTGGGCGGTACTCCACTTGATGATGTTGTTTCCCCTTTTTTGGTGAGTTCGGTTAGCGGTTCGCTAATCTCGGCATAGTTCGGAATAAATTCGCGATAATAGCCTGTTAGGCCGAGGAATGCCCGAACTTGCCGTTTTGTTTTCGGAGCCGGCGCTGTCTAGATCTTTTCCAGGTTCTTTTCAGCGGGGCTAGTTCTCCTTGCCCAATTCGATGCCCGAGGAAGTCGATCTCTGTTGCCCCGAACTCACACTTGCTTGGTCGTACGGTCAGTCCAGCCGCTTCAATTCGGCTGAAAAGCTCTCGGAGGGATGCAACGTGCTCTTCCCACGTGCTGCTGGCAATTAAGCCGTCGTCGTAGTAATGATTAACCCCGGGGACACCGTTGACGAATCTCCGCATCAGCTTGGCGAAGACGGCGGGAGCGGTTTTGATTCCGAACGGCATGTAACGGAACTGGTAAAGTCCCGACGTTGTGGAAAAGGCAGTCTTGGGTTTGGACTCCTCCGAAAGAGGAATTTGCCAGTACCCCTTTACAAAGTCCAATTTGGAAAAGTACTTTTTGCCGCCTGCGGCCGCAACTACGGCATCGGCTCGGGGCATTGGTTCTGAATCGGCGACTAGTATGTTATTGAGTTTTCGGTAGTCTACGACGAACCGATTGGTGTGGTCGGGCTTTTTCAACAGCAACACCGGGGAGTTATACGGGGACACTGATTCTTCTATGATGTCCAGGGCCTTCATGTCCTGCACTTCCTTCTCTCCATGTTCTCCACCGTAGCAAACGGCAGTGGGTATTGTTTTACGTGAACCGGGGTGTCGGTGGTGAGCTCCAGGTGGCATTCTACCAAATTAGTTTTTCTTGGAACGTTCGAGAAAATCTTAGCATGTTGCTTCAGTTCTGCCTCAATTTGGGCCTTTTGCGTTGTTGCAAGGTGCGGCGAAAGTTTGACGTCACCGATGCCTTCCGTCTTGGCAAATTCCGGAACGGCATGCTGCTTTCTTCACTAGTTTCAGGCACGCCGCATATCGCGTTACACATTGTCTTTTCGGGGTTGGGTTTCCTTTCTTCGTACTTCTTCAGCAGGTTGGCGTGAAAGATTTTGGGCCCACTGGGTGTCTCGATGACGTAGTCAGCTTCCCTTTTTTTTTCTTTCACCTCGAATGGTCCTTTCCAGTGGAGAAGGAGCTTATTGTTATCTGTCGGGAGCAGGATTAAGACTTTGTCTCCGGTCTGGAATCGTCGATTCCTCGTCTTTCGGTTGTACAACTTCGCATAACGGGCCCCTGCCTTCTCGAGTTCTTCGTGCGCTACGCGACAGGTTTCATTCAGCCTGTTACGAAGGTCGAGAACATGTTGATACGTAGTTTTGGTCTCCTCATCCAGACTTTCATTACTCCATATGTCCTTAAGGATGGACAAGGGACCTCGGATGTGGCGGCGGTACAGTAGCTCGAAGGGAGAGAATCCGAGGCTTGCTTGCGGCACTTCTCTGTACGCGAAGAGTAGTGAAGCTAGGTAACGATCCCAGTCCCGGGGTTTCTCCACACACATTCGCTTCAACATGAGTTTTAAGGTTCCATTGAACTTTTCAACCATCCCGTTGGCCATCGGGTGGTATGGGCTAGTGTGGAGTTGGCGTACTGAGAGCAGCCGCGCCACTTCCTTCACGAGTTCGAATCTGAAGTTGGTCCCCCTGTCACTCAACACCTGTTTGGGGACTCCCACGCGAGAAAACATCTCAACTAGCGCTTCGGCGACGCGTTCCGTATCGATGCTTGGCAGTGCAATGGCATCCGGGTACCGGGTTGCACAGTCCATCAGCGTGAGGATGAATGGGTTTCCAGCCTTCGACGGTGGGTGGATCGGACCGACAATGTCAATCGCCACTCGGTGGAACGGTGTTTCTATAACCGGCGTCCTTCCCAGGGGTACTCGTGGCACTCTTCCCTTGGGGATCGTTCGTTGGCAAATGTCACACGAAGCGACGAACCTCTTCACGTCTGCTGTGATACCCGGCCAGTAAAAGTCTTCCAGTATCCGGTCCTTCGTTTTTTCCACACCCAAGTGGCCAGCCAATGCCATCGTGGGCCGTTTTCAGGACGGTTGGTCGGCGGCCTATGGGGACGACTAGTTGCCGTATTTCCCGACCGCTCTTCTCGGTGAATCGCCGGTAAAGGAGGTTATCTTCCAGCTTGAACTCGATCTTATGCTTATTCTTCGAGTTTTTCGTCTCCTTGCCGATTTGTGCGAAGCAGGATTTCAAAGAGTGGTCCTTTTCTTGGTCTTCGGCATAACTGCACTCTTCAAGTGGTTCGGACGTCGGCGCAGGAGTCTTTAACGGCTGAAAGCGTCGCGCCTTCGTTTGTGACTGTGCTCGTGTTACCACGGCCGCGACTTCCCCTTCGGCCGAGACATCGGGGTGTGGCTCGTCCATAGCTTGCTGTGTGATCGTGTCTGGGGGTATATCTTCCTGGGTCGGTGAAGTTATGGGGTCGTCGGGGGCTCTCACTCCGTTGATGTTGCCGAGAATGAGGTTGTACAGCGGCGTCTTCATGCAGAGGGCGTTAACCCTTCCGCTGTAGTATGGAGTCTGTACCTCGATCTGAGCCTCGGGCAAATTCCGAATGGTGCCGTCCGCTAAATACACGGGGCTAGTCTCCCCTGCGAGATCTTCATCTCGTACCAGGTCTTTTCGCACGATCACTAGGTTGCATCCTGTGTCACGCAAAACCGAAACATCTTGATCGGCCAACTTTCCCTGAGCAACGGGCATAGGCTCCCCTCGGAACTGCGATCCCGTCATAATGACCGCGTTCACGACCGGGATCTTGCCATTCTTGAGTTCTACAAAGCCTTCGCTGATCTCGTCGGGCTTTGGCTGCTTAGGTGGTGCGTAGACGCACGAAACTTGACGCACTTTGTTGTTGCTCCTGCAAACATCTTCCCTGTGTTCGTGACGCCCGCACTTGAAGCATTTTGGAGCGTTGCTTCCCGCGAAATTGCTCCGGCAGTTATTTGCGTGGTGTCCCAACTTGTTACACAGGTAACACTTGGGCGGGGGCTTCTGACCGGCCGTTTTCTTCTCCGGCTCAACGCGTCCAGAGTCTTCTCTTTTGTCCCTTTTTGCCCTTCCTAGATTGGTGCTTATCTGCGCCTCAAGGTACTGGTCGGCCAGTTCCAGCATTTCGGCAAGAGATGTCACTCTTCTTTCTTTCAGATACAGAGAAAGACTTGGGTGACACCCATTCAGAAATTGCTCTTTTATCAGCAGCTCCCGCAGTGATGCATACGCCTTTCCTATTTCGGCTAGCTCTGTCCAGCGGTCGAAGTAGTGGCTCAGGCGAGCCGCAAATTGTGAGGCGGTTTCGCCATCTGCGGGCGTTTCACTTCTGAACTTCTCTCGGAAGCCATCTACTGTGAAGCGAAACCTTTTCAACAGCGCGGCCTTGACCTTGCTGTAATCAGCGGCGTCCTCAGGGTCAATCTCCCAAACACGCTCAGTGCTTCGCCGCTTAAACTGGCCGGAAGACCATTGGTCTTCCGGCCAGTTTTGGCTTCTGGCTATTCCTTCGAACCGACGAATGTAAGCGTCGAGATCATCCCGGCTTTTTTTCGTCAAATGCCACAAGGAGCTTGCTGGGGTTCAGGCGTACGCCGTTATTTTCTTCTGTTATGCTCCGATCGGCTGGCGTAGAGTCTCTCTCCAAACGCAGTGCCTCGATTTCTGTTTTTGATTTCTCTACCTCATCATTGCGTGCTTTCTCTTCTCGCTCCGCTTTCGCTCGCTCCCTTTCTGCCTCTGCCTGGCGGGCTTTCTCTTCTAGCTCCGCTTTCTCTCGCTCCAAATGAAGTTGTCTCTGAAATTCTTTCTCTCTTTCTCTTTCAGCCTTCTCAGCCTCTTCTCGTGCTGCCTGTCTTTCTTCTCGTGCTGCCTGCCTTGCTTTCTCAGCTTTCTCGTTTTCTTCTTTTTCTTTCTGCGCGACCCACTTTCGTAATTCGGCCCCTGACAGGCCCAGCTGACAGCCCAACGCTACGATTTTCTCTAAATCCATGATTGCAAATGTATCGCAATCTAGCCACAATACTCTAGCCTCTAGCTAGGTATATCTACACAGAGCAAGTGAAAAAGAGCACCCGCTTATAAAGGTAGTAGCAACCTATGCCAAAAAAGTTCCAGGCTCTTTCTCCTCCCTACCGCTCACATCAGACGTCCTGTCGCGGACGCCAGAAATTGTAACCCGTTTCCTTAAATTAGAGTGCACTGCCAGAGATATGAGGAGTCGACTCTAGAGAGCCAACCAACCCCACCGAATCAACAGGGCACAGGTGACAAAGGGGGTGGCCGTCTGATGTGCGGCTTTCGCCGACCAGAGCGGCAAGAATGAGCAAGATCCCTGAACGAAAAACAGCACAAAGACTTATATTTAGACAGGCAAGTTACAAACACAAGCACTAGGTAACGGATCGATAATGACAGACAACTTAGATGGAATTCAAATACAAGAAACGGTCCAATTAGACAAAATGATACAAACAGGAGCGTTAACACATGCATATTACGAAGCGGAGTAGTTTAAAAAAAGAAACAGTTCGATGCATATGAGAGACTGAGTCCCAGCATATTCACCAGCCGGGCCGGACGATGCACCGTTGTCGGCGACGATTCGGCTTCCTGGGAATCGTGGCTTCGCTGTAGGCCAGGCCGTCCGAGACGATCACGGTGATTCGAGGCCCGGGAGTACGTTGGAGTCCTCCAGGGCGCGGGTCGCCGATGGTGTGATGTACAAACTGGCAGGTGCCGTTGTCAATCACGACGTCCAAACGTAGCTCGTTAGCTTAGGCGCGGCTTCTCTTTTTAGAACCGTGCCGGCGCGGAGAGAGAGAGCACAACACACAACGCGCCCGCCGCCGTCAGTGAATAACTTCTCCCTTTCTCCCTTCTAGAATCGTCATCGCGCTTTAGCACTGGCAAGGCCACCCACACCTCCTCGAAAGTATTGGAAGCTTCGACGAAACCGGTGCGGCGGAGGTTTTATTTTTGTTGTTTTCTTGCCGGCGAGCCGGCGGGTCATCGTGTTACCGCCTCTTCGTTCGCGAAAGTTCCAGCCTTGTCTCGGGGCGAATAGAGCCGAACTGAATGAATCGGACAACTGAAGAAGAGTTAGGCGCTGTACAATAAAATGAAAAATTTATACGATACTTTTAGACGTCGTACGCTCGAGTTTGTGACACCTATATTAACGTATGTGGGCTTATTTTTGTTGAAGACGCATGCTCCTGAAGATGTAAGAATTTCTCTATCAGGCGACCTGGGGCATCTGTGCGAGGAGAGCCCCAAAGAGAGTTCTGCGCATTAAGGTCGCCTGTTATGATGTATATGGTTCAGTCAGCTGGTCGACCAGCGACTCGAAGTCAGAGCTGGAGAGTTCAAAATCATGACGAATGTAAATAAAGCATACCGTTATCAACCTAATAAAATTATTGTTCGTATTGCTACAGCCTCAAGGACGGTGTTGTGGGCGATAGGGTGGCATGCAAGCATTCTCGGGCTATTATGGCTACACCACCCGAAGAGTGTGTGCAGCCAACCCTATCCTTTCTGAACACGATATAGCTATTTAAAAAAATTGATTGATTAGAATTTAAGTTTGTTTCTTGGACACACATTAAACTTGGCTGACTATCTTGCAGAATCTTATACACTTCATCAAGATTATTCAGAAGGCCTCTGCCGTTCTATTGAACTATGTTTTCTCTTCCCATTATGATGTGTTAGAGCTACTGGAGTGTGACCATTTACGTACGGTCTTTCGGGGCTTGCACTCCTGGAAGAGTTTTTTTTACCTTCTCTGGAGGTTTAGATGGAGGGACCCGCTCCTTGCGCTGCGAAAGAGACAGCAAAGGTCCCACATCCATCTCATCATCAAATTTGGAAGGGGTACCCGCCGTACCTGACCCCGCGAACTTGGCACCTTTTGCGGTTCCCTTCGTTTTGGCCGCGACCGCCGAGCGCGTCAGGAGCGCCCCAGGTGGCACAGGCGGTGCGGCTGAGGTGGGAACTGCTGCCGTTTCCTCCATCTCTATCACCTCCGGGCCCTCGCATGTGCTTCGGGCCGGTGGAGAGGAGGAAACAGTGGGTGCAGCAGCATCCTCAGCGGACACGGATGCCACCACAACCGCTGCTGGCTCAGCGAGCGGCGGAGTGGTGGGTTGAGCCACCGGAGGCAACCCAGGGGGCGGCAGGAGCGGGACCAAGTCCGACTCGCGGTACTGGGTCCCCGCCGAAACAAGACGCCGCTCCGCCCCTCGGCGAGCTGCGTCGGCGTACCTCCCCAGGAGTAAAGAGGCGAACCTCTTTCGCGCCTCTGGGAAGGTGATGTTCTCTGTTACCTTGACATGAATTATCTGCTTCAACTGCTTAAACTTTTCACATTTTTGCGAGTACGCTGCATGGGGTCCTTCGCAGTTGGCACAGGTGAAGGTTTCAGATTCACAATTGTCTAAGGGATGATCATGCTGATCGCAGTTAGCGCAGGTAAGTCGGACACGGCAAGAGTTTGTGCAATGCCCTAACCGTTGGCACTTGAAGCAGCGCCGTGGGTTCCGGATGTACGGGCGGAGAGAACAATGTATGTAACCGGCATTTACCGACGGAGTCTGGCAGGGTGGATCGATCGAAGGTAAGGATAATGTTTTTTTTGCTATCTGCTTGTTATCGCGTCGTATGGATATGCGCTTTACAGCCGTGACGGCCTGACTGATCCCTTAAGCCTTCCAGAAGGTCGGCATCGGTTTCGAAAATGAGATCTGCCTCAGAGATCACACCCTGAGAGCTGTTGAGGCTGCGGTGGAGTGTGACCCTAATCTCCAGATCTGCCATGCGGGTTTGTTTCAGGAGGATTGTGGATTGCTGCTAAGTTTTTACAACTAGCACTTCACCAGTTCTGAGCTTTTTGGCGTCGTATGTTTCGCCGATGATACCTTCAAGGAATTCCGAAACAAGAAATACGGATTGAGAGGTAACCGGCTTTGATTTGTATACAGATTCTAGGATCAAAAAACGAGGGTAGTTATCTGGCTTTGGGAGCGAGATGGAAGGCAAAGCAGGAAAAGATTCTTCGGTGCAGCCCCTTCTCGGGGGCCGATCACCTTTGGGGGGGGGTTTAGAATTTGCCGTATAGCATAGTATAAAAGCAGGGAGACGGGGGTACTTTTTTCGTCAACCTTACCCTGGCAGCTGAAGAGGTCCCGGAGCTCCCTGCCTGGAGGACAGACAAGGGGCCCATCCGCCGAAGCTTGACCTGGGCTGCGACGGCCACCGTTCGCGGTTTCTACCCTTCACCATTCAACACATCGCCACGGTTGGTTCCAGCTTACGTTTGGGCGCTCCGGGTCCGTGGTGTCGCCAATACCGTCACTAAGATTGCTCAAGGTGCCCAGTGCGGGGAACGCTTCGTTCTGCCGTGCCGCTTTCTTTCCGCTCAGTGTCCAGAGTACTTACTGCTTTTCACATTGCATGTGTGTATGTGCGTACTGAACAATTGAAGTGCTACGAAAGCGGACCGCGTCTACTATCAGCTTGTATAGTCAATTTTACGGTACGTCAAGTTTACATGCGATGAGAAGAACAGTCAAATAAAAATTCCCGATATTGATAAGTGCGGCGAACTGAGGCAAGTTAGAGCGATTTAAAGGTGACAATAGAGCATAAAAGATGCAGACTAAGATAGGATAGACAGAAACACGGCACTGACTCGCAACTAAAGATTTTAATGAAGGAAACAGCGATACTTTTAGTGTGCAGTCGGCCGACTCTTTACAACCGTGCGCGAGCGAGGATTTTTCTGTCTCATGATACCATTACCACGAGAGGCCTCTGTAGCATCAACTATGTAATTCGCGCCAACAGCGCTAAATTCTCCCCTAGTTGCACGTGGCGCCTGAAAAACGTTGCATTAATCGTCATGGCAACGAGTGGCGAGGGGAGAAACGAGGTCGGTGACGTCGCGGGCGCGCGTGACGTCACGGCCGGGCTCCGTGCGGCGACCGCCTGAACCGACGCTTGCTCATCTTTCGCGCCTGTCGCCGATCGCTGCCTAATGGGCCGTTCGGGAACGGAACCAGGCGCGAAAGTTGGGCCCGTCGTTTGGTATGTGTGTGCAATAACATGTTTAATAATTGGGCGGAGAAAACATGCAGTTAGTAGTGTGTTTGCTGGTGTCGAATTGTTGTCTTTATCGCAGTAATTATTGCAGCGTTACACAAACATTCTTTTTGGTGTTATTTTAGTCAAAATTAATGAGTACGTCTTTGATTAGAAGGCATGAAAACACACGTACCACACTCACATATTACATATACATTTTATGTACATACTATTGCACTCTAAGCAAAAATATGACAATATTGTACGATAGGCCAAAGGAACGTTGTACGTACACATTTAAGTACACAGTAATTGATTACGCAAGAATTTCGAAAGTTCTAGTGACTACACAGATTTTTTCCCGCGCACGCCTCGGAGCAAGAAGAAAAGAACTTAAAAGTTCCGCCTAATGTATACTTATTTTCTGGGCAGGCCTCATGCCAGGAAGGTTCCTTAGATATTCAACAAATTTGTTTCAGTTCACACGTGCAATACTCGGGAACCTATAATTTAAAAAGGCTGCATTTGGGCCAATTTACGCTAACTCTGATACAAAGCGTTGGTTCTATCATTAATCTGCATGCTTCCAAGAAACCATGTTCACACCAACAAAATGCAGCGAGAAAAAAGTGTTGCAACATATCACCCGCAATATTGACCACTGATAGCTGGATTATACCTACGTACAAAAATCATGCGCAATTCGCAGAACACAAATCGAACGCATCCACCTTTTTTAAATGCGCATGAACAGTAATGGCGCGTGAAAATAAAAAAGCAGCAGGCGGGAAATGTGGTTTATTCACTGATGTTATTAGCAACGTATCACAAACGAAGAAATGCGGTCCTTTTCACAGTAGCATAGAGCTGTGTATCTCGATAGTAAGTACTACAAATTCTCACATTCTGTGTCGATTACACAAACATAATAGACATCTTCGTGCAATTGATCGTGTATAGAAAATTGCTGCAGCGGTCACCCCGTTCATTCGTTGTACACAATACAATTCTACAGAAACGTAGTTTCATAGTAACACACGCTCGTGAATAATAAAATGAGTTTGATGCACAGATGACCAGCACATTTTGCGCACTATTAACAGCTACTTCTTTTTCTTGTTTTTTTTAACTTGATAGCCCAAAAAAACATTATACAGCTAACAAAATTTCTGCGTAATTGAGCCATACGTCACACCTAGGAAATGTAAAAAATACCACCATGGATATCAATATACAACATGTAAAAGCGAAACAAGTATTGAGAGTGCGAAAACGGCACAAAAAATGTGTCCTAGCAAAGGCTGAAAAGAGAAGCGCAGCTGGGCCGTCGCGCAGGTAACTCGAACTTCTCGTTACACGGAATCCAAGCGGTCAGCTGCTATGTAAATGATTTTGGGGTGTTCTTTCGTGTTAATAAACATTGAAAGGTGGTAATGTCACTATAAGAAGCTGGTCGGCGGAACACTCTAAGCCAAACCAGTGCATCAAACACGCGTTTACGTACATATGGCAAACATAATTTTCAAGCTTTCCCCATGTGGAAAACAAAAAGAAGAGTGACGCGTCATGAAACCATTACAGAAGCAACATTTCCGTCCGCGCGTTCGCTGGAATCAATCGGCTCATTAAAAACTGTCGACAGCAAGCTTCACATGCTCACAACCTTGCTGCAAAATTCCTTGTACCAAACAAAAAAAATTCGCTTTAAAGCAACAACGCAGCATTTTTTGGTTCGCCCTGCAGCTTTTTTGATAAGGGTAGCGCTTTCTTCTTTATAACTTAGACTGAATAACAGGTGTGCTTACGTGCATCCGCTGGGAAGTGGAAAAGTTGCGCTGTGTTATTCCTACCCTAGTTGTCATACCACACAGTAGCGCACCACGCCTTGTTTCCTGTTTTCAGTTTCTCTGACATTTCGAGCCCATTCGCACTCACTGACACCAAAATTTTGCACCTTCAACGCCTACTAGAATACTTCACGAGTCCACAAGGAAAGCGGCACGAGCAGACGAAAAGGGGGGCAGCATAAGATACAAGACTGAAGGCGCCACCCGCGGTGCAACAAATGAAAATAATAAATAAATAAATAAATAAATAAATAAATAAATTGTGAAAAAGAAACAGCCAAGAACACATTTTATTTCTACACATCATCACTTTACTTTATTGCTGCCTGTGCTGGAAAGATAAAGCCACATTTGCTAAAGTTCCTTAATTTTTGCTTGGCTATCGGCGTCCTGGCGGCATTTCATTTCCGATAACGAAACTAGGTGAAGTGTCCGGTCTCTGGTTGCTCATGCGTCAGAAGAACAGAAGCATGGATGGTGTGGAAAGAAAGAAACGCCGAGAGAAAGAGAAAGGAGAGCCACGCCACAGCACCCTGCCGCTAGGATCGCTCCAATTTTCGAAACTTAGTGTGTCTTGATTCACGCGTACGCCGTACAGGGTAGACACACGTATACGCTCGTGCCGCCATTTTGGGTCACTCGATCGTCGCCGAAGCAAATCAATGTATTAAAACCGCGCTAAAATTATCTCCGCAACGCGATTTACTGGTGAAGTTTGAACCGCCTTAGTTTCCCGTTGCTGGGTCTCCTCGGCAATGAAAAGACAACACGATGAGCACGTTGACCCAGTTTCGGCGGCACGGCACCGTTCAAAGGGTGTGTCCACCACGTATGGGTCTCCCGTGCCGCCGCTATTGGGGCAAGGTGCTCAACGCGCTGTTATTTTTGTTTCCCACGATACAGAGCAACGCCAAACAGATGAGATTATTCAAACTTCGCCAGTAAATCGCGTTGCGGCGATCATTACAGCGCGGTTTTGATAGAATTACTTGCTGCAGCGGTGAGCGAGCGACCCAAAATGGCGGCGCCAACGCATCCGTGTTTCGACGTTGTGCATCAGACTCGTGGTGGAGGCGCCCTACGAAACCGAAACTAGTCAGAGTCGTCGACCATCGCTTTTACAAGATAACAGCATAGCAAGCGATGGGACCAGCTGCTCACGGGTTTTGAGCGTTCATTAAATCTCGACTTCTTTGCAACGTGGCTTCCGTCATACGGCGCTGAGGCATAAAAAGTGGCACCTCACGCGCGCTAGTTAACGAGTTGACCGACTGTACATCACCGAAAACACAAACAAGGACGAAAAGAGAAAAAAAACACTGAACACCGACTATTACGTTAACATATGCAGAGAGCAGTCATTCGCGAACAAGATATGCAACTTCTCTTTTAGAAAGGGCGAGAGAGGGACAACTGATACATTTTTTGTATCACTTCGCGAAGCATCACCCACGCTCAGTGTGTGTAAAGTCACATTATGCTCTCAGCGCGAGAATCCCGTCATCGGAGCGTGTTCTCCTCGTCTGCTACGTTGTGGCTTCTCTGCTAACCGTATCTCTCTGCGTTTCTTGAATCACATATCTGTGTAAAAACGCGCATGAATAAGAATGCTATAACATGAAAATGCTTCCCCAGTGTAGTTGAATCGAGGTCGTAGCGCAAGCGCTAACTTTTGGTGCGGCGTGTATTCAGTCGGGTGCGCGTAAGTGTTAATTCAAGTTCCGTGGACATTGCAAAGCCGATCTGTCCCTTGTAACAACTGAGCGCCTGAAACACGCGACATGTTCTCGGTCCAATCTACCGATTATCACACTCTTTAACGCCAAATAAACACAGCGATATACTCGGCTGTGGGCTGATTCCACAGGCCGACGGGTTATAATTCCGTTGGAAACTTCCTGTTCGAAGTGAACCATTTGCCGGAACACACATGTAGGGCAGTAAAACATTTGTTGAAGCAGTACCTGTTTCTATAGTGCCCTCAAGTTCCCGTCAGTCACCAGATATGGCAGCTTTCAGGCGTCCTCGTGATATGCGTCCGCCTGAATGCAGCCATATCACGTAGACCTTTTACTGGGCCAATCAGATCAGGAGTTTGGCACTCTAACTGCGCATTGAAACGTCGGAGAAGCGACGATTGATTCGTTTCGGCTCTGCCAAAGTTACTACCAGCCCACACGGACGCCGTCGTTGCGTCGCTGCAGTTCACTTGAAAATGACGCATTACAAATAGCAGTTGTGGTACTGTGTTCCCTACTGACACATATGGTAAACATGACATTGAGAGAATTCGAGCCTCCGTGTGTACTGAAAATCTTTTTCGTGCACGCTTACAAAAAAAAACTGATCTTACAACTCCCAAAATTGTTTTATTGCAAATCTGCTTGCAGAAAGTCGCTGCGTTACGCCACCTTGACGTACGCTTTCAGGCATACTGCTAATTAGTGAAGCAAAATTTACGAATTGAACGTTTTTCTGGTGACTTCAGTTGCCAGTCATTCATAGAGTAGCTGACAGCTCCACCATAATAAGCGAGATACAATTAGGAGACGACAAGCAGTTGTTCCGGAGACACGATGCGCGCGCTGAAAGCATATCCTCGATCGGCACGAACAGCGCATGCGTGATGCTTCGTGGCGCCCGCGGTAGGCTGCAATGACAGTTGGTGGTGGCCGCGCGCTCCCATGCTCACCCTAAGCAGGCGCACCGCTGTATAACCTGTTACAGGGCAGCACATTTTTGGCACACTCTAAAAACGTAGACCCATGGTTAACAAAAGAGCCCTTTTGCGACCGCTTGTTTGTTGATATCTCGGCTGCCTTCTGTGCTGCCGGGCATATGCTCCTGAGCCGTATCGGAGCGCTGAATGCAGCCCTGACACCGCACCGTGATGCTACTTTTCGTATCCCAGGCGACAATGTTTGGACAAATGGCACAACCACAGGACTGCCCCATTTGGAGACTTCATGATCGCTGCGATCAATACCTTGATTTTACGTACCGTAGCAGTTTTTCACAGGCTCGTGATAGCATATATTCCAGATAGCTTGCAGTTTTTAACCTGCCTACCGGCTACCATAGACTGGACGACAGGGTATGGTGGCAAGATTTTGTTACGGTTACCGTAATCCACGACACCGCATTACTATCCTTAATATCGGTTAACGTAGTTGTCCGTTTTAACTGGTTTTGTTCCTTTTCTTTCTTATTTGTGTTTTCGGTTATGTACACTTTAGGTATGGCCGTTTTCACTCATTAAAATCTTCATGTTTAAACTTACACTTTACTAATCGAACTCGTAGGCAGTGCACGCACGCGAGGCTCGTGTGATCACGTAGTATCTACAGAATGCCTCCTCCCTGCGAATGCAAGCTTTGTGAGGGTGGCTCTCCACTGCAGGAGGTGGGACCAGACGGTTAAGCGAAATCATCTGGTTGGAGAAGTCGATAGAAGCACGCTTTTTCAAGGACCACCGTCGTATTGCCTGCTACACAAAAGTTGGGACCCGTCATGGCGGACGTGTGTACAGGGAGCAGAGCGAGAGGGCTGAAAACTCGGCCGACGTGCTTTGGAATTGAGTGCGCCCCAGCGTCCAAGCAAGTGGTAAACACACTGCTGCCGTGGGGAAGGTCGTGGTCCTGGGTTATTGCGGGGTTCTAGAGAAACACTTTGAGATGTTAGGCAAGGGCCCGAAGTGTGGTTTAGCAGCGATGTTGGTTCCCGCTGAGAAATTATCAAGGGTCATTTCAAACCGTGTTGCGGATGTGGACAGACACAGGTTCGCCACAGAGTGCGTCGGTGAATTTGAAAGCTCACGGAAACAGAAAAGAAAGGAAGACAAAAAAATAACACTGTTCAAAATTTACCCAGTGACGGCTTCAGGCTAATTGAAGCCGTCACAGAGGGCTGTTTTGTAGTATCACTAGAAAGACTTTTTTGACGAAAGCGCCTGCGCAGCTAAGCCTGCATACTTTAAAACAGAAGGAAAGGGTTCTAAAGTTTCTAAACCCCTAAAAATGGAGTTGGGGTTAAGACAGCGAAAAACATGCAGCTGAAGGCAGAAGCAATATGCTGTCTGGCAGGTAGCGCGCATTTTGCCATGTTATAATGGGAAGCTACGAATGCAAATATATGACTGTGCAACGATTTAAATGCACAAAACAATTGCATTTCACATTCCGTCTTATTGTCTGCATGCAGTTTCCCGCATCGAGGAATATTGTGACGGTGCAACGTAACAATATAATTGAGGCTAAAATGAACCTGCACAGCTGGCATGTGCGGCAGATTCAAACAGGCCGCGGCAATCGCATTAGTCGTCGATAAAAAGGAAACAACGTCATAAGCACTGACAGTATTGTAACCATTACGTGGATTAGCAACGGTGCTCATCTCACACTGAAGTACCCCGGAAATAAATTTTACGCATTAAGAAGCGGTGGACCATGCTTGTTTACCCACGACCATTAAATTTTGTTAGTTGAAGCTTAGGCTACTGGATTCACCTCTTTGCCAATAAAATGGCAACACAGGCTCCCGTGCCGTCACTACTCGTAAACAGACAGCATAAAGCTTCCGATTATAGAAAAAATTTGTAAACTGCCATTGTTTCCACGAACACCGTGTAATAAACTCTTCTGAACGCCCCTCTCTCTTCGAACCAACCCCACTGAGGGCTCGTGTCAGTCCTGCCGGTCCGGAAACAGTTGTAATGGAAACAAATAGAAATGAGCCGTCTTAGAAGCGCTTAACGAGTTTATAGTATAAATGTCTAAAATGTTTAAATATCTAAAGTTAAAATTCTAAACGTCTTGACGAGTGAAAAGTCTAAAACGCCCTGTCAGGTGGGCGTGAAGGCAAGCGTCTGTAGTGGGACAGCCGTCCTGGATTGACTCGGAAACTGTTTAATGCGCGCTGTCGGGAACGCTGTAGAGAACGGCAAGTGCACGAAAGTTATGAATGTATGTGGTCAATGCCCAAATGCAACGAAAGGGCCCCAGTGTAGCTCGTCAATCCAGGGGCCTGGTTGTGAGTCAAGGCTGATCTAACAGCCTCCCAGACGTAAATCCTTCTTCGCGCCACCTCCTGGCGGCGAATGAAACCACCAGGAAGGTTACAGCCACACGGTGGGATACGTGCGTGTGTGGATCGCCCAAGGTATTCTCTGTCGGTAGTCATTAGAAATTGAATCAGTAGAAGATAAGCAGAGTGGATGCGTCTTAAGAGTATGCGGGTCACAGCATCCTTCTGTTGCTGTCCAGGAATGGACGTTTTCTGTTCCCAGTCATCTTTACTCTGAAACTGTTGAAACCTTCGTGTTGGTGGTTGGGTTAAAGGTTACCTGACGGAGTACCTTCCCACAGTCTCGAACGGCCTGCATTGAGTACGCAAAAATCACTACAGGCTTTGCTTGTTCTTGACTAGGCAGCTGTCAGTTCTCCCTTTGACCTGAGCAAGTGTTTACTGAAGACCCTCAGAGGCTTAATAGTGGCATTGTTGACAAAATTGCATCCCGACTGGTGTTGTGACAAAACTGCCTGAATCACTGGCGTTGACGTAAATTCTATCTGATTAGAACTGGGTGCAAGTTCTCGCACGATAGAGCTCGGAGAACCCCGAGCCTTGCGGTCAGCAATTTAATAATAAATTTATAATATAAACATTACGATGAGAAGAAGTGGAAACCCCCATACCACTGTCTTGCGTCACATTAATGAGAACAATGGTTTGCGTACACAAAGGGAACAAGTCTGAAAGACACTTTAAAGGGGACCTGAAAGGCGTTTTGAGCACACTAAATGAACTAGCGCAATCGTTAAATTCGGTCGTCAACGTCATCTGTGCCAAGTATTACTCTTTTACGCGCAGCGGAAAGCTTACACTTTTGTTGCAAAGTTTGTCGCTTTTTTCTCACCCTTCCCTTCGTGTTTTTGGACGCCGCCATCTTCACATGTCTACGTCAAAGATTCCCGGATGTTCGTCATGAGCTAGACATCCTGCTATTGGGTGACTTTTTCATGCACTTCCGGCAAAGAGATGAGTCGTCTGCTCAGCGTCGGCTCGCTGGCTGATCTGCCAGCGGAGTGCCGGAGTGCTTGGACATTTTACGACAAACGAAACAAGTGTAATCAAACGCTTAACCGTTTGTATTGAATGCAACACGGCCATAACACGACATGGATATTCTCTTACCTGAGTACGTTCCATAAAGAAAGCGTTGAAGCCCCGTGGCACTTTTTTCGTGTAATCGCAGAGAACGCCCTGAGCCGAATGCCCGGGTTTGACGCACACATTTTATTCAACTTCAAAACAATCCAGAGATGCGTTTCCAACGAACACAACGTCACAACATGCGTTGCAAGTCTGAACCGCGATTGATAGACGATGGGTTGCCTCCTCCTGCCCGCCGTAAATTCGGCACTCACCTTGCGCGCGGTTGGCGGGGACGAACTGCAAGTCACTTAACTCCGGCGCACAAGCCGAGATGGCTTTTAGCCACGCACACTGCAAATACCCCATGCGAGGTTGAGTAGTACATCACTCGAGAAAGATAATCCAGACCACGGGAAGTACTATCCACCCGCAGAAGCACAACGTCGCATTTCATCGCGAAACAAAGACGTCCACAACACACACACCATCGCCTCCTGTAATGCCAAACGCATCTCGCACTTCCCAATGGGAGTGAGTGGTACGCCTGCAGTACACACATGTCGCGAGGTGGGGCCCCGAGCTGAACTGGGATCACGGAACCGTAACTGACTTCTAGAGTGGTTTGTACCTTGTTGCCAAGGCAACCGATGTTTGAGATAGTCAAAGAAATGGCGCTCGCTGCAACGAGAGCCGCGGTGGAGCATGTTTTGCCAACGTTGCCGCTCTCCACCACGCGTCGCCCCAAGTTGAACTGGTCACATGATTGAAGCGGTTGGTGCACGGGTTCTGTATCGGTTTAAAATGTCTTTTTCACATGCCGCCGGCAGGAATTACCACCGCCGCAAAATAAGACCCGGCACCAGCGGGGCCACATCTGATACGGCGCTTTTTGGATAAACAGTGCGCGGTGCATCAAAGAACGAGCGCACGATCCTCCCAGTGCGGCTGCGAGTTCGCCGCCGATAAAAAGCGACGTGCCGCCGATAGAAACTGCACCAACGTACACCGCGAAAGGGCAAGGCCAGACCGCCGCAGACATGCGGCCAGATTTTTCGTTCGCTTTTCCAGCCTGGAGCGGAGTGCGGGATTCATGGTGTCAACAAAGCTTGCCCGTAGCAGGCGGCAGTCTTACCAGCGCAATAGCGGAAGTACGTCACCGCTGAGGAGCGCAGCATCACGGGAGCCAAGGCTCGCGCGCCGTCAACAGCGGAGAGTAACTCGAAAGGAGGAGGAAGCGCGGCACGACGATATTGCGCGGTTTTTTATTTACGATTTCTCAGCTAATACTCATCGCTTTAACAAAATTCTTGCGGGAGGAGATTGCTAATACATTGCTTTATTTGGTTGCATGTACATCCATGCATCGGCGGAAGGTATTAGGACCCCTTTAAGGTAGGCGAAGGTATAGAGGAGGTAGGAAATATAAATATTACAAGTCTTGTAAAATAATACGAATAACCCCGACTGCCCCTTCAGTTCTTAAACTACACGATCGTTCTACTACTCTATCCTATTGCTCCACATTGCTTCTTAAACGACGTTTTCATACCGCCCTTTGCGTTGCTGCACCGGATGTTCGCGGCAGTCGGGTGTCCAATGTCGCTAAGGCAGCATTCATGAGCGCACCGCCGTGAAGATGGTGACCAGGCCAGCGGGACGAAGCCACTGGTGCGGGGGAGCCCGTGCACGTCGGTGCTGCGGCCAGCCGAGCGGAGCCGCTGAGCTCCAGGAGCACTTGTGTCGACTGCTAGGGAAGGTCAGCGGAGCATTACCGCTTGGGTCTTGCGGTTACCTACGCCACGGATCCCGCCCCCTTCAGTCGCCTCCAAACACGATCTCTCCCTCGGCCTGCTCCTCGTCTTCTTCCTCCTTGTTCCCTTCTCTTTCTCCTTCAGCTTCAGACATTTCTGACTTGTTTCCCCCTCCTTTTTTGTTGTCAAACTCTTCTTTGAAAACTGGTTCCTGCAACCACCAAGGCAGGTTAAAGAGCATAGGTACCAGGAAGCCACATTGCGGTATCCCTGGGATTGTTGAGAAGGAGTCTAACAGCTATTCGGAAACGCCCATGCAGATAATGGGCCAATTCGTATTCAGCATTTGAGCTCGCCTAGCTTGCCTAATAAGCCCCCTGATTTCCACTGGAGAACACAATGCGTTTGCGTAAGACCTGAGGAGGTGCTAGTCATCAGGAGACATGGCAGTCGAGCAGAGAGAGTAGGTGCTGTGGCTGCTTGGACACGAAGATCAGGCGCAAGCGTCAAAACAGCACGTAACAAAACAGCGCCCGACAAGCGAGCGTCGACACAAGAGCACTGTGTCACAACAGCACCCACCAAATAAGCACGCGATGCACCAATAACGCTCCAGTACGCCACAACACAGCACCATTTTCGGGGAGGCCTAAATGGGGACTTATTTACATTTTTAGCGAGTGCAAAAACAATTGGTGGTGCAGCGGTGGCGTGGAGGTAGAGCATCCGCCTCGCGTGCAGAAGGACTGTGGTTAGAATTTCGATGCCGGACAACGCCCACCGGATTAAAAAATTACCGCGTGTTTATGGAATTGCAGAATGAGGCTTGGCGTGCGGCCTCACCCCGCCGACCGCTGCCGTTAACGCACTCCCTCAGCAGAGCTGGATTGGCCACCATGGTGTAACACGGCCACAACCTCCCATGAATGCGCCCCTTAACTCACGGCCCTCCGTCTCCAGTGGCTGCGAAACAACTGACCACGGCGGCAGTAAGACCTGTGACACAGCAGAGGGTGCTAAGAATCCCTAGAGCCGGTCAGGCCCCCCATTGGAATCTGAACGTTGTACCGTTTAACACGAGAACTTTATCTAGCGAGGCGAGTCTAGAGATGTTGTTCGAGGAATTAGAGGGCAATAAACGGGATGTCATAGGGCATAGTGAGGTTAGGAGGACAGGTTAAGCCTTTACGGTACTGAAAAATGGACACGTGCTATGTTACCGTGGTCTAGTGGACAGATGAGAACTGGGAGTGGGATTTCTATTCTATGAAAGCATTTCTAGCAACATAGAAGGATACTATAGCATTAACGAAAGGGCAGCCGGTGTTGTAATTAGGTTTAACAAGAGGCACAAACTAAAGGTGGTACAGGGCTGTAGCCTACATCCAGCCATGACGACTAGCTATTTGAACGTTTCTATGAAGCAGTGGAATCAGCAATGTCTAAAGTAAGAATACCGTATACCGTAGTTATGGAGACTTCAATGCTGAAGTTGGCAAGAATCAGGTTGGTGACCAGACAGTTGGAAACTATGATTTGGGCTGTTGAAACAGCAGGGGGGACCTACTTGTCGAGTTTGCAGAACGGAATAATTAACGCATCATGAATACCTACTTCTGCAAACAGGAGAGCCGGAAGTGGATGTGGAGTAGCCCGAATGGTGAGCATAACAATCTTACACGCATTATCACGAAGTGTGCAGAAAAAGTCGGGGGCACGATGGCTAGACAGGATACTGGAAACCTTTCCCAGGAGATGAAAGACTTGATTTCAAAGGGCAAAGCATGACAATATCCACCCAGCTGACCTAATAGAACTAACGAGCTTTCGAAGTTAATCAATAGGCGTAAGACAGCTGACATACAGAAGTATAATACGGAGAGGGTCGAATATGCTGCAAAGAACGGAGGCAGCCTTAAAGCAGTGAAGAGGCGACTAGGCATGGGGAGAAAAAATAAATCTATGCACCTAATGACAACCAAAGCAATGTCACCACAAATAAGGAATAAATAATCATAGTAGCCGAGGCAGTTTATAGAGATCTGTACAGTAACTGGGACATGCAGGATATTGCCGAAAGATAAAGTAGTTCCGAGGAGATAGACATCCCACCAGTAATGACAGAATAAGTATAGAAGACTTTGAAAGAAAAGCGGGCAAAGCATCTGGTGAAGGTCAGATAACAGCAGACCTCTTGAAGGATGGCGGGCAAATTGTGCTAGTAAAACTGGCAAACATGCACACGCAATGCCTAATGACCGCGAGGGTACACGTATCTTGGAAGAATGCAAACATCATCCAAATTCATAAGAAAGGTGACATGAAGGACTCGACAAATTACAGGCCGATTAGCTGACTCTCAGAAGTCTACAAGGTATTTACCAAGTTATTCCCTAACAGAATTTCTGCCACCTTAGATTTCAGTAAACCAAAAGAAAAGCATCGCTTCGTAGAGGCTATTCAACAATGAACCATATTCACACGATCAATAAGGGAACAGAGAAGGGACGGAGTATACTGAACACCTATTTGTAGCCTTCATAGACTCGAGAAAGCATTTTACTGGGTCGAAACCTCAGTAGTCATTCAGGCATTACGGAAGAAGGGTGTGGACGAGCACTTTGTAAGAATATAGAGGATATTTAGTGTGGGTACACAGCCACCATCATCCTCCATGAGCAAAGCAGTAAAATACCTGTAAGAAAAGGCGTTAGACAAGAAGACACAATCTCTCCAATGTTATTATGTATTATATATGTAGCTTTCATTGATTATGAGAAAGAATTTGACTCAGCCAAAACCTCAGCATTCATTCAGGCATGGCGGAACCAAGCTATAGATGAGCATTATGTAAGAATACTAGAAGGTATCTGCAATGGGTCCACAGGTAGCGTAATGCTCCATAAGTATATTAGTAAAATACGTATAAGGAAAAGCGGGAGACAAGGGGACACAATCTCTCCAATGTTATTCACAAAATGTTTACAAGAAGTATTCAGAACATTGGATTGGGAACAGGTGGGAGTAAGGGTTAATGGAGAATACCTCAGTAACCTGAGATTTGCTGATGACGTTGCCTTGTTAAGTAACTCGGGGGACGAATAGCAAAGCATCTTTACCGCACTTGACAAACAGAGTAGAACCGTGGGCCTGAAAATTAATACGTGGAAGACTAAAGTAATAATCAATAACCTCGGGAAAGCACAGCGATTTGATATAGGTGGCGAGGCAGTCGAAGTGGTAAGTGAATATATCTACTTAGGCCAAGTTGTGACTCTGGATCCTAATCATGAGGCAGAAATATTCGAAGGCAAAAATGAGGTGTTGTGCATTCGGCAGGTATCATCAGGTTATGAATGGAAGCCTACCGTTGTCCCTTAAGGAGAAAGTGTTTGACAGCTGCATATCACCGGTACTCACCTACGGGGCAGAAACGTGGAGGCTCACTAAGATACTTCAAATAAACTTAAGGACGACTGAGTGTGCAATGTAATGGAAGATGGTAGGTGTAACGTTCAGGGACAAGAAGAGAGCGGAGTGGGTCAGGGAACAAGAGCATGTTAAGGCCATATTACTTGAAATTAAGAATTAATGAATGTGGGCAGGGCGTGTAAAATGAAGGCAAGATAACCGTTGGTCATTAAGGGTAACAGAGTGGATCCCTAGAGAAGGCAAGCGTTGCACGGGGCGTCAGAAAGTTAGATGGCCAGATGAGATCAATAAGTTTGCGGGGATAAATTGGTCACATTTGGCAGAGACCGAGGTAATTGGAGAATAATGGGAGAGGGCTTTGCCCTGCAGTGGGCGTAGAGAGGCTGTTGATGATGATGATGATGAATATGATTATGATGATGATGATGAACATTAATCTTGCAGTGGCGCGCGGCCTCGGAACGTTTTGTTGCGCCGGAGCGCCGAACACTAACGTCATTGGAACTACCCGACACAAGTTTGCTGGGATGCTGAATCCAGGCGCCCCGCTGATCTGCCGGGGGAATCTCGCCCTGCTGTCCGACGGCTGAACACAAACATGCCCGGGCCTGACAAAGGGGCACCGATGAGTCAGCTCCGCCCTCTTCAGAGGGTCATATTATGCAACACCTTCGCGTATATTCGTCAAATTCAACTAGCGTCCAGTGGAGGGCTATTATTGGCGAATTTAAAATGCAGGAGGCCGAAACAAATCCCAGGGGCTATAGGAGCCAAAACTGCGTGAAGGGCGATAGATGACGAAGACAGGGAGCTGAGAAGTGCTTTTACAAATAATTTTGGCACTCTTTCCCACTCCCTTGCGCTAGCAGACTATGTACCACACTTGATCCTGTCGTACATAAGTCTCTCCTTAACTTACCGTCACCTCAACAGCACCATCACTCGGCTCGGCGAAACACTGGCCGAGGGATCAGGAAGGCACCTTCACAGCAGCGAACACGCAACCACACGCACGCACACGCAAGCACACATGCACAGGCCCGCATGTTCCCACGCAGGCACACAAACACACGCACACCCACGCGCGCACGGGATCTCACGCAGTCACGAAGACGCACACTCACACATAGTGCGGTTTAATAGCCGTTCCGGTTCGACCGCATTTTGTCTCGGTTCAGTTCGGTTCAATTAAATCACGTACAGTGCCTGTTCCCTATATAAAACGTCTTTACTACAATACAAGAATTTACTACAATGTAGAAATGTTTGCAGCAAGTTGGTTCGTATTGAAAGGGAGGGTATGCGCACTAAAGACGAGGACTGTGACTTGGCAAGACAGGTGCTAGTGTCAACTATTCGCAGTCAATAGAAGCTCCTACCTCGTCTCGTTACTGTCCTCGTCTTCCTTACAAACCTTTTTTTGGAGAAGAGAATGTGCTTCGTGCTGTCATGACGGCCAGTGAATTCTTGGTATTTTTAGCCGCGTGGATTACCTATGTGGTTATGCGGTGACTGTTTTCAGAGTGCGCTCTGTAATATTCTCAGAAGATCTAGTACGCAAGTACTGTACAGTGCACTGCCACCCTTTTCTTCCCGCAAGTTCGTCTGTGAAGAGGTTGACGCCCCCGCAGATCGCCTGGAAAGATAAAATAATGTTCCAAAGGCACCACAAAAATACATAGTGTAAAAAATGATGAACCTGCGCCAAATAACCTCGTCGAAATGGTGCAAGGGGCTGAATTTGTCACGTGATGGAATAAAATATTGGACACGTAACTTCCTTGAATACATGTTATGAACGATGGCTGGAACATCCCAGCACCCTATCCGGTAAACCAGTACGACAAAGTGGCAAAGCGGGGTTCCAATCCTGGCCCGGCTTGCGGTGTGTCGTAGCAAACGCCACTTCGTTCTTTGCAATAAAGTTGTGCGCCAAAACAGAAATAGGTCAGTCTACTTTATTAATTTGTGTGGGCTGTGATTGACATTGTAATTTCCACCTCCAGTGTTTCTCGTTGATGCCTTCCATGCGTTTGTCCATACAGCTGACTTGTAAAGCAACATAGAACCTGCAAAGAAAAAAGCGGCGAATTTGCTGTGGTTTGTGTGCTGCCATAAGTTTTTCGTGTATTACCTTGGACCCCGGTGGACATCTGCGCTGGACTAACCTCTATGGACTTAAACCAAAAGGTCGTGCCCACAAAGTCTCTGAACGTGACGGTAAATTCGTCGGTCTTATATTCCCGGTTTTCAAGACGTATGTATTTTTCAAGCAAAAATCAGTTCTAGAAAAGTTTTACAGCATTACGTAAAGCAACGCATGACTACTACTTAAAACACTACGCAAACGCTTTGTTTTATTAGAAATTATTTTCGAATTTATGTACTGCTTTAAAATTTCTTCACACTATTAAAAATGACTTTCGGTTTTTCAAGCTTTATATATTTTTATGATAATAAATTTGTAGTAAATTGTGCAATTCGCACAACAAAGTCAGTCAGTAACAATTTATCCATAAAAAAAGTTTTTTGTGCAGTATCATATGCCTTTGACGGATTTTTGTAGGGAATCGGTAAATACGGTTTTGAAAGCGTTTATGCAGTCCCACAAACACTTTGGCTTCACAGGTGATGCTGTCTTCTGTCTGCACCCAAAGCAAAGTTAAACTGTCAATTTTACATTGTGTAAATCCGTACAAGCCAAGATGCTTTATCGCGGAATAAGGGGTGGTAGAAATCTGCAAAGTTATTGGTTGAAATGATGGAATTCAAACGTTTACGGCAGCAGTCCTTTGTTATGATTCAACTACATGTTTTGTTTTTTTTTGTTCCCACAAATATACACGTTATGGCGGAGAACAGGCTAAAAGTTACAGTCAGCAACTTTACCATGCCTTGCATCCTGCATAGAGGAAGTAGAACATCGGGGGGGGGACAAAAATACCGTTCCACTCAACCAATTTGCGGAAGGTATACTAAATTTCTCTTACAGAGATGACATAAGCTCAAGAGCCGTAATATTGACGCTTCATTGACGGTACATAACCTACTGAAAATTAGAGGTAGAAAAATAATAAAAATCGAATCAGAACAACATTATGGCGGTTTAGAATAAGTATATGTCACATCATGTAGAGTAAAGAGAAGTATTGGCCAAGGGCATCATGTTCGTACCGAGAAAAAATCACGGGCCATCTCCAGTAACATGAAACCTGGGGAGGAGCGAGGCATGCAGGGTATGAGTTTACTGTTGGGGCCTTGGCGTTTTTTCCCACGCAGATAAAACCAATGGGGGGTAGAAGTATACAGCTTTGCTTGAAGCACGAAGCGGAGTAGTGCTAGAGTTGGAAAACGAGCGTCTCTTCGTGTTCATTTAGTACGCGTTACGGTCTAGGGTGAGGTTATGGTAAACGAGTGTCCCAGTGCTTTAGTACCACCTCTACGGCGACAACGAACGACGGCAATGACAGGAGATGCCAACAGCTCAAGCCCCTAAGGGGCTTCGCCCAGTGAATTCGTGCAGCTCACATGTTGTAGTATTACCAAATTCATTGAATGTTAGAAGATTCAGCCTGTTCATAAGGCTATACCCAACGATCGGAAAAGTGTAAATGGTGCGTGCACTTGAAACGAGCCAATGTTGCATTTTGTACCGGTGGGCTTGATGAAGATCGGTTCTGGTAGAGTGTCACGCTCCTTCCGGAGCAGGTTTCTCCGCCCGCTAAAACCGTACCGGTATAGGAAAAAGTAAAAAAAAATCATAACAAGGCCTTAGGGCTTTCATGATTTCATATAATATGGCACATATTGTCCCAAAAACAATGGCATTCAAGCAATGCATCTAATTTAAACGTGAAGTCGACTATAGGGAGATCAATGGAAGCTTGTTGGATGTAAGCGGGCTTTTTGCCATTGCGTGTCGCCCTTCAAAATAGGGCCATCTTCGAGACCCCTGTAACGCTATTGTTATCCACACTGTTCCAAAACAAATTACACGGAAATTAGCCACTAAAACGACCGTATCATTACGCCGAGTTTTAGTTAAGTGTTGTTATTAGTTCGCTTACTGTGAAGGTGTAAATGTTACAGAATTACTGTCTGCAGTCAATCCAGGGCCATCTATGGAGGGAGGTTGTGGTCAGAAAACTGCTGTATCTGTGGTTCTATCGCAGCTATAGGGAAAGAAATCATATGACAATTACCCGCTACTAACCCTCCACACCACAGCTCTACTGATCGTCCTTATTCACAGTATAGAAGGGCACTGAATTTTTTGGAGACCAGCTATCAGCAAAATATATTTGAAGTTGTGTTTGCGTTCTCAAGTGTATATGTAAGCTAAGAGCAAGCGATACTAAACTAGGTCTCGATTATTAGTTCTGAAAAAGTTTCTAACAACGCGTCAGTAGGGGTGTCGTAACGTTCATTACGTAGAACACAAAAACGTTTATACCACAAACATACGCTTAAATTTCGTTGTGGACATTGTGCTCCATTAAAAACAAATTGATCAAATTACTTTCAAAATTCAGCACCATTCCACTCTATGACGGTAGAAGACCAGCGGAGCTGTTCGTGTGAGACCGTCGTAATGGGAATGACGTTAGCGGGAAACCGCAAGGGATGACACACCGAGCAAGCAACGCCTTGTCGGTTGGTCACGGACTCCTGCTCAAACAGCTGCGTCGCGCCGGTGCAGAGTGCAGCGGGATGGCAGTCACCCCCATCTTCATTTTTCCGCTTCGCGTTATTCAGGGTGCCGACTGACATCGCGCTTAAGCGTCGTGCCGTCGGCTCGATCGTCGTTGTTTTCTGCCTTCTTTGCACCCGCCGGTATACCCACGCCAGCGCTCTTTGAAGGCCCGCTGTCCTTCCTCGCCGTGCACAATGCGCGTCCTGCCCACATCTCTCACGGAACACAACTGCGGTGACGCCTGCGGGAGATGTAAGACGTCACAATAGAGATACGCACAGATTGCGGGTGCACGGTTGGCGGAGAGTGAGGGAGAGGGAGATTCCTTTATTTTTCAAGCAAGTTGGCTAAAAATGCATGGCGGCCACCACCCGAAGGTTTGCGGTGGCGGTGGCTGCTCGGTCAACCAGACGTAGCTGCACACCCCGGTTGGGAACTGTCCCGTGCGTACTCCACCCGCACGACGCCGAAGATGGGCGGAAGTGGGTTAAGAGAACAGGCCCACATATCATGGGTTAATGTGTCCAGGGAGTCACAGAGGGGACAGTTGGTTGAAGGGAACTCAGAGGAATAAATCTTGTGTAGGAAGAAATTGGTGTGAAGGAGTCGCCAAAGGCGTTCGTGAGCGATGGTGAGGGATGTGAGGGTGGGGTGTTAGCGGAGATGGATGAGGGGGCAATGCTCCGTGTCTTCTTGGTACGAAAGCAGTCGATTGCGGGCCGCCCGAGCACTGTGGTAGAGTGCAGGAGCGAGCACAGCGCAGCTGGTGAGTTATCGTGCTGCTTTGTGGGCCACCTCGTTGCCTCCCACCCGTGTTAGCCGGGGTGCAGAATATGTCGCCTGGTAGAGTACAGGGATTTTGGAAGTTAAATCTAAGTTCCGTATCCCAAGTACAATGGCGGATGAAGTTTTGAATCGACGTCTTCAAATCAGTAATTGTAATTGTGGTTGCGGCGTGGTGATAAGGGCCAAGGCAATTGCTGCCCCTTCTACAGTTGTGAGAGTGCCGGAGAAAAAGGGTGTCCCACAGCGCAAGAGGAGGACGCGTGCGCTATGCCAGGGATGTGCATGGTGGAAGAACCGGGGGGTTGAGAAAGCGATCACCTTTCTTGTCCTACAGATGAAAAAACCCGCGGCTAGCCTATAACAGGTCTACTTCAAAATAACGATTTAGGCAATATTTACTTGACTTTAAATTCACTGACAGGTCAGTGTGCAAGCGAGCACGGTAGGATTATTAATCTGCCCAACTCCTATTTGGCATTGCACAGGACTGCTCGCGCTCTGGTAGACGGCGCGGAGGACCCCACCACGAAACCGTGATTAGAACTATGCTAAAAATGGTCTCCAAGAGCAACTGGCTCTAGAAGGTCAATCAGGGATGTCCTCCTACCCCTTGGATGTTCTTGGCATTGTTTTGTTCTTTCAGTACTGAAACACTATGTGTGGGCACGTGTGGCCCCGTCAACTTTGAAAGTACGATGAAGGCCGTGTCGACCAAGCTCGCGTTGATTTTTTTTTTCATTTGCCAAACTCCCATTGACCACTTTGCCATTGCCTTTTTTTCCATTGGTCTCTTGTGTTCCCCTTAGGTGATTCTCCCTATAGAAAACGAGTCATCCCTTATGCCTATTTTAAAGGGGCGCGTACAGATTGCGGTATCATTGCGTGGCAAGGAGGAGTGCACCAAGATTATTCATAGTGCAGGGGAAGGGTACAAAACATTTTATGCAGTGTTTTTGCACGCTTCCGTTAGAGTAAGCTCCGGGCTTCATTTTGTATATATCTGCTTGTAGAATGAATAGTTCAGCTATACTGTTGAAACATTCATCTCATCGAAATGGTAGCCGTTCTCGTATTACGTAGCCTCCGCAACGTAATAGAATGTAGCGCCAGACGTGCGGATAATGAAGGAATCAACAAGCAACATCATTACGTATTAGAGAAACATAACCAGAACATACCTTCCAACGCGAAAATAAGAATATCACAAGCTGATATGCCAAATTTCTGCTCCAATGCGCCTAACATAGTTAGCACCAGTGCGCGACCGATCCGGTGCTCATGTGTCTTCTTGTGGATGAGTTAAAAGAATTTATTAATTTATCTAAGGGGAATTAGAATAGAAAATACGGTTCCAATGAAACGCACATTATTTGACGATGCCCTATCACAGTCAAAAGCTGAACCTTTAAATAACGATGTCGTTATAGGTACTTCGGATGTACACGCAAAATATCTTAAATATATGTATGAAGGACCTGCAAAATATCTCAAAAGTCAGGTTCGCCGTCCGCGTCACAGTTTGTCATGATTTTTACCCAACACGCCAAACAACTTACGTTCGCTTACTAACCAAAGTTTCTGTTTGTTTGCCAATGTCCACGCCTTCGTCAAATTGTGAAGTCCCGATGCGATTTTCGAAGTAGTTTCCACAACCGGCTTTTGTCCTTGTGATGCAGGTTTGAAATTCGTCCTTTCTTCCAGTGTGGGCTGAGTTGTATTGTAGCTATTCTTCACGCCGCTTCACAATTCAAAGTAGAAGCGGCATGTCACGATTTTTTACCTAATCAGAGAAAACGCTATCACTCACTAAAGCAACGGCCGACGTAGCCATCGGTAGAGTTGCGTCTGGCAATGTGAAATTAATAGTAGTGATTAATCATTAACAGTGACTCTAGCTAATCAGCGAGCAGGAGTGGCTTGACCGGTGGGCAAAAATCAAGTCATACTGCTGTAGTTGTTTGTATTCACGCACGGGTGACTGTGACTCTGGTTAGTCAGTGAGCAGAGGTGGTTTTGCCAGTCGATAAAAATCAAGCAAGATGCACTGAGAGGCGTACGACGAACGGGAAGCGTGTAAGTCGTACGTTGAGCCTCTCAGATCGTGTACAACCCACGTACCTTCAAGGAATGTTGTAGGTATGCCCGAAGTATTTATAAGTTGTGGGCACATTCGACGTACCTTTAGACGAAGCGTTAAACCAACCATTGCTTTCTAAAGCAATGCAAGGTCAGCAACCGAGAAAAATAAACGTATGTGAGTAATAGCTAAACAAATTCAGGTTAATAGGTTTAGAACGGCAAATAAACCTTAATTTCTAACATCCATAGCGGTTTTCGAAATACTGCAGTAGAAGAGTAATAGCTAAACAAATTCAGGTTAATAGGTTTAGAACGGCAAATAAACCTTAATTTCTAACATCCATAGCGGTTTTCGAAATACTGCAGTAGAACAATAGCACACGAAAATGTGTTCTCAAATAGGGTTATGGTATGTTAAGGGATGCAATTTTGATTTAGTGCTAATGGGATCAACGCGGACGTAATTGAAAATACCGTGCAAGAATATAAAAGAAACCACTAAGGTGCACGTTTTTATATTCTATGCACCTTAGTGGCTTCTTTTATATTTTTGCAGGGTATTTTCATTTACGCCTGCGTTGAGCCCATTAGCCCATCAGCCCATCACAACGCACAAAAGATATGTCCAGTGCTTCTTATGGGCAAACTTGCTTGTAACGACAATAATCCCGGCAAGTTGAAGCACACGAAAGCAACTCGCTGTCTTTGCTCAGCGCCATTCCTAGCTGGTGGGCTGTAGACACCGACCTCGAGGATTTTCTGTTCATTATTTCAGAACACGTGAGCCGACTTCTGGAGTAGTATCAGAACATTCGTCTCTCGCTGCAATACCAACAACACAACACCATGGAGCATTGATAGCAGCCCACGTAGCTTCACACAAACAATTAACCTTTCGAAAACTACGACACACCAGACACATAGGTCACGTTTTGGAGGTAACACGGTGCTTCGTAGCTTTGGGCAAATTTTGTTGCGGATAAATGATATAGAGAAACGAGCTGCGATAAGTCCGCGATTGACATTTGGTTCGGATGTGGTGGTGATCCAATCCCTAACATACACACGTGATATCAACATTACGCTAATTACAAGCGCTAACCGGCACCTGGCGTTGCCTCCGCACACACTGAACAAATTTTAAAGTCAATGAACACTAAAGATAATCCAAGCGCAGACAGTCAGATGTTGATAGCTTGAAGAACATTTCAGCGAACTCGATAACAGGCCAGGCTAAATCAGAGCGTCGGGTCATGTCCCAGCAGCTACCTTGTCGTGTTATATGATTGTGTTTAGAGGTGAGCATGATGTGCATGTATCGAAATACTTCATATGCAACGAAAACGCAACGCACCGCACCTCTAGTGAACGAAACGCACAATGCACACTCATATGTTTACTGCATGCTTAGGCGCCACACGAAGCACTAACATTTAAAACAGGCCAAGCGTAAAAAAGCCTCGCATCACCAACTCGCGACTTTAAAGGGAAGGTGAAGCGGTTTTAGAATTAAAAGAAAAGTAAACTAGCGGCAAGTACACATTGAATAGTTCATGTGTACGAAATATTTTCGCAATACATGCAATAGAAGCGGCGCAATGAGCAAACAAAAGTGGCCCGATGCCCCGCCCCCCACTCGCTGCGCGATGCCGGAAGACCGAAGAGCGCGGGCGAAAACCGGCTGAAAAACGTCATACCTGGACTTCCGGCCGGATCGGCCGCCTCGGCCATGCTCTTTTCGCCGTGTTTCTTTGTGAATGATACTTGTTGTTGTGGTTGATAGCACTCATTCGTACAATTTTCGTGTTCAAAAAGTATGCACGAAAAGCAAACGAGGCGTACGTTATCATGCCGTATTCCTAAGCAGAATAATGCCACACCGGGATGCTTGATAACATACGGAAGCGACAGCCGAGGTGGCTGTGCTTGATGACAGAGAATATACTACACTACGTTAAATACTTTGTAAACCGCTCCAATGCGGCTTTTTTTTTTTTTGATGTGACGGACGTGAATGTTCGCATTAGATTCTAGATTTAGGAAGGATGGGGAATACTGCTGCACTTTGGCCGGGGATGTTTCGTTCCATTCCAGACACCAAGTCACATTTGTTCAGGAAATACTTGTTTCGTTAAACGCGTCGGTTTTCTTTCCCTATGGGCTCAGGAAAGTGTAAAAAAAACAATTTTTTGGCGAAACTAAAAAAAAGGGGCCAATCCTGATAGAAGTTCTCTCCCGGCTAACAGGTAAAAAGTATTCCTACAAAGTAAAAGAACCAAGACAACCAGATTACTTATTTTGCAAGTATACATGTCACGATAAGGTGATGTTTGTCTGGAATTTAAAAAAAAAACACCACTCCGAACCACCACCGTGCCATAATTTCTGTTGACTGCGGGGGCCTAATTTTTCCCCAAGATTCCGTGTGGCTGCATATTATAACCTGGCAAGCACTTGTTGTCACTGAACCTCAAGTGTGCTCCAGTGATAGTCGGTGATATATATAATGATGATACTAAAATATTAGGAGCGAAGAGTAAATATACGGCCTCTGTCCGACTAGCGCGGTAAATGCTTAAATCTAGAAATGCTGAAACAGGCCATCGATTCATTATCACAAACGTTTGGTGATTGCTACCTAAAGTAACGTAACTACAACGTAACTGCCTTGTCCGACTGGTCTGTTAATTATAACGAGGTGGCCGTAATATTGTAACAGAATGCGCAAGGCACAAGCGAAAATCAAGCCCTACTACAGCCAATAATGCTGAGCAGGCACTAGTATGCTGCAGTGTTTTTAGAATAAATGCATGTGAAGCAGTAAGACGCCACTCATCGAAGTGCAGCTAGCAATCGCGGAGGCGCCGTAGCGCCGCTGCCGGAATGGCGCGCGCGTGTGGGTCTGTGTACGGGGATGAGTAACGGGGCTGGGGTGGGCGACAACGAACAAAGGAAATGCGGAAGCAGAGTCTGCTTGTTGGTTTATGCGTGTACCGGCAAGATGTGCCTCGCATATACGTTTACAGCGCATGAACGCTATTTTTTCGCGCAGTGCCCGTACGTGCTTTTCGCTGGTAGATTGTTTATAAAACGCCGATTAATCTTCAGCATAAATGATTTTGTGTATAATAAGAAACAGTTAAGGCAGTAGCTAATTTAACATAAGGTATAAAATCCCCCTATGCTGGTTGCCTAATTCAAAAATATTTTGATGGAACCCACTAGTCGACGCCACAGTCAGTGCTTTGGGGTTCTCTGTCGTGTAAAGCAAATTTAAGCTCCAAGATAATTGAACCAACAGCACGGGAAATTATAAAACAAACGTCCAGTCATGTGCGAAAATTAAACTGCAAGCTAAATTGCCGCAAAGGCAACCGTGCGATCGTTCGCAATGCTTCCGACAACCCGCGCGGCCGAAGGGTGTCCTCCTTTGACGTCATGACGGGCGCAACCAATCAGGGGCGTCAAAAGACGAAAAGCGCGCGTCTTTCAAACGGGGCCGCGCTTTTTGCAAGATAAATGCCACTTGGACTCATGTACGATAAATTTCAATGTGATATTCGGAATCAGCGTGCAAGAAACTATATAACTGTTAATCTAACTCAGATTTTTTGGAAAGCGCTTCAGCTTCCCTTTAAAGATCTATCGTAGCGTCTCGTAGCGCTTGTATGGTTTCTATCAGCATATCCCCCGGTACTCACGCCATGCTGAACGCCTACTGCGCTGCTTCGTTACCGCCAAGTTGCCTAAGGGATAATGGATGTAGTCAAGCCTGTACGTAAGACCTTTCCAGATAAAAATTTGCTCCTCCATTTAATTTGGCCGGTCGTCCGTGCATGATCCATATATTTCGTTTTTGGGCTCCGGAAGGGTCTTCCTGTGGTCTACAAGGGGTGCTTCCGAACGTTACGGAGCTGGTTGCAGCGGGAAGAAAACTTGAACTGCCATAATAAGCTTAATGAAAGAAATGGACAAGCTTTAAGGACAAAAAAAACAACATACACCTGCGAAGCACCACTGGCCAATGAAGATCAAGAAGACGAAATCCGGAATAGGTATCGACGTCTGCCGATTACACAATGAGTTTCATACAACACATAAAATACGTGGAGCCAAGCCTAATACGACACAACAATGATCGGTTGAGTCCCACAACTACCATATCTCTTAACCGTTCCAATTGGTATCCATCAGTAAGTGGAAGACTTAGGAGCAATGCAGGGATACCATAACCTACAGTACGAATTAACCTCCCCCCTTACCCTCGAAACGCTTATGCACTGATTTAGAACAGCATACGTGCCGTGATACTTTTACAGAGCTTGGATACAAGCCATTGTAGTTACCGCGCTAAAGCAGGGGGGGGGGCAATGTTTCGATGCCCGGTAGTGACCGTCTTACAGCTTTCATCCGCAGCCTGTAACAGTTTTTTGTAAAATAATAGTGGATTCGGGTGCCTAATGAATACAGTGGTACACTGGAGAGTTGTCTGCCCGGTTTCCGAACAGTACGCTCTCAATTTACAAGCTGCTTCCCGTCGAATACTGCATGAAGGATGCTTTTCTCCACAAAAAAACACGATGCGCGTTTTGCGACCTAGATAGGGCACACGGCCGTAGTTTAACGTTATAGCATTCTTCACGACCGCTGGCGTTTTGGCAAAGCGACATGCATGGGGTCCGAAAGAACATTAAGGATGAGGGAAAAGCTGCACAATCTAGATAGTATCAAAAGAACAATGTTGAAGTCTTCAACGACTAGGGCAACGTATACGGGTTTAACAGCTATTTGAATCAATTCTGCGCATAATCAGTCGAATTCACACAGCACAGTGTGAATTTGTTCGAAATAGAGTTTTCTTCTCTTGATTACCCCACCCAGCTGCTATTGTGAGAGAGCGAGAAAAGAGAAAATTAACTTTAACAAAATCGAGTGAAGTCTTTGTACAGCGTACTGATTGCAGGATGCCTTGAGCTTCTTGGGCTGCATCGACAGCCCTTCCGATGAAGTGTAGCTTACCCTCGAGGCCGGAGCTGGCCAAGGCTGTCTAACATAACTATTTGGAAAGAAACCTTGCTTCCTTAAAGCTAAAAAGACAAAGAAGACTGGAATTTCAGGTGCAGGACGCTCCTTGTTGTCTGTTGGCGAATACCACATTTCCTTATTGCGCTTCTGTTTCCGATGTTTTCAGTAATAATATTGTTTTCCTTGGCGTGTTTTTTTCAGGCTCAGCTGCCTGTAATCGTCCATTTTATCTGCCGTTGCAGGGAGGGCTGTGGATATCTGCAAAAATTCGTAGCGAATGCAGAAATAAGGTGCCACTTTATTGTGTTTCGACCAAAGTGTCTCTTTCCTATCGCACCAAATAGGAAGCAGACATAAAACAAAACCCGGTTCCAAAGTTATTCTACATTTTTTTGTTCTCCTTCTTAACGCTGTGTTGTAAAACGCAGCTGGCTAAGCCTTTTACGTTAAAAATTAAGCATGGATATTGAGACAAGGTAGACGCGGTTAAAAATGGCTGCATTTACACTGTTTATATTTCAAAAAAATAAAGCTTGGATACTGATACGAGATAGACGCCATTAGAAATGCCTGTATTTATACTATTTACAAATGAAAAAATCGAAGACAGCAAATCACATTTTCAGATACTGTCGGGTGCTACACCGATGGTCGTCTTCTTCGTCCACGTTTGGCCACATGCCCTTAACTGGGATTCCTCTTCATAGCCACGGCTTCATAACTTAACGAAGCAGGGCTGGTCCATAACATAACCCCCGCCGGCGAATGCGCGGACTCTGAGTTTTCTATTCAGGGGCCGACAGAGCCGAGGTGTGTGGTTTCAGCCGAGCAAAATAGACAATGTTTGTTGTAACAACGGAAGATTATGATTGAATCGTGGTGACATCGTACGTCACCTTGGTCACCTGGCGTAACACCTTGTCATGGCTGGTGTAACGTGGAAAAAGATCTGGTGTAATTCGATGAGAAACCCGAGGAGACCACAGAAGCACGAGGGAGCCTGGATGTTCAGGACGGTGGCGCTTGTCATAAAAGCTTTTGTGGTGTGCTTCGGACCGTTTGGTGTGTATGCTGGAAATCTGTCGTGCGTAGTCAGCCCGGGCGATGGCGTCGCTCACGTATTCTATCACAGAAACATGCGAAGGAGGTCGCAAGGTATGCAGTGGCAAGGTAGGTGTCCTTCCATACAAGATGGAAAATATGGAATACGTGGCGACGTCATGACGTGACCAGTTATAAAGCGTCAGAAACGGTAACGCTACGTCTCAGTCGCGATGTTCCCGTAAATCATACATTGCTATCATGTCGGTGATGGTACTACTAAGGCGTTCAGTGAGTCCATTTGTATGAGGATGATACGCAGTGGATAAGTTATGCTCAGTGCTGCACGAATGTAGGATGTCAAGACAACGTGGGATAAAAAGGATCGCCCTCTGTCGGTGAGGACTTGGTAAGGGGCTATATGGTTGAGAAAAACGTCATGTAAGAAGTAACAGCAACTTCGGTAGCACAAGTGGTTGGAGGGACCTTGTGGATGGCAAAGTGAGTAGCATAGTCACTGGCAATGCAACCACTTGTTTCCCAGAGTGGTAGTAGGAAAAAGTCCAAGCAAATCGAAACCGACGCTGTAGAACGGTGTAAAGGGGACATCGATGGGCTGCAGGAGGCCAGCTAGGCCCACAGTATGGGTTTTAAGTCGTAGACAGTGATCACATCAGGTTGCATAGCGGTTCAGCTGAGGTGAGTGGGACTTCTAGTCAATGAAAGCATAGCTAGCAACATAGACGAATACTATAGCATTAACGAAAGGGCAGCAGGTCTTGTACTTAGGGTAAATAAGAGGTACAAGCTCAAGGTGGTGCAGGGCTACGCACCTACATCCAGCCACGACGACCAAGTAGTGGAACGCTTCTATGAAGATGTGGAATCGGCAATGGCTAAAGTAAAAACACAGTATACCGTAGTTATGGGGGACTTCAATGCTAAAGTAGGCAAGAATCAGGCTGGAGACAAGGCAGTTGGGAACTATGGTCTGGGCTGTAGAAATAGCAGGGGGGACCTACTAGTTGAGTTTGCAGAACGGAATAACCTACGCATAATGAATACCTTCTGTAAACGGGAGAGTCGGAAGTGGACCTGGTGGAGCACGAATGGGGAGCACAAAAATGAAATAGACTTCATATTATGCGATAACCCTGGCGTCGTGCAGCATGTGGAAGTGCTCGGAAGAGTAAGGTGTAGTGACCACCGTATGGTAAGATCTGGAATTAGGCTAGATTTGAGGAGGGACCGCAACAAGCTAGTACGAAAGAAGCCGATAAATGAGCTAACAGTAACACGTAAAGTAGAAGAATTCAGGATCGCGCTGCAGAACCGATATTCCGCTCTTAACGAGGAATCCGAGTTTACGACACAGGAAGCCAGCGACAACCTTACATGCATTATCACGGAGTGTGCAGCAGACGTCGGGGGCACTATGGCTAGACAGGATACTGGCAAACTTTCACACGAGACGAAACATCTAATCAGGAAACGGCAAACCATGAGAATCTCCACCGCAGCTGACAGAATAGAACTAGCGGAGCTCTCGAAGTTAATCAATAAGCGTAAGACAGCTGACATACGGAAGTATAATATGGATAGGATCGAATACGTTGTAAAGAACGGAGGTAGCCTGAAAGCAGTGAAGGGACGTCTTGGCGTGGGGAAAAATCAGATGTATGCACTTATGGATAAGCAAGGCGATGCCATCACAAATAGGGATAATATAGTCACAGTGCCCGAGGATTTCTATAGGGATCTGTACAGTAGCCAGGACATACAGGATAATGTCGAAGGAGACAGTAGTTCACAGGAGATAGACATTACACCAGTAACGACCGAAGAAGTAAGGAAGGCTTTGAAAGAAATGAAAGGGGGCAAAGCACCTGGTGAGGATCAGATAACAGCAGACCTCTTGAAGGACGGCGGAGAAATTGTCCTTGAAAAACTGGCAAACCTGTATACGCAATGCCTAATGACCGCAATGGTACCGGAATCTTGGAAGAACGCGAACATTATCCTAATCCATAAGAAAGGCGACATGAAGGACTTGAAAAATTACAGGCCGATCAGCTTACTGTCAGTCGTCTACAAGGTATTTACCAAGGTAATCGCTAACCGAATTTCTGCAACCTTAGATTTCAGTCAACCTAAAGAACAAGCAGGGTTCCGTAAAGGTTATTCAACAATGGACCATATTCACACGATCAATCAGGTGATAGAGAAGTGCGCTGAGTATACTGAACCCCTATATATAGCCTTCATAGATTATGAGAAAGCATTTGACTCGGTCGAAACCCTAGCAGTCATTCAGGCATTACAGAACCAGGGGGTAGATGAGCATTATGTAAGAATACTACAGGATATCTACAATGGGTCTACAGCTACCATCATCCTCCATAGGGAGAGCAGTAAAATACCTTTAAGGAAGGGTGTCAGACAAGGAGACACAATCTCTCCAATGCTATTCACAGCATGTTTACAAGAAGTATACAGAACGTTGGATTAGGAACAGGTGGGAGGAAGGGTTAATGGAGAATACCTCAGTAACCTCAGATTTGCTGATGACGTTGCCTTGCTAAGTAACTCGGGGGACGAATTGCAAAGCATGCTTTCCGCACTGGGCGAACAGAGTAGAACCGTGGGCCTGAAAATTAATATGCAGGAAACTAAAGTAATGATCAATAACCTCGGGACAGCACAGCGGTTTGAGATAGGTGGCGAGGCAGTGGAAGTGGTAAACGAATATATCTACTTAAGCCAAGTTCCCACCCGTGATCCCACCCCAGATCCCACCCATGAGGCAGAGATTATTATCTCTGGCTTCAAAAATAGGATCAGAATGGGGTGGGGTGCATATGGAAGACATTCTCAGATAATGGATAACAGCCTACCATTGTCGCTGAAGAAGAAAGTGTATGACAGCTGCATCTTACCGGTACTCACCTACGGGGCAGAAACTTGGATGCTCACTAAGAGGGTTCAACTTAAATTGAGAACGACTCAGCGGGCAATGGAGCGGAAATTGATAGGTGTAACATTAAGTGACAAGAAGAGAGCGGAGTGGGTCAGGGAGCAAACTGGTGTTAAAGACATATTAGTAGAAATTAAGAAGAAGAAATGGACGTGGGCAAGGCATGTAATGCGAAGGCAAGATAACCGCTGGTCATTAAGGGTAACAGAGTGGATCCCTAGAGAAGGCAACCGTCGCAGGGGGCGGCAGAAAGTTAGATGGGCAGATGAGATCAAGAAGTTTGCGGGGATAAATTGGTCACAGTTGGCACAGGACCGAGGGAATTGGAGAATAATGGGAGAGGCCTTTTCCCTGCAGTGGGCGTAGATAGGCTGGTGATGATTATGATTATGATGAGGTGACACGAGGTGACATAGCACTGGCCGAATATGTACCAATTGGTACGTTCGGCCAGAAAAACCGGTGGCGAACGCTGTAGTAGGTACGCCAAGGCTTAGACGGGCCGCATTTGTTTTGTCAATAAATGCTGTAGGGCAGACAACCGAAAGTGTTCTGGAATGACGAGAAAGAGCTCGAGGCCCTCTGTGTGAATATTTCGGCTGTATAAAGCCGCTTCCCTGAAGAGATAGATACCAATTGAAGCGTCCTGCAGAGGGTAGTGTAGGCGTTCAATGATACGCCGCAAGCATTCATCGCATCGTTGTTCGACCCCAATGCTGAGCAGGCCTGATACGGAAGAGACTTGGTCATCTATCTCATTTCCATCAGGAGTGGTAACGGGATAGTGAGATAACGATTCGGCATTCCGGTGCAATCGCCCGTACTTATGCAGAACAGAAAGCCGTATTTTTGAAGCCCGAGCGCCCAGCGCTCTAGCCTTACTGTTGGGTCCTTTAATGCTGAGAGCCAGCAAAGGTTACGGTGGTCTGTGACCACAGAGAATGGCCGTCTGCAGAGATACGGTCGAAACATGGTGACAGCGCATACCAGTACCAAACACTCATGTTCAGTAATATAGTAGTATCGTTCGGCTGCATATAAAAGGTGGCTTCCAGAAGCGACCACACGATCTTTCCTACAGTCGTTGCGCCAGAACTGCTCCGATGCCATTGCCGTTCGCGTCAGGGTGAGCTTCTAGAGGGGCGGGAGTATCAAAATAGCGAAGGATGGAAGGCGTTGTTAATCTAGTTCTTAAGGTCGTAAAGGCGCGTTCTTGATCAGGCCCCCAGAAAAAACGCACATTCTTCTTAAGAAGCTGTGTTTAGGGCGTGCAATGTCCGCGAAACATTAATTGAAGCGAAAAGTACGAGCATAACTCAAGAAGGCTACATACGTCTCTTGAAGAAGTAGGGACAGTAAAGCTTTGGAATGCCTTCAGCTTTTATGGGTCAGGTTTTACTCCACACGCGTCGACACGATGGCCGAGGATAGTAATTTTGTGCAGTCTAAAATGGCACTTGGAGGAGTACAGATGGAAGATGGAATTACAGAAAACGACAAGGATGGCCAATAGTCGTAAAAGGTGAGTCACAAATTTAGAAAAGGAAGTGATCACATCGCCAATCTAACAAACAAACGTGGACAAGTTAGATCTCTGAAGTAGTGAGTCCACCATGCGCCTAAATGTCGCTGGCGAATTGCAAACGCCGCACGGCATGCCCATAGACTGATTAAGTCCGTCCGGTGTAATGAAAGCAGTTTTTTCTCTGTCCATCTTGTCCACCGCAATTTACCAGTAGCCTGAGCAAAGGTATGTCAAATAGAAGTGCTTCGTTCCATGGAGACAGTCGAGGCATCGTCTATTCGGGGTAATGGGTAAACGTGTTTCTTTGTAATTGTTGAGATGATGATAGTCGGCCCATAATCTCCTGGTATGGTCTTTTTTCTTGACCGGGAAGACCGACGATGGCCAAGGGCTAGAGTAAAGGTAGATGATATATTTTTGAAGCATGTTATACACCTCCTTTTGAATGACCTGGCCTTCAGAGGGGGAAATACGGTATGGCCACCGCGGGAGGGGGCTAACGTCGGCCGAGTAGGTTCGATGTTTCACCAATGTCCATTGGCCTAAAGGGCGCTCGTCGAAACTGAAAATGTCTCAAAATGAGCTCAAAATGTTCGAAAGGTTATCAATTTATGCTCCTGTCAGATCAGGGCTGATCATTTTACCAAATTCATCGGATTTGGTCTCGAAGTGGGGCGTACCATTTTAAAAATCTGAAGGCCTATCAGTCGTAAAGCTCAGAATGTGGCGCCGGTCAAGGGAAACCAAGGTAGCCAAGGATATTCCATAGGGGGCGACATGTGGGGATAAACGTAAATATTAAAGCGGAAGGGTGGCGTGATTGTTCGCAACAGTAATGAGGGAATGAGGAAGGGTAGCTTGACGTAACATGATAACGTCACTGATTTGGGAAAGGACGTACGAACCATCGGGTACGTTAAGAGTAGAAAAAAACGCATCTCACAGTTTTTGGAGGCAAGCGGGTAAACTTCTCCGAGCGAAGGCAACATTCCACTTCATGAGTTACCTGGGGGGAAAGTGACAGCCCAAGTCGAATTTCACACGCGGACAGTCAATGAGCGCAGAAGTTTTAGTAAAGAAGCCGGGTTCAAGGATGATGTCGTGAGTGCAGTGCGGTAGGACATGAAATAACACAGGGATTTCATAATTTGCGATGGTAACCCGAGCGGTGCACGTATCAAAAATGGCTGGCCCACCCCCATCGGCCAGGCGTACTTCACAGCAAGGGGAAGCACTGCGCACTTTTTAAGCCGCCGGTAAAGGTCAGAACAAAGGGCAGAAGTTTGAGCAGGGGGGTCCACTAACGCCTGGATGCATATGATTATACGATCGACGATCGACGATCGACGAATATTTCACGAAGATTAGGAGCGGAAGAAACACTCAAAACCGGATTTTCTGGCCCAGTCGTTCATGCAGCGTCACCTGTAAGTGCTTTTTGTCTAGTTTTCCGCAATGGGATACCAATGGTAGGAGGGAGAAGAGAAACTGTGGGGTTGGTGTGACGGAGATAGGTGACGTCGAGAGGATGGTGAGCGACTGGGTCGGTCAGTAGGTTGTTCGAAAGCGGGCGGGAGTCTGTGGTGTCTGAGCTCGGCGAGAGAAAAAGGCTAGCTCCTCGTTGGTCCTTGCTGGTTATAAAAGCCGGAACGGGGTGCCGGTAGCCAGCGGCTTGGACAGTAGCGAGAAATATGACCGCCACAGCGACTGGCGTAGCAAATTGGTTTGTCGTGACGTGTACGCCATTCATCCGTGTTAAGATGTCGAGGAGGCATGTAGTGGGCACGGGAAGCACTTGAGGGTGGAATATCGTGGGTGAAAGGGCGACTTACGGAGCACAGCGTACCTAAGCCGCCATTTTCAAGCTCCTGGCGTACTACAATCTGGATGAGTTATATCGGTGGTGTTGCTTTGTCTGCTGGGAAAATAAAGGTTGGCGGAACGATAGCTTCTAGCTCCCGGCGTTCAAGGCGTACCACATTTTCTGGCGAAGTAGGGTCGTGCGGAGGATGTGGTGAGACCGCGCAGGTTGATGCCACCGCACTGTTTGGGAGCATCATGAAGTTTTGTCAATGTGGCGGCATTTCGCTTCCTCGAAGTGTCGGCACTCCGCCATGACTCTATCCACGATCGAGCAATTCTGGAGAAGCAACAAGTTCAAGGCGTCATCGGCAATGCCTTTTAAGATGCGGCGATCTTCTCGGACTAGGGTAATGTGGCGTTGACCTTGGCGCATAGAGAAAGTACATGCTGTATGTATGCTAAATACGCCTCCGTTGTCCTCTCAGCTCTTGCTTGGCAGCACGCTGATGTCTAAAGGTCCTGGCAAACAGGCTTTTCAGCCTTTCTTTCCAGGTCTCCCACCCAATGAGCTCATGTTCATAGTTATTATACCATTTGAACGCCGACCTCTTGAGATGAAAAATGGTATTGGCTGCATGATCCTGGGATCCCAGTTGTTGTGGCTACTTACATGCCTTCTACAGGGTGAGCCAGTCGTCCACGTCGACGTCGTCGGTGCCGTAGCAAAATCCAGGATCCCGGAAGTGGGGCAACACAATCGACGGTGGCATGGCCAGTTCATGATACTGCCCAGAATCGGCGAGAATGGTGTTCTGAGGGACCTAGTGTCCACTATGAAGCTCCATAGGCTCACAGAACCGCTGTAGCATCTACACGAAGATGAGACGAGGTAGACGCCGTTATAAATGGCTGTATTTACACTATTTACCAACGGGAAAAATCGGAGACACAGCAGATGACCATTTAGGCTCCTGCCAGGCGCCACAGTGAACGTTGTCTTCATCCTCAACTTTGGCCACACGCCCTTCATGGGTATTACTCTTCATAGCCACGGCTTCACGACTTCACCAAGGAGGGCTGCTCCGTAATATTTTAAATAGTGCACGTACTGTTAAGAAAAAATCCAACAACACAGCAATGTTCTCGCATGCTATACAGATATACCTCATTCAACTAGCTACATCCAACGATTAAAATTGGCAATTTCTACTCTGTGTCATCCGAACCATTAGCAAGTATGAAATGCTTTTTGTGATTTGTAATTGCCCACTCACAGGGCGCGAAAGACAGACGAAGATGCAGCACTTTCCTCGACATCATTGTTTGCGGAGAAGGCTTTTCGCGCCAAATTCTTTTGGCGCGAAAAGAATTCGCGCCAAATTCTAAACAAGTAGCTGAACCTAATAGAGCGTATCGCTCGAATGAGGGCTACGCTTGAGGGTTTTGAACGGTCCGGTACACATTGCCGCTAATTCATATTAGCACGCGTGTGTTGTTCCTAGTCGACGTCACTTCAACGGGGTTCCCACTTCAGTAGAACTGCATAATGTTATCTCCTCTTACATGAATTTTAACAGGATGCCCACTACTACCAGAGCTTTGCACTACACCCATTAGACTTGGAGTCTTAAACTTCGTTCACCCGTCAAAAAAATTTATATATTTTCTTCACTAATCTCTCAATATGTAACGTGTATGGTGGTGGTGATGTTTATTGACGGGTGGACCTAGCCCTGCGAGGTGTGCCGGCAATTGCTCACCCGATCAGCACCTTTTACCGCTATGCTTGTGACCCTTACAAATTGCAGGATCAAACGAAAGATGTCCCTCCTCGTGATCCAATGGCCTTCCGGGAAAATTGAATTGTTCAAAGATGCATGCGGAGTGGCTTTCCTTCGCAGTTCTTTAAACAAAGCTAACCGCTCCTCAGCATGCTCTCGGCAGTCCATAATAAAATGACCGATGTCGCCTGTAGCACCACACGCTCCGCACAGAGGTGAAGAGATAATGTTCAGCTTATGAAGCCACGCCGGTGTCCGCGCTGAGTTGGTCCGGATGCGGAACAGTAAGGTTGCCTCTTTCCTCTTCATTCCTTTGGTAACACAAGGTCGATGTTGTGGTCGCCAAAGAGGGCGGAAATGATCCTGTATGATTGTTTTTCAAATGCGCCGTTCATCTGGGGCTACCTTCAGAAGACGAGTGCACGATGTCGCTTCACGAGCCAACTGGTCCGCAGCTTCGTTTCCAAGCACTCTTACGTGGGAAGGAACCCACTGGAAGCAAAGGCTAAATCCGTTTTACTTTATCTGCTGAAGAAGGCGCAGGGAGCGTTGGCATGTTTTATCTGCGGAAAATCCAAGCTGCAAGAGTTGTAGGGCCGACTTGGAATCCGTGAGAATTACCGCATGCTGCAGCCGAAGCGATTTGATATTATTCAAGGCCGCCTCGATGCACTCCGCCATTGTTGATGACGTCAACTGGTCAATGCGAGCCGCCCAGGAAACGTTCATGCCGGGAATCACAAAGGCCGCTGCGCTGGTATCTGCTTCTCTGTCGACAGATCCGTCCGTAAACACATGAACACAATCTCTGTACGGCCGGTCCAAGTGCTCAAGTGGTCGCATTCTCGCTTCCGCCACTGGTGTTTATCTCTTCGAGCGGATGCCCGGGATGGTGAGCTGTCACTCCAAACTCCCGAAAGACCACGGTGACTCCAAGTGATGTTGGTTCTTCCGCTGTTGCGGGTAGAGAATGCTGAGAGTGTAGAGCGCCGCGTGTATGCGAGATTCTACCCTTAGGCGGAGACGCCTGAGCAAGGCCCTTCCGGCGGCGAACTTTCCCAGCAGGACAAGCTGCAAGAGCAACCGCTGAGACGCCATCAATCGAAGAGGTGGATAATGATACTCTTCCAGGATTTTTTTGTTTTTTGTTTGCCACCGCCTGGGGTACTCCTAGGGATATATTAACGCCCTGTTGGTGCAGCGCTTCCAGGCGAGCATACTGGGACTCTGAGGGAGACAAAACAGGTATATGGTAACGAACCCGATTCAAGATGAGTGCCGAGTCAAGCCTAAGTAAGCATAGATGATGAGTGACTCCCCCAGTTAGATCCAGCAATTAATCGAAGCACATTTAAGCGGGGAACCATGGACGTGATTAGAGAATCCACGGCCTGCCTCCAGAATAATTTAAAGTCGATGGTGACGCCAAGAAACTCACACGAGTAGATTGCCGGATTGGCAAGCCACCTAAAGTACTCTAATGGTCAAACCACAGTTACTGGTAGTCATGATCATTTGCAAAAAAGATTCTTATTTTGTGTCATCATTTCTGTCGGATACATGCGGACACCGAAAATGTTTATAGGGACTCAGCCCCGCTCGAGGGCACCACCGTCGCTGTCACGAAAAGCCCTACCTGTGGAAAAACGTTCGCCAGTAGGATTCGGAGCGGCGCAGCCGGTTCATGAGGTGGGCGCTCTGCCTCTTGTTCCATGGTAGTGCTTGCAAAGCCTCAATAATAGCAAATTTTCTTTTCAAACTCTGAAATGTTTGAAAAAGGAACAGCCTTTAGGAGGTACATTTTATGAAGGATTGACGATAGCACCAAAAGAAACCTACCCACATATTTAGTAAGAGCAATATGCGGTCTGGCAGACGGCACCCATTTCGCCATGTTTTGATGTGATGGTAGAAATGCAAATTTATGCCTGTTTAAGCCCGCAAAGCAAATTGCATTTTACATGCCTTCTTATTGTCTGAATGCAGTTTGCTGCATCAAGGAACATTGTGACGGTGCCACGTCACAATATCGTTCAGGCTAAAATAAACCTGCAAAGCTGCCATATGCGGCAGATTCAAACAGGCCGCGGCGCTCGCTTCATTCTCGATAAAAAGGAAACAACGACATAAACACTGACACTACTGTAACCATTAGGTGGATTATAACTCTCCCCATCTCAACCTGAAGTACCCAGAAAATACTTTTAAGCATTAAAAAGCACAGGACGATGTTTGTTCACCGACGGCGGTTGCATGTTGTTGTGCTTGAACGTCTGTCGGTGCCAGCCTATTCTTGCAAAAAGTGAGAGAAGTGGGTTAAAGCTCAACATAATGGGTTCCCCCCTTTGCCAATAAAATGGCAAACCCAGGCTCCCATGCCGTCACTAATGGAAAAAGAAGGCATAAAGCTTCAGGTTATAAAGAAATTTGTAAACTGCCAGAGCTGTCACTACTGCAAAAAGAAGGCATAAAGCTGCCGGTCATACAAAAAACATTTTACCTTCTTCCCGTAGGAGAACCCTGAGTACTATGCTACGCAGCCATGGGGTCGACTCGAGTCGACTGCCTTTAGGTTGCATGGTCTCCGCAGAGACCATGGTCACCTCGTGTATGATTACGCATTTCACGTTGCGAAAGGCCACGCGGAAGGTGTTGAACTCGCTGGCGCTGAGGAGGCTCCATCCTTGTTGGGGCCGGTGGTCTTCTTAGAGAGCTTGAAAGCCGGGTGCACCTTTGTTCCTCCTACTGCGACAGCCCCCTTTCCGGTGCTCACGCAGATGACGAACGCGTTGTAGGCGCTGTTGTTGCCGGTGTTGCTGTACCGGTTGTAGAGGTCCATGGCAAGCCGGAGGACGAAAGTTTTGCCTCAACCAGCCGGTCCGGTGAAGAAGACCCGTAACGGAGGTGCTGACGGCGTCGTCTACCGATGGATAATCTCGCGCAGTAGCTCACGTTCCGCGTTTGTCATCCTCATCAAGTTGTAGTATTCGTCCCGGTCCATGGTGTCCTGGCGCTTGCGCGCGGCCTCGCACGGACTCGCGTGTTTGAGGCGGCGCACCAAATCTTGGTTCGGGATGAGGTCGGCGTCTTAGTGTTCCGGGTGGACGATCACGGCAGGAGGAGGTGCTGCTCCTTCTTCTTCTTGTTCTTCTTGTTGTGCCCTGACGGTGGCGTTGCAGGTGGCGTTACCGGTGGCGTTGCCCGGGGCACTCATCGCGGTGTTGCGGGAGGAGGTTCCCCTTCGGGAAGATGACGATGGTGGTTGAACGCGAAGCTATCTCGTGACGGGGATTCTTTGGTTGGACAATACCTAGGGACATCCTGCCACAATCATCATCGGTGCCTCGCCAGGCGTGCGTGGTGGGGGTGTGGACGCCGCACAAAGGCGCCCACACAATGGCGGGGGGAACAGGCGCCACCATAAGCTGCTTCGCATCTAAAATGTGTAAACTACCAGTGTTTTCACGAACACAGTGTCATAAACTCTTCTGAACCCCCTGTAACGAAATGTGTAACGAAAGAGGACCAGCGTCTGGCTTCCGATGTGGTGATCGAGTCGATTACCCAGGCAGCGAGCGCCCCGATCCTCCTCTTCTTCTTCTCCTACTGTCGCCCCCTGCCTGCGCTTCTTTGTTTCTCAACACCCCCCTCTCTCTTCGAACAAACTGTATCGAGGGCTCATGTCATTCCTGCTGGTCCGGAAACAGTTGTGATTGAAACCAATAGAAATGAGTCGTCTTAGAAACGTTTGACAAGTTTCAAGTGTAAGTGTCTAACATACATGTTGGAATATCTAAAGTTAAATGTCTCGACGAGTGAAGAGCCTAAAATGTTCTGTGATGCGGGCCCAAAGGCAAGCATCTGTATTGAGACGGCCGTCCTGGATTGACTCGAAAACTGTTTAATACTCGCTGTCGGGAACGCTGTCAGGAACGCACGGCAAGTGCACAAAAGTTATGAATGTATGTGGTCAATGCGGAAGTGAAACGAAATCAGAGCCCAACTGTAGCGCGTTAATCCAGGGGCCTAGGAGTGAGTGACGGAGGATGTAAGAGCCTCACCGACGTGAATCCTTCGTGCCACCTCCTGGCGGCGGGTGAGACCACCAGGAAGTTTAGAGCCACACGTTGGGATAAGTGCGAGTGCGGGGCGCCCAAGGTGTTCTCTGTGGAGAAACTGTTGAAGCCTTCGTATTGGTGGTGATATTAAAGGGTACCTGAGGTAGAACCTTCCCATGGTCTCGCACGGCCTGCATCGAGTCCGTAAAAATCACTACAGGCTTCAATTGTTCTAATCTAAGCAGTACTCCCTTTAGGCTCAGCAAGTGTTCACGGAGGCCCTTTAGTGGCTTAATAGTGGCATTTCTGATAAAATTGCAGGCCAGGAATCACGACCGCTGTGGTGACAAGACCGCCTAAAATACTGGAGTGGACATAAATTGTATGTGATTAGCACTGGGTGCAAGTTCTCGCACGACACAGGTAGGCGTGCAGTCAGTAATTGATATTAAATGTATTATATGAACATTAGAATGAGATAAAATGGAAACACCTATACCACTGTCACGCATTGCGTTCATGAGAACAATGGTTTGCGGATACAACGGGAACAATTTTAAAAGAGACTATAAGGTACGTGAAGGTATAGAGGAGGTGGGATAAATCAATGTTACTAGTGTTATATAAACATACGAAGAACCCCGACGGTCCCTTAAGTTCTTAAACTACAACATCGTTCTCACGCTCTATCCTATTGGCCCATATTGCTTCCTAAAGGGCATTTCTTGTTGCAAACCATATCATTGAGCATAACATCCCTAAGTCTGCCATTTATACCGACTCGTTGAGTGTGGTGCAAGCATTGTCATCCACAAAATCATCCAAAAACTATGTCATCAATCTGATCCTAAACACCATTATCTCTGCATATGCCTCGAATCTTGAACTGACTGTGTGTTGGGTGCCTGGTCACTCTGGGATAGCCGGTAATGAGACCACAGATCAGATGGCTGCTGCTGTGCTTACAAATACACTGCGCATAGCAACAGTACCCTACACTGACTTCAAACCACACTTCAGAAAGCACCTTAGCAATGCTTGCCAAGCAACTGGAATACACATGTAGGCAACAAGTTACACCTAATAAAACCACATTTGGGACCATACACTACGGGCGCACGCAACAGACACACGGAGGTCGCCTTGGCCACGTTACGGATGGGCCACACGCATGCGACGCACTCACACTGCTCACTAGCTCTCCCAGACCCCTGTGTAGCAGGTGTGGGGAGGGCCTATCTGTAGTCCACATCTCAATCACATGCAAGGCACTCGCCACAAGACACATACACTTCAATGAACTATACAGACAGCACATTCCGCTACACCCTTCCTTGTTTTTGTGACAATACCATGGTTTCGGTACAACGCGTTTTTAAATATTTACTGGTGTTAACTTTTTAAGCCTCATTTTCTATCATGCGTAATGGAAACTGGCCCTATACACCAGCCATCACCATTGCCGCTATTTGATTTTATTTTTATTCGGGCTTTATAGCCACTATTTTTTGTTATATAGTTTTGTTTGACGCTCTTTGCCCCAGCTGGCCTTGCGCCAAAAAACTCCAACCATCATCATCGTCAGCAATTTTATACCGCACTTTGCGTGGCTGCACCGGATGTTCACGGCAGTCGGGTGTCCAATGTCGCTAAGGCAGCATCCGTGAGCGCGGCCCCGTGAAGATGGTGGCCAGTCCAACGGGACGTAGCCGCTGGTGCGTGGGAGCCCGTGCACGTCGGTGCTGCGGCCAGCCGAGCGCAGCCGGTGGGGTCCAGGAGCACTTGTCTCGACTGCTCGAGAAGGCCAGCGGAGCATTACCGCTTGGGCATTGCGGTTACCTACGCCGCGGATCCCGCCCCTTCAGTCGCCTCCAAACACGATCTCTCCCTCCGCCTGCTCCTCGTCTTCTTCCTCCTTGTTCCCTCCTCTTTCTCTTTTAGCTTCGAGAAATTTCTGACTTGTTTCCCTCTCTTTTTACGTTGTAAAACTCTTCTTCGCCACCTGGTTCCTGACAACCACCTTGTCAGGTTAAATAGCGTACGTGCCAGGACGCCACATTGCGGTATCCCTCGGATTGTTGAGAAGGCGCATACCAGCTATCCGGAAACTACTCAAAACGAATGTATAAAGGACACTACCAGCGTCGGGAACCCAAGGCATCTGAGCATCTCGAGATTAGCTCGATGGCTGATATTGCCATAGGTTTTCCTCACACTCAAGGAAGAATGGAGCGAATACGAGAAGTTCACATGACTGTGATTATAAATGCAAGCCGTCCCCTGCACCGATATTGAGTCGAAAGCGGTTTTTAGAGGGATGGTACCGACCCATACCCTGAAGGCGCCATAGCATACAATCAGCCGACGGGCATAGAATCCGTTTCAGAGCAATCAGCTGTAGATTGCTGAGCGTTCCCGGAGGTTTCCCTGCTTTCACGACGACTACAATTTCTGGACACTTTAAGATGTGCGTACACATACAGTTGCTCAACCTCTCTTTACAATTCTCAGTAAGTCTTGAAGGAATTGCTCTGTGCTATTTATCCCTCTTACCAACCAGCACATCATGCAAGAAGAAGAACTTGGGTATGTGGCAAGCAGGCAGGGCAGTAAAAAAACTCCTTTGCCATGGAGGACGTCCGGACACACACATCGACGGTCCCGAATGGCTGGTGACTGATGTGCGCTGGATTCATATATTTGTGGGGCACAGCTGGTTTTATGCAGCAAGAGGGCCCATGCGGATAATCGGCCATTGTGTATTCAGTATTTAGGTTCGCGTAGCTTGCCCACTAACCCCCTTGATTTCCACTGGAGAACACAAGACGGTTGTGTAAGCCCTGAGGAGGTGCTAGTCATCAGGAGACATGCCAGTAGAGCAGAGGAAACAGGTGCTGTGGCTGCTTCGACACAAAGATTAGGTGACAGCGTCAGAACAGGACGTTACAAAACAGCGAACAACAAATAAGCGCCGATACAAGAGCACGGTGTCGAAACAGCACCCACCAAAAAAGCATGCGACGCGGCAATAACGCGCGAGTACGCGACAAAACAGCGCCATTTTCTGGGAGGCGTACATGGGCACTTATTTACATTTTTATCGTGTGTAAAAACAATTGGTTAAATAATTATTAGGTTTAATGCACCCACGCTACACAGGACCTGGAGATCTCCAACGTGCGCAGAAATCTCGAACACACACGCCTTTTCGCTTTTCTCCTTCGTCAGAAAAGCAGCCACTACAGTCGGGAATCAAACCCCCGTCCTTGGGCGCACCCGCATAAACCCCCTAGCCACGGCCACTGCATCGGGTGTGCACAAAGAATGTATACTGCCCGAAATTCTCTTTAAGGTCTCTCTTTACGTTGTGTTACTCTGTCCAGGAGAACTGTTCCGATCCCTGGACATACGAAGAACGCAGCTTACGCCTGGTAAAACAGGGGAACATATGCGACGACCTATGACGCAAAGATAAGAAGCTCCGATTTTATTGTTTTTCTATTCTATAAGGGTTTTTTATTATCATAAATAGTGTATGATACTCTCTATCACAGCAAAAAACATGACCAATTTTTGCTTCTGAGGTACTTGCCTTAAAGGAGTAGTGACACGACATTTCTCGCTTTCAGTTTTTATGCTGTAAAGAATACCTATTGGCCCAGTAATTACGAAAAACGAACCGAAAGCCGTCAGCCGCCAACACAGAATTAATTATAGCACGTTTATTGCAACCAATTTCAAATTTGGTCCCCACGCGGGAAAATGGCCGTTCGAAGGCCAGCCTGCAAGCGGGCCAGCCTTACGTCACGGTCTCACCCGTGACGTCAGGGACGTTTTTCTTTCCTCCATGCTTTCACAGAATCGTCTGCTACGATTGCACATGGTCCGTACTCGCCCGCGCAGTCGACATGTCGTCTGAATCGTCAGACTCGGATGAGTCGCTGCCACCCGACAGACAGAACAACTTTATTTGGCCAGGCGATTAGGCCGGCGATGTCTTCGCCGTCGTCCGTTTTTTAATATCACTGCGGCTTGAACTGGCGCAGACCGTGATAGCAACAGCTTGTCGCCACTCTTCTAATCAATTTTATCGCGAAAAAGAAGTTCCACATGCGAGAAAGTAGATGTTATAGTATAGTAGATGTTATAGTGTTGAAAAAATCTGCTAGGGGTTGTTATCAGCGCTGAATTTAAAAGTGGCGTTCAGATATTAGCCGCGATTGTAAGCCTACGCTGACCGGCAGCGGTGGTTCGGCGCTCCGACCCAGCACTGCTGGCACAGCGGTGCGGCGAGCGGCCGAAAGATGGCGCCACCTGCGTGCTAGAATCAAAACAGGCTGCGGCAGATGTCTTGGTCACCGATCGCTGAAACGGAGATTATTGCCAAAATAAAGCTCCATATGCGATAAAGGTGATTATAGTGTGGTGAAAATTTGTGTAAGGGATGGTCATTCGCAGTTGCACAGATACCAGCGATCAAATAGTCGCCACGATACCAACGATACTAAGCCTAAAGTTCCTAACACCCAAGGTGACCCGTGCTACCCGCTGGCTTGGGCGACAGTTCTAGCGGCCGCCGCTGCGCACGAACTCAGACCACGTTTAGCGCTGCATGTCGTCGCGTGGAAAATAATGCATCTTGGCGTCGTCGTCGATTTGTTCGGACAGGCTTCCACGAGCAGTACTTCGCATACCACGAGCTTGCCATAGCACAACTTGGGCGAGCTTGGCGACGCGCACCACCGCGTGCCCGTCGACATCGCGCACCGCGCGGCGCCGGCACCGCGCAGTTTTCGGCACCAGTGCAAGGGAATACCATGAGCAGGCCACGAACTGAAGAGCAAAGACGTCGAACACGCAACGTTTACAAGCATTGCTCACACAGCTACGCCCACGTCTCCTGCCAAAACGAATACCACCGACAACAGCAGCGCAGGATATCGTTTCCGGTTCCGAAAACGACTATATGACGTCACCCTGAACCGCCCAGACCCGCAGGCCGATGTTTCGTCACGCCGAAAGCGATTTCGCTAGTGCTGCCGATTTGTGAAAGCTCGAGGCCTTGGCAATCAAAAGCGATTTTAGATGTGATTCCGGCCTCGGATCGCTGCAAAAATGTCTGTGAGGCATCTCTACAAACTACTGAAGCCAATGATATCATTTTGTAGGCGTCAAACTTTGGTGTCAGTACTCCTTTAAAGGGAATCTGAAGCGCTTTTCAAAAAAATTGAGTTAGAGGCATGTTTATATAGTTTCCTCCGCGCTGACTCCGAGTATCGCATTGAATTTTATCGTACATGCGTCCAACCGGAATTTATCTTGCAAAACGCATGGTCCCGTTTGAAAGACGCGCGTTTTTCGTCTTTGACGCCTCTGATTCATTGCGCCCGTCATGACGTCAAAGGAAGACACCCTTCGACCGCACGGGTTGTCGGAAGCATTGGGAACGAGCGCATGGCAGCGGCGCTTGCCTTTTCGGCAATTTAGCTTGCAGTTTAGTGTTCGCACTTGGCTGCAAGTTTATTTTCCAACTTCCCGTGATGTTCGTTCAAGTATCTTGGAGCTTGAATTCGCTTTACACAACCGAGAACCCTAAAGCAGTGACTGTGGCGTCGGATAGAGGGTTCCGTCAATTTTTTCTGAATTAGGCAACCAGCATAGGGGGTTTCTATGCCCTATGTTAATATTAGGTAGTGTCTGAACTGCTTGTTACAATATACGAAACCATTTATGTCCGAGATTAAGCGGCGTTTTATAAACAATCTACCAGCGAAAAGCACGTAAGTACACTGCGCGAAAAAATAGCGTTCATGCGCTGTAAACATATATGCGAGGCATATGTTTCCGCTAAACGCATAAACCAACAAGCGGGCTCTGCTTCCGAATTTCCTTTGTTCGTTCTTCGCCCACCCCACCCCCCTTACTCATCCACATACACAGACCCACTCGCACGCGCGCCAGCGCCATTTGGGCAGCGGCGCTAAGGCGCCTCCCCTATCGCTAGCTGCACTTCGATGAGTGGCGTCTTACTGCTTTACTTGCATTTATTCTGAAAACACTGAAGTATACTTGCGCCTCCGCAGCCTTATCGGCTTCATTTTCGCGTGTGCGTTGCGGATTCTGCTACAATGTTACGGCCACCTCGTTATAATTAACAGACCAGTCGGACAAGGTAGTTACGTTGTACTTACGTTACTTTAGGTAACAATCACCGAACGTTTGTGATAATGAATCGTTGGCCTGTTTCAGCATTTCTAGATTTAAGCATCTACTGCTCTAGTCGGACAAAGCCCGTATATTTACTCTTCGCTCCTACTTTTTTTAGTCTCATCTTTATATATATCAACGACTATTGCTGGAGCACAGTTGAGGTTCAGCGGCAACCAGTGCTTGCCAGGTTATGATATGCAGCCACACGGAATCTTGGGCAAGGAATTAGGCCTCCGCATTCAACAGAAAAATATGTTACGGGGGTGGTTCGGAGTGGGTTTTTTTTTCGTTCTATACAAATATTACCTTATGGTGGCATTTATACTTGCGAAATAAGTAATGTAGTGGTCTTGGTTCTTTTACTCTGTAAGAATAGTGTTTATCTATTAGCCGGGAGAGAACTTCTATCAGGATTGGCCCCTTGCTTTATTTTCGCCAAAATTAAGTTTTTTTGAACACTGTTCTAAGCCTATAGGGAAAGAAAACTGACAGGTTCAACGAAACTGGTATTTCCTGAACAAATGTGACTTTGTTTATGGAACAGAACAAAACATCCCGGGCTAAAGTACACCAGTATTCACCATCCTTCCTAAATCTAGCATATAATGTGAATATGCATGTCCGTCTCATCAAAAACAAAAGCAAAATAGAAAAAAAAACACGTTGGAGCGTTTTACAAAGTATCTAACGTAGTGTACTATATTATCTGTCATGAAGTACAGCCACCTCGATTGTCGATTCGGTATGTTATGAAACATCCCGGCGTGGTATTATCCTGCTTAAGAATACGGCATGGTAACGTATGACTCGTTTGGCGTTCGTGCGTACTTTTTGAACACGGAAATGGTACAAATAAGTGCTATCCACAACAAAAACAACAAAAAGTATCCACAACAAAAACAACAACAGGTATCGTTCTTCCTGTGGCGAGCCTCTGCAGGAAACACGGCGAAAAGAGCATGGCAGAGGCGGCCGATCCGGTCAAGTCCAGGTATGACGTTTTACAGCCGGTTTTCGCTGCGCTCTTCGGTCTTCCGGCATCGTGCGGCGAGATGGGGGCGGGGCGTCGGGCCACTTGTGTTTGCGTATTGCGCCGCTTCTATTGCATTTATTGGGAGAATAGTTCGTACACAGGAACTATTCAATGTGTACTTCCTGCTAGTCAACTTCTCTTTTAATTCTAAAACCGCTTCACCTTCCCTTTAGGTTTACATCTATTTTCTTTCTTTTTTTTACCATAATAAGGTAGATGCATTTATGTTGATAATTTAAGGTTGTTGATAACGTGTGCCCTTCAAGTATAGCTTACGCATTTGAGGTACTGCGTCCGAACAGCCGGAGAACTGGAAAATTGTGCACCATTTTTATGAGGTTTAGTACATACCACGCAATAGCTACTTGCCTGCTTATGGATGTCAAGTCCCACTGTGCATATTTTGTTTTCCAAAAAAATGCTCTAAATATCAAATCGTCTAAGGTCCAGCGACGCCCAATCTCTCCACAAAAGATGGTGCCCAAAATTGTGAGGCCACGCCAAGTGGCTTTCCAAGGCGGCACAAGTTCTCCTGTATTGTATTTTCTCTGTTGTACCATTACCGCCAGCATCGTTGCCCACTGTCAGCAATACTGGAATCAGCGTGCCATGTTTGTCCAGCACCCAGACAGCCAAGCGACTTTGGGGAACGTGCCTGTAAAATCGACACTGACGCCACCAGGCATCCGACAGATATTCTTAACGTTGTGTGGCTGCGCCTGGATGTTATTGATTTAAACGTCCGGCGTTCACCATCATGACCTCATATTATAAGAAGGTTCGACGGACGATTCGGCATCAAATAATATCAATCTTGCGGTGGCGCGCGGCTTCGCGCACGTAGTGCCGGAGCACACAAAAGTAAAGTCATTGGAACTATCCGACACAAGTTCGCTCAGCTGCTGAAACTAGGCGCCCCGCATATCGGCCGGGCGGACACTCGCCCTGCTGTCCAACGGCTGGACACGAACATGCCCGGGCCTAACAAAGGGGCACCGATGAGTCACCTCCCCACACTTCGCAGAGCAATCTGATGGAAGACCTTCGCGTACATTCACCAAATTCAAACAGCTGCCAGTGGAGGGTTCGTATTGGAGAATTTAAACTGCAGCATGCCAAAACGAATCCCAGGGGCTATAGGAGCCAAAGCCAGGTGAAGGGAAATCGACGACGAAGACTGTCAGCTGAGACGTGCTTCCACAAATATTTTAGCACACTCTCTCCCCTCTTCCCTTTATACGACCCGGCTATGTATTACACTTGTACATGTTGTCCATAACTCTATCAACTCACAGTCGCCTCGACTGCTCCATCGCTCAGCTCTGCGAACAGTGGCCATGAGACCAGCGTGCCACCTTTACAGCAGCATGCACGCACGCACACAGACGCACACCTGCACAAGCACGCCCGCACCCAAGCATGCTCCCAACACGCGCGCACGGGATCTCACACAGACACGCAGACGCGCACTCACACATAGTTTGGTTTAATAGCAGTTCCGTTTCGACCGTACTTCGTTCCGGTTCAGTTATGCTTTAATTGTATTACGTACCGGCCCTGTTCTCTAGAACAAAACGTGTCGTTACTACAACACAAGTTTAGTACAATAAAGAAATTTTTCCGTAAAGTTGGGTCATTTTGGAAGGGAGGCTATGCGCAGTGAAGACGAGGACTGTGACCTGGTGAGAGAGGCGCTAGTGTCAACTATTCGCAGTCAATAGAAGCTCCTGCATCGTCTCTTCACCATCCTCGCCTTTCTTATAAACTGTTTTTGCAGAAGAGAATGTGCTTGGTTCTTTTACGTGCGTATCCTAGACGATACCTATCAACATTGATGTCTTGGTGCTGGTAAAACATGGCTATGAATTGTTATTTATGTCAAGATTTTGGTTTTAAATGAGTGGCATGAAAACAACATAAATGCAGTATTGATACCTTTCATTCGTAGAATATTATGGCGGTTACAAGGTTTATAATTAATCAGATATATGTTAAGCCGACATTGGTGTGCAGCATAAGTTTTGTATCCTTTTACGATGTCGGGCTGTCTTCATGTAACGTATGTTACCAGTGATAAAACACTTTGAGTTATTCGTTTCTCATGAGTTAAAGTGTAAGCGACCAAGAATGACTGCATGGTAAAAGACTTTGGTAGTAGGTTTTGGCTGAAGTAGGAAATACCGTTGATTTGGACCCCTTAAAAGTAGAATTTGAAAGGTGCGATAACTTTGCCAACGCAATGAAGTTTTTAACGAAAAATTTGTGAACAATGGCGTAAAGGGATGTAGGTATCAGGATTAAAATGGCCGTAGCCATAGTAATAGCCCATAATTATTCCACTGAAATAATTAGTGGAACAGCAGGAGAGTAAATTTACCGAAATGATAAAAGCTGAGGAAATAACAGCCTACATTTTGTCAAATAAATAATTATTCTTTGTAAAATACCTTTTCGGCTATTTTGCTAACAAACAACGAATAGCAACCCGAAGATATCTACGAATGCATTCACTGACACCTTTTTGGCGACAGGAATGGTTTTTCTTATTCTTAATTTCTAGGGAATAAACCAGGTCTAAAGACTTTCTTACGGATATTACCCAGATTACGCAATACGTCATTGGCTGTCAGCTTCCTTTTGGGGAGTTACATGGTCCACTACCGGGTCCACTAGCTTTAATAAGAACCATGATTAACAGGCTTCATCTGACAATGAAGGCCGCAGGTAGAAGTAGTGAGCACAGAGCGACAAACGGGACAATGAAGGGGTCATTTGTAAATTTTCGGTGGCGGTAGAATGTTTGCCAAGAGCATGGACGATATCACCACGTCCAGTGAATTCTTGTAATTTTAGTCACTTGGATTACCACGTGGTTACGCGAGAACTGTTTCGTGGTGCGGTCTGCAATACTCACAGAAGATCTAGTACGTAAGTACTGTACAGTGCACTGACACCCTCTTCTTCACGCATGGCCATCAGTCAGGATGTTATGCTCCATTACATCGCCCGGAAAGAAATGATTACATTCAAATAACACTGCAAAAATACAGCGTGTAAAAAATGAGGATCCTGTGCGAAATCCCCACGACCAAATGGTTCGAGGACCTGAATTTTTCACAACGTGATGCAAGAAGATATTGAATCGTAACTTCTGCGAATAAATTTTATGAATAATGGCCGGAACATCCCGGCATCCTACCCGATAAACCAGATTTACGAAGTGGAATAGCGGGGTTCCGATCGTGGCATGGCTTGCGGTGGGCCGCCGCAAACGCCACTTCCTTTTTTCAATGAAATTTGTGTTCCAAAAACGGGAATAACTCAGCCTGCTTGATTAATTTGTCTGGGATATTAGGGAAATTTCAATTTGCACCTCCAGTGATGCTCGTTGATGGTTTCGATGCGTTTGTCCACACGGCTGACTTTCAAACAGGCAACCTGCAATAAATAAAGGGTAAATTTGCTAGAGTATGTGTGCTGCCATAAGTGGTTCGAGTGTTAACTTTTGCACCGACAGACATCTGGGCTGGATTAACCTGTATGATCGTAAACCGAAATGTCGTGCCCACACCGGCATTTAACTTGATGGTAAATCGTCCCTCTTTTAAGTTATTGTTTGGAAGACGTGTGTATATTATAAGCAATAATCACTTCTACAAAAGTTATATAATATTTCTTAAAGCAATGCAATATTACTACTTAATGTACCCGCAAAAATAATATGCAGCTTGAAAAGCCTTTTTGAAATATTTCCACTACACATAAGTGTTTTTGTAATTTTTAAGTTGGTTTTGTGCTTTTCATGTATTGAAGTATTCTTTTGCTTTAGATATAACGTGGCAAATATTATCTTGTAGCAATCACGCGGTCTCCATGTAGCGAAATTCATAGTAGAGCTATTTTAAAATAAAGTTCTTATAATGCGGAGAATTATTGGGATGGATGTGGGGTAACACAAATCTGTAAATTTATATTTGAAGGTGTTTATGTAGCCCCACAAACATTCTGGCTCAACAGGCGATGTTGTCTTCTATGTGCACCCGACGTAAGGTTGCACTGTGAATTTTACATTATGTAAGTCCGTACATGCTGAGACGCCTCATCGCGGAATACGTAGTAGTAGAAATCTGCAAAGTCATTGGTTGAAAGGATGGAATTCAAAGGTTTACGACAGCAAACCACCGCGGTGTGTCGTTTTCTTAGGCTGAACTATTTGTTTTTTTTTCATTATTAATTCCCATGAATATACGCATGGGTTGGCGAAAAATAGTCTAAAATGTTATAGCCGGAAACTTTTTATTCCCTGCATCCTGGATTGCACGAAGCATAACATCGGGTTTAACCACAAATACCGTTCTAGTGAACCAATTATCAAACTAAACTAAATTTCTCGCAAGGAAATGCCATAAACTCAAGAGCCGCAATAACGTCGCATCCGTGAGAGCGCATAACCTGCTTAAAATTAGGGGTAGAAAAATAATAAAGAAACGAGTGAAAACAGCATTATGCTGGTTTAGAGTAAGTACACGTCACATTCCGTACAGTAAATAGGAGTATTGGCCAACGACATCAAGTTCGTACCGAGAAAAAATCCCCGGCCATCGCCAGCAACATGAAACCTTGGGTGGAGCGAGACATGCAGGGTATGGGTGCACTCTTGGCGGCTTAGCGTTTTTGCCAACGGAGATGAAACCGATGGGGGGTGCAGGTATACGGTTTTGCTTGAAGCACGAAGCGGTCTAGTGCGCGTGTTGCGGAAAGAAGCGTCCATTTGTGTTCATTTAGTAATGAGTGAGTGACACGTTTTAATAAATACGACAGGCCATGAGGCCATGAGGCCCTGAGGGGAAGGGAGGAACGGGAGGGGAGAGAAAAGGACAGGGAACCCTTCACAATTCATATATTAGCATAACCCACCTATTCACAAAATGGATACTTCATCAGTCAGTGGCACCAAAATGCAGTTTGCCCTGTTGACATTGGTCTTGGCTGGGCATGGTCAGCCCGCGACAGTCTGTAAGACCACTACACCATTTGTCACGCTCCTTCCGAAGCAGGATTCCCCGCCTCGCAAAATCCAGAGCGTGGTATAGGGGCAAATAAAAAAACAAATTCTTAGGGATTTAATAATTTGTCATAAGACGGCATATATTGCCCCTAAAACAATCACATTCCTGCAATGTATCCAATGTAGACGTGAAGGAGACTATAGGGAGATCAGTGGAAGCTTGTTCGTTGTAAGCGGGCTTTTCCCCATTGCGTGTTGCGTGATAAAATATGGCCATCTACGAAAGGAGTATGGTTAGAGAAGTCCCCTGTAACTCTCGTGTTATCGACAGTATTCGAAAATGAATGATATGGCAATGAGCCGCTAAGACGACTCCATCGTTACGCCGAGCTTTATTTACTTGTCATTATTAATTACTTCACAGTGAAGTTGTAAACGTTACAGAACTGCCGTCTGCAGTCAATACCGGGTCATCTATGGAGGCAGTCTGTAATCAGAAATCTGCCGTAAATGTTGTTCTACCAGACCTCTACGTAAAGAAATTACATAACAATTACCAGCTACTAAAACTGTGGACTAGAGCTCCGCTGATCATCCCTATGCACAGTATAGAAGGACTGTGAATTTTTTGGAGATCAGCTATCACCCGAACACATATAAAGTTGTGTTTGCGTACTAGGGTATACGCCTCGAGCGTGGCCTGTAGGGGCGCCACTGAAATCCCCCTAGCGGCCCGTTTTGAAAGCAGCCGCGGGAGTCGCCGGCCCGCTCCCCACTTCCACCGTTGCTTTCGGTGCCCGTTCACGACGGAGATTTACCGTTTGTATGCTTTGCAAATACATATTTATGTGGAGCAGCCACTCTGTTAGCAAATGTGTGTTTACGAGAGTGTAAATGTGTGTTACGCGATCTTAGTCTGGTACATTCGGTCTGTACAAGCGCCAGGAGTGCGTCACAGGTCGGCGTCGCGAAACAGCGATATGCATATGGAGATGATTGTGATCCCACTTCCCTGAAATTTACTAATAGTGTCTCCGTAAGCATAATTTCCCCAGATGGTCATGCCATGGCTATACATTACAATGTAAATCAGTGTAGTGGAGCGCTCATACCGACAGCACGCCATGGCGTGCTGCAGTTATGCTTGCAGATATGCTTGCCAGTTATGCTTGCAGTTATGCTTGCCAATACCATACCTCAGACATTGATCACTACCCTGGACATCAATTTCACGAACATTCTACGAATTAAGTACGATGGATAATCCAAAATTATAACCGGGATCAGCGCACAACAAAAAAAATAATGCTGGATCGTCTTGTAGTGAGCTCCGCGAGCACATCGGAGAAGGGCTTCTACAGTAATCCCATTCGCGACTAACAGTTTTTTCGAAGCATAGTCATATGACGCAGGGAGCCTGCAGAAACTCGCACAAACGGAAATATGAAGGCCTTATCCGATATCCCACTCTTTTAACGACACCTTTTATCAGTTTTGAACTTGTATACCTCAAACAATGCGTTCGCCGAGGAATCAGCTGTTAGTTGAAGTCTAAAAACTAGAGTGACGTGCACGAGTAGCTTGTGTGTGTGATTACTAAAACGTTCTTTCCTTGATTTCGCTCCACAATCGTACACAACAATACGTAAGCGTCCCCCTCCTCCCCATGTCTCGCGAAATAGCAGTGCATTTCGCACACTTGGTCTCGTAAGTCCTACCCGGCTTAAGTTTATACGAACGTCTTTAGCATTTCAGAAGCTGCACTGAGTTTCTGTACGAGCTATTTTGTTTCTTCCGGACTTGCAGACCATTAATTTTTCAGTGGTTTAATTCACTTTTCTTGGTTCTTGCTATAAGGCATGAGTGCACATCTTTCACGACGCAGAGCCTTGGAATATACTTAACATTTTCGCGTGGCTTATATTCTTATAAAAGGCACAGGTTATTATCAGGTATTGGGTGATCGCATCCCCGAATTATATTTTTCTACGACGCATATATTCGTAATGAGGCCGCATTCGTTGTCCGCGCTGCAAAACAAAACACACCTCTCACTGTGCCAGTATCAGGTTTAAACGAGGCGACAATAAAATTCACTTGTGCTGGATTTATTCGGAGGTGACAGCGGTGGTATGCTGCTGCCGTCGCCGACGCCCGTAACAGCGGCCGAGAAGGACGCAGAGCCGCGTTCCCGGATAGGTATTGTTGGCTAAACGTACTGTATACTTACAGACGTCCCCATAACAAGTTTTTTAGCACTTGGAAGGGCAAAAAGAAGCGAAAGAGAACCAAAACACTGCATGAGCCCCTATGGGCCGCGCAGCGCTAATCCCGTCAACTTCGCGGAGAAGCGGCGGCAGGCGGTGCAGCGATCGCAAAGCTCCCAACCCTTCCTATGAGCAGTGGGTGGAGCAGCTGACCAGCTCCGAGCTCTCGGACCAGCGCCGACTGGTGGAACGGGCCCGGATGGCCAGCCAGCTCCAAGGCATCTTGGAATAAGGATGCCTCTCACTGGGTGGAGGCCCTAAGAACATCCTCCTGCTCAATAATAAAATAAATGTTTGTCTCTCTCTCTCTCGAGGCGTATATGTGTAGCCTAAGAGTAAGCGATACTAAAGTAGGTGCTGAAGGTTAGATATGCAAAGTTGACAGTAGGGTGTCGTAACGTTCGTACATGGACCACGATTAAAGGTTATACCAGGAATAGCCGGTCAAACTTTGTGGAGGATGTTGTGCTCGATACTAAGCACAATATAGCTTAAATTGCTTCACAAATTCAGCTCCATTTCACTATAGGACGGTGGAATACCAGCGGAGCTGCTTGTGTGAGACCGTGGTAACTGGAATGAGGTTACCGCAAAACTGCAAGCGCTGACACTCCGAGCAAGCGACGTCGAATCGGTTGGCCTCGAACTCCTGCTCAAACAGCTGTGTCGCGCCGTAGCAAAGTTGAGCGGGATTGTTGTCACCCCGACGTCTTCAGATTTCCGCTTCCCGCTATTAGGGGGGCCTTCAGTCATTGCGCTTAAGCTTAGCGCCCTAGGCCTCATCGTCGTTGGTGGTGTTCTTCGGTCGTCTTTGCAACCGCCGTTATACTCACGCCGGTGCTCTTCGCTGGTCTGCTGTCTTTCCCGATGCACACAACGAGCGTCCTGCCCGCAGCTCTGCCCGAAAGCAACTAGGCTGGCGCCTCCAGTCCAAGTATGACGTCACAATAAAGATTCCCGCACATTTGCGGGCGCACTTCTGGCTAGAGAGGGTCGGACAAAAAGGGCGTGTAAACAGCGCAAGAGAACACCGCGTACGCATAGCCTCGGCATATGCAGGGAACAGGGCCGCAGTGCTGAGAAAGCGAGCGGCTTTCTAACACGAAAGCGTTTCATGCCAGGGCACACCAAGGTCTGACTATGTCATATCCGTCACTGGAATGACATCTCCAGAAAACCGCGGCTGCGCCAGGATTTTAGCTCGGTGCTCCGTTGCCGCAAAGGGAGGTTCCAGGCGCTACCGACTCCGCTACGAGATGAAGCGCATACAGCCATATGAACGCGCCATATATCTTTCCTGTAACCTCTACTTTTTCGATGGTTCTGCCGCCCAAGAGAGGTAAAGTGAGTGGTGGATCACGATGTTAACGACCGCCGACAGTTAACGCCAGTTGAACTCATTCGAAGGCAACCGTCTGCCGCACACTCCACGGAGCAGGGACGCAGTGGTTGCACATTTGCGAAAGCGACGCGGCAGCAGGTTGCTGCTCTCCAAGCACAACCATAAGACAGCCCCGAAAATCATGCTCTTTCGCTGCAGCGCACCGTGAGTTCACCAAACGATTCGGTGGAAACCGGTTCGGTTTCGTTCACAGGGTTTGCGAGCGCGTGTGGTTTCATTCGTGTTTACGCAGTGCTCCAGCGCGTGCAATCCAGGGTCTAATGTTGATACGTCTGACGGTGCCATACAGAGGAAATGTAAATAGCGATGTGCAAGTTCATATTGGTCCAGAATAAACATTCAACTGATCCTGCGAAGGCACATCTTACTTTTGTGTTTTACCGATTCCTATGAAGGAGGGATAAACCATATTTTGTTTGCCCTACGGAGAAAGAAAAATCCGCGGCTAGCCGAAACCAGCTCCTATGTAAAATAACAAATTGCCGATTCTGGGCGGCCGTTCTGGGCGGCAATCTGGCTTTCACCGCCATCTACGCACATGGCCACAAAAGCGCTCCTGTGCTTCCTAAAAGCAACGAACTTGTACAGCAGACTGTAGCCCTAAGAACTGCTCTGTGAAGTCAATGAACTCTATCGCCTATAGCGTCGTGGTCCTGGCCACACCTCTTTACGCTCTCTCTTTACCTTCCCCTTCTTTTACTGCTGTTCATCTTTTTTTCCCATATCTCCTTTTACCCACATGTAGGATAGCAAACTAGGCCACACCCTGGTTGACATTCCTGCCTTTCCTTTACCTCTATTCCTTCCTTCCTTGCCCAATATTTACTCGACCCTACGTTCACAGAAAAGTCAGTGTCAAACTGAGCACGGTAGGATTACTAAGCTTCCCAACTCCCATTCGGAAAGGGACAGCAGTGCTCGCGCTCTGCTAGAAGGCGCGGAGGACCCCACCCCGACATCATGATTAGAACTATGCTGAAAAGGGACTCCAAACAAACAGGCATGACATCTAGAAGGTCATATCAGTGGGCGACTTGTAACCCCTTGGGTGTTCTCGGTATTTTTGTGCTCTCTCGCTACTCGAACACTAATTGTGGACACATGTGGCCCGGTCAACTCAGACAGTGTGATGAAGGCATGTCGCCCAAACTCCCATTGGTGTTTTTTTTCATTGCCCAAATTGCCATTGAATATCGTGCCGTTGACCAAGCTGCCATTTTTTGTGCTCATTTGTCTCTGGTGTTGGAATGAAGTGATTGCCACTACAGATAACCGGTGAACCCTTGTTCATTTTAAATGTGCGCGAATAAATTGAGGGCTGCATCATTGCGCATCAATGAGCAGTGCACCGAGAATCTTCACAGTACAGAAACTTTTATGCGACTGTTCTTGCATGCTTCCGTTAGAGAAATTCCCGGTGTTTTATTTTGTATATATCCGCTTGTGAAAGGTATAGAGTTTAAATACACTTCTCAGACCGTCATCTTATCGCAACGGTGACCATTCTCGTCATTGGCCTCTCGGAAATGGAATAGAACATAGTGTCAGACGTGCTTATTGAGAAGGAATCAACAAGCAAAAACATTAAGCATTATACAAAAATAAAATGGACATTCGTAATGACGCGAAAATAGGAATATCGCATGTTCACATGTATATGTTCTTTTCACATGGGCTTTACATAGTTAGCGCGAGTGCTCGACTGATCGGGTGTTTATTAAATATACTAATGCCGACTGGTGAAACATAACAGACGGTCACAATGAAACCCACAGTAGTTGAGCATGTGCTATCGCAGTCAAAAGGCCGTGCTTTAAATAACGCTGTCTTTATAGGAACTTCGGCTGTACACTCACAATATCGTAAAAAAACGTCACACCAAGCCACAAAATAACTAAATAGTCATGTTCGCCATCCGCTTCGCAGTTTGGGATGACTTTTACCCAACAAGCCAAACAACCTTCGCTTGCTGACTGACCAGAGTTGCTGTTAGTTTACGAAGTGGCCACGACTTCGTTAAATTGTAATGTCCTGTTGCCATTTTTTATATAGTGGTTTTGCAACCATTTGTTGTCGTTATGATGCCGGTTTGAAATGTGTCGTTTTTTCCAGTGGGCATGGGCAGAGTTGTATGGCCGCTATTTTTTACGCCGCTTCAGAATTCAGAGCGGAAGCGGTATGTCAGAATTTTTTTAATTATCAGAGAAAATGTTCTCATTCTACGAAGCACCAGCCTACGTAGCTATCGGTAAAGTTACGTCTGGCAATCTCAAATTAATACCAGTGAGTATTCATTAACAGTGACTCTAGCTGGTCGGTGTGCGGTAGCGGTTTGGCCAGAGGGTGAAAATTAAGACATACAGCTGTAGTTGCTTGTACTGATGCGCGGGAAACTGTAACTCGGGCTAGTTAGTGGCCAGAGGCGGTTTTGCGGGTTGGATCAAAGCCAAGCACGATAACATTGAGAGACGGACGACGAGCGTGAAGCGTAAGACGTACCTTAAGCCTGCCAGATCCACGTGACATTTGTGCGGGGGGTTCAAACAGGATTCGCAACAACATGCTCGGCGGTCCTGACGCGGTGCGAGGTAACGGTGGAGCAGCGCGACCGCCGCTGCTTTCGCTGAACGCGCGATCCCTTCCTGAGACACAGCAGCTATACACCTTGACCGACAAGACTGCAGTTCGCGCTCCGCTAAAAATTTCGCTTTAGGGAGTATCGTAATAGTCCGGCGTTTTTTTACGTTCTCAATATTTTCAAAAGCTCTAAGAAGTTGCTTTCTTAGTAGTCACTGCAAGGGCTTGAATCCTTGCCCAAATATTTGAAAAAAACAGATTCTAACTAGTCCGTCATGACATCATTTGCGGACCTTCTGTACACTAGTTTTCCTAAAATGTCGATGCGTACCATATTGTTCTTTTAAAAGCGAAGCTTTTTAACTTGAGTTCCAGCAGTCCCCGGCGTGATAAAAAATTTCCGCAGCAAACCGGAGAGGGGGAAGATGACAGTCTAAGAATTATGAGGCGAAGTGGAGGGTCGACAAGAAGCAGAGGAGCAGCACTGGAGAGTGAGCTTGGCGCCGCAGATGGTAGGGTGGTGAGTTGCGCCTCGGCAATTAGCTGCGATTAGTGATGACGTAACTTCTGACGTGCAGGTGTTCTAGTTAGGACAGACGGTGTGCACTCCCCGGCATCGGTGTCCGATTTACGGATAAGCCAAGTTAGAGTGAGTGAGAACTTCCAGCTTCTCTGTTTGTTAACTCTCCGCCTCTCAGTTGCGAAGGTGGCCGAATTTTTTATGCACTTTTTTGGTGTGCATAAAGGGCGTGTTGATCTATAGTTTCTGTATTTGCTCTAAGATAAGAGCAAATACAGACTTATCGGGTATTATCAAGATTTGCGTTGTCTGGTTAGGGCTGCTCGGCCATACCGCCGCCGCTACACGCGAGCGACAATTTCCGGACTATGATTGGAGTTAGTTGGCTCATTTTTATGAAAAGATGGAACAGCAAGAACGAAACCGTACCGAGCAATAGAAACACGCCGGACCGAGCCCGTTGGTGTCCTACGTGTTGCGATTCCTTGGTCGTGTTAAGCCTTCTACGACGACGTTTCCTTCCCTCCAGAAAATACCGGAAGCAGGCTCATTTAGGAGACAAGCGGCTGCTTAAGTGCTTCGAAGGCGTATGCCTCGCGATTTTTATTGACTTGCACCGTCGACAGGGTGCTATACTGTTCTTTCCGAACAATTGTTACGGGTACCTTTTACAGGCACTTCAACCCGCCCACGCGGAGACCAAGCGATTTTACTGTATCAGTGTTCATCTCTTCATTGCGATATCTAATCCACCCACAACCACATAAATCCCACATTCGTCCATCAGAATACACATTATTTTGTCGCAATTCATACTAATCCACCCTAATTCACACCTAACTCAATTTAATTAGTCTTATTCCACCCCAATCCATTTCAATGGGATATACCAGGTTAATAATATTGACGACAAACTTCTAATCAATTTCAAAATATCCGATTTCACATCATTCCAACTCATCTCATCCTCCTTAATCCGGCACAGCCACACTTTTGAATATTGAATAATCAATAACAATTTATTCCTAATTTTATTGTTACTTTTATTTTTAATGAGTACTCATACCACACCAGTGTGACCGATCTTAAATCTAAAGCTAACCTACCAAATCTTGCAACTAGACGCGAAATTTCCCGCATATGTCTGTACCATAAATTCTATGGCTCATCTCTTGGTAGCTCGGTCATTACGCATGCTCACATCCACTCATGCCGTGTCAATCACACAAAAGCAGTTTACCAGCCGCATGCCCATACTTCTGCGCATCTTCATTCTTTCTTTATTCAAACAGCTATAGACTGGAACGATCTCCCATTGAAGCTATGCACCACTCCGATGCCGCCAATTTCGAACGCATCATCCTTCGCGAATATTGACGACCTCACGTAATACCCCTCCCTATGGGCATTTGAAGGTATAATAAATAAAATATAATAAATAAATAAATAAATAGATAAATAAATAAGGATGGCGACTGGGCCCATATGAGAACGGGTGGGAAGGGTGGGGTCAATTACCTTGGGACAATTTACATTTTGAGATGGACGCCAGTGGCGCGAGCAAAGCCCCAAAAGGAGGCAAACACCTGCTTGGCTGTGGCTGCGCGTGGACCATAGAGCCAGCCCTTCAAACACGTAACGCTGCTTGGCATTCACGCGTGATTTATTCAGCTATGCGACGATGATTGGCACCTCTGGCTGCTTCATCTCCCTAGATCAAGCGAAAGCCTTCGACCGAGTGGAACATCGATACCTGGAAGGCGTTTTGCGTCAATACGGCTTTCCAGCCGACTTTGTAACAATGCTTGAGCTGCTGTACTCGAACGTGAGCATTAGACTCCTTGTCAACGGACTATTAAGTAGTCCGTTCTCCGTCACCCGTGGGATAAGACAGGGATGCCCCTTGTCGCCTCTGCTCTTTGTCATTTGTCTAGACCCGCTGCTCCGCCGTATAGATGCAAATACCGCCATCCGCGGCTTCCCGTTGCCAGGCCTAGGCCAAGTCAAGCTGTCTGCGTATGCGGACGATGTGTCCCTGTTCATTCGGGACGAGGACAGCTACCAAGCGTTTATGCGGCTATTTTATGAGTACGGTGAGCTGTCTGGAGCTCGACTGAACAGGAGCAAAAGTATGGCGGTGCGCTTCGGCACATTTGCATCTAGCCTGGCGGGCGACGTAGAATGGGTTACGGGGGCTCGAGTACTTGGCGTGATTTTCCATTCCTAGGGTGAAGTGGTGCGTAGTACGTGGATCCGCCTCCTCGAGGCAGCGGAGCAGCGTCTTGCGGTTGCGTCAAAGTTCAGACTTTCCCTCGCAGAGCGCAGCTAGATAATTAAGTCTTCTGTCTCGGCGGCGCTTTTTTATGTAGCACACGTAGCGAAACCGCCGCGCCATTTCACCCGTGAGCTCGCAACGAAGTTTGGGTTGTTCTTTTGGGCGGGCAAGACAGAAACAGTGTCGCGTACGCTGTTGAGACTGCCCAAGTCAATGGGTGGTTTCAGTCTGCCTTGCTTGGAAACCATGTTTAGCGTGCTGGCCGTACGTGCAGTGTTCGATCTTGTAGACTCAACTGAGTACCCAGGGAGAGCGCTGCTGCAGTACTTTCTGGGAACTTACAGCTCAATGTTTTATGACGAACGCATTGCCGGTCCCTCTGCCGAGGAGTGACCGCCATTTTATGCCTATGTTGTCAAAACACTCAGAAAGGTCCAGTCTACCTTGCCAAGGCTGAATTTTAGGGATAGTACAGCAAGCGAATTGTGCGAAAAATTGGCAGTAAACCAATTATATAATCATCAGACAGCAAGATCACGCGGTGTCCGTGGGCATCAGCTGACTTCGACGGAGCTTCCTTCTGATGTTAGGGATTTCGGATGGTTGCGTGGCTGGCAAGTTCTTCCGACGTGTGACCGTCTGGCGAGATTCGGCATTGTGCGTTCCTCACGGTGCCCGCACTGCGGGCACACTGAAACATTGGAACATGCCTTGTTTCAGTGTCGTGTAGCGGTAACGTTTTGGACTGTGCTAAGCAGGTTGTTTGGTCTTACACTTAGAATGAGCACACCTTCAAATGACACGTTGGTGAACTTCCTGATGTGTGCTGGTGCATTTGTATTATGGTGAAATCGTGGTGCCGCGTGTCTTCGCGCCCGACCGCAACGGGCGATGTTTCCACTGCTGTGGCGTGTGCGGTCAATTCTTATGAATCACTTAGACAATGAGTAGGCAATTCTAGGTGAAGAAGCCTTCCTGTTAGGAAGGTGAAGAAGCCTTCCTAATCAGAGAGGACGCTGAAGGTGCTGGTCCTGGGCATAAATACGAGAGCTCGTGAACTCTTGGGTAATCCATTTGGCTATCGTGGTCTCCCGGGCAAATTTGCGGAGTGTCCTAGCTGCGTCCGTACTGGATAATGGAATAGATATGGTCTCCGACATTTGCTGTGCCAAGCGGGCGGCAGCATCCGCACTTCCATTCCCGAATGCGTCATCGATTGCGTTATCGACCTAATAACTTTTGTGCAGCAGCAGAGACGCGCCAAGCGCATATGCGCTGCGCTGTTCCTGGACGTTAAAGGAGCATATGACAATGTGGAGCACGATGCCATTCTTAAGGCTTGTTTTGATGAGAAGCTAGAAATGCAAATTTATGCCTCTGTGTAACTGTTTAAATCCACAAAGCGATGGCATTTTACATTCCGCCTAATTGTCGGCATGCAGTTTGCTGCATCGAGGAATATTGTGACGGTGCCACGTAACAATTTCATTGAGGCTAAAATAAACCAGCAAAGCTGGCATGTGCGGCAGATTCAAACAGGCCGCGGCGCTCGCATTCATCCTCGAAAAAAAGGAAACAACGTCATAACCACTGACACTACTGCCACAAGTAGGTGGATAACAACTGTCCCCATCTGACGCTGAAGTACAAAGAAAATATTTTAAGCATTAAAAAGCACAGGACGATGTTTATTTGCCGATGGCCGTTGCATGTTGTTGGGCTTGACAGTCTGTCGGTGCCAGCCTATACTTGCACAAAGTGGGAGAAGAGCATTAAAGCTTAGCCTAAAGACCTTATGCAAAAGTGCCGCCATCTACCGGAAGAAAAACGAAACGAGCACGCCACGCCATGTTGGGGGATGGCGGTCGCGGGATTGCTTGGTACGGAGCGTGTGGGGGGCTTTCTGGGCTTGGCGATCCTTTTATATTCATATTTGAGCGCAGCAAAATAAGCGACGTGGGATCTGTGGACCTTTCTCTGGGTCTCGTCGATTTACCAGTCCTGGACAGTCCGCGGGCAGTCCTAGGACTGCGTTCGGACCGGAAGTCCCATAGGTATACATGGGGAAATCGAGCGCCGGATCGCGTCTCGGGCAGTCCGAGATGATAATCGAGGAGGCCCTCTGTTGCCCACATTTGCGAGCGACTTCGTAAATACGAATTATGCATTGAAAAAGCAGTAAGAGAGGCACCGGCAGGGAAGCTTTTGGAGGCTGTCGCGTTTCTTCTCTTTTTTTTTTTTGGCTTTGAGAACCCAAACGTCGAAAGTACATACGTGTTGGTTCGAATCCTGCGAGTTTCTCAGGAGGTCATTCCTGAAACGCTTCGAGCCGATGTGGGCTGCCCTGAGGTTGAAATGAGGGAGGGGGGGGGGGGCACTCCGCGATATAGCTATACGCTAAGGATCCTCTGGGACGCAGAGGAAACCTGCAAAAAAAAACACTTCATAAAATAAATTGCATACCTGGCATTTTTTAACCGTGGAGCTGTTGTAGCTGGCCGTAATTTGTAGCGCGGAACGCGTGTGGTGTGTAACGCGGTAAACATTGCCAATATATTACCAATAAATTGCCAATGAATAATTAAATTACCAATAAATTTCCGAGCGCTGGTGAGGGCATTCCTTGCGGCGACCGCAGAGCATCTCCAGCACACGCGAAGGCTTTAGCAAAAAAAAAGACTGCGAAAACCTTAAAGAGCGAGAAAATGCCGAGCGCTCGTGCGCTCGTGCCTAACGGCGACAGCTGAGCGTCCCCTGCTCGCGCCCTGGACAACAAAACTGGGTGCACACTACCGCTTAGAAAATTCCGCTCGAAAAATTTCATCTTGGGAAAATAGGCTACGGTCGAACAGCAGGCGACGAGCGGTAAATGACCGATACACGGGTTACTACTTACATTTGCGCTGCTCATGGCGCTACGTGAAGGTTGCAACTCTCGCGGATCCCTTATTTCCTGTAACGTTTGGCAAACGAAATAATGCGTAGTAGTTCCATAAAAGCCCACCGAACGTCCAGAATAAAAAGAAACGCGCAAAGCACGAACGGCAGACTCAAAACTCATTCCACATGATAAAGTACGAGCTGACCGATGCAGTGCGCCTTAACTACCAGCGGGCAGGAGTGCTCGGCGGCAGATACAGGGCTAGAAAATAGCTCACTTTGGGAACTTTTTAGTCGTGCACATATTATTCGTTTCGTGACTATGGATGCGATCTAGGTATAATACTACTGCACGAAGGGAAGTCGACACCCGCAAGCGAGTTCACGCAGGGCTCGAATTAAGCTTCCGTTAAGAAATAGAAAACAAAGATGTGTACGCTATTTCTGTGGTCGTCGTCGTATCATCTTTCTTCACAGCAAGTTACACGGCAGTATTTAATTATCCTGTACAACGATAAAGGCCGACGTGCGTGGAGCTAACCCCGGGCTATCCCGTATACTGTGGTATTCGGACATCCGCAGAATCCCCAAACATGGCGGAAGCGCACACGGTTCCCGCAAGAGGGCGCCAGTTTTTGCATAAAGTCTATTGGATTCTCCCTTTGCAAATAAAATGGCAAAAACCAAGGCTCCCGTGTCGTCCTTACTTGCAAAAAAAATGCATAAAGCTTTGGATTATAAAAGAAATGTGTAAACTGCCATAGCCGTCACTACTGCAAAAAGAAGGCATAAAGTTTCCGGTTATACAAAAAAAAATTACCTTCTACCCGCAGGGGATCCCTGAGTAGTATGCGAAGCAGCCATGGGGTCGACTCAAGTCGACTGCATTTAGGTTGTCCGCAGACATCCTGCTCACCTCGTCTATGATCACGCATTTCACGTCGCGGAAGGCCATGCTAAAGGTGTTCAACTCGCTAGCGCTGGGGCCTCCGTCCTTGTTGGGGCCGGTGGTCTTCCGAGAGAGCTTGAAACCCGCGTGCACCGTGGATCCCCCACTGCCACAGCCGCCTTTCCGGGGCACGCGCAAATGACGAACGCGTTGTAGGCGGTGTTGTTGCCGGTGTTGCTGTAGCGGCTGCAGAGGTCCATGGCAAGCCGGAGGAAGGACGTCTTCCCCCAACCGGCCTGTCCGGTGAAGAATACCCGTAACGGAGGTACTGATGGCGTCGCCTGCCGGTGGATAATCTCGCGCAGTAGCTCATGTTCCGCGTGTGTCATCCTCATCAAGTTGTAGTATTCGTCCTGGTTCATGATGTCCTGGCGCTTGCGCGCGGCCTCGTACGGACTCGCGTGTTTGATCAGGCGCACCAAGTCTTGGCTCGGGATCAGGTCGGCGTCTTCGTGTTCCGGGTGGACGATCACGGCAGGAGGAGGTGCTGCTCCTTCTTCTTCTTCTTCTTCTTGTTGTGCCCTCACAGTGGCGTTGCAGGTGGCGTTGCCCGTGGAACCCATCGCGGCGTTGCGGGAGCAGCTTCCCCTACAGGAAGATGACGACGCTGGTTGAACGCGAAGCTATCTTGTGACGGATTCTTTGGTTGGAGAGTCCCTAGGGACATCCTGCCACAATCATAAGCGGTTCCTGGCGCATACGCAGTGGGGGTGTGGACACCGCACAACGGTGCCCACACAACGGGGGAGGGAACAGGCACCACCATAAGCTGCTTCGCATCTAAAATTTGTAAACTACCAGTGTTTACACGAACACAGAGTAATGAACTCCTCTGAACACCCGTCTCTCTTCGAACCGACCCCATTGAGGGCTCATGTCAGTCCTGCCTGTCTGGAAACACTTGTAATGGAAACAAATAGAAATGAGGCGTCATAAAAGCGCTTGACGGGTTTATAGTCTCAATGTCTAAAATGTTTATATATCTATAGTTGAAATTCTAAATGCCTTGACGAATGAAAAGTGTCAAACGTCCTGTCATGCGGGCGCGAAGGCAAGCGTCTGTAGAGGGCCAGCCGTCCTGGATTGACTCGAAAACTGTTTAATGCGCACTGTCGGGAACGCTGTAGGGAACGGCAAGTGCACAAAAATTTAGAATGTATGTGGTCAATGCAAAAGTGAAACGAAATCAGAGCCCAACTGTAGCCCGTAATTCCAGGGGCCTAGGTGTGAGTGACGGCTGATGTAAGAGCCTCCCCGACGTAAATCCTTCGCGCCACCTCCTGGCGGCGGATGAGACCACCAGGAACGTTAGAGCCACACGGTGGGATAAGTGTGAGTGTGGAGTGCTCAAGGTGTTCTCGGTCGAGGAACTGTCGAAGCCTTCGTGTTGGTGGTTTGATTAAAGGGTACCTGAGGTAGAACCTTCCCACGGTCTCGCATGGCCTGCATTGTGTCAGTAAAAATCACTGCAGTCTTTATTGTTCTAGTCTCAGCAGTAATCCCTTTAAGCTCTGCAAGTGTTCACGGAGGCCCCTCAGTGGCTTAAGAGTGGCATTTATGATAAAATAGCAGGCCAGGAATCACGACCGCTGTGGTGAGAATTCCGCCTGAAACACTGGAGTCGACATAAAATGTATGTGTTTAGCACTGGGGGCAAGTTCTCGCATGACACAGGTAGGCTTGTCTGTGGCTTGCAGTCAGTAATTGATATAAATGTATTATATCAACATTTAAATGAGATAAAATGAAAACCTCTATACCCCTGTCACGCGTCCCATTAATGAGAAGAATGGTTTGCGGACACAACGGGAACAATTACAAAAGAGACTACAAGATTGGTGAAGGTATAGAGGAGGGGGGATAAATAAATATTATTGGTGTTATATAAACATACGAATAACCCCGAATGTCCCTTCAGTTCTTAAACTACAACATCGTTCTCACGCTCTATCCTATTGGCCCATACTGTTTCCTAAAGGACATTTCTTGTTGCAAACCATACCATTGAACATAACATCCCTAAGTCTGTCATTTATACCGACTCGTTGAGTGCGGTGCAAGCATTGTCATCCACAATGTCATTGAAAAACTGTCATCAATCTCATCCTAAAGAGCATTATATCTGCATATGCCTCGAATCTTGAGCTGTGTGTTGGGTGCCTCTCCACTCGGGCATAGCCGGTAATGAGATCGCGGATCAGATGGCCGCTGCTGCTGTGCTTACAAATACACTGCACATACCAACAGTACCCTACCCTGACTTCAAACCACACATCAGAAACCACCTTCGCAATACATGGCAAGCAGACTGAAATACACAGGCAGGCAACAAGTTACACCTAATAAAACCACACTAGGGAATATACACTACGGACACACGCAACAGACCCACGGAAGTCGCCTTGGCCAGGTTACGGATGGGCCAGACGCATGCGACGCACTCACACCTGCTCACTAGCTCTCCAAGACCCGTGTGTAGCAGGTGTGGGGAGGGCATATCCGTAGTACAAATCCTAATCACATGCCTGGCACTCGACACAACAAGACACAGACACTTCAAGCAACTACACAGACAACACATTCCGCCACACCCTTCCTTGGTTTTGGGTGACAATACCATGGTTTCTGTACAACGTGTTTTTAAATATTTATCTGGTGTTAACTTTTTAAACCTCATTCCCTATCATGCGTAATCGAAACTGGCCCTATACACCAGACATTACCATTGCCGTTAATTGATTTTATTGTTACTCGGTCTTTAGTAGCCACTATTTTTTGTTACTTTTGTTTGGCGCTCCTTTGCCCCAGCTCACTTTGCGCCAAAAAAATCCAACCATCATCATCATCACCATTTTCATACCGCAGTTTGCGTCACTGCACCGGATGTTCGCGGAAGTCTGTGGTCCAATGTCGCTTCACCAGCATCGGTGAGCGCGGCCCCGTGAAGATGGTGGCCAGTCCAACGGGACGTAGCCGCTGGTGCGTGGGAGCCCGTGCACGTCGGTGCTGCGGCCAGCCGAACGGAGCCGGTGGGGTCCAGGAGCACTTGTGTCGACTGCTCGAGAAGGCCGGCGGAGCATTACCGCTTGGGCCTTGCGGTTACCTACGCCGCGGATCCCGCCCCTTCAGTCGCCTCCAAACACGATCTCTCCCTGCACCTGCTCCTCGTGTTCTTCCTCCTTGTTCCCTCCTCTTTCTCCTTCAGCTTCGAGAAATTTCTGACTTGTTTTCCTCTCCTTTTACGTTGTCGAACTCTTCTTCGCACCTGGTTCTTAACAACCACCTTGTCAGGTTAAGGATGGTAGGTGCCAGGACGCCACATTGCGGTATTGTTCGGATTGTAGAGAAGCAGCATACCAGCTGTCCGATAAGTACTTAAAATAGATGTATAAAGGACACTACCAGCGTCGGTAACCCAAGGCATCTTAGCATCTCGAGATTATCTTGATGGCTGATATTGCCTTAGGTTTTCCTCCCACTCAAGGAAGAATGGAGGGAATACGAGAAGTCCGCATGACAGCGATTACAAATGCAAGCCGTTCCCTCCACCGATGTTGGGTCGAAAGCGGTTTTTGGAGGGATAATACCGACCCATGCCCTGAAGGCGCCATAGCATACACTCAGCCGACGTGCATGGAATCCGTTTCAGAGCAATAAGCTGTAGATTGCTGAACGTTCCCGGAGGTTTCCCTGCTTTCAGGACGACTACAATTCCTGGACACTTTAAGATGTGCGTACGCATCCAGTTGCTGAGACTCTCTTTACACTTCTGAGTAAGTCCTGGGGGAACTACTCTGTGCAGTTTATCCCTCTTCACCTACTCGACGCTCAAGTTCAGGAGAACTTGAATGATGAAGAATTTGATGCTGACGTTTTGGAAGCGATCGATTCCGACGAGCGTATATGCGCCATGCGAACGCGTGTACGCTTCTCCGCGAGCCAATACTCTTCCGCAAGCCCCGTCCTTCAACCTCAGGCGGCCCTGTTCACCACCCGTATCGCAACCTCGATTATTTGCTTGCTTCCCGAGGAGGCCCGGCGGACATTTGTCCCGGGTGACGTGCCGCCTGTTCGGGAAATGACTGGTGCGCGGGTTGTAGAACAGGAACATGACCGCAAAGAGGGCGCTGCGCCTTACAACAATGCCAAGGAAGACCCGAAGGGGTTCTGCCCGGGAGAGCGGCTCCTGCGACCGCCCCAACCTGGTGTTTCCGCGATCGCCGTTATGCGGAAGTCTCAAGGACACTCCACCGGCCTCGGCGTCGCTGACGCGACTATAGTCTCGGAAACAGCTCCGCGACCCTGCCTTGACTCTAGCTTCGCCGACAAGACTTCTGCTCTGGAGATGTCTCAGTGGCCTCAGACGGACGCTGGTGTCACAGACACAATTCTCACTTCGGAGACGTCAATACAGATGTTCCACAATCCTCACATCGATGACTTGACTTCCGCTCCGGACACGTCTGACCGGCCCTGCCATGAACTTGGAATCACTGATTCGACTCCCGCTGTGGAGGCGTCCCTGCGGCCCTGTTGCGACCGTGTCGTTCGCGATGCAGCTCTCGTTTCTGCAACATTTCAGGAGCTCAGCTACGATTGGAAGAAAGTATTGTTGGATCCCGCAACAAAAACGCGATTCGTTGGGAAGGTGGACTCGCATAAGGGGATAACGAAGACCCTAGCTGCTTCTCCGGCACTCCGTGAGCGAGCTTCGACGCCGGAAACGAGCTCCGGCCGCACTCGTCCACGCCCGGTGGCGACGCATTCCCGTGTGGAAGCAGAACAAATGCTTGTATTTGGGCCACCCCATCTTCAGCAAGCACAAGTCGACGCTGGATGCTCCTTTCTACAGTGTTTGTAGGTCCGAAAAGGGGGAAATCTCATGGTTCGCAGAGACAACGGATGTGCTGCTGGAACTCACCGATTGCTCCATAGAAGCAGTATCAGACATGTGACGCAAGGACAATGCCCCAACGCACGCCGCATGATCTCTGCAAGTTTGACCGTCCGTATCAGCTGTTCCCTTTCGATCCCGGCGGCTGCCTTCTGGTTGAAAACCTTGAGCATGGTCTTTTTTCCCGGGGGACCATATGAACACTCGCAGTATTCACTTTTAGCCCTAAGTAACTTTGACCCAGCAAACCAGCAAGCGCTCGTTGCCCGTCACGCTGGCTATAGACATGTACCGAGATAGACGGCACGGAGACATCCAGCCAAATGCTCCACTGAATCCCCCAGCCTGCCTACAAGCATCGCTACTGTGGAATTATGCGCCGCCAGAAGTCGAACAACTGGTCGTAGTGAGGCCCGGACTTCCCGTGCAGCTGCCAGCTAGCTCCCAGCCAACTTGGCGGCGGCGGGAGTATTTTAAGAAATAAAGATGCAAAGGCAGGGGGCGACAGTAGGGGAAGAGGAACAGAGGGATCGGAGGTGGGCACTGCCTCGCTAATCGACTCGATCACCACATCGGAAGCCAGATGCTGGTCCTCTTTCGCTACAAAAACAACAGCATTTTCTGGGAGTCGTACATGGGCCCTTATTTACATTTTTATCGTGTGTAAAAACAATTGGTTAATTAATTATTAGGTTTAATGCACCGACGCTACCCAGGAACTCGGGATCTTCAAGGTGCGCAGTAATCTCCAACACACACGCCTTTTCGCTTTTCTGCTTCGTCAGAAAAGCGGCCACTACAGCCGGGAATCAAACCCCCGTCCTTGGGCGCAGCCGCACAAACGCCTTAGCCACTGCCACCGCATCGGGTGTGTACGAGGAATGTACAGTGCCCAAAATTCTCTTTAAGGTCTCTCTTCATCTTGCGTTACTCTGTCTGGGAGAAATGTTCCGATCTCGGGACTTGCGGAGAACGCAGCTTACGCCTGGTAAAACTGGTGAACATATGCGACGACATATGACGCAAAGATAAGAAGCTCCGATTTTAACGTTTTTCTATTCCCTAAGGGCTCTTTTTCTTATCATAAATAGTTTCACTCTCTATCACAGCGAAAAACATGACCAATTTTTGCTTCTGAGGTACTTGCCTCAAAGGGAATCTGAAGCGCTTTCCAAAAAAATTCAGTTAGATGCACGTTTATATAGTTTCTTGAGCGCGGACTCCCAATACCACATTGAGTTTTATCGTACATAAGCCCGACCGGCATTTACCTTGCAAAACGCGCGGTCCCGTTTGAAAGACGCGCGCTTTTCGTCTTTGACGCCTCTGATTCATTGCGCCCGTCATGACGTCAAAGGAGGACACCCTTCGGCCGCGCGGGTTGTCGGAAGCATTGGGAACGATCGCACGGCAGCGGCGCTTGCCTTTTCGGCAATTCAGCTTGCAATTTAATGTGCGCACATGAGTGCAAGTTTATTTTCTAACTTCCCGTGATGTTGGTTCAAGTATCCTGGAGCTTAAATTTGCTTTACACTACCGAAAACCCCAAAGCAGTGACTGTGGTGTCGGCTAGAGGGTTCAGTCAAAATATCTCTGAATTAGGCAACCAGCATAGGGGGTTTCTATTCCCTATGTTATTATTAGGCAGTGTCTGAACTGCTTGTTACTATTTACGAAACCATTTATGTCCAAGATTAAGCGGCGTTTTATAAACAATGAACCAGCGAAAAGCACGTACGTGCACTGCACGAAAAAATAGCGTTCATGCGCTGTAAACATATATGCGAGACATAAGTTTCCGCTACACGCATAAACCAACAAGCGGGATCTGCTTCCGAATTTCCTTTGTTCGTTGTTCGCCCACCCCACCCCCCTTACTATTCCCCATACACACACCCACTCGCGCGAGTGCGCGCGTGTGTTTTGGGCAGTGGCACTAAGCGCCTCCGCGATCGCTAGCTGCACTTCGATGAGTGGCGTCTTACTGCTTCACTTGCATTTATTCTGAAAACACTGTAGCATAATGGCGCCTCCGCAGCATTATCGGCTCGATTTTCGCGTGGCGCTGCGCATTCTGCTACAATGTTATGGCAACCTCGTTATAATTGACAGACCAGTCGGACAAGGCAGTAACGTTGTAGTTACGTTACTTTAGGCAACAATCACCCAACGTTTGTGATAATGAATCGTTGGCCTGCTTTAGCATTTCTAGATTTAAGCATTTACCGCGCTAGTCGGACAAAGGCCGTGTATTTACTCTTCGCTCTTCTGTTTTTAGTCTCATCGTTATATATATCAACGACTATCGCTGGAGCACAGTTGATGTTCAGTGGCAACAAATGCTTGCCAGGTTATGATATGCAGGCACACGAAATCTTGGGCAACGAATTAGGCGCCCCGCAGTCAACACAAAAATATGGTACGGGGGTGGTTCGGAGCGGGTTTTTTTTAGATGCGACGCTGAGAGGAGCATCTCTTGCCGGCGGCCCTGTCCTGCGTCCGTCGTCGTTGCCCGCGTCCGCACAGCTGCGTCTCTGCTCCGTTCACCCCCTCTCCTCTCTCCGATAGCGAACACTCTCGCCCAACATCTACGGGCGCGTGGCGCAGCGCACTCTCACTCTGCCGGTGGGTGGCGCTGCGCGCGGCGCAAGGGCGCTGTGCGCATGTGCAGCGCCCTCTCTCTCCGCGGTGCCCTCTCCTTCAGGCGCGCTGCGCATATAAGCGGAGTGCCGCGCTCCGACCGGTCTCTCAGTCGACGGTCGTCCACGCTACGTTTGCTCTCTCTCTCTCTCGCAATACCCGACGATTGATCACGTAATTCGAGTAATCGACCCAACGGAAACGCACAATGGAACCCCCTTCAGCGTAGCATCACAACAGGGTTCCCACGAGGGGAGGTGGGCGTAATTTTTCGTTTCAGACAAATATTACCTCATTGTGGCATGTGTACTTGCTAAATAAGTAATGTGGTGCTCTTGGTTCTTTTACTTTGTAGGAATACTGTTTATCTATTAGCCGGGAGAGAACTTCTATCAGGATTGGCCCCTTGCTTTAGTTTGGCCAAAAATAAGGTTTTTGAACACAGTTCTAAGCCCATAGGGAAAGAAAACCGACACGTTTAACGAAACCAGTATTTCCTGAACAAATGTGACTGTTTATGGAACGGAATGAAACATCCAGGCCTAAAGTACAGCAGTATTCACCATCCTTGCTAAATCTACCATCTAATGTGAACATACATGTCCGTCGGATCACCAAAAAAATAGAAAAAACGCATTGGAGCGTTTTACAAAGTATCTAACGTATGCAGTATATTTTCTGTCATGAAGTACAGCCACCTCCATTGTCTCTTCGGTATGTTATGAAACATCCAGGCGTGGTATTATCCTGCTTAGCAATACGGCATGGTAACGTATGCCTCGATTGGCGTTCGTGATACTTTTTAAACACGAAAATTGTACAAATAAGTGCTATCTACAACTAAAACAACAACAGGTATCCACAACAAAAACAACAACAGGTATCGTTCTTCCTGTGGCGAGCCTCTACAGGAAACACGGCGAAAAGAGCATGACAGAGGCGGCCGATCCGGTCGAAGTCCAGGTATGACGTTTTACAGCCGGTTTTCGCCTGCGCTCTTCGGTCTTCCGGCATCGCACGGCGAGATGGGGGCGGAGCATCGGGCCACATTTGTTTGCGTATTGCGCCGCTTCTATTGCATTTATTGGGAATATATTTCGTACACAGGAACTATTCAATGTGTACTTGCTGCTAGGCAACTTTTCTTTTAATTCTAAAACCGCTTCACCTTCCCTTTAGGTTTACATTCATTTTCTTTCTTTTTTGTACCATAGTAAGGTAGATGCATTTATGTTGATAATTTAAGGTTGTTGATGTCGTGTGCCCTTCAAGTATAACTTACGCATTTGAATGTCTGCGTTCGGACAGCCGGGGAACTGGAAATTTGTGCACCATTTTTATGAGGTTTAGTACATACCGCGCGATAGCTTCTTGCCTGCTTGTGGATGTCAAGTCCCAGTGTGCATATTTTGTTTTCCCAAATAGAAATGCTCTAAATATCAAATCGTGTAAGGTCCCGCGACGCCCAATCTCTCCACAAAACATGGTGCCTGAAAATTTTGAGGCCACGCCAAGTGGCTTTCCAAGGCGGCACACGTTCTCCTGTATTGTATTTTCTCTGTTCTACCATTACCGCCGGCATCGTTGGCCACTGTCAGTAATGCTGGAATCAGCGTGCCATGCTTGTCCAGCACAAAGACAGCCAAGCGTGCTTGGGGAACGTGCCTGTAAAATCGACAGTGAAGCCACCGGGCATCCGACAGATATTTCCAACTTTGTGTGGCTGCATCCGGATGTTATTAATTTAAACGTCCGGCGTTCACCATCATGACCTCATATTATGAGACGAAGGTTCGATGAACGATTCGGCATCAAATAATATCAATCTTGCGGTGGCGCGCGGCCTACCGCACGTAGTGCCGGAGCACCCAACAGTAAAGTCATTGGAACTACCCGACACATGTTAGCTCGGCTGCTGAATCCAGGCGCCCCGGTTATTGGCCGGGCGGACACTCGCCCTGCTGTCCAACGGCTGGACACGAACATGCCCGGGCCTAACAAAGGGGCACCGATGAGTCAACTCCCCCCACTACGGAGAGCCATGTGATGGAATACCTTCGCGTACATTCGCCAAATTCAAACAGCTGCCAGTGGAGGGTTCTTATTGGAGAATTTGCACTGCTGCAGGCCAAACGAATCCCAGGGGCTGTAGGATCCAAAGCCACGTGAAGGGCAATCGACGACGAAGACTGTCAGCTGAGACACGCTTCCACAAATATTTTAGCACACTCTCTCCCCTTTTCCCATTATACGACCCGACTATGTATTACACTTGTACATGTTGTCCATAACTATCAACTCACAGTCGCTTCGACCGCTACATCGCTCAGCTCGGCAAACAGTGGCTAAGAGACCACCATGCCACCTTTACAGCAGCATGCACGCACGCGCACGTACGCACACCTGCACAGCCACGCCCGTACCCAAGCAGGCTCCTAAACACACGCACACACACGGGCGCGCGGGATCTCACACAGACACGCAGACACGCACTCGCACATAGTTTTGTTTAATACCTGTTCCGGTTCGACCGTATTTCGTTCCGGTTCAGTTATGCTTTCATTGCATCACGTACCAGCCCTGTTCTCTATAACAAAACATGTTACTATAACACAATTTACTACAATAAAGAAATTTTTCTGGAAAGTTGGTTCATTTTGGAAGGGAGGCTATACCCAGAAAAGACGAGGACTGTGACATAGAGAGAGAGGCGCTAGTGTCAACTATTTGCAGTAAATAGAAGCTCCTGCATCGTCTCGTCACCATCCTCGTCTTATAAACTTTTTTTGCAGAACAGAATGTGCTTGGCTCTTGGACGTGCGTATCCTAGACGCTACCTATCAACATTGATGTCTTGGTGCTGGTAAAACATGGCTATGGATTGTTATTTATGTCAAGATGTTGCCTGTAGATAAGTGGCATGAAAATAACATAAATTCAGTATTGGTACCTTTCATTTGTAGAATATTTTGGCGGTTACAAGGTTTAGAATTGATCAGATATATGTTAAGCCGACATTGGTGTACAGCATAAGTTTTGTATCATTTTACAATGTCGGGCTCTCTTCATATAACATATGTTCCGAGTGATAACACACTTTGGGTTATTCGTTTATCATGAGTTGAAGTGTAAGCGGTCAAGAATGACTGCTCGGGAATAGCCTTTGGTAGTAGGTTTTGGCTGAAGTAGGAAATACCGTTGATTTGGACCCCTTAAAACTAGAATTTGAAACGTGCGATAACTTTGCCAACGCAATGAAGTTTTTAAAGAAAAATTTGTGAACAATGGCATAAAAGGATGTAGGTATCAGGATTAAAATGGCCGTAGCCATAGTATTAGGCCATAATTATTCCACTGAAATAATTAGTGGAACAGCAGGGGAGTAAATTTACCGAAATGCTAAAAGCTGAGGAAATAACCGCCTACATTTTGTCAAATAAATAATTATTCTTTGTAAAATACCTTTTCGGCTATTTTGCTAACAAACAAGGAATAGCAACCAGAAGATATCTACGAATGCATTCACTGACGCCTTTTTGCTGACAGGAATAGTTTTTCTTATTAATTCCTAGGAAATAAACCAGGCATAAAGATTTTCTTATAGATATTACCCAGATTACGCAATACGTCATTGGCTGTCAGCTTCCTTTTGGGGAGTTCAATGGTCCACTACCGGCTCCACTAGCTTTAATAAGAGCCATGAGTAACAGGCATACTTCATCTGACAATGAAGGCCGCAAGTAGAAGTAGTGAGCACAGAGCGACAAACGGGACAATGAAGGGGTCGTTTGTAAATTCTCGGTGGCGGTATAATGTTTGCCAAGAGCGTGGACGATATCACCACGGCCAGTGAATTCTTGGAATTTTAGTCACTTGGATTACCACATGGTTACGCGAGAACTGTTTCGTGGTGCGGTCTGCAATACTCACAGAAGATCTAGTACGTAAGTACTGTACAGTGCACTGACACCCTCTTCTTCACGCATGGCCATCTGTGAAGATATTGATGCTCCATTAAATTGCCCGGAAAGAAATGACTACATTCAAATAACACTGCAAAAATACAGCGTGTAAAAAATGAAGTATCCTGTGCGAAATCACCTCGACCAAATGGTTCGAGGACCTGAATTTTTCACATCGTGATGCAAGAAGATATTGAATCGTAACTTCTGCGAATAAATTTTATGAATAATGGCCGGAACATACCGGCATCCTACCCTATAAACCAGAATTACGAAGTGGAATAGCGGGGTTCTGATCATGGCATAGCTTGCGGTGGGCCGCCGCAAACGCCACTTCCTTTTTTCAATGCTATTTGTGTTCCAAAAACGGGAATAACTCAGCCTGCTTGATTAATTCGTCTGGGATATTAGGGAAATTTCAATTTGCACCTCCAGTGATGCTCGATGATGGTTTCGATGCGTTTGTCCACACGGCTGACTTTCAAACAGGTAACCTGCAATGAATAAGCGGTAAATTTGTTAAAGTATGTGTGCTGCCATAACTGGTTTGAGTGTTAATTTTTGCAGCGACGGACATCTGGGCTGGATTAAGCTGTATGATCATAAACCGAAATGTCGTGCCAACACCGGCTCTTAACGTGATGGTGAATTCGTACCTCTTTTAAGTTATTGTTTTTATGATGTGTAAACATTACAAGCAATAATCACTTCTACAAAAGTTATGTAATATTTCTTAAATTAATGCAATAGTACTACTTAAAATATTTCGCAAAATGAAATGCAGCTTTAAAAGCTTTTTTCAAGTATTTCCAATACAAATAAGTCTTTTCTTAATTTTAGACTTGGTTTTGTGCTTTTCATGTATTCATGTATTCTTTTGCTTTATATATACCCTAGCAAATGTTACTTTGCAAGCATAATGCGCTTAAGTATCTGGCGTTGTTCACAGTGGGATTAATTTAAATAAAGTTTTTTTGAATGCGGAGGATTGTTGGGACGGATGCGCGGTAACGCAAATCTGTAAATTTATATTTGAAGGTGTTTATGTAGCCCCACAAACATTCTCGCTCAACAGGCGATGTTGTCTTCTATGTGCACCCAACGTAAGGTTGCACTGTGAATTTTACATTATGTAAGTCCGTACATGCTGAGACGCCTCGTCGCGGGCTACGTGGTAGTAGAAATGTGCAAAGTGATTGGTTGAAACGATGGAATTCATAGGTTTACGATAGCAAAACACCGCGGTGTGTCGTTTTCTAAGGCTGAACTATTTGTTTTTTTTTTATTATTAGTTCCCATAAATATACGCATGGGTTGGCGAAAAATAGTCTAAAATGTTATAGCCGGAAACTTTTTATGCCCTGCATCCTGGAGTGCAGGAAGGATAACAGCGGGGAGGAACCAAAAATACTGTTCTACTGAACCAATTAGGTAAGCTAAACTAAGTTTCTCGCAAGGAAATGCCATAAACTCAAGAGATGCACTAACGTCGCATCCGTGAAAGCACATAACCTGCTTAAAATTAGGGGTAGAAAAATAATAAAAAAAGGAGTGAAAACAACATTATGTTGGTTTAGAGTAAGTACACGTCACATTCCGTACAGTAAAGAGGAGTATTGGCCAAGGACATCAAGTTCGTACCGAGAAAAATTCCCCGGCCATCGCCAGCAACATGAAACCTGGGGAGGAGCGAGACATGCAGGGTATGGGTGCACTCTTGGCGGCTTGGCGTTTTTGCCAACGGAATTGAAACCGATGGGGGGTGCAGGTATACGGCTTTGCTTGAAGCACGAAGCGGTCTAGTGGGAGTGTTGGGGAAAGAATCGTCCATTTGTGTTCTTTTAGTAATGAGTGAGTGACACGTTTTATTAAATACGACAGGCCCCTGAGGGGAAGGGAGGAACGGGAGGGGAGAGAAAAGGACAGGGAACCCTTCACAATTCATATATTAGCATTACCCACTTATTCACAAAATTGACACTTCACTCAGTCAGTGGTACCAAAATGCAGTTTGCCCTGTTGACATTGGTCGTGGCTGGGCACGGTCAGTCCGGGACAGTCTGTCAGACCGCTACACCTTTTGACCCGCTCCTTCCGAAGCAGGAATCTCCGGCTCGCCAAAACCAGAGCGTGGTATAGGGGCAAATAAAAAAACAAGTTCTTAGGGATTTAATAATTTGTCATAAGACGGCATCTATTGCCCCTAAAACAATGACGTTCCAGCAATGCATCCAATGTAGACGTGAAGGGGACTGTAGGGAGATCAGTGGAAGCTTGTTCATTGCAAGCGGCCTTCCCCCATTGCCTGTTGCATGGTAAAATATGGCCATCTACGAAAGGAGTATGGTTAGAGAAGACCACTGTAACTCTTGTGTTATCGACAGATTCGACAATGAATGATATGGCGATGAGCCGCTAAGACGACTCTATCGTTACGCCGAGTTTTATTTACTTGTCATTAATAATTACTTCACAGTGAAGTTGTAAACGTCACAGAACTGCCGTCTGCAGTCAATCAGGGTCATCTATGGAGGCAAGCCTGTGGTCAGAAATCTGCCGTAAATGTTGTTCTACCAGACCTCTACGGAAAGAAATTACATAACAATTACCTGCTACTAAAACTGTGCACTAGAGCTCCGCTGATCATCCCTATGCACAGTGTGGAAGGACACTGAATTTTTTGGAGATCAGCTATCACCCGAACACATATAAAGTTGTGTTTGCGTGCTAGAGTATACGCCTCGAGCGCGGCCTGTAGGGGCGCCACTGAAATCCCCCTAGCGGCCCGTTTCGAAAGCAACCACGGGAGTCGCCGGCCCGCTCTCCACTGTCACCGTTGCTTTCGGGGCCCGTTCACGACGGAGATTTACCGTTTGTATGCGTTGGAAATACATATTTATGTGGAGCAGTCACTCGGCTCGCAAATGTGTGTTTACGAGAGTGTAAATGTGTCTGACGCGATCTTAGTCTGGTACATTCGGTCTGTACAAGCGACAGGTGTGCGTCACAGGTCGGCGTCGCGAAGCAGGGATATGCATATGGAGATGATTGTGATTCCACTGCCCTGAAATTTACTAACAGTGTCTCCGTAAGCATAATTCCCCCAGATGGTCATGCCATGGCTATTCATTACGATGTAAATCAGTCTAGTGGAGCGCTTATACCTGACAGCACGCTACGGCGTGCTGTCTGCAGTTATGCTTACAGTTATGCTTGCTAATATCATACCTCAGACATTGATCACTACCCTGGACATAAATTTCACAAATATTCTATGAATTAAGTACGATGGATAATCCAAAATTATACCCGGGATCAGCGCGCGACAAAAAAAATAATGCTGGGGCATCTTGTAGTGAGCTGAGCGCCCGCAAACATTCATATATGTTACATATATCCTCCGCGAGCAGGCCGGAGAAGGGCTTATACAGTAATGCCCATTCGCGACTAACCGTTTTTTCGAAGCATAGTCATATGACGCAGGGAGCCTGCAGAATCTAGCACAAACGGAAATATAAAGGCCTTATCAGATATCCCACTCTTCTAGGGACACCTTTTACCAGTTTTGAACTAGTATACCTCAAAAAATGCGTTCGCCGAGGGATCAGCTGTTAGTTGAAGTCTAAAAACTAGAGCGGCGTGAACGAGTAGCTTGTGTGTGTGATTACTAAAACGTTCTTTCCTTGATTTCGCTCCACAATCGCACACAACAATACGTAAGCGTCCCCCTGCTGCTCCCTATGTCTCGAGAAATAGCAGTGCATTTCGCACACTTGGTGTTCTAAGTCTTACCCGGCTTAAGTTTATACGAACGTCTTAAGCAATTCAGAAGCTGCACTGAGATTTTTTTTTTAATTTCTGTACGAGCTATTTTGTTTCTTCCGGACTTGCAGACCATTAATTTTTCAGTGGTTTAATTCACTTTTCTTGGTTCTTGCTATAAGGCATAAGTGCACATCTTTCACGACGCAGAGCCTTGGAATATACTTACCATTTTCGCGTTGCTTATATTCTTATAAAAGGCACAGGTTATTATCAGGTATTGGGTAATCGCATTCCCGAATTATATTTTTCTACGACGCATATATTGCGTCGTAGAATGAGGCCGCATTCGTTGTCCGCGCTGCAAAACAAAACACACCTCTCACTGGGCCAGTATCAGGTTTAAACGAGGCGACAATAAAATTCACTTGTGCCGGACATATTTGGAGGGGACAGCGGTGGTATGCTGCTGCCGTCGCCGACGCCGGTAACAGCGGCCGAGAAGGACGCAGAGCCGCGTTCCCGGATAGCTATTGTTGGCTAAACGTACTGTTTACTTACAGACGTCACCATAACAATTTTTTTAGCACTTGGAAGGGCAAAAAGAAGCGAAAGAGAACCAAAACACTGCATGAACCCCTATGGGCCGCGCAGCGCAAATCCCGTCAACTCCGCAGAGAAGCGGCAGCAGGCGGCGAAGCAATCGCAAAGCTCGTGGCATATATGTGTAGCCTAAGAGTAAGTAATACTAAAGTAGGTGCTGAAGGTTAGATATGCAAAGTTTACTAACAAGTTGACAGTAGGGTGTCGTAACGTTCGTACATGGACCACGATTAAACTATATACCAGGAATAGCCGGTCAAACTTTGTGGCGGATGTTGTGCTCGATGCTAAACACAATATAGCTTAAATTGCTTTAAAAATTCAGCTCCATTACACTATAGGACGGTGGAATACCAGCGGAGCTGCTTGTGTGAGACCATGGTAACTGGAACGAAGTTACTGCAAAACTTGAAGCGCTGACACTCCGAGCAAGCGACGTCGAATCGGTTGGCGTCGACTCCTGCTCAAACAGCTGTGTCGCGCCGGAGCAAAGTTCGGCGGGATTGTCACCCCGACATCTCCACATTTCTACTTCCCGCTATTATGGGGGCCTTCAGTCATTGCACGTAAGCTTAGCGCTCTAGGCCTGATCGTCGTTGGTGGTGTTAATCGGTCGTATTTGCAACCGCCGTTATACTCACGCCGGTGCTCTTCGCAGGTCCGCTGTCTTTCCCGCTGCACACAAGGCGCGTCCTGCCCGCAGCTCTGCCCGAAAGCAACTAGGCTGACGCCTGTAGTGCAAGTATCACGTCACAATAAAGATTCCCGCACATTTGCGGGCGCACTTCTGGCGAGAGAGGGTCGGAAAAAAAGGGCGTGCAGACTGCGCAAGAGACCACCGCGTGCGCATAGCCTCGGCATGTGCAGGAAACGGGGCCTCAGTGCTGAGAAAGCGAGCGGCTTCTTAACACGAAAGTGTTTCATGCCAGGGTACACCAAGATCTGACTATGTCATATCCGTCACTGGAATGACATCGCCAGAAAACCGTGGCTGCGCCAGGATTCAAGCCGGATGCTCCGTTGCCGCAACGGGAGGTTCCAGGCGCTACCGACTCTGCTACGAGATGAAGCGCATACAGCCATATGAACGCGCCATATATCCTTCCTATAACCTCCTCTGTTTTGATGGTTCTGCCGCCTAAGAGAGGTAAAGCGAGTGGTGCATCACGATGCTAATGACCGCCGACAGTTGGCGCCAGGTTAACTCATTCAAACGCAACCGTCTGCCGCACACTCCACGGAGCAGGGACGCAGTGGTTGCACATTTGCGAAAGCGACGCGGCAGCAGGTTGTTGCTCTTCAAGCACAACCACAAGACAGCCCCGCAAATCATGCTCTGTCGCTGCAGCGGACCGTGCGTTCACCAAACGATTGTGTGGAAACCCGTTCGATTTCGTTCGCGGAGTTTGCGAGCGCGTGTGGTTTCATTCGTGTTTACGCAGTGCTCCAGCACGTGCTATCCACCGCCTGATGTTGATAAGTCTGACGGTGCCATGCCGAGTAAATGTAAATAGCGATGTGCAAGTTCATATCTATGCAGAATAAACATTCATCTGATCCAGCGAAGGCACATCTCACCTTTGTGTTTTACCGATTCCTATGAAGGAGGGATAAACCATATTTTGTTTGCCCTACAGAGAAAAAACAACCCGCGGCTAGCCGAAACCAGCTCCTATGTAAAATAACAAATTGCCGATTCTCGGCGGCCTTCTCTCAGGTAAAATTCCAGGGCCACTGGCCTTCACCGTCATCTACGCGCGAGGCCACAAACGCGCTCCTGTACATCCTAAAAGCAACGAACTTGCACAGCAGAATGTAGCGCTAGGGACTGCTCTGTGAAGTCAATGAAAGGTTCGCCTATAGCGTCGTGGTGCTGGCCACACCTCTTTACGCTCCCTCTTTACGTTCCCCTTCTTTTACTGCTGTTCATCTTTTTTTCCCATATCTCCTTTTACCCACGTGTAGGATAGCAAACTAGGCCACACCCTGCTTGACAATCCTGCCTTTCCTTTACCTCTATTCCTTCCTTCCTTCCTTGCCCAATATTTACTCGACTCTACGTTCACGGAAAAGTCAGTGTCATACCGAGCACGGTAGGATTACTAAGCTTCCCCACTCCCATTCGGAAAGGGACAGCAGTGCTCGCGCTCTGCTAGAAGGCGCGGAGGACCCCACCCCGACATCATAATTAAAACTGTGCTGAAAAGGAACTCCAACCAAACAGGCATGACATCTAGAAGGTCATATCAGTGGGCGACTTGTAACCCCTTGGGTGTTCTTGGTATTTTTGTGCTCTCTCGCTACTCGAACACTATTTGTGGACACATATGGCCCGGTCAACTCAGACAGTGTGAGGAAGGCATGTCGCCCAAACTCCCATTGTTTTTTTTTTTTCAATTGCCCTAATTGCCATTGAATATCCTGCCATTGATTAAGCTGCCATTTTTTGTGCTCATTTGTCTCTAGTGTTGGAATGAAGTGACTGCCACTACAGGTAACCCAAATGTGCGCGAATAAATTGTGGGCTGCATCATTGCGCGTCAATGAGCAGTGCACCGAGAATCTTTACAGTGCAGGGGAAGGTACAGAAACTTTTATCCGATTGTTCTTGCACGCTTCCGTTAAAGAAATGCTCGGTGTTTTATTTCCTAATATCCGCTTGTGAAATGTAGAGAGTTTAAGTACACTTCTCAAACTGTCATGTCATCGCAACGGTGACCATTCTCGCCATTGGCCTCTCGGAAATGGAAAAGAACATAGTGTCAGACGTGCTTATTGAGAAGGAATCAACAAGCAGATACATTACGCATTATACAAAAATAAAATGGACATTCGTAATGACTCACAAACAAGAATATCGCATGTTGACATGTAAATTTTCTTTTCACATAGGCCAAACATAGTTAGCACGAGTGCTCGACTGATCGGTTGTTTATCAAATATACTAATGCCGACTGGTGAAACATAACAGACGGTCACAATGAAACCCACAATAGTTGAGCATGTGCTATCGCAGACAAAAGGCCGTGTTTTAAATAACGCTGCCTTTATAGGAACTTCGGCTGTACACTCACAATATCGTAAATGTACGTCACACCAAGCCACAAAATATCTAAATAGTCACGTTCGCCATCCGCTTCACAGTTTGGGATGACCTTTACCTAACAAGCCAAACAACCTTGGCTTGCTGGCTGACCAGAGTTGCCTTTAGTTTACGAAGTGGCCACGACTTCGTTAAATTGTAATGTCCTGTTGCCATTTTTTATACAGTGGTTTTGCACCCGGTTGTTATCGTTATGATGCAGGTTTGAAATGTGTCCTTGTTTTCAGTGGACATGGGCCGAGTTGTATAATCGCTATTTTGTCGCCTCTTCAGAATTCAGAGCGGAAGCGGTATGTCATAATATTTACCTAATCAGAGAAAACGTTTTCATTCTACAAAGCACCACCCTACGTAGCTATCGGTAAAGTTACGTCTGGCAATCTCAAATTAATACCAGTAAATATTCATTACAGTGACTCTAGCTGGTCGGCGTGCGGTAGCGGTTTGGCCAGAGGGTGAAAATTAAGACATACTGCTGTAGTTGCTTGTACTGAGCCGCGGGTAACTGTAACTCTAGGAAGTTAGTGGCCAGAAGTGGTTTTGCGGGTTGGATCAAAGTCAAGCACGATTACATTGACAGACGGACGACGAGCGTGAAGCGTAAGACTTACCTTAAGCCTGTCAGAACCACGTGACATTTGTGCGGGAGGTTCAAACGCGAATCGCAACAACATGCTGCTCGGCGGCCCTGACGCGGTGAAAGGTAACGGTGGAGCAGCGCGACCGCCGTGCGTTCGCTCAACACGCGATCCCTCCTGAGCAGTGATGCCAATTTAGCGGATTTTCCGCTAAATCTGGCGGATTTCATTTTATTCTGACGGGGAAAAAATTAGTCTAGCGGCTGGTGGATTTTTTGACGGGCCATTTTCATACATAGCGGATTTCTGGCGGATACGTCACGCAGTGCACCGATTCAAAATCGCCCTGCAATAAACCATTTCCGTGTCCTCTAAAAATGCAGAAATTGCTTAACTTCAGAGGTTAGGAGGGCTCCTGTTCACTTGCTCCGCCTATCTCTGACAAACAAATCCGTGAGGTTTCAAAACGGCTCTGAGACAGTCTAAAAAATTCAAAACCAGTGGAGCAAAATCACCCTCCTGCACTGGAGGCAAATATCGTCCACGCAGTCGTTCTGGTGTGGAGTTCACTCCTATAAGGACGCCTGCGGCGAAAACCCGTTCGCCGACCTGGCCGGATTTGCCATGTCGATGCTCGTGCTGCCGTATTCAAATGCCGAAGTAGAGATGAGGTTTAGTCAGCTTAACATAGTAAAATCCAAGCTGAGCAACAAGCTGAAGCCTGAAACAACAAACGCCATCCTCGTCGTAAGAGCGGGACTGAAGTTACACCAGAAAAGTTGTTTTGATTACGAATTTCCCGCAGCAGTTGTTACTGCAATCGGGACATCTGCAACGTATGTGCAACCAAGTCACCTTTATGGTCCCTCAACAAGTACCAGCGGTCATGTGGAGATGGTGTCAGACGACGACAGCGGCGACGCAGACCTCGGTGTGTTTTTCGTTGACCTGTGAGTTCTTTTGTTTCATCAGTGTGAACATTTATATCTTTTAGCCTCATCTGTGATGAGGTTGACCAATGACGACCACCGCAGCACTGAAATCTGAAGTGTTCTGTTAGACTCCTCGGAAGACTCTTTTATATGTTATTTCAGCTCTCGTAGTATTGGGGAGCTTTTAAGAATGATAAAGGTATTTATCATACGAAATTGCACTGTTATTTTAAATAAAATAGGCCCTAGCGGGAAATTTAGCGGATATGTTTTAGAATCTAGCGGAATCTGGCGGATTTCTTATTGCTTTTTAGCGGATGTCTGAAGCCCAGCGATGGCAACACTGCTCCTGAGACACAGCAGCTATGCACCTTGACCGACAATACTGCAGATCGCGCTCCGCACAAATTTCGCTTTAGCGAGTATCGTATTCGTCAGACATTTTTTTACGTTCTAAATATTTTCAAAAGCTCTAAGAAGTTGCTTTCTTAGTAGTCACTGCAAGAGCTTGAATCCTTCCCCAAATATTTCGAAAAATCTGATTGTAACTATTCCGTCATGATATCATTTGCAGACCTTCTGTACACTACTTTTCCTAAAATATTGATGCGTACCAAGTGATTCTTTTAAAAACAGGATGTACCCTGGTGAGGAAAGGAATCACGTACATAGAACACGGCTTACTGCAGAGCAGTACCATTGAACACTTGGCAATCGAAGTCGTGACGGGCCGAAAGAAGAAAGAAAGCACGTATTTAATCAACATCTACAGTACCCCAAGCAATCCCAACAAAAGTTCAGATCACTCATGCAAAGAACGAAGCAGCTTGCCGGGGACGACACCGCGCTCGTGTGCGGAGACTTTAACGCGCCGCACACGGCGTGGGGGTACCAGAAGACCACGGCCAAGGGGCGAAATCTGCACGACGAGGCTCTCGAGGCGGAACTCCACCTGCTCAACGACACGAACATCTACACGCGACACGGCACGTCGGTGCAGCGCGATACGAATCCGGACCTCGTTTTCTGCAGCAAAGCCACTGCGGGAGTAAGCTGGCGGAACACGGGCGAGACGTTGGGCAGCGACCACTGCGTCCTGGAAATTGCGGTGCCGCTGCACGGCCGACCCCCGGTCACCCGCAAGCAGGCCATCACAGACTGGAATAAATACAGAACGGAGCTGGACGCCCTGATCATCGGACAGGCCCAGGAAGAGGAGGATGGAGACATCGAGAAGTTGACGCGAGCCTTGAACGCGGCCGCGAAAACAGCCACCAAGGAAATCGAGGTCGACGAAGAGACCCCGCAGCTGGACAGCCGCCTCGCGCACTTGCTGGAGGCGAGGAACTCGCTGAAGGCTCGATGGCGGAGGCAACGCCACAACAGAAGGCTCCGCAAAAGAATAGCACTGTTAAACATCGAAATCGAGAAGCACAGCGCGGTGCTCTGCCGACAGCAGTGGCAGGCGGTCTGTCAGGAAGCGGACGGCCAGATCCATAAGAGCAGGACCTGGCATCTGCTCCGGCACCTCCTTGACGAAGGCAAAACGAAAGGGGCCCAACATCACACCCTCGCACGGACGCTGCACAAAGCGAAAAGGGAGCTCGGCGAGGCCGAGGTCCGCCGGCGCATAAACGACCAGTACCTCCCGTCCATCCCGCCGACCCCCCTCCCGAGTTACGCGGGCGAGGCCAATGCCAAGCTCGACGCCGACATCGAGGAATGGGAGGTGCGGGCAGTCATCCAAACGATAAACAGCAAGTCCGCCCCAGGGCCGGACGGGGTTACCAACAAAGCGCTACGCAACCTGAGCGATGCGGCGATAAAATCGCTGACGGGGTACTACAACCAGTGCTGGCGAACCGGCAAGCTCCCGGCCAGCTGGAAGGAGGCAAAGACGGTCCTGATCCCGAAGCCGGGAAAGGAACCGAGCATAGACAACCTGCGGCCGATATCCCTGACGTCCTGCGTGGGGAAGGTGCTGGAGCACGTCCTGCTCAACAGGTGGCAGACATACCTCGAAGAGGAAGGCCTGTACCCGGACACCATGCTGGGCTTCAGGGCCAAGTTAAGCACCCAGGACGCAATGTTGCTGCTCAAGAACGAAGTCATCGACTGGCCGGCCGGCTCCATGGACAACCGGGCGGTGCTCGGCCTAGATCTGAAAGGGGCGTTTGACAACGTCCGACACTCAGCCATCCTGGACCAGGTCTCGCGCCTCAACATGGGGGAGAGGTCGTTCGCGTACATTCGCGACTTCCTCTCGGGCCGCACCACGAGGATCGTTGCCGGTGACATGGAGCTGCCAAAGAAGAGTCTGGGGAGCACGGGGACGCCACAGGGCGCCGTGATCTCGCCGACGCTGTTTAACGTCGTAATGATCGGGGTCGCCCAGCGCCTCCAGGGCGTCCCGAAAGTCGGACACACCATATACGCGGACGACATCACGCTGTGGGTGTCCGGCGGCAGTGACGGCGAGATCGAGGCGTCCCTGCAAGAGGCCATCGACGCAGTCGAAGATCACCTAAAAGACACGGGTCTGACGTGCTCCCCGACCAAGTCGGAGCTGCTGGTACTAACACCAAAGAGAAGAGGAAGCCACAAGAGAGGAGAAGAAGAAAGAAACAATAACATCCACCTGAAGACGCGGGACGGGACGGCCATTCCGAGGGTGAAGACGCTGCGAGTCCTCGGACTACACATCGACGCCCACGGACACAACGGCTTCACCGTTGCCAAGTTGGAATCAAAAGTCGGAATGGCCTTGAGGTTGATCAAACGAGTGGCGTCCAGACACGGAGGCATGAGAGAGGCGAATCTCCTCAGGCTGGTCCAGTCGTTCGCCGTCAGCCACGTTGCATATGTAGCTGCATTCCACAATTGGACGGTGGCGGAGCGAGGGAAAGTGGACGCTCTGCTACGCAAAGCTTATAAGACGGCCCTAGGCCTATACGCACATACCAACACAGAAAGGCTTCTCGAACTGGGGGTGCACAACACCCTCAGCGAGATAGCCGAGGCCCAGGGCACCGCACAGATCGCGAGGCTTACGCAGACAAGAACTGGTAGGGCTATTCTACGTAGGGTAGGCTACCGGTCGGAATTAACGCGAGAAGGCGAAAGCGAGAGCGGCGGGTGCGGCGGCGGGAGCGGTGGCGGTGGTCGCGGTGGTGGAGGCGGGGGGTGGCCGGCGAGCCGGCCGCCGATGCCGAAGCCGGCGCGGTCGCTGCCGCGCGGGCTGCTCGCCCTCATGCAAGTGCCGCCGCTGCCGAAGCACATGGACCCAGAAGAGAATCGAGAGCGGCGAGCGGCCAGAGCGAAAGCCCTGACGGACGTGCACGCGGCGGACACCAACGCCTTCTACGTGGACGCGGCGGAATACCCAGGCCGCCGGGGCACGTACGCCGTGGCCGTGATTGCAGCGACCTCCGGGAAGCTGTGCTCGGCGGGCAGCGTCAGGGCCCGGGACTCAACGCAAGCGGAGGAGCTGGCGATCGCGCTGGCCCTAGTGGACCCACGGTGCGCGACAGTGATCAGTGACTCGCGAAACGCGATACTGAGCTACGCTCGGAACTCGGTGTCGGAGTGCGCGAACAGGGTGTGCGGGGCCCTGCCCCGACGGACGCTACCGGTGGTCCTCAAGTGGTTCCCGGCACACGTGGGACCGGTGGGGACCGGGACCAACCGCAACGAGGAAGCGGACCGAGCGGCGCGCGTGCTAACGAGACACGATGGCGCCGCCGTCGTTGGTGCGGCCGCTGCCGCGGCTGCTGCTGCTGCGCCCGCGGAGGGTGCGGCGGCGGCTCGGGCGGCGGCTGCGGCCGAGGCGAGTCTGCCCCCTCCTCCTACTCCATCGAACGCGGGAGACTACTACAGGGAAGAAGAGGAGGCAACCCCGGTCAGCTCCTACAAGGATGTGCTTGCGTGGTACAGAGAGACTAGGCGCGCCTTCCCGCCGCCACACCGTAAACTCACCAGGAGGGAAGGGGTGCTCGTGCGACAGCTCCAAACGCGGGCGATATGGACGCCCGTGGTCGCCAAGCACGTGTGCCCCGAACTATACCCAACGGACGAGTGTGCGCTGTGCGGGAGCGCTCGTGCGACCATGCAGCACATGCTGTGGGGTTGCCTCAATCAACCACCGACAACAACAACGGAGGAGGACGATGATCCGCTCCCACCAAGCGTGAGGGACGCGGTCACCAGCGTCAACTACGAACTCCAAAAGATGGCTGCCGAGCTCGCGCTCGCGGCCATCGAACGCCAGCGGCCGAAAGTGCGACTTTCCGCCACCCCTTGCACGGGGTCCGGCGAGTAGCGCCAGTAGGTAACCCACCGGGTTTACGCAGGCCTGAATAAATGTTGTTTCTCTCTCTCTCTTTAAAAACAAAGCTTTTTCAACTTGAATTCCAGCAGTGCCCGGGGTGATAAAAAATTTACGCAGCATACTGGAGAGCGGAAAGATGATAGTCTAAGAATTATGAGGCGAAGTGGAGAGTCGACAAGAAGCAGAGGAGCAGCACTCGAGAGTGAGCGTGGCGCCGCAGATGTTAGGGTGGTGAGTTGCGCCTCGGCGATTAGCTGCGATTAGTGATGACGTAAGCTCCGGCGTGCAGGTGTTCTAGTTAGGACAGACGGTGTGTACTCCCAGGCATCAGTGTCCGATTTACGGATAAGCCAAGTTAAAGCGAGTGAGCACTTCCAGCTCCTCTGTTTGTTAACTCTTCGCCTCTCAGTTGCAAAGGTGGCCAGATTTTGTATGCACTTTTTTGGTGTGCATAAATGGCGTGCTGATCTATAGTTTCTGTATTGGCTCTAAGAGAAGAGCGAATACAGACTTATCCGATAATATCAAGATTTGCGATGTCTCGTTAGTGCTGTTCGGCCATACCACCGCCGCTACTCGTGAGTGACACTTTCCGGACTGTGATTGGAGTTAGTTGGTTCATGTTTATGAAAAGACGGAACAGCAAGAACGAAACAGTACCGAGCAATAGAAACACGCAGGCCCGAGCCCGTTTGTGTCCTATACGTGTTGCGATTCCTTGGTCGTGTTAAGCCTTCTACGACGACGTTTCCTTCCATCCAGAAAATACCGGAAGCAGGCTCATTTGGGAGGCAATCGGCTCCTTTAGTGCATTGAAGGCGCATTCCTCGCGATGTTTATTGACTTGCACCACCGACAGGGCGCTATACTGTTCTTGCCGTTAGGGGTACCTTTAATACGCACTTCAACCCACCCACGCGGCGACCAAGCTATTTTACTGAATCAGTGTTTATCTCTTCATTGCGATATCTAATCCACCCACAACCACATAAATCCCACATTCGTCCATCGGAGTACACACTATTCGGTCGCAATTCATACTAATCCACCCTAATTGACACCTAACTCTATTTAGTTAGTCTCATTCCACCCCAATTCATTTCAATGGGACATACCAGGTTAATAATATTTAAGATCAACTTCGAATCATTACAAAATATCCGATTTCATATCATTCCAGCTCATCTCATCCTCCTTTATCCGGCGCAGCCATAACTTTATAACCAAATACTACGGTCTATTGACTAATCAATAACAATTTATTTCTAATTTTATTTTTACTTTTATTTTTAATGAGTACTCATACCTCACCAGTTTGACCGATCTTGAATCTAAAGCTAACCTACCAAATCTTGCAACTAGACGCAAAACTGTCCGCATATGTCTGTACCAGAAATTCTATCGCTCATCTCTTGGTAGCTCGGTCATTACGCATGCTCACCTCCACTCATGCCGTATCAATCACACAAAGGCAGTTTACCAGCCACATGCCCATAGTTCTGTGCATCTTCATTCTTTCTTTATTCAAACAGCCATAGACTGGAACGACCTCCCATTGAAGCCACGCACCACTCCGATGCCGCCAATTTCGAACGCATCATCCTTCGGGAAGGTTGACGACCACATGTAATACCCCTCCCTATGGGCATTTGAAGACATATTAAATAAAATAAATGAAAAATGAAAAAATAAATAAATATTTAAATAAATAAATAAGGATGGCGACTCGGCCTATATGGGGGCGGGTGAGGAGGTTGGGGGCAATAATTTTAGGATAACTTTACATTTTCAAAAGGACGCCAGTGGCGCTAGCGAAGTCCCAAAAGGAGGCAAACACCTGCGTGGCTGTGGCTGCGGTGGACCGTAGAGCCAGCCCCTCAAACACGTAACGCTGCTTTGTTTGAAAGAGGTTCGCTCCGCGTGCAGTCCTGGGCACATCCAAAGGAGATGATCAGTGGTGGGTGTGGCTCCTAGACAGCATGTCACGCACGTCGGTGGTGCCATGGCCGGCGGGGGTTAAATTTTTGCGGCAGGGCCTGGGAGAACAGGTGGCAGCCTTTTCTTGGGTATGTAAGAGCGCCACTTAAAATGGATGTCCTCTGTAGGCGCCGCCCTAGCACGAGCCTTGTGGATCGGAACCTGAAGGCCACGTGCCAGTCCTGTAGTTAACGGGTAGTCATTGGTAGGGATGTGGCTGCGGAGTCGAGCGCTAGCAGATCGTTGGTAGGTGGCACGGGCTTCAAAGGGGTCCAAGTTGGGGTCGTGATGAGGCAAAACTCGTTGGGAGCGGGTGCAAATAATATCACTCACCAGAGAGCGCGCAAACTCTTTGAAGGAGTTAACGCAGTACCCTGGCACCCAGTCTACCCGAATTTGTAGTCCTGTTGTACAATGTGGCCTCCGGGCAAGCATCTTGATAGACGCACAGATAGAATCCTGATAAGGCACACGGCGCAATGCGGGGAATGCCTCCTGGCTGGCTGTGAAGACAGTTGCATGAGGCTGGTTGGTAGTGAGAAATTTGGAGTTTCTCGGACAGCGAGTGATATCGCTTCAAGTTGAAGGTGGGAAGACGAGGGCGCTGTTGACTATTCTTGTCGACAGGTAGCACGAAATGTCGAGTGAATGGCCGCTAATCCGGCAGTATTCGTGGTTGGGTCCTAAGTAGCACCGATATAGACAGCACTATGCGGAAACTGCTCGGTCATTTGAGCCGTGCGTCGGTGTTTGTTAGAATGGTGAAGCCTTGGACCGGTGACTGGGAGTGGCTGTGTGTTAACGACGATGAAGTCGTCCCATCATGAAAGTGGCACAGGGATAGGATGTTGTGGTTCCGCGCATGTTGGCCGTAGCGCAAGTAGCGCACGGCCGGCGTGAGTCGATGCTCGTCGGAAGTCTTGGCCTTCCTGACGGGTTAGAATGATTTCTTTGAGTGGTAGGAGTTGGGCGTACTTGTATAGCTCCTCGAGTTTGGCATGTTTGGGAAGGCCAGTGTTGACTCGAAGGATCTCACGATGTAGCACCTCTAGCTGCTGCAGTGGAGCCTTAGTGAAATCGAAGCATACTGCCCCATATGTCAATTTGCTCGTGAGGACAGCTTGCGTCAAAAGTTTGAGAGTCTCCGTTGCATCCCCCCCCTAACCAGTTGCTTATGGGTTTGATTATGTGAAGCTGTTGATTTCATGTTTTCTTGATTTGGTCGAGCCACACACTGCAGCCGCCATCCTCAGGAAGAGGAATGCCAAGAACTTTAACTCACTTATCGGGGACGGCTTAAGGTGTGCTCGTGCACACTGAAAAGCGTAGGCGTTTTCTTGCTATGTGCCACCAAACACCACTTATGTGCTTTTGTCAGGAATTATATTTTAAATAAATTATTAATAAATAAAAATTTGTTTAATAAGTAACCAAACCAATAAAAAAATAAATAAATAAATAAAATACTCTTTGGTAATCTGTTATCAACCTTCAAACACGGCTGGCATGCTGTAGCTGGTTTAGCACATTCCTTGTGTAACTTACGTTTTTGTACGATTCGTTTCGACAACGAGGTCATGCACTCTAGCAATGGTTCATCATCATCATCATCATCATCACCAGCCTATCTACGCCCACTGCAGGGCAAAGGCCTCTCCCATTATTCTCCAATTACCTCGGTCCTGTGCCAACTGTGACCAATTTATCCCCGCAAACTTGTTGATCTCCTCTGCCCATCTAACTTTCTGCCGCCCCCTCCACCGCTTGCCTTCTCTAGGGATCCACTCTGTTACCCTTAATGTCCAGCGGTTATCTTGTCTTCGCATTACATGCCCTGCCCACGTCCATTTCTTCTTCTTAATTTCTACTAATATGTCTTTAACACCAGTTTGCTCCCTGACCCACTCCGCTCTCTTCTTGTCCCTGAATGTTACACCTATCATTTTCCGCTCCATTGCCCGCTGAGTCGTTCTCAATTTAAGTTGAACCCTCTTAGTGAGCCTCCAAGTTTCTGCCCCGTAGGTGAGTACCGGTAAGATGCAGCTGTCATACACTTTCTTCTTCAGCGACAATGGTAGGCTGCTATTCATTATCTGAGAATGTCTGCCATATGCACCCCACCCCATTCTGATCCTTCTAATTATCTCTGCCTCATGGTTGGGATCTGGGGTCACAACTTGGCCTAAGAAGATATATTCGCTTACCACATCCACTGCCTCGCCACCTATCTCAAACTGCTGTGCTGTCCCGAGGTTATTGATCATTACTTTAGTTTTCTGCATATTAATTTTCAGGCCCACGGTTCTACTCTGTTCGCCCAGTGCGGAAAGCATGCTTTGCAATTCGTCCCCCGAGTTACTTAGCAAGGCCACGTCATCAGCAGATCTGAGGTTACTGAGGTATTCTCCATTAGCCCTTACTCCCACCTGTTCCCAATCCAACGTTCTGAATACTTCTTGTAAGCATGCTGTGAATAACATAGGAGAGATTGTGTCTCCTTGTCTGACACCCTTCCTTATAGGTATTTTACTGATCTCCCTATGGAGGATGATGGTAGCTGTAGACCCATTATAGATATCCGCTAGTATTCTTACATAATGCTCATCTACCCCCTGGTTCTGTAATGCCTGAATGACTGCTAGGGTTTCGACCGAGTCAAATGCTTTCTCATAATCTATGAAGGCTATATATAGGGGTTCAGTATACTCAGCGCACTTCTCTATCATCTGATTGATCGTATGAATATGGTCCATTGTTGAATAACCTTTACGGAACCCTGCTTGTTCTTTAGGTTGACTGAAATCTAAGGTTGCAGAGATTCGGTTACGATTACCTTGGTAAATACCTTGTAGACGACTGACAGTAAGCTGATCGGCCTGTAATTTTTCAAGTGCTTCATGTCGCCTTTCTTATGGATTAGGATGATGTTCGCGTTCTTCCACGATTCCGGTACCATTGCGGTCATTAGGCATTGCGTATACAGGTTTGCCAGTTTTTCAAGTACAATTTCTCCGCCATCCTTCAAGAGGTCTGCTGTTATCTGATCCTCACCAGGTGCTTTGCCCCCTTTCATTTCTTTCAAAGCCTTCCTTACTTCTTCGGTCGTTACTGGTGGGATGTCTATCTCCTCTGAACTACTGTCTCGTTCGGCATTATCCTGGATGTCCCGGCTACTGTACAGATCCCTGTAGAGCTCCTGGGCCACTGTGACTATTTTATCCCTATTTGTGATGACATTGCCTTGCTTATCCTTAAGTGCATACCTTTGATTTTTCCCCACGCCAAGACGTCTCTTCACTGCTTTCAGGCTACCTCCGTTCTTTACAGCGTATTCGATCTTCTCCATATTATAGTTCCGTATGTCAGCTGTCTTACGCTTATTGATTAACTTCGAGAGCTCGGCTAGTTCTATTCTGAAGCTGCGGTGGAGATTCTCATGGTTTGCCGTTTCCTGATTAGATATTTCGTCTCCTGAGAAAGTTTACCAGTATCCTGTCTAGCCATAGTGCCCCCGACTTCCACTGCACACTTCGTGATAATGCGTGTAAGGTTGTCGCTGGCTTCCTGTGTCGTAAGCTCGGCTTTCTCGTTAAGGGCGGAATATCGGTTCTGCAGCGCGATCCTGAATTCTTCTACTTTACGTCTTAGTGTTAGCTCCTTTATCGGCTTCTTTCGTACTAGCTTGTTGCGGTGCCTCCTCAAATCTAGCCTAATTCGAGATCTTACCATACGGTGGTCACTACACCTTACCCTTCCGAGCACTTCCACATCCTGCACGACGCCAGGATTATCGCATAATATGAGGTCTATTTCATTTTTGTGCTCCCCATTCGGGCTCCTCCAGGTCCACTTCCGACTCTCCCGTTTACAGAAGAAGGTATTCATTATGCGTAGGTTATTCCGTTCTGCAAACTCAACTAGTAGGTCCCCCCTGCTATTTCTACAGCCCAGACCATAGTTCCCAACTGCCTTGTCTCCAGCCTGATTCTTGCCTACTTTAGCATTGAGGTCCCCCATAACTACGGTATACTGCGTTTTTACTTTAGCCATTGCCGATTCCACAACTTCATAGAGGCGTTCCACTACTTGGTCGTCGTGGCTGGATGTGGGAGCGTAGCACCACCTTGAGCTTGTACCTCTTATTGAGCCTAATTACAAGACCTGCTGCCCTTTCGTTAATGCTATAGTATTATTCTATGTTGCCAGCTATGCTTTTATTGACTAGAAGGCCCACTCCCAGTTCTCTTCTGTCCTCTAGACCACGGTAACATAGGACGTGTTCATTTTTCAGCACCGTAAAGGCTTCGCCTGCCCTCCTAACCTCGCTATGCCCTATTACATCCCATTTAATGCCCTCTAATTCCTCGAACAACACCTCTAGACTTGCTTCGCTAGATAAGGTTCGCACGTTAAACGTTTCCAGGTTCAGATTCCATTGGCGGCCTGTCCGGATCCAGGGATTCTTAGCACCCTCTGCTGCGTCACAGGTCTGACCGCCGCCGTGGTCAGTTGCTTCGCAGCCGCTGGGAACTGAGGGCCGAGGGTTAATTGGCGTATTCATGGGAGGTTGTGGCCGTTACTACACCAGGGTAGCCAATCCTGCTCTGGTGAGGGAGTGCATTACCGGCAATGGTAGCCGGGGTCAGGCAGCACCCCAAGCCCCTTTGTGCAATTCCATCAATGCGCGGGATTTTTTTTTTAATCCGGTTGGAATTGTCCGGCACCGGGATTCGATCCACAGTCTTTCTGCACGCGAGGCGGGTATTCTACCTCTACGCCATCGCTGCATCTCGCTAGCAATGGTTACGTTCCGATAACTCATTCTGTAACGCTTTCGCGTTCATAGTGGAACACAGAAGGCTGTGCTCTCGTCAACGGGGGGCTGAAAGTGCCTCCAATCAGCAGCTTCCAAGCGGAGTCTCAACACGCAAGCGGCGGGCTCATAAGGCAGCCGAGGTGTACATCAAAAAGCGCTGCACGGATTCGGCAGACAGCGGTAACGTGGTTACGACTATGGAACGATCTCCTCACGACGCGCACAAGAGAAACACCAAGAAGGGTGGCAGGACACCGACATCGCCTGTGGATTTAGGTACGGTGTATTTTTAAACCGACACATCAGTCAACTACAGCCACACCCATAAACACGCACGCACGCACGCACATGCAGGCACGCACCCACACACACGCACGCAATCACGCACACGATCTCACTCGCACATGCACACGCACAAACACACGAATGTATGTACACGTGTCAGCCTTCGTCAGAAAACAGCTTTATACTTTATTGCCTAAGTCAACTCTTCGTTCTGATGATGATGATGATGATGATGATGATGGTTTTAGTTTAGTGGGGCAAGGCCGACATGGGTAAAGAGCGCTAAACACAAAGTTATTTGATGAGGAGGGAACATGGATAAATCGGTTAAAGACAATGAGCACGGCTGGTGTGAAGGGCCAGGGTGAAGAACAAGAGTGGTTAGAAGATAAATAAGGTGGCTGGTGTATAGGACCATCGGTAAAACAATGGGGGGTATGAGATGAGTTGTAAGAAGTGAACTTCTGATAGGAACTTAAAGGTGCGCTGAACCGAAAACATGGCATCGTCTCCTAAGACGTATGACTGGTGTGGTGGAATATGTCGCGTGTGTAGTTGTGGGAAGTGTTTGCGTCGTATAATGTCGAGTGCCTTACATTGTATGAGGATGTGGATCAGGTATAGGACCTCTCCGCACCTGCTGCACAGAGGACTTGGAGATCCAGTGAGAAGGTGCGAGTGCGTTGCATGTGTGTGCCCTATCCGTAATGTAGCCAAGGCGACTTCAGTGTATCTATTGCGTGTGTCGGTGGTGTATTGTCCCAAGTGAGGTTTTATTATGTGTAACTTGTCTGTTTGTTCACTCCAGTGTGTTTGCCATGTTTTGGGAAGTTGTTGTCTGATGTGTGGTTTCACGTCGGTGTAAGGTAATGTGGCTATGTCTACTGTATTCAAGAGTCTAGCAGCAGCAGCCATTCGATCCGCTGCTTCGTTCCAGGCTATGCCACAGTGTCCAGGGACCCAGCATAGGACCAGTTCAAATTTGTGGGCGCACACAGACATATTACCCTTGACTATCAGATTGACAACATGGTTTTTGGAAGACTTTGTTGACGACAATGCCCGCACAACACTGGGGAAATCTATATATATAATTTATTGTGGGATGAGGCTTTGAAGTATATGATTAAACAAAGAGAAGTACACCGTAAGCCTCTGCCGTAAAGATACTAGTATTACTATTGCGAGTTCTAGTGACATTAAGGCCGGACCCATGTGCCGCGCCGGACACAGATGTGGCAGTTTTAGAGGCATCCGTATAACATTCAGAACATTGATACTTCTGTTCCAAATACAAGAAGTGCTGCAGAATTGCACATGGGGGGGCTCGGTTATCTGTATATGTAAAAGATGTGTCGCATGATACAGGGTGGAGATGCCATAGTGCCATAAAATCTGTTACAGAAGTTTGGATGGTTCCTGAAAAGAAGACAGCAAGCTCTGACACTTCCTCTCTAACTCTCTAAGAGAAGGGCGCAGAGAACGATGGTCGATTTAAAAGTAGTTAAATCATGGATGTATCATGCAAAACTGATTTAAAAGGATGGTGAGGCATGGATGAAATTCTAGAAGCGCAAAGGAGATCTGTGTATGCTCGCTGAGGTTGTAGGTTTCATTTGTTGCACTCCGCATAGAGGCTTTCGACCGGGCTAGTGCGGAAGGCGCCACACGCCAGGTGGAGCTCCAGATGGAGCACTGGGTCCACACATTTTGAGGGATGTTTTACTTGCTGACCCATAAACAATGCTACAATAGTCCAATCGTGAACCTATCAAGCTGGTAAAAACACGTAAAAGAAGTTGTTTGTCAGCGCCAAAAGAAATGTGTGAGAGAACCTTCAGTATAGTGGTTGTTTATAAGCATTTATGTTTTAGTTGTTTTACGTGTGGGATGAATGTGAGCTTCTCGTCGAAGATTATACCTAAAAACTTGTTTTCGTTTTCTACAGGAATCCAGACCACAGTGAGTTGAATGTCTGGATCTGGCCGGATGCCACGCCTCTTGGAAAACAAAACACAAGTGCACTTCCCTGGAATAAATTAAAAACCATTGCTATCTGCCCAGCCGGCTAGCTTAACACCAAGCTGGACTTGGTGCTCACAGACAGACAAGTTACAGGATTTAAAGGAGAGTTGAACGTCGTCTACATAGATTCAACAGGAACTCAACGGTGGCAGCGCCTTCCTAAGGGAATTCGTTTCCACAATAAAAAGTGTGCAACTTAAAACTCCACCTTGCGGCACTCCATTTTCCTGCACATGCACCCTAGAGAGTGCAGTTCTAACTCGCACACGAAAGGTTCTTTGAGACAAGTAGCTGGCAAGTGTGTTCATCATGTTACCCGACATGCCGAAGGAATTCAGGTCGCTTGGGATGTCATACCACCACGCGGTATCGTACGCTTTTCCAGATCAAAGAATACCGTCATACAATATCGTTTGTGCAGGAAAACAACCTTTATATAAGACTCGAGCGCGACGAGTTGGTTGTTAGTGGACCGCCCTGCCCTGAAGCCCGCCTGGCAGCTCTCGAGAAGACCATTGTACTCAAGAAAGAACACGAGCCTCCTGTTTATCATCTTCTCGAGGAGCCTGCACAGGCAGCTTGTAAGGGCGATGGGCCGATAGCTGGCGGGAGAGGAAGGGTCCTTTCCTTCCTTCAAAAAGCCACTACTATGGCCTCCCTCCAAGAGCGAGGAATGTGCCCCGATAGCTATATGTTGTTGTATAGATGTAGCAGTGTTTCAAGAGTGTCTGGGTGTAGGTGTGTATCATGGTGTATGTGATTTAGTCTGCACCTGGAGCTTACATGTGCTCAGAGCAGAGGGTGAATTGTAAGAAGTGTGCGACTTGTAGTTATCACGCAGGGACTTCTTTTCTACAGATGTTTTGTGTTTATTGAAAGTGTTTGTGTAGTGTGCTGAACTCGACACATGTTATAAGTGTTGTGGAAGTGTGTTAGCCTGGTCTTCTATTGTGTCCCCCCTTGTACTAACCAGGGGCAGGCTGTGTGCCTGTTGTCCTTTTAGTTTTCGTATTCGTGTCCAGACTTTGTGTGTGTCTGTGTAATAATTTATGGATGCCAAGAAGGTGTGCCAACTCTCTCGTTTTGCCTCACAGCGCAAACGCCTTGGCCCGTTTGAACAAAATAAGGTTACCCGACGCGGGGTACCGACGAAGGATACCCCACGCCTCGTTCTGGGCCTCTCGCGCCCGCCTACAGTCCTCATTCCTCCACGGCCTCCTCTGGTTTCACGGGGCAGCAGAGGCGTGGGGAATGAATTTTTCGGCGGCGTCAAGGATGTGCTCCGTGAGGAGTTGGGTAGCTTCTTCAACGTGTAGGTGTTCTATGGATGTGTGGCGCAGTTTGGATGTCCCTGTAAATGTATTCCAGTTTGCTCTTGCTTCATTGAAGCCTGTTTTTAGAAGATGGACTGCATAGGCCTTTACCTATATATGTTAGTGACGTGGGGAAGTTGTCACTACAATATGGGCCAGTACCCACATCCCACTCTAGAAGAGGAAAGAGAACTGCGGATCCAATAGCCAGTTCAAGATATGAGTGTGTGTTGTGTCCTATTGTCACCCGTTTCGTTAAATTAGGGTGCACTGCCAGAAGATATGAGGAGTCGACTCTAGAGAGCCAACCATCCCCACCGAATCCTCAGGGCACAGGTGACAAAGGGGGTGGCCGTCTGATGTGCGGCTTTCGCCGACCAGAGCGGCAAGAATGAGCAAGAGCCCTGAACGAAAAACAGCACAAAGACTTATATTTAGACAGGCAAGTTACAAACACACGCACTAGGCAACGGATCGATATTGGCAGACAACTTAGATGGAATTCAAATACAAGAAACGGTCCAATTAGACAAAATGATACAAACAGGAGCGTTAACACATGAATATTACGAAGCGGAGTAGTTAAAAAAAAAGAAACAGTTCGATGCAAATGAGAGACAGAGTCCCAGCATATTCACCGACCGGGCCGGACGATGCACTGCTGTTGGAGGCGATTCGGCTACCTGGGAAGCTTGGCTTCGCTGTAGGCCAGGCCGTCCGAGACGATCACGGTGATTCGAGGCCCGGGAGTACGTTGGAGTCCTCCAGGGCGCGGGTCGCCGATGGTGTGATGTACAAACTGGCAGGTGCCGTTGTCAATCACGACGTCCAAACGTAGCTCGTTTGCTTAGGCGCGGCCTCTCTTTTTATAACCGTGCCGGCGCGGAGAGAGAGAGCACAACACACAACGCGCCCGCCACCGTCAGTGAATAACTTCCCCCTTTCTCCCTTCTAGAATCGTCATCGCGCTTTAGCACTGGCAAGTCCACGCGCACCTCCTCGAAAGTACTGGAAGCTTCCACAAAACCGGAGCGGTGGAGGTTTTATTTTTGTTGTTTTCTTGCCGGCGAGCTGGCGGGTGATCGTGTTACCGCCTCTTCGTTCGCGAAAGTTCCAGCCCTGTCTCGGGGCGAATAGAACCGAACTGAATGAATCGGACGACTGAAGAAGAGTTAGGCGCTGTACAATAAAATGAAAAATTTATACGATACTTTTAGACGTCGTACGCTCGAGCTTGTGACACAGCCCCCCAGTTTCAGAATATTATGCAATAATATTCCCAAACTCACAAAGTCGTGCGTTCGCGTCGTTCACACTAAGCGAACAAAACAGGCTGCGCCTACTAACCCAAAATCCAGTACAGCCCAATGTTCTTCATAAGAATAATGACAGGTACAGAATTCGCGTACAGAACAGCGGTTTAGCGCAAATTTCTCAACAAATCCACATCCTAGTGACAACTCATAAGTTTGAGAACAATAAAGTTCTGGCAGTCGACAACCGCAACGTTCGCGAATGCCACCACTAGTAACGCCAACAATACACGGCAAATGTACAGTACAATAGGTAATACGCATAATTACCAACTTCACGTTTTGGTACAATATAGAAGTCGCGAATGTAAACGTGAGGCACCACCTTGTGAACATACAACCTAAACATTTTACTCGCGGTACACAATTACAGGTATACCTGGGTTTACACTCTGCTTAGGTAGTCTGCTCCCACATTATCGCTCCCTTTAATATGTTCGACTGTGAACTGGTATTCCTGTAAAAGCAGACTCCAGCGGAGGACTACTGTTCAGCTGTTTTGCTTGCTGAATGTAACAGAGCGGCTGGTGGTCGGTTTGTACGACAAACGGCCGACCGTACAAGTACGCGTTAAACTTTTGGACTCCCCAAACAAGGGCAAGACATTCTCTTTTAATAGTGCTATAAGAGGCCTCTCGGGGCACAAGTTTCCTGCTGGCGTACGCTATAAGGTGAAGCGTGCCGTCGTAGCGTTGCATGAGGACGGCGCCGAGGCTGGTTTGAGAGGCGTCAGTGCGGAGCACGAATGTCTCAGTGAAGTCTGGGAGTCTAAATATAGGAGTGCTAGAGATGCGCCGTTTGAGCTCTTGGAAGGCTTCTTCTTGGGCGGTACTCCACTTGATGATGTTGTTTTCCCCTTTTTTGGTGAGTTCGGTTAGCGGTGCGCTAATCTCGGCATAGTTCGGAATAAATTCGCGATAATAGCCTGTTAGGCCGAGGAATGCCCGAACTTGCCGTTTTGTTTTCGGAGCCGGCGCTGTCTGGATCTTTTCCAGGTTCTTTTCAGCGGGGCTAGTTCTCCTTGCCCAATTCGATGCCCGAGGAAGTCGATCTCTGTTGCCCCGAACTCACACTTGCTTGGTCGTACGGTCAGTCCAGCCGCTTCAATTCGGCTGAAAAGCTCTCGGAGGGATGCAACGTGCTCTTCCCACGTGCTGCTGGCAATTAAGCCATCGTCGTAGTAATGATTAACCCCGGGGACACCGTTGACGAATCTCCGCATCAGCTTGGCGAAGACGGCGGGAGCGGTTTTGATTCCGAACGGCATGCAACGGAACTGGTAAAGTCCCGACGTTGTGGAAAAGGCAGTCTTGGGTTTGGACTCCTCCGAAAGAGGAATTTGCCAGTACCCCTTTACAAAGTCCAATTTGGAAAAGTACTTTTTGCCGCCTGCGGCCGCAACTACGGCATCGGCTCGGAGCATTGGTTCTGAATCGGCGACTTGTATGTTATTGAGTTTTCGGTAGTCTACGACGAACCGATTGGTGTGGTCGGGCTTTTTCACCAGCAGCACCGGGGAGTTATACGGGGACACTGATTCTTCTATGATGTCCAGGGCCTTCATTTCCTGCACTTCCTTCTCTCCATGTTCTCCACCGTAGCAAACGGCAGTGGGTATTGTTTTACGTGAACCGGGGTGTCGGTGGTGAGCTCCAGGTGGCATTCTACCAAATTAGTTTTTCCTGGAACGTTCGAGAAAAACTTAGAATGTTGCTTCAGTTCTGCCTCAATTTGGGCCTTTTGCGTTGTTGTAAGGTGCGGCGAAAGTTTGACGTCAGCGATGCCTTCCGTCTTGACAAATTCCGGAACGGCATGCTGCTTTCTTCACTAGTTTCAGGCACGCCGCATATCGCGTTACACATTGTCTTTTCGGGGTTGGGTTTCCTTTCTTCGTACTTCTTCAGCAGGTTGGCGTGAAAGATTTTGGGCCCACTGGGTGTCTCGATGACGTAGTCAGCTTCCCCTTTTTTTTCTTTCACCTCGAATGGTCCTTTCCAGTGGAGAAGGAGCTTGTTGTTATCTGTCGGGAGCAGGATTAAGACTTTGTCTCCGGTCTGGAATCGTCGATTCCTCGTCTTTCGGTTGTACAACTTCGCATAACGGGCCCCTGCCTTCTCGAGTTCTTCGTGCGCTACGCGACAGGTTTCATTCAGCCTGTTACGAAGGTCGAGAACATGTTGATACGTAGTTTTGGTCTCCTCATCCAGACTTTCATTACTCCATATGTCCTTAAGGATGGACAAGGGACCTCGGATGTGGCGGCGGTACAGTAGCTCGAAGGGAGAGAATCCGAGGCTTGCTTGTGGCACTTCCCTGTACGCGAAGAGTAGTGAAGCTAGGTAACGATCCCAGTCCCGGGGTTTCTCCACACACATTCGCTTCAACATGAGTTTTAAGGTTCCATTGAACTTTTCAACCATCCCGTTGGCCATCGGGTGGTATGGGCTATTGTGGAGTAGGCGTACTGAGAGCAGCCGCGCCACTTCCTTCATGAGTTCGAATGTGAAGTTGGTCCCCCTGTCACTCAACACCTGTTTGGGGACTCCCACGCGAGAAAACATCTCAACTAGAACTTCGGCGACGCGTTCCGTCTCGATGCTTGCCAGTGCAATGGCATCCGGGTACCGGGTTGCACAGTCCATCAGCGTGAGGATGAATGGGTTTCCAGCCTTCGACGGTGGGTGGATCGGACCGACAATGTCAATCGCCACTCGGTGGAACGGTGTTTCTATAACCGGCGTCCTTCCCAGGGGTACTCGTGGCACTCTTCCCTTGGGGATCGTTCGTTGGCAAATGTCACACGAAGCGACGAACCTCTTCACGTCTGCTGTGATACCCGGCCAGTAAAAGTCTTCCAGTATCCAGTCCTTCGTTTTTTCCACACCCAAGTGGCCAGCCAATGCCATCGTGGGCCGTTTTCAGTACGGTTGGTCGGCGGCCTATGGGGACGACTAGTTGCCGTATTTCCCGACCGCTCTTCTCGGTGAATCGCCGGTAAAGGAGGTTATCTTCCAGCTTGAACTCGATCTTATGCTTATTCTTCGAGTTTTTCGTCTCCTTGCCGATTTGTGCGAAGCGGGATTTCAAAGAGTGGTCCTTTTCTTGGTCTTCGGCATAACTGCACTCTTCAAGTGGTTCGGACGTCGGCGCAGGAGTCTTTAACGGCTGAAAGCGTCGCGCCTTCTTTTGTGACTGTGCTCGTGTTACCACGGCCGCGACTTCCCCTTCGGCCGAGACATCGGGGTGTGGCTCGTCCATAGCTTGCTGTGTGATCGTGTCTGGGGGTATTTCTTCCTGGGTCGGTGAAGTTATGGGGTCGTCGGGGGCTCTCACTCCGTTGATGTTGCCGAGAATGAGGTCGTACAGCGGCGTCTTCATGCAGAGGGCGTTAACCCTTCCACTGTAGTATGGAGTCTGTACCTCGATCTGAGCCTCGGGCAAATTCCGAATGGTGCCGTCCGCTAAATACACGGGGCTAGTCTCCCCTGCGAGATCTTCATCTCGTACCAGGTCTTTTCGCACGATCACTAGGCTGCATCCTGTGTCACGCAAAACCGAAACATCTTGATCGGCCAACTTTCCCTGAGCAACGGGCATACGCTCCCCTCGCAACTGCGATCCCATCATAATGACCGCGTTCACGACCGGGATCTTGCCATTCTTGAGTTCTACAAAGCCTTCGCTGATCTCGTCGGGCTTTGGCTGCTTAGGTGGTGCGTAGACGCACGAAACTTGACGCACTTTGTTGTTGCTGCTCAACGTCTTCCCTGTGTTCGTGACGCCCGCACTTGAAGCATTTTGGAGCGTTGCTTCCCGCGAAATTGCTCCGGCAGTTATTTGCGTGGTGTCCCAACTTGTTACACAGGTAACACTTGGGCGGGGGCTTCTGACCGGCCGTTTTTTTCTCCGGCTCAACGCGTCCAGATTCTTCTCTTTTGTCCCTTTTTGCCCTTCCTAGATTGGTGCTTCTCTGCGCCTCAAGGTACTGGTCGGCCAGTTCCAGCATTTCGGCAAGAGATGTCACTCTTCTTTCTTTCAGATACAGAGAAAGACTTGGGTGACACCCATTCAGAAATTGCTCTTTTATCAGCAGCTCCCGCAGTGATGCATACTCCTTTCCTATTTCGGCTAGCTCTGTCCAGCGGTCGAAGTAGTGGCTCAGGCGAGCCGCAAATTGTGAGGCGGTTTCGCCATCTGCGGGCGTTTCACTTCTGAACTTCTCTCGGAAGCCATCTACTGTGAAGCGAAACCTTTTCAACAGCGCGGCCTTGACCTTGCTGTAATCAGCGGCGTCCTCAGGGTCAATCTCCCAAACACGCTCAGTGCTTCGCCGCTTAAACTGGCCGGAAGACCATTGGTCTTCCGGCCAGTTTTGGCTTTTGGCTATTCCTTCGAACCGACGAATGTAAGCGTCGAGATCATCCCGGCTTTTTTTCGTCAAATGCCACAAGGAGCTTGCTCGGGTTCAAGCGTACGCCGTTATTTTCTTCTGGTATGCTCCGATCGGCTGGCGTAGAGTCTCTCTCCAAACGCAGTGCCTCGATTTCTGTTTTTGATTTCTCTACCTCATCATTGCGTGCTTTCTCTTCTCGCTCCGCTTTCGCTCGCTCCCTTTCTGCCTCTGCCTGGCGGGCTTTCTCTTCTAGCTCCGCTTTCTCTCGCTCCAAATGAAGTTGTCTCTGGAATTCTTTCTCTCTTTCTCTTTCAGCCCTCTCAGCCTCTTCTCGTGCTGCCTGTCTTTCTTCTCGTGCTGCCTGCCTTGCTTTCTCAGCTTTCTCGTTTTCTTCTTTTTCTTTCTGCGCGACCCACTTTCGTAATTCGGCCCCTGACAGGCCCAGCTGACAGCCCAACGCTACGATTTTCTCTAAATCCATGATTGCAAATGTATCGCAATCTAACCACAATACTCTAGCCTCTAGCTAGGTATATCTACGCAGAGCAAGTGAACAAGAGCACCCGTTTATAAAGGTAGTAGCAACCTATGCCAAAAAAGTTCCAGGCCCTTTCTCCTCCCTACCGCTCACATCAGACGTCCTGTCGCGGACGCCAGAAATTGTAACCCGTTTCCTTAAATTAGAGTGCACTGCCAGAAGATATGAGGAGTCGACTCTAGAGAGCCAACCAACCCCACCGAATCAACAGGGCACAGGTGACAAAGGGGGTGGCCGTCTGATGTGCGGCTTTCGACGACCAGAGCGGCAAGAATGAGCAAGATCCCTGAACGAAAAACAGCACAGACTTATATTTAGACAGGCAAGTTACAAACACAAGCACTAGGTAACGGATCGATAATGACCGACAACTTAGATGGAATTCAAATACAAGAAACGGTCCAATTAGACAAAATGATACAAACAGGAGCGTTAACAGATGAATATTACGAAGCGGAATAGTTAAAAAAAAGAAACAGTTCGATGCATATGAGAGACAGAGTCCCAGCATATTCACCAGCCGGGCCGGACGATGCACCGCTGTCGGCGACGATTCGGCTACCTGGGAATCGTGGCTTCGCTGTAGGCCAGGCCGTCCGAGACGATCACGGTGATTCGAGGCCCGGGAGTACGTTGGAGTCCTCCAGGGCGCGGGTCGCCGATGGTGTGATGTACAAACTGGCAGGTGCCGTTGTCAATCACGACGTCCAAACGTAGCTCGTTTGCTTAGGCGCGGCTTCTCTTTTTATAACCGTGCCGGCGCGGAGAGAGAGAGCACAACACACAACGCGCCCGCCGCCGTCAGTGAATAACTTCCCCCTTTCTCCCTTCTAGAATCGTCATCGCGCTTTAGCACTGGCAAGGCCACCCGCACCTCCTCGAAAGTATTGGAAGCTTCGACGAAACCGGTGCGGCGGAGGTTTTATTTTTGTTGTTTTCTTGCCGGCGAGCCGGCGGGTCATCGTGTTACCGCCTCTTCGTTCGCGAAAGTTCCAGCCTTGTCTCGGGGCGAATAGAACCGAACTGAATGAATCGGACGACTGAAGAAGAGTTAGGCGCTGTACAATAAAATGAAAAATTTATACGATACTTTTAGACGTCGTACGCTCGAGTTTGTGACACCTATATTAACGTATGTGGGCTTATTTTTGTTGAAGACGCATGCTCCTGAAGATGTAAGAATTTCTCTATCACGCGACCTCGGGCATCTGTGCGAGGAGAGCCCCAAAGAGAGTTCTGCGCATTAAGGTCGCCTGTTATGATGTATATGGTTCAGTCAGCTGGTCGACCAGCGACTCGAAGTCAGAGCTGGAGAGTTCAAAATCATGACGAATGTAAATAAAGCATACCGTTATCAACCTAATAAAATTATTGTTCGTATTGCTACAGCCTCAAGGACGGTGTTGTGGGCGATAGGGTGGCATGCAAGGATTCTCGGGCTATTATGGCTACACCACCAGAAGAGTGTGTGCAGCCAACCCTATCCTTTCTGAACACGATATAGCTATTTAAAAAAATTGATTGATTAGAATTTAAGTTTGTTTCTTGGACACACATTAAACTTGGCTGACTATCTTGCAGAATCTTATACACTTCATCAAGATTATTCAGAAGGCCTCTGCCGTTCTATTGAACTATGTTTTCTCTTCCCATTATGATGTGTTAGAGCTACTGGAGTGTGACCATTTACGTAAGGTCTTTCGGGGCTTCCACTCCTGGAAGAGTTTTTTTTTACCTTCTCTGGAGGTTTAGATGGAGGGACCCGCTCCTTGCGCTGCGAAAGAGACAGCAAAGGTCCCACATCCATCTCATCATCAAATTTGGAAGGGGTACCCGCCGTACCTGACCCCCCGAACTTGGCACCTTTTGCGGTTCCCTTCGTTGTGGCTGCGACCGCCGAGAGCGTCAGGAGCGCCCCAGGTGGCACAGGCGGTGCGGCTGAGGTGGGAACTGCTGCCGTTTCCTCCATCTCTATCACCTCCGGGCCCTCGCATGTGCTTCGGGCCGGTGGAGAGGAGGAAACAGTGGGTGCAGCTGCATCCTCAGCGGACACCGATGCCACCACAACCGCTGCTGGCTCAGCGAGCGGCGGAGTGGTGGGTTGAGCCGCCGGAGGCAACCCAGGGGGCGGCAGGGGCGGGACCAAGTCCGACTCGCGGTACTGGGTCCCCGCCGAAACAAGACGCCGCTCCGCCCCTCGGCGAGCTGCGTCGGCGTACCTCCCCAGGGGTAAAGAGGCGAACCTCTTTCGCGCCTCTGGGAAGGTGATGTTCTCTGTTACCTTGACATGAATTATCTGCTTCAACTGCTTAAACTTTTCACGTTTTTACGAGTACGCTGCATGGGGTCCCTCGCAGTTGGCACAGGTGAAGGTTTCAGATTCACAATTGTCTAAGGGATGATCATGCTGACCGCACTTAGCGCAGGTAAGTCGGACACGGCAAGAGTTTGTGCAATGCCCTAAAAGTTGGCACTTGAAGCAGCGCCGTGGGTTCGGGATGTACGGGCGGAGAGAACAATGTATGTAACCGGCATTTACCGACGGAGTCTGGCAGGGTGGATCGATCGAAGGTAAGGATAATGTTTTTTTGCTATCTGCTTGTCATCGCGTCGTATGGATATGCGCTTTACAGCCGTGACGGCCTGACTGATCCCTTAAGCCTTCCAGAAAGTCGGCATCGGTTTCGAAAATGAGATCTGCCTCAGAGATCACACCCTGAGAGCTGTTGAGGCTGCGGTGGAGTGTGACCCTAATCTCCAGATCTGCCATGCGGGTTTGTTTCAGGAGGATTGTGGATTGCTGCTAAGTTTTTACAACTAGCACTTCACCAGTTCTGAGCTTTTTGGCGTCGTATGTTTCGCCGATGATACCTTCAAGGAATTCCGAAACAAGAAATACTGATTGAGAGGTAACCGGCTTTGATTTGTATACAGACTCTAGGATCAAAAAACGAGGGTAGTTATCTGGCTTTGGGAGCGAGATGGAAGGCAAAGCAGGAAAAGATTCTTCGGTGCAGCCCCTTTTCGGGGGCCGATCACCTTTGGGGGGGTTTAGAATTTGCCGTATAGCATAGTATAAAAGCAGGGAGACGGGGGTACTTTTTTCGTCAACCTTACCCTGGCAGCTGAAGAGGTCCCGGAGCTCCCTGCCTCGTGGACAGACAGGGGGCCCATCCGCCGAAGCTTGACCTGGGCTGCGACGGCCACCGTTCGGGGTTTCTACCCTTCACCATTCAACACATTGCCACGGTTGGTTCCAGCTTACGTTTGGGCGCTCCGGGTCCGTGGTGTCGCCAATACCGTTACCAAGATTGCTCAAGGTGCCCAGTGCGGGGAACGCTTCGTTCTGCCGTGCCGCTTTCTTTCCGCTCAGTGTCCAGAGTACTGCTTTTCACATTGCATGTGTGTATGTGCGTACTGAACAATTGAAGTGCTACGAAAGCGGACCGCGTCTACTATCAGCTTGTATAATCAATTTTACGGTACGTCAAGTTTACATGCGATGAGAAGAACAGGCAAATAAAAATTCCCGATATTGATAAGTGCGGCGAACTGAGGCAAGTTAGAGCGATTTAAAGGTGACAATAGAGCATAAAAGATGCAGACTAAGATAGGATATACAGAAACACGGCACTGACTCGCAACTAAAGATTTTAATGAAGGAAACAGCGATACTTTTAGTGTGCAGTCGGCCGACTCTTTACAAGCGTGCGCGAGCGAGGATTTTTCTGTCTCATGATACCATTACCACGAGAGGCCTCTGTAGCATCAACTATGTAATTCGCGCCAACAGCGCTAAATTCTCCCCTAGTTGCACGTGGCGCCTGAAAAACGTTGCATTAATCGTCATGGCAACGAGTGGCGAGGGGAGAAACGAGGTCGGTGACGTCGCGGGCGCGCGTGACGTCACGGCCGGGCTCCGTGCGGCGACCGCCTGAACCGACGCTTGCTCATCTTTCGCGCCTGTCGCCGATCGCTGCCTAATGGGCCGTTCGGGAACGGAACCAGGCGCGAAAGTTGGGCCCGTCGTTTGTTATGTGAGTGCAATAACATGTTTAATAATTGGGCGGAGAAAACATGCAGTTAGTAGTGTGTTTGCTGGTGTCGAATTGTTGTCTTTATCGCAGTATTAATTGCAGCGTTACACAAACATTCTTTTTGCTGTTATTTTATTCAAAATTAATGAGTACGTCTTTGATTAGAAGGCATGAAAACACACGTACCACACTCACATATTACATATACATTTTATGTGCACACTATTGCACTCTAAGCAAAAATATGACAATATTGTACGATAGGCAAAAGGAACGTTCTACATACACATTTAAGTACACAGTAATTGTTTACGCAAGAAGAACTTCGAAAGTTCTAGTGACAACACAGATTTTTTCTCGCGCACGCCTCGGAGCAAGAAGAAAAGAACTTGAAAGTTCCACTGAATGTATACTTATTTTCTGGGCAGGCCTCGTGCCAGGAAGGTTCCTTAGACATTCAACAAATTTGTTTCAGTTCAGACGTGCAATACTCGGGAACCTATATATTTAAAAAAAGCATGCAAGCATATGCTCCGAAGGCTGCATTTGGGCCAGTTTACGCTAACTCTGATACAAAGCGTTGGTTCTATCATTAATCTGCATGCTTCCAAGAAACCATGTTCACACCAACAAAATGCAGCGAGAAGAAAGTGTCGCAACATATTACCCGCAATATTGACCCCTGATTGATCGATTGATTGTATGGTTTAACGCGCCGACGCAGCGCACGCGATGAGGCGCGCCGTAGTGGAGGCTCCGGATTAATTTTGACCACCTGGGGATCTTTAACGTGCGCCGAAATCTCGTACACACGGGCGTTTTTGCTCTTCGCCTCCATCAGAAAAGCGGCCGCCGCGGCCGGGAATCGAACCCGCGACCTCGTGCTCAGCAGCGCAACGCCTTAGCCACTGATCCACCGCGGCGGGTAGCCCTGATAGCTGGATTATACCTACGTACAAAAATCATGCGCAACTCGCAGAACACAAATCGAACGCATTCACCTTTTTTAAATGCCGCATGAACAGTAATGGCGCGTGAAAATAAAAAAGCGGTAGGCGGGAAATGTGGTTTATTTACTGATGTTATTAGCAACGTATCACAAACGAAGAAATGCGGTCCTTTTCACAGTAGCATAGAGCTGTGTATCTCGATAGTAAGTACTACAAATTCTCACATTCTGTGTCGATTACACAAACATAATAGACATCTTCGTGCAATTGATCGTGTACAGAAAATTGCTGCAGCGGTCACCCCGTTCATTCGTTGTACACAATACAATTCTACAGAAACGTAGTTTCATAGTAACACACGCTTGTGAATAATAAAATGAGTTTGATGCACAGATGACCAGCACATTTTGCCCACCATTAATAGCTACTTCTTTTTCTTGTTTTTTTAAACTTGATAGCCCAAAAAAACATTATACAGCTAGCAAAATTTCTGCGTAATTGAGCCATACGTCACACCTAGGAAATGTAAAAAATACCACCATGGATATCAATATACAACATGTAAAAGCGAAACAAGTATTGAGAGTGCGAAGACGGCACAAAAAATGTGTCCTAGCACAGGCTGAAAAGAGAAGCGCAGCTGGGCCGTCGCGCAGGTAACTCGAACTTCTCGTTACGCGGAATCCAAGCGGTCAGCTGCCATGTAAATGATTTTGGGGTGTTCTTTCGTGTTAATAAACATTGAAAGGTGCTAATGTCACTATAAGAAGCTGGTCGGCGGAACACTCTAAGCCAAACCAGTGCATCAAACACGCCTTTACGCACATACGGCAAACATAATTTTCAAGCCTTCCTCATGTGGAACACAAAAAGAAGAGTGACGCGTCACGAAACCATTACAGAAGCAACATTTCCGTCCGCGCGTTCGCTGGAATCAATCGGCTCATGAAAAACTGTCGAGAGCAAGCTTCACATGCTCACAACCTTGCTGCAAAATTCCTTGTACCAAACAAAAAAAATTCGCTTTAAAGCAACAACGCAGCATTTTTTGGTTCGCCCTGCCGCTTTTTTGATAAGGGTAGCGCTTTCTTCTTTATAACTTAGACTGAATAACAGGTGTGCTTACGTGCATCCGCTGGGAAGTGGAAAAGTTGCGCTGTGTTATTCCTACCCTAGTTGTCATACCACACAGTAGCGCACCACGCCTTGTTTCCTGTTTTCAGTTTCTCTGACATTTCGAGCCCATTCGCACTCACTGACACCAAAATTTTGCACCTTCAACGCATACTAGAATACTTCACGAGCCCACAAGGAAAGCGGCACGAGCAGACGAAAAGGGGGGCAGCATAAGATACAAGACTGAAGGCGCCACCCGCGGTGCAACAAATGAAAATAATAAATAAATAAATAAATAAATTGTGAAAAAGAAACAGCCAATAACACATTTTATTTCTACACATCATCACTTTACTTTATTGCTGCCTGTGCTGGAAAGATAAAGCCACATTTGCTAAAGTTCCTTAATTTTTGCTTGGCTATCGGCGTCCTGGCGGCATTTCATTTCCGATAACGAAACTAGGTGAAGTGTCCGGTCTCTGGTTGCTCATGCGTCAGAAGAACAGAAGCATGGATGGTGTGGAAAGAAAGAAACGCCGAGAGAAAGAGAAAGGAGAGCCACGCCACAGCACCCTGCCGCTAGGATCGCTCCAATTTTCGAAACCTAGTGTGTCTTCATTCACGCGTACGCCGTACAGGGTAGACACACGTATACGCTGGTGCCGCCATTTTGGGTCACTCGATCGTCGCCGAAGCAAATCAATGTATTAAAACCGCGCTAAAATTATCTCCGCAACGCGATTTACTGGTGAAGTTTGAATCACCTTAGTTTCCCGTTGCTGGGTCTCCTCGGCAATGAAAAGACAACACGATGAGCACGTTGACCCAGTTGCGGCGGCACGCCACCGTTCAAAGGGTGTGTCCACCACGTATGGGTCTCCCGTGCCGCCGCTATTGGGGCAAGGTGCTCAACGCGCTGTTATTTTTGTTTCCCACGATACAGAGCAACGCCAAACAGATGAGATTATTCAAACTTCACCAGTAAATCGCGTTGCGGTGATCATTACAGCGCGGTTTTGATAGAATTACTTGCTGCAGCGGTGAGCGAGCGACCCAAAATGGCGGCGCCAACGCATCCGTGTTTCGACGTTGTGCATCAGACTCGTGGTGGAGGCGCCCTACGAAACCGAAACTAGTCAGAGTCGTCGACCATCGCTTTTACAAGATAACAGCATAGCAAGCGATGGGCCCAGCTGCTCACGGGTTTTGAGCGTTCATTAAATCTCGACTTCTTTGCAACGTGGCTTCCGTCATACGGCGCTGAGGCATAAAAAGTGGCACCTCACGCGCGCTAGTTAACGAGTTGACCGACTGTACATCACCGAAAACACAAACAAGGACGAAAACAGAAAAAAAACACTGAACACCGACTATTACGTTAACATATGCACAGAGCAGTCATTCGCGAACAAGATATGCAACTTCTCTTTTAGAAAGGGCGAGAGAGGGACAACTGATACATTTTTTGCATCACTTCGCGAAGCATCACCCACGCTCAGTGTGTGTAAAGTCACATTATGCTCTCAGCGCGAGAATCCCGTCATCGGAGCGTGTTCTCCTCGTCTGCTACGTTCTGGCTTCTCTGCTAACCGTATCTCTCTGCGTTTCTTGAATCACATATCTGTGTAAAAACGCGCATGAATAAGAATGCTATAACATGAAAATGCTTCCCCAGTGTAGTTGAATCGAGGTCGTAGCGCAGGAGCTAACTTTTGGTGCGGCGTGTATTCAGTCGGGTGCGCGTAAGTGTTAATTCAAGTTCCGTGGACATTGCAAAGCCGATCTGTCCCCTGTAACAACTGAGCGCCTGAAACACGCGACATGTTCTCGGTCCAATCTACCGATTATCACACTCTTTAACGCCAAATAAACACAGCGATATACTCGGCTGTGGGCTGATTCCACAGGCCGACGGGTTATAATTCCGTTGGAAACTTCCTGTTCGAAGTGAACCATTTGCCGGAACACACATGTAGGGCAGTAAAACATTTCTTGAAGCAGTACCTGTTTCTATAGTGCCCTCAAGTTCCCGTCAGTCACCACATATGGCAGCTTTCAGGCGTCCTCGTGATATGCGTCCGCCTGAATGCAGCCATATCACGTAGACCTTTTACTGGGCCACTCAGATCAGGAATTTGGCACTCTAACTGCGCATTGAGACGTCTGAGACGCGACGATGCATTCCTTTTGGCTCTGCCAAAGTTACTACTAGCTTGTACGGACGCCGTCGTTGCGTCGCTGCAGTTCACTTGAAAATGACGCATTACAAATACCAGTGGTGGTTAAAAGCGAAATCCTCAGGTCGGAGCAGTCGATAGAACCACGCGTTTTCAAGGACCACCGTCGTATCGCCTGCTAAACCAAAGTTGGGACCCGTCATGGCGGACGTGTGTACAGGGAACGGAGTGAGACGGCTGAAAACTCGGCCGACATGCTTTGGAATTCAGTGCGCCCCAACCTCCCAGCAAGTGGTAAACAGCTGTGGGGAAGGTCGTGGTCCTGGGTGATTGCGGGGTTCCAGAGAAACATTTTGAGATGTTAGGCAAGGACCCGAAGTGTGGTTTAGCACCGCTGTTGGTTCCCGCTGAGAAATTAGCTATAGCAAGGGCCATTTTAAACCGTGTTCTGGCTTTGGACAGACACAGGTTCGTCACAGAGTGTGTTAGTGAATCGGAAACCTCAGGGAAACAGAAAATAAAGGAAGGCCGTATAAAAAACATTCTTCAAGATTTGCCCAGTGACGGTTTCAAGTTTATTGAAGCCGACACCGAGGGCTGTTTTGTAGTGTCACAAGAAAGCCTTTTCTAACGAAAGCGCTTGCACAGCTAAGCCTGCAAACTTTAAAACAGAAGGAAAGGGCTCTAACGTTTCTATCCTCCATTGGCCCTAAAAATGGAGTTGGGGGTTAAGAAAGCAAAAAACATGCAGCTGAAGGCAGAAGCAATATGCGGTCTGGCAGACGGTGCGCATTTTGCCATGTTATGACGGGAAGCTAGGAATGCAAATATATGACTGTGTAACGGTTTAAATGCGCAAAGCAATTCCATTTTACATACCGTCCTATTGTCTGCATGCAGTTTACCGCATCGAGAAATATTGTGACGGTGCAACGTAACAATATAATTGAGGCTAAAATTAACCTGCACAGCTGGCACGTTCGGCACATTCAAACAGGCCACGGCATTAGTCGTCGATAAAAAAAAATTCCCGCGCCTTCCTGCGAGGGGAACACGAGTAAATGCAGAGCACTGGGGGTCGTTAACGCCGCGTAAAGTCGCGTTAGGGTGGGTAGTTGGGTCGTAGTTGCGTTGGTGTTGGTTTGGGGTAGACAGAGGAGAGTAAAGTCGCGTTAGGGTGGAGCGAGCGTCAACCAAGGAAGGAAGGCACCACGCAGTGACTGAAGCACGAGCGACCGCTAGCCGCTTTATATTTGCAGCGCGCGCAGTAGAGGGAGAGCAGTACGGGGGAGAGAGCGCGCATGCGCAAGCAGCCCGCGCCCTTCCACGCCCCACCGCGCTGCTATCACGCACCCGTTACGCCGAGACCGCGACGGAGCGAACGGGCTGACTACGACGCATGCGCGCACCTGCTGCGGACGCGGAGCTGTGGACGCCGTCTGACGCAGGAAGAGGCGAGGCTAAGAAATGCTGTGCATTTAAAAGGAAACAACGTCATAAGCACTGACAGTATTGTAACCATTACGTGGATTAACAACGGTGCCCATGTCACACTAAAGTACCCTGGAAATAATTTTTACGCATTAAGAAGGGGAGGACCATGTTTGTTTACCCACGACCATTGCATTTTGTTGGTTAAAGCTTAGGCTACTGGATTCACCCCTTGGCCAATAAAATGGCAAACGCAGGCTCCCGTGCTGTCACTACTCGTAAACAGAAAGCATAAAGCTTCCGGTTATAGAAAAAATTTGTAAACTGCCATTGTTTCCACGAACACCGTGTAATAAACTCTTCTGAACGCCCCTCTCTCTTCGAACCAACCCCACTGAGGGCTCGTGTCTGTCCTGCCGGTCCGGAAACAGTTGTAATGGAAACAAATAGAAATGAGCCGTCTTAGAAGCGCTTAACCAGTTTATAGTCTGAATGTCTCAAATGTTGAAGTTGAAATTCTAAATGTCTTGACGAGTGAAAAGTCTAAAACGCCCTGTCAGGTGGGCGTGAAGGCAAGCGTCTGTAGTGGGACAGCCGTCCTGGATTGACTAGAAAACTGTTTAATGCGCGCTGTCGGGAACGCTGTAGAGAACGGCAAGTGCACGAAAGTTATGAATGTATGTGGTCTATGCCGAAGTGCAACGAAAAGGCCCCCGTAGCTCGTCAATCCAGGGGCCTAGTTGTGAGTCAAGGCTGATCTAACAGCCTCCCAGACGTAAATCCTTCGCGCCACCTCCTGGCAGCGAATGAAACCACCGGGAATGTTACAGCCACACGGTGGGATACGTGCGTTTGTGGAGCGCCCAAGGTGTTCTCTGTCGGTAGTCATTAGAAATTGAATAAGTAGAAGATAAGCTGAGTGGATGCGTCTTAAGAGTATGCGGGTCACAGCATCCTTCTGTTGCTGTCCAGGAGTGGATGTCCTCTGGTCCCAGTAATCTTTACTCTGAAACTGTTGAAGCCTTCGTGTTGGTGGTTGGGTAAAACGTTACCTGACGTAGTACCTTCCCACAGTCTCGAACGGCCTGCATTGAGTCCGCAAAAATCACTACAGGCTTTGATTGTTCGTGACTTGGCAGCTGTCAGTTCTCCCTTTGAGCTGAGCAAGTGTTCACAGAAGACCCTCAGAGGCTTAATAGTGGCATTGTTGACAAAATTGCATCCCGACTGGTGTGGTGACAAAACTGCCTGAATCACTGGCGTTGACGTAAATTGTATCTGATAAGAACTGGGTGCAAGTTCTCGCACGATAGAGCTCGGAGAACCCCGAGCCTTGCAGTCAGTAATTTATATTAAATTTATAATATCAATATTACGATGAGATGAAGTGGGAACCCCCATACCACTGTCTTGCGTCACATTAATGAGAACAATGGTTTGCGTACACAAAGGGAACAAGTCTGAAAGAGACTTTAAGGTAGGCGAAGGTATAGAGGAGGTAGGAAAATAAATATTACTAGTCTTGTAAAATAATACGAAGAACCCCGACTGCCCCTTCAGTTCTTAAACTACGAGAGTGTTCTCATACTCTGTCCTATTGCTCCACATTGCTTCTTAAATGACATTTTCATACCGCACTTTGCGTGGCTGCACCGGATGTTCACGGCAGTCGGGTGTCCAATGTCGCTAAGGCAGCCTTCATGAGCGCACCACCGTGAAGATGGTGACCAGGCCAGCAGGACGAAGCCACTGCTGCATGGGAGCCCGTGCACGTCGGTTCTGGGGCCAGCCGAGCGGAGCCGCTGAGCTCCAGGAGCGCTTGAGTCGACTGCTCAAGAAGGTCAGCGGGGCATTGCCGCTTGGGCCATGCGGTTACCTACGCAGTGGATCCCGTCTCCTTCAGTCGCCTCGGACAACGATCTCAACCTCCACCTGCTCCTCGTCTTCTTCCTCCTTCTTCCCTCCAGTTCCTCCTCCAGCTTCAGAAATTTCTGACTTGTTTCCCCCTCCTTTTTTGTTGTCCAAATCTTCTTCGCAAACTGGTTCCTGCAATCACCTTGTCAGGTTAAAGAGCATAGGTACCAGGAAGCCACATTGCGGTATCCCTCGGATTGTTGAAGGTGAGCATACCAGCTATCCGGAAACACCCATGCAGATAACGGACCAATGCGTATTCAATATTTGAGCTCTTGTAGCTTGCCCAAAAGGCCCCTTGATTTCCACTGGAGAACACAAGGCGGTTGATTACCTGAGGAGGTGCTAGTCATCGGGAGACATGGCAGTAGAGCAGAGAGAACAGGTGCTGTGGCTGCTTCGACACGAATATTACGCGGCAGCGTCAAAGCAGCACGTCGATACAAGAGAACGGTGTCAAAACAGCACCCACCAAAAAACAGGCGACGCGCCAATAACACCCGAGTGAGCGAAACGCAGCACCATTTTCGTGGAGGGCTACATGGGGACTTATTTACATTTTTAGCGCGTGTAAAAACAATTGGTGGTGCAGCGGTGGCGTAGAGGTAGAGAATCCGCCTCACATGCAGTAGGAGTGTGGTTAGAATACGATGCCGAACAATGCCCACCGGATTAAAAAGTTACCGCGTGTTTATGGAATTGCAGAATGAGGCTTGGGGTGCGGCCTGACCCCGCCGACCACTGCCGTTAACGCACTCCCTCACCAGAGCGCGATTGGCCACCATGGTTTAGTAGTGGCCACAACCTCCCATGAATGCGCCAATTAACTAACGGCCCTCCGTCTCCAGTGGCTGCGAAACAACTGACCCCGGCGGCAGTAAGACCTGTCATGCAGCAGAAGGTGCTAAGAATCCCTAGAGCCGGACAGGCCCCCCCATTGGAATGTGAAAGTTGTATCGTTTAACACGAGACCTTTATCTAGCGAGGCGAGTCTAGAGATGTTGTTCGAGGAATTAGAGGGCATTAAACGGGATGTCATAGGGCTTAGTGAGGTTAGGAGGACAGGTGAAGGCTTTGCGTTGCTGAATATAGGACACGTCCTGTGTTTCCGTGGTCTAGTGGATAGAAAGAACTGGCAGTGGGATGTCTAGTCCAGAACACCATAGCATTGACCGAAGGGTAGCCGGACTTGTTTTAGTCTTAATCAGAGGCACAAACTCAAGGTGGTACAGGGCGGTGGCCTACATCCAGCCACGACGACCAGCTAGTTGAACGCTTCTATGAAGATGTGGAATCGGCAATGGCTAAAGTAAAAACACAGTAAACAGCAGTTATGGGAGAGTTCAATGCTAAAGTAGGCAAGAATCAGGCTGGTGACAACGCAGTTGGGAACAATGATCTGGGCTGTATAAATAGCAGGGGAACCTACTTATCGAGTTTGCAGAGCGGAATAATATACGCATTATGAATACCTTCTTCTGCAAACAGGAGAGCCGGAAGTGGACGTGGAGCAGTCCGAATGGTGAGCATAAAAATGGAATAGACTTCAGAATATGCGATAACCCTGGCGTCGTGCAGAATGTGGAATTGCTCGGAAGGGTAAGACGTAGTGATCATCGTATGGTAATATCTCGAATTAAGCTAGATGTGAGCAGGAACCGTAACAAGCTAGTATGAAAGAAGCCGATCGATGAGCTAACAGTAAGACGTAAAGTTGAAGAATTCAGGATCGCTCTGCGAGACCGATATTCAGCTGCTTCCTACGAACCAGTGTTTACGACACAGGAAGCCAGTGACAATCTTACGCGCATTAACACTACGTGTGCAGAAGAAGAGGGCACGACAGCTAGACAGGATACTGGCAAACTTTCCCAGGAGATGAAAGACTTGCTTTTGAAACGGCAAAATATGACAATCTCCACCCCAGCTGACAGAATAGAACTAGCGGAGCTTTCGAAGTTAATGAATAGGCTGACTTATAGGCTGACATATAATAATAGGCTGACTGCTGACTTACAGAAGCATAATATGGAGAGGATCGAATATGCTGTAAAGAACGGCGGCAGCCTGAAAGCAGTGAAGAGGCGTATAGGCGTGGGGAGAAATTAGATGTATGCACCTAATGACAAGCAATGCAATATCATCACAAATAGGGATAAAATAGCCACAGTAGCCGAAGCGTTTTATAGAGATCTGTACAGTAGCCGGGACATCCAGGTTAATGCCGAAAGAAAAAGTAGTTCAGTGGAGATAGACATCCACCAGTAACGACAGGAGGAGTAACGAAGGCTTTGAAAGAAATGAAAGGGGGCAAAGCACCTGGTGAATGTAAGATAATAGCAGACCTCTTGAAATATGACGGGCAAATTGTACTAGTAAAACTGGCAAACCTGTACACGAAATGCTTAATGACCGCGAGTGCACCAGAATCTTGGAAGAACGCAAACATCTTCCTAATCCATAAGAAAGGTGTCATGAAGGACTTCAAAAATTACAGGCCGATCAGCTTATTGTCACACGTCTACAAGGTACTTACCAAGGTAATCGCTAACAGAATTTTTGCCACCGTAAGTTTCAGTAAACCTAAAGGACAAGCATGGTTTCGTAGAGGCTATTCAACAATGAACCATATCCACATGATCAATAAGGTGATATAGAAGTGTTCGGAGTACCCCATATATTGCCTTCATAGACTATGAGAAAGCATTTTACTGGGTGGAAACCGCAGCAGTCATTCAGGCATTACGAAACCAGGGTGTAGACGAGCGTTTTCTAAGAATAGTAAACGGTATTTACAGTGGGTCCCCAGCTACCATCGTCTCCAAAGGAAAGCAGTAAAATTACCTATAAGGAAGGGCGTCAGAAAAGGAGACACAATCTCTCCGAAGTTATTCACAGCATGCTTATAAGAAGTATTCAGAACATAGGATTGGGAACAGGTGGGAGTCAGGGTTAAAGTGGAACACCTCAGTAACGTAAGATTTGCTGATGACGTTGCCTTGGTAAATAACTCGGGGGGCGAATAGCAAACCATGCTTACCGCACTGGACAGAGTAGAACCGTGGGCCTAAAAATTAATACGCGTAAAACTAAAGTTATGATCAATAACCTCGGGAAAGCACAGCGGTTTGATATAGGGGGCGAGGCAGTGGAAGTAGTATGTTAATATATCTACTTAGGCCAAGTTGTGACCTCGGAACCCAACCATGAGGCAGAAATAATTCGAAGGGTAAAAATGAGGTGGATTGCATTCAGCAGGTATCCTCAGGTAATGAATGGAAGCCTACTATTGTCCCTGAATGAGAAAGTGTATGACAGCTGCATTTCCCCGGTACTCACCTACGGGGCAGAAACTTGTAGGCTCACTAAGAGAGTTCAAATTAAACTAGGGACGACTCAGCACGCAATGGAACAGAAGAGGATAGGTGTAACGCCAAAGGAAGAGAAAAGAGCGGAGTGGGTCAGAGAACAAATGCATGTTGACGCCATGTTAGTAGAAATTACGAAAAATGTACGTGTGCAGGGCATGTATTGAATGCAAGATAACCAGTGGTCATTAAGGCTAACAGAGTGGATCCCTAGACAAGGCAAGCGTGGCAGGGGGCGGCCGAAAGTTAGATGGGCAGATCAGATCAAGAAGTTTGGGCAGATAAACTGGTCACAGTTAGCACAGGATCGGGATATTTGGCGAAGAATGGGAGAGACCTTTGCCCTGCAGTGCGCGTAGATAGGCTGGTATTGACAAGCAATTGATTGATTGAATATTAGTTTTAACGCAGCTTTTCAACACAGGCGATAGTGAAAGGCTCCGGGTTTATTTTGACCACCTGGGGATCTTAAACGTGCGCAGAAATCTCGAACACATATGCCTTTCCGCTTTTCGTCTCCGACAGAAAAGAGGCCATTACGGCCGGCCGGAATCAAATCCCCGTTCTTGGACGCTGAGGCACAAGGCCTTAGCCACTGCAACCGAATCTGGTGTGTACAAACAATGTGTAGTGTCTCGAATTCTCTTTAAGTTTCTCTTATTGTTGGGTTACTCTGTCCAGGAGAAATGTTCCTATTCCGGTACCGTCGGAGAACGCAGCTCACGTTTGCTGAAACTGGGGAACATATATGCTACGAGCAATGACGCAAAGATAAGAAGCTCCGATTTTAAAGTTTGTATAATATATTCGGGCTTTTGCTTATCATAAATAGTTTGTCATACTCTCTCAGAGCAAAAACTATACCCAATTTTTGCTGCTGAGGTACTTGCCTTTAGCAGACATACAATTTCAATAATATATGTACCATAATAAGGAAAATACATTTATGTTGATAATTTAAGCTGTTTATACCGTCTTCCTTTCAAGTATAGCTTATGCAATTGAGGTTCTCCGTTCGGAAAGCAGGAAAGCTGGAAATTTGTGTACCGTTTTTATGAGGTTTACATACCACGCAATAGCTACCTGCCTGCTTATTAATGTCAAGTCTCAGTTTGCATATTTTGTCTTTCAAGATAAAAATGCTCTAAATATCAAATGGTCGAAGTTCCCGTAACGTCAAATAACTCCCCAAAAGATGGTGCCTGAAAAGTTTTAGGCCACGCCAAGTGGCTTTCCAAGGCGGCCCAAGTTTTCCTGTATCGTATTTCTCTGCTCTACCATTACCGCCGGCATCGTTGCCCGCTGACAGCAATGCTGGAATCAGCATGCCATGCTTGTCCAGGACCAAGAAAGCAAAATGAGTTTGGGGAACGTGCCTGTAAAATCCGCACCAACGTATCCAGGCATACCTCACATATTCCAAACTTTGCGGGGCCGCGTTCGGATCTTATGAATTTAAACGTCCGGCATTCACCATTGTGACGTCATAATTTCTGCAGAAAGTTTGACGAACGATTCGGCATCAAAAACATTAACCTTGCGGTGGCGCGCAGCCTCCCGCACGTATTATTGTGCCGGAGAGAGAGAGAGAGAGAGCGATCTTTAATGAAGTCTGGCGATGTTAGCTGGGCTAAAATGCCTAACTTGCTACGCCAGTTGATGACGTGATGAAGATGATGCCGATGATGTCCAAGAAGTTGATGCGTACAGATACGGCGAGTTATTCACAGCGACTGGTCTAGACCTGTGTGTTGCAGGTACTCTATCAGAGCTTTGGTAGCCCGCAAAGCACGTTTGGGACAAGCCCATGGTCCTAAAACGTCCTTTAGCTGCATGTCCACGGAAAGCGGCAGTCCCAAAGTCACTGCGAGGGATACTCTTTGAGCACTGAATCGAGCACATTCACAGAGCAGGTGCTGCAGGGTTTCTCGCACATCACAGTGTGGGCAGAGTGGCGACGTAGCCTGTTTTATCTTGAAGAGGAAGTTGCGCGTGTATGCGACATTCAACCGCATGCGATGTAGGATTGCTTGTACCCGCTTGGAGAGTCCTGGTGGCATTTTAAATTTGCAGTTGGGATCTATGAAATATAACGGCGCGTAATGACGTGATACGTCATCCCAGGCTGCACGCTGCATGTTCCATGCCACGCTGGATGCAAGTATAGATGCATCTTTCCTGGAGAATGGTATAGCTATTGCCGATCCATTATGCTTATGCGCAACGGATGCAGCAATGTCCGCCTTCACATTGCCAGTTATCCCACAATGGGCTGGAATCCACTGAAGTGCAATGTGATGGTGCGCTTGGAGAGCTTGGAGATGTAAAGCGAGTATGTCACACACAAGCTGGTCTTTTGGAAAAGATGCTAGACATTGAAGGGCAGCCCTTGAGTCTGTGAAGATGGCCCACTCTCGAGCGGATTGCTTGACGATATGAGCGAAAGCCACCCTCAGAGCTGCAAGTTCGGTAGCCGTTGTTGACGTTCTGTGGCTGAGCATGACACTGATGGTAGTACGGGATGACGGTATCCACACCCCGATAGTGGATGATGTTGACGACACCGACCCATCAGTGTACACATGAGTGTGGTCTCTGTATATCCGCGACATGTAGTCCAGGGCGAGGAACTTTAGTGCGGAAGCCGGAATATACTCTTTCCTCGTGATACCGGGCACAGTAGTCGTGACTGGTATGGGCAGGAACATCCAGGGCGGGTGCTCAGGAGGAGAAGGCTCTTGATACTCCTTCGGCAGAAATTCACGCACTTCTTTGGCCCAGCTTGTCGCTAGAGGATGGCCCCGCTGTCTTGCCACAATCCGCAGACGCGCACGAAGCAACTCCTGCGTGCTTAGAGCGAGTGGTGAGAGCTGCCTGCATTCTGTCAGCGTTCCGATGGTAGAGGTTGTCTTTGGAGCGCCAATGCAGACCCGCAGGACTTGTGCTTGCATGCTCTCTAGCGCTTTGACAGTTCCTTTTGATAGAGGGACCAAAGCAGGGATGCTGTAACTCAGCAGGCCAACGCAAAGCGCTTTGTATACGCGTAGAAGAGAATTGACTGAACAACCGCCAGTCTTGGTGGAGAGCATGCGGAATATGCGGCCGAAGGAAGTAATCTTGTCCTTGAGGTGGCGAACATGTGGCGACCAGGTGAGATTGCTATCAAATGTCACTCCCAAGAACTTGTGGGTCCGGACGTATGGAATTGCGGTCCCTCCAACAGTGAGGCCGTAGCGCGTAAGGTCACGCTTTGTGAAGCCCATCGCAGCACACTTATTCCCTGAAATCACTAATCCTCTAGTTGCCAGAAATGCCGCAAAAGAGTCAATTGCCCGCTGCATTCTTGACCGTAACACTCGCCTATTGCGGCCAGAACTCCATATACAGATGTCGTCGGCGTACAGGGAGATTTCTACCGACTTTGGCACGCATTTCTCCAGGCCAACTATGGCAATGTTGAAGAGTGTAGGGCTCAGCACCCCACCCTGTGGAACACCTCGGGTCACCTGATGTAGCGATGAGTCGCCCATGTCGGTAGACATGTACACATACCTATCGGAGAGGTAGTCCGATAGCCATGCGTACATGCGGATCCTGATGCCTAAAGACTTCAGCGCAGAGCGGATGGCTTCATGCTCGACGCAGTCATACGCTGACTTGATGTCGAGGAACACAGCGACAGCAATGTTCCGCCGACACTTTGCTTCTCTTATGCTATTTACAAGGGCGATGACGTTGTCGAGGCTGCTACGACCCTTGCGGAAACCAGACATCTGTGCCGGGTATATATTTCGGATGGTCAAATCCCAGTCCAAGCAGAGCAGCACCATTTTTTCCATCAGTTTCCCGACACAACTCAGGAGCGCTATGGGTCGGTAAGACTCGATGGCGGTTGGAACTTTACCTGGCTTTAGGACTGGGACAAGGCGAGCGTGTTTCCACCTTGGCTCTAGACGACCAGTTTCCCACGAAAGATTGAAGGCATGCAGGAGGCAACTTCTTCCCTTTTCACCTAGATGCGAGATGGTTGTGTAGGTGATGTCATCCGGGCCTGGGCAGCTGGATTTCTTGACAGAAGCCAGTGCAGCGAGCAACTCTGCCATGGGGAATGGCTCGTCCATTGGGGACACCGGGCCTGAGCATCCCTCGTTGTGGGGGGAGTGTGGCGGAAGAAGAGCTGCTGGCGCTGCAGTAATTCTCCTGCAGAAGGCGTCAGCGACTTGGAGGTCACTGGTGTTCGTGCACAGTGAGATGGATTTGAACGGGTGCAGTTGAATTTGCGGGGTCCGCAAACTTCGGATCAAGAGCCATATTCTGGAGAGCGGCTTCCGGGGGTCCAGCTTGGAGCAGAAGGATTCCCACTCACGCTTGGCGAGCTTAATCATATGCCTTGGAATTGCCTTCTGGGCTCGTCTTGACGCACGGATATCTTCAGGCGCTTGTGTCCGGCGCGCTCGTCTTTCTGCTCTTCGACGCACTGCGCGAAGCCTCTCATACTCCGAGTCGGCGGCGGTGTATCCATGCGGAAGCCGCAGTAGTTTGCTGCTTGACTTTCGAGCTCTTGACATCGTGTCCACGAAGGCTTCATATGAGCTCACCGAGTCCACGGCTTCCTCCACCACAGTTCTAAATGCCTCCCAGTCAGAGGAGCGAATCACACGCTGTGGACGAGAGCCCGAGAGACCATCTACTGCAATATAAGTCGGCGCATGATCGCTGCCATGCAGTTCAATGTCCACTGCCCAGCTCGTCCTAGGGAGGAGTTGTGACGAAACAAACGTGGCGTCGAGGGCGCTGGACATCTTTCCCCGGTAGAAGGTGGGCTCTCCAGAATTGACAACGCACATCCCCTGCCGGTGAGCAATGTCCAGAAGGTGCCTCCCTTTAGCCGTCGTTTTCCTACTTCCCCAGATTGGATGATGGGCGTCGAAGTCACCGGTCAAGATGTGCGGGGCTGGTGTAGTATTGATGATGCCTTCTAAGCGATTTAAGTCCAGTGCTACACGAGGTGGAATATAGGCGGCGATTATGGTGAAGGACAACCCCGTGCCGCGAACTGTGGCTGCCACGTATTCGTTTCGTGCATCCGGTGATAGACCATGCTGTATTATGGTGAGGTCATTTCTAACGGCCATTAAAACTCTTGACATTTCTACGCCAGTCAGCGACCGCAGAACTGTATATCCCGAAAGGCGTATGTCTTCCATCAGCCGTGATTCAGAAATAGCGATAACGGGAAAACGATGTTCGCGTATGAATTGGCGTAGGTCCGAAAGGCGCTGCTTGAGTCCGCAGGCGTTCCACTGTAAGATTGTAGCTTTATCTCGAATTTCTTGTACTCTGGGAACTGTGATTGCACCAGCAGTTGCAGTTAACGCCATTGCATAAGTAGAGGTGAAACATAGTCCAGGAGTGTCAGGATAGCCACGGCTACCGGTGATGAAAGGGGGGCGAGGAAGAGGCGCACCGCCTCCACTACAGCTGATATCACAGAACGCAAGCCCCCGGAGCTCTGGAGATCCTTTGGCTCACGCTGCTCTCTCAGAGATGTTCGACGAGCAGGCTTCGAAGTTCGTACAGCTGGAGTTGGAGTCTCGTCTGATGGCCGAGCAGGCGCAGCTGTCGATGCAGGCGGGGCGGCATCTTTTGAGGGGGAGTCAACCATTGCTGCGGTAGCTCGTACTGGCAGAGCTGCAGTAGGGGGATGCTTCTGCTGCGATGCGCGATGGAGGACTGGCAGAGCTGGGAAATCATCCTCATTGTTGTTGAACCCGACAGCCGCAGATGTGTACTCTTGCTTTCTCCCGTGTTCCTTATGTCCAGCCTTACGGCATTCCAGTAGAGCGTATTTCGCTGACTTGTAGTCAGTGTTGTTTCTAGCCTTGATTTTGAAAATAGCCTTTTCATCACGGCGGACAGAACAATGAACAAACGTCGACTCATGCTTTTTGCTGCAGTTTGGGCATTTAGGATTTTGAACTGAGCAGGATTCTCGGTCGTGGGTGCCACCGCACCGTGAACACCGGAGCGGGAATTTGCACATGTTCGCCACGTGCCCGAATCGCTGGCAGTTTTTGCATTGTATCGGTGTCTCTATGTAATCATACACGCGATAGCGCGTGTAACCGATGACTACATGCTCTGGTACAGGTTCTGTGGCGAACACAATCTGCACACTCTCTGATGATTTTCCCAGTCTCCTGGCGGATTTGGGCGCTCTGGCTCGTAACGCACTAAGGATTTCAGGGTCGGAGAGCTCCTTAGCTACTCCCCTGATCACGCCCACTCCGCAATTGCTCGATCGTGGTTCATAGGCCTGGACTTTCACTCCAGCAATGGAGGAGATTTTCAGGAGACGCTCGGTGGCATCAGCGTTGCGAGTGTCAATGGCGAGCAGGTTGAGGCGATAATTTGGGCGTACTTGTAGCACGCCATCTGGAGCCAGAGTCTCTAATCCTTCCTTGACAGCAATGAGGTTGTAGCGAGTGATATCCTTCGAGGAGTCGACAGGTTTGATCACCACAACGACGCCATGTCTCAGGGGACTTGCGATTGTGCTGACATCAAGTGGCCTGTACTCAGAACACTAAAGTCTTTGGAACTACCCGACACAAGTTTGCTGAGATGCTGAAACCAGGCGCCCCGCTGATCTGCCGGGGAAATCTCGCCCTGCTGTTTAACAGCTGGAAATAAACATGCCTGGGCCTGACAAAGGGGCACCGATGAGTCAGCTCCACCCTCTTCAGAGGGTCATCTGATGCAACACCTTCGCGTACACTCGTCAAATTCAAACAGCTACCTGTGGAGAGTTCTTATATGAGAATATAAACTGCTGCAGGCTGAAACAAATCCCAGAAACTATAGGAGCCAAAGCCGCGTGAAGGGCGATAGACCACAAAGACAATGAGCTGAGAAGTGCTTTCACAAAAACTTTTTGCACTCTCTCCCACTCCCCTTGTACTAGCAGACTATGTACCACATTTGATCATGTCGTACATAAATCTCTCGGTTAACTTTCCGTCGCCTCGACCGCTTTGTCACTCTGCTCTCCGAAACACTGGCCGCGGGATGAGGAAGGCACCTTCACAGCAGCATACACGCAAGCCCACGCAAGCACACATGCACAGGCACGCACGCACCCAAGCAGGCACCAAACTCTCGCACACACACGCGCGCACGGGATCTCCCGCAGTCACGGAGACGCACACTCTCACATAGTGCGGTTTAATAGCCGTTCCTGTTCGACCGCATTTGGTCTTGGTTCAGTTCCGCTTCAATTAAATCACGTACCGTACCTGTTCGCTATACAAGACATGCCGTTACTACAAATGCCAGATTTACTACAATAAAGAAATGTCTCCGGCGAGCTGGCTCATATTGCGAGGGAGGGTATGCGTAGAGGAGGCGAGGACTGTGGCTTGGCAAGACAGGCGCTGGTGTCAACTATTCGCAGTCAATAGAAGCTCCTACCTCGCTCTTCACTGTCCTCGTCTTCTTTAGAAACGTTTTTTTGCAGAAGAGAACGTTCTTTGTGCTTGGACGTGCTTATTTAAGAACACTAAACAACTTTGATGTCTTGGTACCTGTAAAACATCGCTATGAATTGTTATTTAAGTCAAGATGTTGGTTTTAGTTGAGCGGCGTAAAAACAACATAAATTCATTATTTGTAGCTTTCATTCGTAGAATATTATGGCAGCTACAAGGTTTAAAAATGATAAGAGACATGTTAGGCCGACATTGGTGTGCCGCATAAGTCTGGTATGTTTGTGGGTTTTAGTGCTTTCTGCATATAACATACGTAATGAGGGATTGATCACTTTGGGGTATTCGTTTATCGTGAGTTAAAGTGCAAGCGGCCCAAAATAATTGCACGGAGAAAGCTATTGGTAATACGTGTGGCTGAAGTAAGAGATGACATTGATTTGGACCCCTCAAAACTGCTTAGCTAGATAGTTTAAAATTTTTTGGAAAGTTGGTCTCAATTTCGCAACACAATGAGGGATTTACCACAAACCTTTGTGAGCAATGGCCTCAAATGATCTTTGTATATGGATTATAGTGTTCGTAGCCATAATACTGGGCCATAATTATTACACTGAAATATTTTTCGGAACAGCCGGACAGTAAGGTTGCCGAAATGCTAACCGCTGAAGAGATAATAGCCGAAACTTTGTCAAATAAATAATTTGTTGTTTTAACATAACTTTTCGATTCTATATACTTTGGTAACAAACAAGGAATAGCAACCGGGTGATACATACGAATGGATCCACTGTCGACTTTTTAGAAACAGGAATAGTGTTTGTTATTATTAATTCCTAGGGAATAAACCAGGTTTGCAGATTTGTTAGGGACATTACCCAGATTAGGCAATACTGCACTGGCTATCAGCTTCCTTTTGGGCACTTACAAGCAGCAAATACCGGCTCCACTAGCTTTAATAAGACCCATGATTACCAGGCACACCTTATCTGACAATGATGGCCGTAGATAAAAGTAGCGAGCACAGAGCCACAAACAGGGGAATGAAGGGGTCGTATGTAAATTCTCGGTGGCGGAAGAATGTTTTTCAAGAGCATGGATGTCATGGCGGCCAGTGAATTATTGGCATTTTTAGTCGCTTAGATTACCTATATGGTTATGTGGGGACTGCTTTCAGGGTGCGGTCTGCAATATTCACAGAAGTTCTAGTGCGCAAGTACTGTGGAGTGCACTGCCACCCTTTATTTCATACAACTTCGTCTGTGAAGACGTTGATGCTCCCCCAGATTGCCTGGAAAGAAAAGGTAATATTTTAAAGGCACCGCAAAAATATATCGTGGAAAATTGATGAACCTGAGTAAAATCACCTCGTCGAAATGGTGCAGAAGGCTGAATTCGCTACGTGATAGAATAAAATATTACACACGCAACTTCTTTGAATACATTTTATGAACAATGGCTGAAACATCCGAGCTTCCTATCCGATAAGCCAGTACGACGAAGTGGCATAGCAGGGTTTCAATCCTGGCCCGGCTTCGGGTGTGGCGTCGGAAACGCTACTTCGTTCTTTGCAATAACATTTCGCGCCAAAACAGCAATAGGTCATTCTGGTTGATGAGTTCATGTGGGCTCTTATGGACGTTGGAATTTGCACCTCCACTGTTGCTCGTTGATATCTTCGATGCGTTTGTTCATACGGCTGACTTTTAAAGCCACCGAGAACCTGCAATGAAATAAGCGGTGAATTTGCTGTGGTTTGTGTGCTGCCATACGTTTTCCGTGTATTAACTTGGGCCCCCATTGAGATCTGGGCTAGATTAACCTCCATGGACAAGGCACGACCAAAAGGTCGTGCCCACACAGGCTCTGAACGTGACGAGAAATTTGTCCCTTTTAATTTGCTGTTTTTAAGATGTACGTAAGTTTAACAGAATAATCAGTTCTAGACAAGTTTTACAAGACTGCAAAAACCTTTAAATTAACGCTATTTATAACACCGTGCGAATAGTCTGCCCTTTTAGAAATAGTATTCAAATATTTGTATTGCTTAGAAATCTTTTGATGATTTTAAATTTGACTTTGTGTTTTGCTAGCTATATATGATTTTATGATTATGAAACAATTTATCAGAACATCAGTAGACAAAGCTGCAAAAATAAACGCACATCAGCAAAGTAATGTGCAACTGTTTATGTAATGGGTTTCTTCCGAGTACGAAGTTCCTGAGATTGATTTGGTAGGGTGTGAATCGGTAAATACGTCTTTGAAGGAGTTTGTGCAGTCCCACAAACATTTTGGCTTCACAGGTGATGCTGTCTTCTGTGTGCACCCAACGCAAGGTTAAACTGTCGATTTTACATTGTGTAAATTCATACAAGCTAAGATGCTTTATCGCGGAATAAGGGGTGGTAAAAATCTGCCAAGTTATTGGTTAGGATGGAATTCAAAGGTTTACGGCAGCAAAAAACCACGGTGTGCCCTTTGTTATGATTGAACTACTTGTTTTGTTATTTTTGTTCCCACAAATATACCTGTGTTATGGCGGAGAATAGGCTAAAAGTTATAGTCGGCAACTTTACAATGCCCTGCATCCAGCATACAGGAAGTATAACAGCGGGGGGGGTGGCGGGGGAGGGAACAAAAATACCATTCTACTCAACCAATTTGCGGAAGGTATACTAAATTTCTCTCACAGAAATGCCATAAACTCAAGAGCTGCAGTATTGACGCATCAGTGAGAGAACATAACCTAGTGAAAATTAGAGGCAAAAAAATAATAAAAATTGAGTCAAAACAACATTATGGCGGTTTAGAATACGTACGTCACATTCTGTTGAGTACAGAGAAGTATTGGCCAAGCGCATCATGTTCGTACCGAGAAAAAAACACGGGCCATCTCCAGTAACATGAAAACTGGAGAGGAGCGAAGCACGCAGGGTGTAAGTGTATTCTTGGGGCCTTGGCGTTTTTTTCCCAGGCAGATGAAACCGATGGGGGGTAGAAGTATACAGCTTTGCTTGAAGCACGAAACGGTATAGTGCAAGAGTTGGAAAACGAGCGTCTCTTTGTGTTCTTTTAGTGGGCGTTACGATCTAGGGCGAGGCCTTGGAAAACGAGTGTCACAGTGCTTTAGTACCACCTCTACCGCGACGTCTAACGACGACGACAGGAGACGCCAACGGCTTAAGCCCCGAAGGGGCTTTGCCCAGAAAAGTCGTACAGCTCACATATTGTAGTGATTACCACGTTCATTGAATGTTAGAAGATTCAGCCTGTTTGGAAGGCAAAGCGAACGATCGGCGAAGTGTAAATGGTGCGTGCACTTGAAACGAGCCAATGTTGCATTTTGTACCGGTGGGCTTGATGAAGATCGGTTCTGGTAGAGTGTCACGCTCCTTCTGGAGCAGGTTTCTCCGCCCGCTAAAACCGTACCGGTATAGGAAAAAGTAAAAAAAAACATAACAAGGCCTTAGGGCTTTCATGATTTCATATAATACGGCACATATTGCCCCAAAAACAATGACATTCAAGCAATGCATCTAAATTAAACGTGAAGTCGACTATAGTGAGATCAATGGAAGCTTGTTCGTTGTAAGCGGGCTTTTTCCCATTGCGTGTCGCACTTTAAAATAGGGCCATCTACGAGACCCCTGCAACGCTTTTGTTATCCACACTGTTCTAAAACGAATTGTACGGCAATAAGCAACTAAGACGACTCTATCGTTACGCCGAGATTTATTTACGTGTTTTTACTAGTTCGCTTACAGTGAAGTTATAAACGTTACAGAATTACTAACTGCAGTCAATCCAGGGCCATCTATGGTGGGAGGTTGTGATCAGAAAACTGTTGTAACTGTAATCGGACCTATAGGGAAAGATGTATGACAATTAACCGCTACTAACACTGCGCACCACAGCTCCACTGACCGTCCTTATTCACAATATAGAAGGGCACTGAATTTGTGGGAGATCAGCTATCAACTAAATATATTTGAAGTTGTGTTTGCGTTTTAATGTGTATGTCTAGGCTAAGAGCAAGCGATACTAAACTAGGGCCCGAATATTAGTTAAGGAAAATTTTCTAACAACGCGTCAGTAGGGGTGTCGTAACGTTCATTACGTAGAACACAAAGAAAGTTTATACCACAAACATACGTGCAAACTTTGTTGTGGAGATTGTGCTCCATACTAAAAACAATACAGCCTAAATTCCTTTAAACATTCAGCACCATTCCACTCTATGACGATGGAAGACCAGCGGAGCTGTTCATGTGAGACCGTCGTAATAGAATGAGGTTACCAGGAAACCGCAAGCGATGACACACCGAGCAAGCGACGCCTTATTGGTTGGCCACGCACTCCTGCTCAAACAGCTGCGTGGCGCCGGTGCATAGTGCAGCGGGATTGCAGTCACCCCCATCTTCAATTTTCCGCTGCGCGTTATTCAGGGTACCGATTGACATCGCGCTTAAGCGTGGTGCCGTCAGCTCGATCGTCGTTGTCTTCTGCCGTCTTTGCACCAGCCGGTATGCCCACGCCAGCGCTGCTCTTTGAAGGCCCGCTGTCCTTCCTCGCTGTGCACAACGCGCGTCCTGCCCACATTTCTCCCGGAACACAACTGTGATGACGCCTCCTGGAGATGTAAGACGTCACAATAGAGATACGCACACATTGCGGGTGTCCGGCTAGCGGAGGGCGAGAGAGAGGGAGATCCCTTTATTTTTCAAGCAAGTTGGCTAGAAATGCATGGTGGCCGCCGCCCGAAGGTTTTCGGTGGCGCTGGCTGCCTGGTCAACCAGACGTAGCTGCACCCCCGGTTGGGAACTGCCCCGTGCGTACTCCCCCTGCACGACGCCGAAGATGGGCGGAAGTGGGGGAAGAGAACAGGCCCACATATCACGGGAGTCACAGAGGGACAGTAGGTTGAAGGGAACTCAGAGGAATAGGTCTTGTGTAGGAGGAAATTGGTCTGAAGGAGTCGCCATACGCGCTCGTGAGCGTTGGTGAGGGATGTGAGGGCGGGGTGGTAGCGGAGGTGGGAGAGGGGCAATGCTCTGTGCCTTCTATGCACGAAAGCAGTCGATTGAGGGCCGGCCGAGCATTGTGGTAGAGTGCAGGAGTGAGCACAGCGTAGCTGGTGAGTTCTCGTACTGCTTTGTGGGTCACCTCGTTGCCTCCCACCCGTGTGGGCCGGAGTCCAGATGATATCGACTGGTTGAGTACAGGGATTTTGGAGGTTAAATCTGAGTTCCGTAGCCGAAGTAGCACGGCGAATGAAGTTTTGAATCGACGTCTTCAAATCAATAATTATAATTGTGGTTGCGGCGTGGTGATAAGGGCCAAGGCAATTGCTGCCCCTTCTACAGTTGTGAGAGTGCCGGGGAAAAAGGGTGTCCCATAGCGCAAGAGGAGAACGCGTGCACTATGCCACGGGATGTGCATGGAGGATAAAGCGGTGTGCTGAGAAAGCGATCAACTTTCTTCTCCTACAGACGAAAAAACCCGCGGCTAGCCTATGACAGCTCTACCGCAAAATAACGAATTGTGCAATATTTACTTGACTCTAAATTCACTGAAAGGGCAGTGTGCAAGCGAGCACGGTAGGATTATTAAGATTCCCAACTCTTATTTGGAATTGCACAGGACTGCTCGCGCTCTTGAAGAAGGTGCGGAGGACCCCTCCACGAAACCGTGATTAGAACTCTGCTGAAAAGGGTCTCCAAGAGCAACTGGCTCTAGAAGGTCAATCAGGGGTGAAGTCCTACCCCTTACGTAGGACTTGCCAAGAGCACCCCTTGGGTGCTCTTGGCATTGTTTTGTTTTTTCAGTACTGAAACACTGTGTGTGGGCACATGGCCCCGTCATAAGTACGATGGAGGCCGTGTCGACCAAGCTCCCATTGATTTTTTTTTCATTGGCCAAAATCCTATTGACCACTTTGCCATTGCCTTTGTGCCCATTGGTCGCTTGTGTTCCCTTTAAGTGATTCTCCCTATAAAAAACGAGTCATCCCTTATGCTTATTTTAAATGGGCACGTACAGATTGCTGTATCATTGCGTAGCAAGGAACCGTGCACGAAGAATATTCATAGTGCAGGGGAAGGATAGAGAACATTTTATGCAGTGTTAATGCCCGCTTCGGTTAGAGTTAGCTCACGGCTTAATTTTGTATATATCTGCTTGTATAATGAATAGTTCAGCTATACTGTTAAAACATTCATCTCATCGAAACGGTAGCCGTTCTCGTATTACGTAGCCTCCGCAACGTAATATAATGTAGCGCCAGATGTGCGGATAATGAAGGAATCAACAAGCAACATCATTACGTATTAGAGAAAAATAACCAGAACATACCTTCCAACGCGAAAATAAGAATATCACAATTTGATATATCAAATTTGTGCTCCAATGCGCCTAACATAGTTAAAACCAGTGCGCCACCGATCCGGTGCTCATATGTCTTCTTGTGGATGAGTTAAAAGAATTTATTAATTTATCTAAGGGGAATTAGAATAGAAAATACGGTTCCAATGAAACGCACAATATTTGACGATGCCCTATCACAGTCAAAAGCTGAACCTTTAAATAACGATGTCGTTATAGGTACTTCGGATGTACACGCAAAATATCTTAAATATATGTATGAAGGACCTGCAAAATATCTCAAAAGTCAGGTTCGCCGTCCGCGTCACAGTTTGTCATGATTTTTACCCAACACGCCAAACAACTTACGTTCGCTTACTAACCAAAGTTTCTGTTTGTTTGCCAATGTCCACGCCTTCGTCAAATTGTGAAGTCCCGATGCGATTTTCGAAGTAGTTTCCACAACCGGCTTTTGTCCTTGTGATGCAGGTTTGAAATTCGTCCTTTCTTCCAGTGTGGGCTGAGTTGTATTGTAGCTATTCTTCACGCCGCTTCACAATTCAAAGTAGAAGCGGCATGTCACGATTTTTTACCTAATCAGAGAAAACGCTATCACTCACTAAAGCAACGGCCGACGTAGCCATCGGTAGAGTTGCGTCTGGCAATGTGAAATTAATAGTAGTGATTAATCATTAACAGTGACTCTAGCTAATCAGCGAGCAGGAGTGGCTTGACCGGTGGGCAAAAATCAAGTCATACTGCTGTAGTTGTTTGTATTCACGCACGGGTGACTGTGACTCTGGTTAGTCAGTGAGCAGAGGTGGTTTTGCCAGTCGATAAAAATCAAGCAAGATGCACTGAGAGGCGTACGACGAACGGGAAGCGTGTAAGTCGTACGTTGAGCCTCTCAGATCGTGTACAACCCACGTACCTTCAAGGAATGTTGTAGGTATGCCCGAAGTATTTATAAGTTGTGGGCACATTCGACGTACCTTTAGACGAAGCGTTAAACCAACCATTGCTTTCTAAAGCAATGCAAGGTCAGCAACCGAGAAAAATAAACGTATGTGAGTAATAGCTAAACAAATTCAGGTTAATAGGTTTAGAACGGCAAATAAACCTTAATTTCTAACATCCATAGCGGTTTTCGAAATACTGCAGTAGAAGAGTAATAGCTAAACAAATTCAGGTTAATAGGTTTAGAACGGCAAATAAACCTTAATTTCTAACATCCATAGCGGTTTTCGAAATACTGCAGTAGAACAATAGCACACGAAAATGTGTTCTCAAATAGGGTTATGGTATGTTAAGGGATGCAATTTTGATTTAGTGCTAATGGGATCAACGCGGACGTAATTGAAAATACCGTGCAAGAATATAAAAGAAACCACTAAGGTGCACGTTTTTATATTCTATGCACCTTAGTGGCTTCTTTTATATTTTTGCAGGGTATTTTCATTTACGCCTGCGTTGAGCCCATTAGCCCATCAGCCCATCACAACGCACAAAAGATATGTCCAGTGCTTCTTATGGGCAAACTTGCTTGTAACGACAATAATCCCGGCAAGTTGAAGCACACGAAAGCAACTCGCTGTCTTTGCTCAGCGCCATTCCTAGCTGGTGGGCTGTAGACACCGACCTCGAGGATTTTCTGTTCATTATTTCAGAACACGTGAGCCGACTTCTGGAGTAGTATCAGAACATTCGTCTCTCGCTGCAATACCAACAACACAACACCATGGAGCATTGATAGCAGCCCACGTAGCTTCACACAAACAATTAACCTTTCGAAAACTACGACACACCAGACACATAGGTCACGTTTTGGAGGTAACACGGTGCTTCGTAGCTTTGGGCAAATTTTGTTGCGGATAAATGATATAGAGAAACGAGCTGCGATAAGTCCGCGATTGACATTTGGTTCGGATGTGGTGGTGATCCAATCCCTAACATACACACGTGATATCAACATTACGCTAATTACAAGCGCTAACCGGCACCTGGCGTTGCCTCCGCACACACTGAACAAATTTTAAAGTCAATGAACACTAAAGATAATCCAAGCGCAGACAGTCAGATGTTGATAGCTTGAAGAACATTTCAGCGAACTCGATAACAGGCCAGGCTAAATCAGAGCGTCGGGTCATGTCCCAGCAGCTACCTTGTCGTGTTATATGATTGTGTTTAGAGGTGAGCATGATGTGCATGTATCGAAATACTTCATATGCAACGAAAACGCAACGCACCGCACCTCTAGTGAACGAAACGCACAATGCACACTCATATGTTTACTGCATGCTTAGGCGCCACACGAAGCACTAACATTTAAAACAGGCCAAGCGTAAAAAAGCCTCGCATCACCAACTCGCGACTTTAAAGATCTATCGTAGCGTCTGGTAGCGCTTGTATGGTTTCTATCAGCATATCCCCCGGTACTCACGCCATGCTGAACGCCTACTGCGCTGCTTCGTTACCGCCAAGTTGCCTAAGGGATAATGGATGTAGTCAAGCCTGTACGTAAGACCTTTCCAGATAAAAATTTGCTCCTCCATTTAATTTGGCCGGTCGTCCGTGCATGATCCATATATTTCGTTTTTGGGCTCCGGAAGGGTCTTCCTGTGGTCTACAAGGGGTGCTTCCGAACGTTACGGAGCTGGTTGCAGCGGGAAGAAAACTTGAACTGCCATAATAAGCTTAATGAAAGAAATGGACAAGCTTTAAGGACAAAAAAAACAACATACACCTGCGAAGCACCACTGGCCAATGAAGATCAAGAAGACGAAATCCGGAATAGGTATCGACGTCTGCCGATTACACAATGAGTTTCATACAACACATAAAATACGTGGAGCCAAGCCTAATACGACACAACAATGATCGGTTGAGTCCCACAACTACCATATCTCTTAACCGTTCCAATTGGTATCCATCAGTAAGTGGAAGACTTAGGAGCAATGCAGGGATACCATAACCTACAGTACGAATTAACCTTCCCCCTTACCCTCGAAACGCTTATGCACTGATTTAGAACAGCATACGTGCCGTGATACTTTTACAGAGCTTGGATACAAGTCATTGTAGTTACCGCGCTAAAGCAGGGGGGGGGGCAATGTTTCGATGCCCGGTAGTGACCGTCTTACAGCTTTCATCCGCAGCCTGTAACAGTTTTTTGTAAAATAATAGTGGATTCGGGTGCCTAATGAATACAGTGGTACACTGGACAGTTGTCTGCCCGGTTTCCGAACAGTACGCTCTCAATTTACAAGCTGCTTCCCGTCGAATACTGCATGAAGGATTCTTTTCTCCACAAAAAAACACGATGCGCGTTTTGCGACCTAGATAGGGCACACGGCCGTAGTTTAACGTTATAGCATTCTTCACGACCGCTGGCGTTTTGGCAAAGCGACATGCATGGGGTCCGAAAGAACATTAAGGATGAGGGAAAAGCTGCACAATCTAGATAGTATCAAAAGAACAATGTTGAAGTCTTCAACGACTAGGGCAACGTATACGGGTTTAACAGCTATTTGAATCAATTCTGCGCATAATCAGTCGAATTCACACAGCACAGTGTGAATTTGTTCGAAATAGAGTTTTCTTCTCTTGATTACCCCACCCAGCTGCTATTGTGAGAGAGCGAGAAAAGAGAAAATTAACTTTAACAAAATCGAGTGAAGTCTTTGTACAGCGTACTGATTGCAGGATGCCTTGAGCTTCTTGGGCTGAATCGACAGCCCTTCCGATCAAGTGTAGCTTACCCTCGAGGCCGGAGCTGGCCAAGGCTGTCTAACATAACTATTTGGAAAGAAACCTTGCTTCCTTAAAGCTAAAAAGACAAAGAAGACTGGAATTTCAGGTGCAGGACGCTCCTTGTTGTCTGTTGGCGAATACCACATTTCCTTATTGCGCTTCTGTTTCCGATGTTTTCAGTAATAATATTGTTTTCCTTGGCGTGTTTTTTTCAGGCTCAGCTGCCTGTAATCGTCCATTTTATCTGCCGTTGCAGGGAGGGCTGTGGATATCTGCAAAAATTCGTAGCGAATGCAGAAATAAGCTGCCACTTTATTGTGTTTCGACCAAAGTGTCTCTTTCCTATCGCACCAAATAGGAAGCAGACATAAAACAAAACCCGGTTCCAAAGTTATTCTACATTTTTTTGTTCTCCTTCTTAACGCTGTGTTGTAAAACGCAGCTGGCTAAGCCTTTTACGTTAAAAATTAAGCATGGATATTGAGACAAGGTAGACGCGGTTAAAAATGGCTGCATTTACACTGTTTATATTTCAAAAAAATAAAGCTTGGATACTGATACGAGATAGACGCCATTAGAAATGCCTGTATTTATACTATTTACAAATGAAAAAATCGAAGACAGCAAATCACATTTTCAGATACTGTCGGGTGCTACACCGATGGTCGTCTTCTTCGTCCACGTTTGGCCACATGCCCTTAACTGGGATTCCTCTTCATAGCCACGGCTTCATAACTTAACGAAGCAGGGCTGGTCCATAACATAACCCCCGCCGGCGAATGCGCGGACTCTGAGTTTTCTATTCAGGGGCCGACAGAGCCGAGGTGTGTGGTTTCAGCCGAGCAAAATAGACAATGTTTGTTGTAACAACGGAAGATTATGATTGAATCGTGGTGACATCGTACGTCACCTTGGTCACCTGGCGTAACACCTTGTAATGGCTGGTGTAACGTGGAAAAAGATCTGGTGTAATTCGATGAGAAACCCGAGGAGACCACAGAAGCACGAGGGAGCCTGGATGTTCAGGACGGTGGCGCTTGTCATAAAAGCTTTTGTGGTGTGCTTCGGACCGTTTGGTGTGTATGCTGGAAATCTGTCGTGCGTAGTCAGCCCGGGCGATGGCGTCGCTCACGTATTCTATCACAGAAACATGCGAAGGAGGCCGCAAGGTATGCAGTGGCAAGGTAGGTGTCCTTCCATACAAGATGGAAAATATGGAATACGTGGCGACGTCATGACGTGACCAGTTATAAAGCGTCAGAAACGGTAACGCTACGTCTCAGTCGCGATGTTCCCGTAAATCATACATTGCTATCATGTCGGTGATGGTACGACTAAGGCGTTCAGTGAGTCCATTCGTATGAGGATGATACGCAGTGGATAAGTTATGCTCAGTGCTGCACGAATGTAGGATGTCAAGACAACGTGGGATAAAAAGGATCGCCCTCTGTCGGTGAGGACTTGGTAAGGGGCTATATGGTTGAGAAAAACGTCATGTAAGAAGTAACAGCAACTTCGGTAGCACAAGTGGTTGGAGGGACCTTGTGGATGGCAAAGTGAGTAGCATAGTCACTGGCAATGCAACCACTTGTTTCCCAGAGTGGTAGTAGGAAAAAGTCCAAGCAAATCGAAACCGACGCTGTAGAACGGTGTAAAGGGGACATCGATGGGCTGCAGGAGGCCAGCTAGGCCCACAGTATGGGTTTTAAGTCGTAGACAGTGATCACATCAGGTTGCATAGCGGTTCAGCTGAGGTGAGTGGGACTTCTAGTCAATGAAAGCATAGCTGGCAACATAGACGAATACTATAGCATTAACGAAAGGGCAGCAGGTCTTGTACTTAGGGTAAATAAGAGGTACAAGCTCAAGGTGGTGCAGGGCTACGCACCTACATCCAGCCACGACGACCAAGTAGTGGAACGCTTCTATGAAGATGTGGAATCGGCAATGGCTAAAGTAAAAACACAGTATACCGTAGTTATGGGGGACTTCAATGCTAAAGTAGGCAAGAATCAGGCTGGAGACAAGGCAGTTGGGAACTATGGTCTGGGCTGTAGAAATAGCAGGGGGGACCTACTAGTTGAGTTTGCAGAACGGAATAACCTACGCATAATGAATACCTTCTTCTGTAAACGGGAGAGTCGGAAGTGGACCTGGTGGAGCCCGAATGGGGAGCACAAAAATGAAATAGACTTCATATTATGCGATAACCCTGGCGTCGTGCAGCATGTGGAAGTGCTCGGAAGAGTAAGGTGTAGTGACCACCGTATGGTAAGATCTGGAATTAGGCTAGATTTGAGGAGGGACCGCAACAAGCTAGTACGAAAGAAGCCGATAAATGAGCTAACAGTAAGACGTAAAGTAGAAGAATTCAGGATCGCGCTGCAGAACCGATATTCCGCTCTTAACGAGGAATCCGAGTTTACGACACAGGAAGCCAGCGACAACCTTACACGCATTATCACGGAGTGTGCAGCAGAAGTCGGGGGCACTATGGCTAGACAGGATACTGGCAAACTTTCACACGTGACGAAACATCTAATCAGGAAACGGCAAACCATGAGAATCTCCACCGCAGCTGACAGAATAGAACTAGCGGAGCTCTCGAAGTTAATCAATAAGCGTAAGACAGCTGACATACGGAAGTATAATATGGATAGGATCGAATACGTTGTAAAGAACGGAGGTAGCCTGAAAGCAGTGAAGGGACGTCTTGGCGTGGGGAAAAATCAGATGTATGCACTTATGGATAAGCAAGGCGATGCCATCACAAATAGGGATAATATAGTCACAGTGGCCGAGGATTTCTATAGGGATCTGTACAGTAGCCAGGACATACAGGATAATGTCGAAGGAGACAGTAGTTCACAGGAGATAGACATCACACCAGTAACGACCGAAGAAGTAAGGAAGGCTTTGAAAGAAATGAAAGGGGGCAAAGCACCTGGTGAGGATCAGATAACAGCAGACCTCTTGAAGGACGGCGGAGAAATTGTCCTTGAAAAACTGGCAAACCTGTATACGCAATGCCTAATGACCGCAATGGTACCGGAATCTTGGAAGAACGCGAACATTATCCTAATCCATAAGAAAGGCGACATGAAGGACTTGAAAAATTACAGGCCGATCAGCTTACTGTCAGTCGTCTACAAGGTATTTACCAAGGTAATCGCTAACCGAATTTCAGCAACCTTAGATTTCAGTCAACCTAAAGAACAAGCAGGGTTCCGTAAAGGTTATTCAACAATGGACCATATTCACACGATCAATCAGGTGATAGAGAAGTGCGCTGAGTATACTGAACCCCTATATATAGCCTTCATAGATTATGAGAAAGCATTTGACTCGGTCGAAACCCTAGCAGTCATTCAGGCATTACAGAACCAGGGGGTAGATGAGCATTATGTAAGAATACTAGAGGATATCTACAATGGGTCTACAGCTACCATCATCCTCCATAGGGAGAGCAGTAAAATACCTTTAAGGAAGGGTGTCAGACAAGGAGACACAATCTCTCGAATGCTATTCACAGCATGTTTACAAGAAGTATACAGAACGTTGGATTAGGAACAGGTGGGAGGAAGGGTTAATGGAGAATACCTCAGTAACCTCAGATTTGCTGATGACGTTGCCTTGCTAAGTAACTCGGGGGACGAATTGCAAAGCATGCTTTCCGCACTGGGCGATCAGAGTAGAACCGTGGGCCTGAAAATTAATATGCAGGAAACTAAAGTAATGATCAATAACCTCGGGACAGCACAGCGGTTTGAGATAGGTGGCGAGGCAGTGGAAGTGGTAAACGAATATATCTACTTAAGCCAAGTTCCCACCCGTGATCCCACCCCAGATCCCACCCATGAGGCAGAGATTATTATCTCTGGCTTCAAAAATAGGATCAGAATGGGGTGGGGTGCATATGGAAGACATTCTCAGATAATGGATAGCAGCCTACCATTGTCGCTGAAGAAGAAAGTGTATGACAGCTGCATCTTACCGGTACTCACCTACGGGGCAGAAACTTGGATGCTCACTAAGAGGGTTCAACTTAAATTGAGAACGACTCAGTGGGCAATGGAGCGGAAATTGATAGGTGTAACATTAAGTGACAAGAAGAGAGCGGAGTGGGTCAGGGAGCAAACTGGTGTTAAAGACATATTAGTAGAAATTAAGAAGAAGAAATGGACGTGGGCAGGGCATGTAATGCGAAGGCAAGATAACCGCTGGTCATTAAGGGTAACAGAGTGGATCCCTAGAGAAGGCAACCGTCGCAGGGGGCGGCAGAAAGTTAGATGGGCAGATGAGATCAAGAAGTTTGCGGGGATAAATTGGTCACAGTTGGCACAGGACCGAGGGAATTGGAGAATAATGGGAGAGGCCTTTTCCCTGCAGTGGGCGTAGATAGGCTGGTGATGATTATGATTATGATGAGGTGACACGAGGTGACATAGCACTGGCCGAATATGTACCAATTGGTACGTTCGGCCAGAAAAACCGGTGGCGAACGCTGTAGTAGGTACGCCAAGGCTTAGACGGGCCGCATTTGTTTTGTCAATAAATGCTGTAGGGCAGACAACCGAAAGTGTTCTGGAATGACGAGAAAGAGCTCGAGGCCATCTGTGTGAATATTTCGGCTGTATAAAGCCGCTTCTCTGAAGAGATAGATACCAATTGAAGCGTCCTGCAGAGGGTAGTGTAGGCGTTCAATGATACGCCGCAAGCATTCATCGCATCGTTGTTCGACCCCAATGCTGGGCAGGCCTGATACGGAAGAGACTTGGTCATCTATCTCATTTCCATCAGGAGTGGTAACGGGATAGTGAGATAACGATTCGGCATCCCGGTGCAATCGCCCGTACTTATGCAGAACAGAAAGCCGTATTTTTGAAGCCCGAGCGCCCAGCGCTCTAGCCTTACTGTTGGGTCCTTTAATGCTGAGAGCCAGCAAAGGTTACGGTGGTCTGTGACCACAGAGAATGGCCGTCTGCAGAGATACGGTCGAAACATGGTGACAGCGCATACCAGTACCAAACACTCATGTTCAGTAATATAGTAGTATCGTTCGGCTGCATATAAAAGGTGGCTTCCAGAAGCGACCACACGATCTTTCCTACAGTCGTTGCGCCAGAACTGCTCCGATGCCATTGCCGTTCGCGTCAGGGTGAGCTTCTAGAGGGGCGGGAGTATCAAAATAGCGAAGGATGGAAGGCGTTGTTAATCTAGTTCTTAAGGTCGTAAAGGCGCGTTCTTGATCAGGTCCCCAGAAAAAACGCACATTCTTCTTAAGAAGCTGTGTTTAGGGCGTGCAATGTCCGCGAAACATTAATTGAAGCGAAAAGTACGAGCATAACTCAAGAAGGCTACATACGTCTCTTGAAGAAGTAGGGACAGTAAAGCTTTGGAATGCCTTCAGCTTTTATGGGTCAGGTTTTACTCCACACGCGTCGACACGATGGCCGAGGATAGTAATTTTGTGCAGTCTAAAATGGCACTTGGAGGAGTACAGATGGAAGATGGAATTACAGAAAACGACAAGGATGGCCAATAGTCGTAAAAGGTGAGTCACAAATTTAGAAAAGGAAGTGATCACATCGCCAATCTAACAAACAAACGTGGACAAGTTAGATCTCTGAAGTAGTGAGTCCACCATGCGCCTAAATGTCGCTGGCAAATTGCAAACGCCGCACGGCATGCCCATAGACTGATTAAGTCCGTCCGGTGTAATGAAAGCAGTTTTTTCTCTGTCCATCTTGTCCACCGCAATTTACCAGTAGCCTGAGCAAAGGTATGTCAAATAGAAGTGCTTCGTTCCATGGAGACAGTCGAGGCATCGTCTATTCGGGGTAATGGGTAAACGTGTTTCTTTGTAATTGTTGAGATGATGATAGTCGGCCCAGAATCTCCTGGTATGGTCTTTTCTCTTGACCGGGAAGACCGACGATGGCCAAGGGCTAGAGTAAAGCTAGATGATATATTTTTGAAGCATGTTATACACCTCCTTTTGAATGACCTGGCCTTCAGAGGGGGAAATACGGTATGGCCACCGCGGGAGGGGGCTCACGTCGGCCGAGTAGGTTCGATGTTTCACCAATGTCCATTGGCCTAAAGGGCGCTCGTCGAAACTGAAAATGCCTCAAAATGAGCTCAAAATGTTCGAAAGGTTATCAATTTATGCTCCTGTCAGATCAGGGCTGATCATTTTACCAAATTCATCAGATTTGGTCTCGAAGTGGGGCGTACCATTTTAAAAATCTGAAGGCCTATCAGTCGTAAAGCTCAGAATGTGGCGCCGGTCAAGGGAAACCAAGGTAGCCAAGGATATTCCATAGGGGGCGACATGTGGGGATAAACGTAAATATTAAAGCGGAAGGGTGGCGTGATTGTTCGAAACAGTAATGAGGGAATGAGGAAGGGTAGCTTGACGTAACATGATAACGTCACTGATTTGGGAAAGGACGTACGAACCATCGGGTACGTTAAGAGTAGAAAAAAACGCATCTCACAGTTTTTGGAGGCAAGCGGGTAAACTTCTCCGAGCGAAGGCAACATTCCACTTCATGAGTTACCTGGGGGGAAAGTGACAGCCCAAGTCGAATTTCACACGCGGACAGTCAATGAGCGCAGAAGTTTTAGTAAAGAAGCCGGGTTCAAGGATGATGTCGTGAGTGCAGTGCGGTAGGACATGAAATAACACAGGGATTTCATAATTTGCGATGGTAACCCGAGCGGTGCACGTATCAAAAATGGCTGGCCCACCCCCATCGGCCAGGCGTACTTCACAGCAGGGGGAAGCACTGCGCACTTTTTAAGCCGCCGGTAAAGGTCAGAACAAAGGGCAGAAGTTTGAGCAGGGGGGTCCACTAACGCCTGGATGCATATGATTATACGATCGACGATCGACGATCGACGAATATTTCACGAAGATTAGGAGCGGAAGAAACACTCAAAACCGGATTTTCTGGCCCAGTCGTTCATGCAGCGTCACCTCTAAGTGCTTTTTGTCTAGTTTTCCGCAATGGGATACCAATGGTAGGAGGGAGAAGAGAAACTGTGGGGTTGGTGTGACGGAGATAGGTGACGTCGAGAGTATGGTGAGCGACTGGGTCGGTCAGTAGGTTGTTCGAAAGCGGGCGGGAGTCTGTGGTGTCTGAGCTCGGCGAGAGAAAAAGGCTAGCTCCTCGTTGGTCCTTGCTGGTTATAAAAGCCGGAACGGGGTGCCGGTAGCCAGCGGCTTGGACAGTAGCGAGAAATATGACCGCCACAGCGACTGGCGTAGCAAATTGGTTTGTCGTGACGTGTACGCCATTCATCCGTGTTAAGATGTCGAGGAGGCATGTAGTGGGCACGGGAAGCACTTGAGGGTGGAATATCGTGGGTGAAAGGGCGACATATGGAGCACAGCGTACCTAAGCCGCCATTTTCAAGCTCCTGGCGTACTACAATCTGGATGAGTTATATCGGTGGTGTTGCTTTGTCTGCTGGGAAAATAAAGGTTGGCGGAACGATAGCTTCTAGCTCCCGGCGTTCAAGGCGTACCACATTTTCTGGCGAAGTAGGGTCGTGCGGAGGATGTGGTGAGACCGCGCAGGTTGATGCCACCGCACTGTTTGGGAGCGTCATGAAGTTTTGTCAATGTGGCGGCATTTCGCTTCCTCGAAGTGTCGGCACTCCGCCATGACTCTATCCACGATCGAGCAATTCTGGAGAAGCAACAAGTTCAAGGCGTCATCGGCAATGCCTTTTAAGATGCGGCGATCTTCTCGGACTAGGATAATGTGGCGTTGACCTTGGCGCATAGAGAAAGTACATGCTGTATGTATGCTAAATACGCATCCGTTGTCCTCTCAGCTCTTGCTTGGCAGCACGCTGATGTCTAAAGGTCCTGGCAAACAGGCTTTTCAGCCTTTCTTTCCAGGTCTCCCACCCAATGAGCTCATGTTCATAGTTATTATACCATTTGAACGCCGACCTCTTGAGATGAAAAATGGTATTGGCTGCATGATCCTGGGATCCCAGTTGTTGTGGCTACTTACATGCCTTCTACAGGGTGAGCCAGTCGTCCACGTCGACGTCGTCGGTGCCGTAGCAAAATCCAGGATCCCGGAAGTGGGGCAACACAATCGACGGTGGCATGGCCAGTTCATGATACTGCCCAGAATCGGCGAGAATGGTGTTCTGAGGGACCTAGTGTCCACTATGAAGCTCCGTAGGCTCACAGAACCGCTGTAGCATCTACACGAAGATGAGACGAGGTAGACGCCGTTATAAATGGCTGTATTTACACTATTTACCAACGGGAAAAATCGGAGACACAGCAGATGACCATTTAAGCTCCTGCCAGGCGCCACAGTGAACGTTGTCTTCATCCTCAACTTTGGCCACACGCCCTTCATGGGTATTACTCTTCATAGCCACGGCTTCACGACCTCACCAAGGAGGGCTGCTCCGTAATATTTTAAATAGTGCACGTACTGTTAAGAAAAAATCCAACAACACAGCAATGTTCTCGCATGCTATACAGATATACCTCATTCAAGTAGCTACATCCAACGATTAAAATTGGCCATTTCTACTCTGTGTCATCCGAACCATTAGCAAGTATGAAATGCTTTTTGTGATTTGTAATTGCCCACTCACAGGGCGCGAAAGACAGACGAAGATGCAGCACTTTCCTCGACATCATTGTTTGCGGAGAAGGCTTTTGAAAGCATAAAAGAATTCGCGCCAAATTCTAAACAAGTAGCTGAACCTAATAGAGCGTATCGCTCGAATGAGGGTTACGCTTGAGGGTTTTGAACGGTCCGGTACACATTGCCGCTAATTCATATTAGCACGCGTGTGTTGTTCCTAGTCGACGTCACTTCAACGGGGTTCCCACTTCAGTAGAACTGCATAATGTTATCTCCTCTTACATGAATTTTAACAGGATGCCCACTACTACCAGAGCTTTGCACTACACCCATTAGACTTGGAGTCTTAAACTTCGTTCACCCGTCAAAAAAATTTATATATTTTCTTCACTAATCTCTCAATATGCAACGTGTATGGTGGTGGTGATGTTTATTGACGGGTGGACCTAGCCCTGCGAGGTGTGCCGGCAATTGCTCACCCGATCAGCACCTTTTACCGCTATGCTTGTGACCCTTACAAATTGCAGGATCAAACGAAAGATGTCCCTCCTCGTGATCCAATGGCCTTCCGGGAAAATTGAATTGTTCAAAGATGCATGCGGAGTGGCTTTCCTTCGCAGTTCTTTAAACAAAGCTAACCGCTCCTCAGCATGCTCTCGGCAGTCCATAATAAAATGACCGATGTCGCCTGTAGCATCACACGCTCCGCACAGAGGTGAAGAGATAATGTTCAGCTTGTGAAGCCACGCCGGTGTCCGCGCTGAGTTGGTCCGGATGCGGAACAGTAAGGTTGCCTCTTTCCTCTTCATTCCTTTGGTAACACAAGGTCGATGTTGTGGTCGCCAAAGAGGGCGGAAATGATCCTGTATGATTGTTTTTCAAATGCGCCGTTCATCTGGGGCTACCTTCAGAAGACGAGTGCACGATGTCGCTTCACGAGCCAACTGGTCCGCAGCTTCGTTTCCAAGCACTCTTACGTGGGAAGGAACCCACTGGAAGCAAAGGCTAAATCCGTTTTACTTTATCTGCTGAAGAAGGCGCAGGGAGCGTTGGCATGTTTTATCTGCGGAAAATCCAAGCTGCAAGAGTTGTAGGGCCGACTTGGAATCCGTGAGAATTACCGCATGCTGCAGCCGAAGCGATTTGATATTATTCAAGGCCGCCTCGATGCACTCCGCCGTTGTTGATGACGTCAACTGGTCAATGCGAGCCGCCCAGGAAACGTTCATGCCGGGAATCACAAAGGCCGCTGCGCTGGTATCTGCTTCTCTGTCGACAGATCCGTCCGTAAACACATGAACACAATCTCTGTACGGCCGGTCCAAGTGCTCAAGTGGTCGCATTCTCGCTTCCGCCACTGGTGTTTATCTCTTCGAGCGGATGCCCGGGATGGTGAGCTGTCACTCCAAACTCCCGAAAGACCACGGTGACTCCAAGTGATGTTGGTTCTTCCGCTGTTGCGGGTAGAGAATGCTGAGAGTGTAGAGCGCCGCGTGTATGCGAGATTCTACCCTTAGGCGGAGACGCCTGAGCAAGGCCCTTCCGGCGGCGAACTTTCCCAGCAGGACAAGCTGCAAGAGCAACCGCTGAGACGCCATCAATCGAAGAGGTGGATAATGATACTCTTCCAGGATTTTTTTGTTTTTTGTTTGCCACCGCCTGGGGTACTCCTAGGGATATATTAACGCCCTGTTGGTGCAGCGCTTCCAGGCGAGCATACTGGGACTCTGAGGGAGACAAAACAGGTATATGGTAACGAACCCGATTCAAGATGAGTGCCGAGTCAAGCCTAAGTAAGCATAGATGATGAGTGACTCCCCAGTTAGATCCAGCAATTAATCGAAGCACATTTAAGCGGGGAACCATGGACGTGATTAGAGAATCCACGGCCTGCCTCCAGAATAATTTAAAGTCGATGGTGACGCCAAGAAACTCACACGAGTAGATTGCCGGATTGGCAAGCCACCTAAAGTACTCTAATGGTCAAACCACAGTTACTGGTAGTCATGATCATTTGCAAAAAAGATTCTTATTTTGTGTCATCATTTCTGTCGGATACATGCGGACACCGAAAATGTTTATAGGGACTCAGCCCCGCTCGAGGGCACCACCGTCGCTGTCACGAAAAGCCCTACCTGTGGAAAAACGTTCGCCAGTAGGATTCGGAGCGGCGCAGCCGGTTCATGAGGTGGGCGCTCTGCCTCTTGTTCCATGGTAGTGCTTGCAAAGCCTCAATAATTGCAAATTTTCTTTTCAAACTCTGAAATGTTTGAAAAAGGAACAGCCTTTAGGAGGTACATTTTATGAAGGATTGACGATAGCACCAAAAGAAACCTACCCACATATTTAGTAAGAGCAATATGCGGTCTGGCAGACGGCACCCATTTCGCCATGTTTTGATGTGATGGTAGAAATGCAAATTTATGCCTGTTTAAGCCCGCAAAGCAAATTGCATTTTACATGCCTTCTTATTGTCTGAATGCAGTTTGCTGCATCAAGGAACATTGTGACGGTGCCACGTCACACTATCGTTCAGGCTAAAATAAACCTGCAAAGCTGCCATATGCGGCAGATTCAAACAGGCCGCGGCGCTCGCTTCATTCTCGATAAAAAGGAAACAACGACATAAACACTGACACTACTGTAACCATTAGGTGGATTATAACTCTCCCCATCTCAACCTGAAGTACCCAGAAAATACTTTTAAGCATTAAAAAGCACAGGACGATGTTTGTTCACCGACGGCGGTTGCATGTTTTTGTGCTTGAACGTCTGTCGGTGCCAGCCTATTCTTGCAAAAAGTGAGAGAAGTGGGTTAAAGCTCAGCCTAATGGGTTCCCCCCTTTGCCAATAAAATGGCAAACCCAGGCTCCCATGCCGTCACTAATGGAAAAAGAAGGCATAAAGCTTCAGGTTATAAAGAAATTTGTAAACTGCCAGAGCTGTCACTACTGCAAAAAGAAGGCATAAAGCTGCCGGTCATACAAAAAAAATTTTACCTTCTTCCCGTAGGAGAACCCTGAGTACTATGCTACGCAGCCATGGGGTCGACTCGAGTCGACTGCCTTTAGGTTGCATGGTCTCCGCAGAGACCATGCTCACCTCGTGTATGATTACGCATTTCACGTTGCGAAAGGCCACGCGGAAGGTGTTGAACTCGCTGGCGCTGAGGAGGCTCCATCCTTGTTGGGGCCGGTGGTCTTCTTAGAAAGCTTGAAAGCCGGGTGCACCTTTGTTCCTCCTACTGCGACAGCCCCCTTTCCGGTGCTCACGCAGATGACGAACGCGTTGTAGGCGCTGTTGTTGCCGGTGTTGCTGTACCGGTTGTAGAGGTCCATGGCAAGCCGGAGGACGAAAGTTTTGCCTCAACCAGCCGGTCCGGTGAAGAAGACCCGTAACGGAGGTGCTGACGGCGTCGTCTACCGATGGATAATCTCGCGCAGTAGCTCACGTTCCGCGTTTGTCATCCTCATCAAGTTGTAGTATTCGTCCCGGTCCATGGTGTCCTGGCGCTTGCGCGCGGCCTCGCACGGACTCGCGTGTTTGATGCGGCGCACCAAATCTTGGCTCGGGATGAGGTCGGCGTCTTAGTGTTCCGGGTGGACGATCACGGCAGGAGGAGGTGCTGCTCCTTCTTCTTCTTGTTCTTGTTGTTGTGCCCTGACGGTGGCGTTGCAGGTGGCGTTACCGGTGGCGTTGCCCGGGGCACTCATCGCGGTGTTGCGGGAGGAGGTTCCCCTTCGGGAAGATGACGATGGTGGTTGAACGCGAAGCTATCTCGTGACGGGGATTCTTTGTTTGGACAATACCTAGGGACATCCTGCCACAATCATCATCGGTGCCTCGCCAGGCGTGCGTGGTGGGGGTGTGGACGCCGCACAAAGGCGCCCACACAATGGCGGGGGGAACAGGCGCCACCATAAGCTGCTTCGCATCTAAAATGTGTAAACTACCAGTGTTTTCACGAACACAGTGTCATAAACTCTTCTGAACCCCCCTCTCTCTTCGAACAAACTGTATCGAGGGCTCATGTCATTCCTGCTGGTCCGGAAACAGTTGTGATTGAAACCAATAGAAATGAGTCGTCTTAGAAACGTTTGACAAGTTTAAAGTGTAAGTGTCTAACATACATGTTGGAATATCTAAAGTTAAATGTCTCGACGAGTGAAGAGCCTAAAATGTTCTGTGATGCGGGCCCAAAGGCAAGCATCTGTATTGAGACGGCCGTCCTGGATTGACTCGAAAACTGTTTAATACTCGCTGTCGGGAACGCTGTCAGGAACGCACGGCAAGTGCACAAAAGTTATGAATGTATGTGGTCAATGCGGAAGTGAAACGAAATCAGAGCCCAACTGTAGCGCGTTAATCCAGGGGCCTAGGAGTGAGTGACGGAGGATATAAGAGCCTCACCGACGTGAATCCTTCGTGCCACCTCCTGGCGGCGGGTGAGACCACCAGGAAGTTTAGAGCCACACGTTGGGATAAGTGCGAGTTCGGGGCGCCCAAGGTGTTCTCTGTGGAGAAACTGTTGAAGCCTTCGTATTGGTGGTGAGATTAAAGGGTACCTGAGGTAGAACCTTCCCATGGTCTCGCACGGCCTGCATCGAGTCCGTAAAAATCACTACAGGCTTCAATTGTTCTAATCTAAGCAGTACTCCCTTTAGGCTCAGCAAGTGTTCACGGAGGCCCTTTAGTGGCTTAATAGTGGCATTTCTGATAAAATTGCAGGCCAGGAATCACGACCGCTGTGGTGACAAGACCGCCTAAAATACTGGAGTGGACATAAATTGTATGTGATTAGCACTGGGTGCAAGTTCTCGCACGACACAGGTAGGCTTGCAGTCAGTAATTGATATTAAATGTATTATATGAACATTAGAATGAGATAAAATGGAAACACCTATACCACTGTCACGCATTCCGTTCATGAGAACAATGGTTTGCGGATACAACGGGAACAATTCTAAAAGAGACTATAAGGTACGTGAAGGTATAGAGGAGGTGGGATAAATCAATGTTACTAGTGTTATATAAACATACGAAGAACCCCGACGGTCCCTTAAGTTCTTAAACTACAACATCGTTCTCACGCTCTATCCTATTGGCCCATATTGCTTCCTAAAGGGCATTTCTTGTTGCAAACCATATCATTGAGCATAACATCCCTAAGTCTGCCATTTATACCGACTCGTTGAGTGTGGTGCAAGCATTGTCATCCACAAAATCATCCAAAAACTATGTCATCAATCTGATCCTAAACACCATTATCTCTGCATATGCCTCGAATCTTGAACTGACTGTGTGTTGGGTGCCTGGTCACTCTGGGATAGCCGGTAATGAGACCACAGATCAGATGGCTGCTGCTGTGCTTACAAATACACTGCGCATAGCAACAGTACCCTACACTGACTTCAAACCACACTTCAGAAAGCACCTTAGCAATGCTTGCCAAGCAACTGGAATACACATGTAGGCAACAAGTTACACCTAATAAAACCACATTTGGGACCATACACTACGGGCGCACGCAACAGACACACGGAGGTCGCCTTGGCCACGTTACGGATGGGCCACACGCATGCGACGCACTCACACTGCTCACTAGCTCTCCAAGACCCGTGTGTAGCAGGTGTGGGGAGGGCCTATCTGTAGTCCACATCTCAATCACATGCGAGGCACTCGCCACAAGACACATACACTTCAATGAACTATACAGACAGCACATTCCGCTACACCCTTCCTTGTTTTTGTGACAATACCATGGTTTCGGTACAACGCGTTTTTAAATATTTACTGGTGTTAACTTTTTAAGCCTCATTTTCTATCATGCGTAATGGAAACTGGCCCTATACACCAGCCATCACCATTGCCGCTATTTGATTTTATTTTTATTCGGGCTTTATAGCCACTATTTTTTGTTATATAGTTTTGTTTGACGCTCTTTGCCCCAGCTGGCCTTGCGCCAAAAAACTCCAACCATCATCATCGTCAGCAATTTTATACCGCACTTTGCGTGGCTGCACCGGATGTTCACGGCAGTCGGGTGTCCAATGTCGCTAAGGCAGCATCCGTGAGCGCGGCCCCGTGAAGATGGTGGCCAGTCCAACGGGACGTAGCCGCTGGTGCGTGGGAGCCCGTGCACGTCGGTGCTGCGGCCAGCCGAGCGCAGCCGGTGGGGTCCAGGAGCACTTGTCTCGACTGCTCGAGAAGGCCAGCGGAGCATTACCGCTTGGGCATTGCGGTTACCTACGCCGCGGATCCCGCCCCTTCAGTCGCCTCCAAACACGATCTCTCCCTCCGCCTGCTCCTCGTCTTCTTCCTCCTTGTTCCCTCCTCTTTCTCTTTTAGCTTCGAGAAATTTCTGACTTGTTTCCCTCTCTTTTTACGTTGTAAAACTCTTCTTCGCCACCTGGTTCCTGACAACCACCTTGTCAGGTTAAATAGCGTACGTGCCAGGACGCCACATTGCGGTATCCCTCGGATTGTTGAGAAGGCGCATACCAGCTATCCGGAAACTACTCAAAACGAATGTATAAAGGACACTACCAGCGTCGGGAACCCAAGGCATCTGAGCATCTCGAGATTAGCTCGATGGCTGATATTGCCATAGGTTTTCCTCACACTCAAGGAAGAATGGAGCGAATACGAGAAGTTCACATGACTGTGATTATAAATGCAAGCCGTCCCCTGCACCGATATTGAGTCGAAAGCGGTTTTTAGAGGGATGGTACCGACCCATACCCTGAAGGCGCCATAGCATACAATCAGCCGACGGGCATAGAATCCGTTTCAGAGCAATCAGCTGTAGATTGCTGAGCGTTCCCGGAGGTTTCCCTGCTTTCACGACGACTACAATTTCTGGACACTTTAAGATGTGCGTACACATACAGTTGCTCAACCTCTCTTTACAATTCTCAGTAAGTCTTGAAGGAATTGCTCTGTGCTATTTATCCCTCTTACCAACCAGCACATCATGCAAGAAGAAGAACTTGGGTATGTGGCAAGCAGGCAGGGCAGTAAAAAAACTCCTTTGCCATGGAGGACGTCCGGACACACACATCGACGGTCCCGAATGGCTGGTGACTGATGTGCGCTGGATTCATATATTTGTGGGGCACAGCTGGTTTTATGCAGCAAGAGGGCCCATGCGGATAATCGGCCATTGTGTATTCAGTATTTAGGTTCGCGTAGCTTGCCCACTAACCCCCTTGATTTCCACTGGAGAACACAAGACGGTTGTGTAAGCCCTGAGGAGGTGCTAGTCATCAGGAGACATGCCAGTAGAGCAGAGGAAACAGGTGCTGTGGCTGCTTCGACACAAAGATTAGGTGACAGCGTCAGAACAGGACGTTACAAAACAGCGAACAACAAATAAGCGCCGATACAAGAGCACGGTGTCGAAACAGCACCCACCAAAAAAGCATGCGACGCGGCAATAACGCGCGAGTACGCGACAAAACAGCGCCATTTTCTGGAAGGCGTACATGGGCACTTATTTACATTTTTATCGTGTGTAAAAACAATTGGTTAAATAATTATTAGGTTTAATGCACCCACGCTACACAGGACCTGGAGATCTCCAACGTGCGCAGAAATCTCGAACACACACGCCTTTTCGCTTTTCTCCTTCGTCAGAAAAGCAGCCACTACAGTCGGGAATCAAACCCCCGTCCTTGGGCGCACCCGCATAAACCCCTTAGCCACGGCCACTGCATCGGGTGTGCACAAAGAATGTATACTGCCCGAAATTCTCTTTAAGGTCTCTCTTTACGTTGTGTTACTCTGTCCAGGAGAACTGTTCCGATCCCTGGACATACGAAGAACGCAGCTTACGCCTGGTAAAACAGGGGAACATATGCGACGACCTATGACGCAAAGATAAGAAGCTCCGATTTTATTGTTTTTCTATTCTATAAGGGTTTTTTATTATCATAAATAGTGTATGATACTCTCTATCACAGCAAAAAACATGACCAATTTTTGCTTCTGAGGTACTTGCCTTAAAGGAGTAGTGACACGACATTTCTCGCTTTCAGTTTTTATGCTGTAAAGAATACCTATTGGCCCAGTAATTACGAAAAACGAACCGAAAGCCGTCAGCCGCCAACACAGAATTAATTATAGCACGTTTATTGCAACCAATTTCAAATTTGGTCGCCACGCGGGAAAATGGCCGTTCGAAGGCCAGCCTGCAAGCGGGCCAGCCTTACGTCACGGTCTCACCCGTGACGTCAGGGACGTTTTTCTTTCCTCCATGCTTTCACAGAATCGTCTGCTACGATTGCACATGGTCCGTACTCGCCCGCGCAGTCGACATGTCGTCTGAATCGTCAGACTCGGATGAGTCGCTGCCACCCGACAGACAGAACAACTTTATTTGGCCAGGCGATTAGGCCGGCGATGTCTTCGCCGTCGTCCGTTTTTTAATATCACTGCGGCTTGAACTGGCGCAGACCGTGATAGCAACAGCTTGTCGCCACTCTTCTAATCAATTTTATCGCGAAAAAGAAGTTCCACATGCGAGAAAGTAGATGTTATAGTATAGTAGATGTTATAGTGTTGAAAAATTCTGCTAGGGGTTGTTATCAGCGCTGAATTTAAAAGTGGCGTTCAGATATTAGCCGCGATTGTAAGCCTACGCTGACCGGCAGCGGTGCTTCGGCGCTCCGACCCAGCACTGCTGGCACAGCGGTGCGGCGAGCGGCCGAAAGATGGCGCCACCTGCGTGCTAGAATCAAAACAGGCTGCGGCAGATGTCTTGGTCACCGATCGCTGAAACGGAGATTATTGCCAAAATAAAGCTCCATATGCGATAAAGGTGATTATAGTGTGGTGAAAATTTGTGTAAGGGATGGTCATTCGCAGTTGCACAGATACCAGCGATCAAATAGTCGCCACGATACCAACGATACTAAGTCTAAAGTTCCTAACACCCAAGGTGACCCGTGCTACCCGCTGGCTTGGGCGACAGTTCTAGCGGCCGCCGCTGCGCACGAACTCAGACCACGTTTAGCGCTGCATGTCGTCGCGTGGAAAATAATGCATCTTGGCGTCGTCGTCGATTTGTTCGGACAGGCTTCCACGAGCAGTACTTCGCATACCACGAGCTTGCCATAGCACAACTTGGGCGAGCTTGGCGACGCGCACCACCGCGTGCCCGTCGACATCGCGCACCGCGCGGCGCCGGCACCGCGCAGTTTTCGGCACCAGTGCAAGGGAATACCATGAGCAGGCCACGAACTGAAGAGCAAAGACGTCGAACACGCAACGTTTACAAGCATTGCTCACACAGCTACGCCCACGTCTCCTGCCAAAACGAATACCACCGACAACAGCAGCGCAGGATATCGTTTCCGGTTCCGAAAACGACTATATGACGTCACCCTGAACCGCCCAGACCCGCAGGCCGATGTTTCGTCACGCCGAAAGCGATTTCGCTAGTGCTGCCGATTTGTGAAAGCTCGAGGCCTTGGCAATCAAAAGCGATTTTAGATGTGATTCCGGCCTCGGATCGCTGCAAAAATGTCTGTGAGGCATCTCTACAAACTACTGAAGCCAATGATATCATTTTGTAGGCGTCAAACTTTGGTGTCAGTACTCCTTTAAAGGGAAGCTGAAGCGCTTTTCAAAAAAATTGAGTTAGAGGCATGTATATAGTTTCCTCCGCGCTGACTCCGAGTATCGCATTGAATTTTATCGTACATGCGTCCAACCGGAATTTATCTTGCAAAACGCATGGTCCCATTTGAAAGACGCGCGTTTTTCGTCTTTGACGCCTCTGATTCATTGCGCCCGTCATGACGTCAAAGGAAGACACCCTTCGACCGCACGGGTTGTCGGAAGCATTGGGAACGAGCGCATGGCAGCGGCGCTTGCCTTTTCGGCAATTTAGCTTGCAGTTTAGTGTTCGCACTTGGCTGCAAGTTTATTTTCCAACTTCCCGTGATGTTCGTTCAAGTATCTTGGAGCTTGAATTCGCTTTACACAACCGAGAACCCTAAAGCAGTGACTGTGGCGTCGGATAGAGGGTTCCGTCAATTTTTTCTGAATTAGGCAACCAGCATAGGGGGTTTCTATGCCCTATGTTAATATTAGGTAGTGTCTGAACTGCTTGTTACAATATACGAAACCATTTATGTCCGAGATTAAGCGGCGTTTTATAAACAATCTACCAGCGAAAAGCACGTAAGTACACTGCGCGAAAAAATAGCGTTCATGCGCTGTAAACATATATGCGAGGCATATGTTTCCGCTAAACGCATAAACCAACAAGCGGGCTCTGCTTCCGAATTTCCTTTGTTCGTTCTTCGCCCACCCCACCCCCCTTACTCATCCACATAAACAGACCCACTCGCACGCGCGCCAGCGCCATTTGGGCAGCGGCGCTAAGGCGCCTCCCCTATCGCTAGCTGCACTTCGATGAGTGGCGTCTTACTGCTTTACTTGCATTTATTCTGAAAACACTGAAGTATACTTGCGCCTCCGCAGCCTTATCGGCTTCATTTTCGCGTGTCCGTTGCGGATTCTGCTACAATGTTACGGCCACCTCGTTATAATTAACAGACCAGTCGGACAAGGTAGTTACGTTGTACTTACGTTACTTTAGGTAACAATCACCGAACGTTTGTGATAATGAATCGTTGGCCTGTTTCAGCATTTCTAGATTTAAGCATCTACTGCTCTAGTCGGACAAAGCCCGTATATTTACTCTTCGCTCCTACTTTTTTTAGTCTCATCTTTATATATATCAACGACTATTGCTGGAGCACAGTTGAGGTTCAGCGGCAACCAGTGCTTGCCAGGTTATGATATGCAGCCACACGGAATCTTGGGCAAGGAATTAGGCCTCCGCATTCAACAGAAAAATATGTTACGGGGGTGGTTCGGAGTGGGTTTTTTTTCGTTCTATACAAATATTACCTTATGGTGGCATTTATACTTGCGAAATAAGTAATGTAGTGGTCTTGGTTCTTTTACTCTGTAAGAATAGTGTTTATCTATTAGCCGGGAGAGAACTTCTATCAGGATTGGCCCCTTGCTTTATTTTCGCCAAAATTAAGTTTTTTTGAACACTGTTCTAAGCCTATAGGGAAAGAAAACTGACAGCTTCAACGAAACTGGTATTTCCTGAACAAATGTGACTTTGTTTATGGAACAGAACGAAACATCCCGGGCTAAAGTACACCAGTATTCACCATCCTTCCTAAATCTAGCATATAATGTGAATATGCATGTCCGTCTCATCAAAAACAAAAGCAAAATAGAAAAAAAAACACGTTGGAGCGTTTTACAAAGTATCTAACGTAGTGTACTATATTCTCTGTCATGAAGTACAGCCACCTCGATTGTCGATTCGGTATGTTATGAAACATCCCGGCGTGGTATTATCCTGCTTAAGAATACGGCATGGTAACGTATGACTCGTTTGGCGTTCGTGCGTACTTTTTGAACACGGAAATGGTACAAATAAGTCCTATCCACAACAAAAACAACAAAAAGTATCCACAACAAAAACAACAACAGGTATCGTTCTTCCTGTGGCGAGCCTCTGCAGGAAACACGGCGAAAAGAGCATGGCAGAGGCGGCCGATCCGGTCAAGTCCAGGTATGACGTTTACAGCCGGTTTTCGCTGCGCTCTTCGGTCTTCCGGCATCGTGCGGCGAGATGGGGGCGGGGCGTCGGGCCACTTGTGTTTGCGTATTGCGCCGCTTCTATTGCATTTATTGGGAGAATAGTTCGTACACAGGAACTATTCAATGTGTACTTCCCGCTAGTCAACTTCTCTTTTAATTCTAAAACCGCTTCACCTTCTCTTTAGGTTTACATCTATTTTCTTTCTTTTTTTTACCATAATAAGGTAGATGCATTTATGTTGATAATTTAAGGTTGTTGATAACGTGTGCCCTTCAAGTATAGCTTACGCATTTGAGGTACTGCGTCCGAACAGCCGGAGAACTGGAAAATTGTGCACCATTTTTATGAGGTTTAGTACATACCACGCAATAGCTACTTGCCTGCTTATGGATGTCAAGTCCCAGTGTGCATATTTTGTTTTCCAAAAAAATGCTCTAAATATCAAATCGTCTAAGGTCCAGCGACGCCCAATCTCTCCACAAAAGATGGTGCCCAAAATTTTGAGGCCACGCCAAGTGGCTTTCCAAGGCGGCACAAGTTCTCCTGTATTGTATTTTCTCTGTTGTACCATTACCGCCAGCATCGTTGCCCACTGTCAGCAATACTGGAATCAGCGTGCCATGTTTGTCCAGCACCAAGACAGCCAAGCGACTTTGGGGAACGTGCCTGTAAAATCGACACTGACGCCACCAGGCATCCGACAGATATTCTTAACGTTGTGTGGCTGCGCCTGGATGTTATTGATTTAAACGTCCGGCGTTCACCATCATGACCTCATATTATGAGAAGGTTCGACGGACGATTCGGCATCAAATAATATCAATCTTGCGGTGGCGCGCGGCTTCGCGCACGTAGTGCCGGAGCACACAAAAGTAAAGTCATTGGAACTATCCGACACAAGTTCGCTCAGCTGCTGAAACTAGGCGCCCCGCATATCGGCCGGGCGGACACTCGCCCTGCTGTCCAACGGCTGGACACGAACATGCCCGGGCCTAACAAAGGGGCACCGATGAGTCACCTCCCCACACTTCGCAGAGCAATCTGATGGAAGACCTTCGCGTACATTCACCAAATTCAAACAGCTGCCAGTGGAGGGTTCGTATTGGAGAATTTAAACTGCAGCAGGCCAAAACGAATCCCAGGGGCTATAGGAGCCAAAGCCAGGTGAAGGGAAATCGACGACGAAGACTGTCAGCTGAGACGTGCTTCCACAAATATTTTAGCACACTCTCTCCCCTCTTCCCTTTATACGACCCGGCTATGTATTACACTTGTACATGTTGTCCATAACTCTATCAACTCACAGTCGCCTCGACTGCTCCATCGCTCAGCTCTGCGAACAGTGGCCATGAGACCAGCGTGCCACCTTTACAGCAGCATGCACGCACGCACACAGACGCACACCTGCACAAGCACGCCCGCACCCAAGCATGCTCCCAACACGCGCGCACGGGATCTCACACAGACACGCAGACGCGCACTCACACATAGTTTGGTTTAATAGCAGTTCCGTTTCGACCGTACTTCGTTCCGGTTCAGTTATGCTTTAATTGTATTACGTACCGGCCCTGTTCTCTATAACAAAACGTGTCGTTACTACAACACAAGTTTAGTACAATAAAGAAATTTTTCCGTAAAGTTGGGTCATTTTGGAAGGGAGGCTATGCGCAGTGAAGACGAGGACTGTGACCTGGTGAGAGAGGCGCTAGTGTCAACTATTCGCAGTCAATAGAAGCTCCTGCATCGTCTCTTCACCATCCTCGCCTTTCTTATGAACTGTTTTTGCAGAAGAGAATGTGCTTGGTTCTTTTACGTGCGTATCCTAGACGATACCTATCAACATTGATGTCTTGGTGCTGGTAAAACATGGCTATGAATTGTTATTTATGTCAAGATTTTGGTTTTAAATGAATGGCATGAAAACAACATAAATGCAGTATTGATACCTTTCATTCGTAGAATATTATGGCGGTTACAAGGTTTATAATTAATCAGATATATGTTAAGCCGACATTGGTGTGCAGCATAAGTTTTGTATCCTTTTACGATGTCGGGCTGTCTTCATGTAACGTATGTTACCAGTGATAAAACACTTTGAGTTATTCGTTTCTCATGAGTTAAAGTGTAAGCGACCAAGAATGACTGCATGGTAAAAGACTTTGGTAGTAGGTTTTGGCTGAAGTAGGAAATACCGTTGATTTGGACCCCTTAAAAGTAGAATTTGAAAGGTGCGATAACTTTGCCAACGCAATGAAGTTTTTAACGAAAAATTTGTGAACAATGGCGTAAAGGGATGTAGGTATCAGGATTAAAATGGCCGTAGCCATAGTAATAGCCCCTAATTATTCCACTGAAATAATTAGTGGAACAGCAGGAGAGTAAATTTACCGAAATGATAAAAGCTGAGGAAATAACAGCCTACATTTTGTCAAATAAATAATTATTCTTTGCAAAATACCTTTTCGGCTATTTTGCTAACAAACAACGAATAGCAACCCGAAGATATCTACGAATGCATTCACTGACACCTTTTTGGCGACAGGAATGGTTTTTCTTATTCTTAATTTCTAGGGAATAAACCAGGTCTAAAGACTTTCTTACGGATATTACCCAAATTACGCAATACGTCATTGGCTGTCAGCTTCCTTTTGGGGAGTTACATGGTCCACTACCGGGTCCACTAGCTTTAATAAGAACCATGATTAACAGGCTTCATCTGACAATGAAGGCCGCAGGTAGAAGTAGTGAGCACAGAGCGACAAACGGGACAATGAAGGGGTCATTTGTAAATTTTCGGTGGCGGTAGAATGTTTGCCAAGAGCATGGACGATATCACCACGTCCAGTGAATTCTTGTAATTTTAGTCACTTGGATTACCACGTGGTTACGCGAGAACTGTTTCGTGGTGCGGTCTGCAATACTCACAGAAGATCTAGTACGTAAGTACTGTACAGTGCACTGACACCCTCTTCTTCACGCATGGCCATCTGTCAGGATGTTATGCTCCATTACATCGCCCGGAAAGAAATGATTACATTCAAATAACACTGCAAAAATACAGCGTGTAAAAAATGAGGATCCTGTGCGAAATCCCCACGACCAAATGGTTCGAGGACCTGAATTTTTCACAACGTGATGCAAGAAGATATTGAATCGTAACTTCTGCGAATAAATTTTATGAATAATGGCCGGAACATCCCGGCATCCTACCCGATAAACCAGATTTACGAAGTGGAATAGCGGGGTTCCGATCGTGGCATGGCTTGCGGTGGGCCGCCGCAAACGCCACTTCCTTTTTTCAATGAAATTTGTGTTCCAAAAACGGGAATAACTCAGCCTGCTTGATTAATTTGTCTGGGATATTAGGGAAATTTCAATTTGCACCTCCAGTGATGCTCGTTGATGGTTTCGATGCGTTTGTCCACACGGCTGACTTTCAAACAGGCAACCTGCAATAAATAAAGGGTAAATTTGCTAGAGTATGTGTGCTGCCATAAGTGGTTCGAGTGTTAACTTTTGCACCGACAGACATCTGGGCTGGATTAACCTGTATGATCGTAAACCGAAATGTCGTGCCCACACCGGCTTTTAACTTGATGGTAAATCGTCCCTCTTTTAAGTTATTGTTTGGAAGACGTGTGTATATTATAAGCAATAATCACTTCTACAAAAGTTATATAATATTTCTTAAAGCAATGCAATATTACTACTTAATATACCCGCAAAAATGAGATGCAGCTTTAAAAACCTTTTTGAAATATTTCCACTACACATAAGTGTTTTTGTAATTTTAAAGTTGGTTTTGTGCTTTTCATGTATTGAAGTATTCTTTTGCTTTAGATATAACGTGGCAAATATTAACTTGTAGCAATCACGCGGTCTCCATGTAGCGATATTTATAGTAGAGCTATTTTAAAATAAAGTTCTTATAATGCGGAGAATTATTGGGATGGATGTGGGTAACACAAATCTGTAAATTTATATTTGAAGGTGTTTATGTAGCCCCACAAACATTCTGGCTCAACAGGCGATGTTGTCTTCTATGTGCACCCGACGTAAGGTTGCACTGTGAATTTTACATTATGTAAGTCCGTACATGCTGAGACGCCTCATCGCGGAATACGTAGTAGTAGAAATCTGCAAAGTCATTGGTTGAAAGGATGGAATTCAAAGGTTTACGCCAGCAAACCACCGCGGTGTGTCGTTTTCTTAGGCTGAACTATTTGTTTTTTTTCATTATTAATTCCCATGAATATACGCATGGGTTGGCGAAAAATAGTCTAAAATGTTATAGCCGGAAACTTTTTATTCCCTGCATCCTGGATTGCACGAAGCATAACATCGGGTTTAACCACAAATACCGTTCTAGTGAACCAATTATCAAACTAAACTAAATTTCTCGCAAGGAAATGCCATAAACTCAAAAGCCGCAATAACGTCGCATCCGTGAGAGCGCATAACCTGCTTAAAATTAGGGGTAGAAAAATAATAAAGAAACGAGTGAAAACAGCATTATGCTGGTTTAGAGTAAGTACACGTCACATTCCGTACAGTAAATAGGAGTATTGGCCAAGGACATCAAGTTCGTACCGAGAAAAAATCCCCGGCCATCGCCAGCAACATGAAACCTTGGGTGGAGCGAGACATGCAGGGTATGGGTGCACTCTTGGCGGCTTGGCGTTTTTGCCAACGGAGATGAAACCGATGGGGGGTGCAGGTATACGGTTTTGCTTGAAGCACGAAGCGGTCTAGTGCGCGTGTTGCGGAAAGAAGCGTCCATTTGTGTTCATTTAGTAATGAGTGAGTGACACGTTTTAATAAATACGACAGGCCATGAGGCCATGAGGCCCTGAGGGGAAGGGAGGAACGGGAGGGGAGAGAAAAGGACAGGGAACCCTTCACAATTCATATATTAGCATAACCCACCTATTCACAAAATGGATACTTCATCAGTCAGTGGCACCAAAATGCAGTTTGCCCTGTTGACATTGGTCGTGGCTGGGCACGGTCAGTCCGGGACAGTCTGTCAGACCGCTACACCTTTTGACCCGCTCCTTCCGAAGCAGGAATCTCCGGCTCGCCAAAACCAGAGCGTGGTATAGGGGCAAATAAAAAAACAAGTTCTTAGGGATTTAATAATTTGTCATTAGACGGCATATATTGCCCCTAAAACAATGACATTCCAGCAGTGCATCCAATGTAGACGTGAAGGGGACTGTAGGGAGATCAGCGGAAGCTTGTTTATTGCAAGCGGCCTTTCCCCATTGCCTGTTGCATGGTAAAATATGGCCATCTACGAAAGGAGTATGGTTAGAGAAGACCACTGTAACTCTTGTGTTATTGACAGATTCGACAATGAATGATATGGCGATGAGCCGCTAAGACGACTCTATCGTTACGCCGAGTTTTATTTACTTGTCATTAATAATTACTTCACAGTGAAGTTGTAAACGTCACAGAACTGCCGTCTGCAGTCAATCAGGGTCATCTATGGAGGCAAGCCTGTGGTCAGAAATCTGCCGTAAATGTTGTTCTACCAGACCTCTACGGAAAGAAATTACATAACAATTACCTGCTACTAAAACTGTGCACTAGAGCTCCGCTGATCATCCCTATGCACAGGGTAGAAGGACACTGAATTTTTTGGAGATCAGCTATCACCCGAACACATATAAAGTTGTGTTTGCGTGCTAGAGTATACGCCTCGAGTGCGGCCTGTAGGGGCGCCACTGAAATCCCCCTAGCGGCCCGTTTCGAAAGCAACCACGGGAGTCTCCGGCCCGCTCCCCACTGTCACCGTTGCTTTCGGGGCCCGTTCACGACGGAGATTTACCGTTTGTATGCGTTGGAAATACATATTTATGTGGAGCAGTCACTCGGCTCGCAAATGTGTGTTTACGAGAGTGTAAATGTGTCTGACGCGATCTTAGCTGGTACATTCGGTCTGTACAAGGGACAGGTGTGCGTCACAGGTCGGCGTCGCGAAACAGGGATATGCATATGGAGATGATTGTGATTCCGCTGCCCTGAAATTTACTAACAGTGTCTCCGTAAGCATAATTTCCCCAAATGGTCATGCCATGGCTATACATTACGATGTAAATCAGTCTAGTGGAGCGCTTATACCTGACAGCACGCCACGGCGTGCTGTCTGCAGTTATGCTTGCAGTTATGCTTGCTAATATCATACCTCAGACATTGATCACTACCCTGGACATAAATTTCACAAATATTCTATGAATTAAGTACGATGGATAATCCAAAATTATACCCGGAATCAGCGCGCGACAAAAAAAAATAATGCTGGGGCATCTTGTAGTGAGGTGAGCGCCCGCAAACATTCATATATGTTAGATATATCCTCCGCGAGCAGGCCGGAGAAGGGCTTCTACAGTAATGCCCATTCGCGACTAACCGTTTTTTCGAAGCATAGTCATATGACGCAGGGAGCCTGCAGAATCTAGCACAGACGGAAATATGAAGGCCTTATCAGATATCCCACTCTTCTAGGGACACCTTTTACCAGTTTTGAACTAGTATACCTCAAAAAATGCGTTCGCCGAGGGATCAGCTGTTAGTTGAAGTCTAAAAACTAGAGCGGCGTGAACAAGTAGCTTGTGTGTGTGATTACTAAAACGTTCTATCCTTGATTTCGCTCCACAATCGCACACAACAATACGTATGCGTCCCCCTGCTGCTCCCTATGTCTCGAGAAATAGCAGTGCATTTCGCACACTTGGTGTTCTAAGTCTTACCCGGCTTAAGTTTATACGAACGTCTTAGGCAATTCAGAAGCTGCACTGAGTTTTTTTTTTTATTTCTGTATGAGCTATTTTGTTTCTTCCGGACTTGCAGACCATTACTTTTTCAGTGGTTTAATTCACTTTTCTTGGTTCTTGCTATAAGGCATAAGTGCACATCTTTCACGACGCAGAGCCTTGGAATATACTTACCATTTTCGCGTTGATTCTTATAAAAGGCACAGGTTATTATCAGGTATTGGGTAATCGCATTACCGAATTATACTTTTCTACGACGCATATATTCGTAATGAGGCCGCATTCGTTGTCCGCGCTGCAAAACAAAACACACCTCTCACTGGGCCAGTATCAGGTTTAAACGAGGCGACAATAAAATTCACTTGTGCCGGACATATTCGGAGGGGACAGCGGTGGTATCCTGCTGCCGTCGCCGACGCCCGTAACAGCGGCCGAGAAGGACGCAGAGCCGCGTTCCCGGATAGCTATTGTTGGCTAAACGTACTGTTTACTTACAGACGTCACCATAACAAGTCACCATAACAGACGTCACCATAACTGCAAGCGCTGACACTCCGAGCAAGCGACGTCGAATCGGTTGGCGTCGAACTCCTGCTCAAACAGCTGTTTCGCGCCGGAGCAAAGTTCAGCGGGATTGTCACCCCGACATCTTCAGATTTCTGCTTCCCGCTATTATGGGGGCCTTCAGTAATTGCACGTAAGCTTAGCGCCCTAGGCCTGATCCTCGTTGGTGGTGTTATTCGGTCGTATTTGCAACCGCCGTTATACTCACGCCAGTGCTCTTCGCAGGTCCGCTGTCTTTCCCGCTGCACCAACGCGCGTCCTGCCCGCAGCTCTGCCCGAAAGCAACTAGGCTGACGCCTCCAGTCCAAGTATGACGTCACAATAAAGATTCCCGCACATTTGCGGGCGCACTTCTGGCGAGAGAGGGTCGGAAAAAAGGGGTGCAGACAGCGCAAGAGAACACCGCGTACGCATAGCCTCGGCATGTGCAGGGAACAGGGCCTCAGTGCTGAGAAAGCGAGCGGCTTCCTAACACGAAAGTGTTTCATGCCAGGGTACACCTAGGTCTGACTATGTCATATCCGTCACTGGAATGACATCGCCAGAAAACCGCGGCTGCGCCAAGATTCCAGCCGGGTGCTCCGTTTCCGCAACGGGAGGTTCCAGGCGCTACCGACTCTGCAACGAGATGAAGCGCATACAGTCATATGAACGCGCCATATATCTTTCCTACAACCTCTACTTTTTTTATGGTTCTGCCACCTAAGAGAGGTAAAGTGAGTGGTGCATCATGATGCTAATGACCGCCGACAGTTGGCGCCAGTTGAACTCATTCGAACGCAACCGTCTGCCGCACACTCCACGGAGCGGGGACGCAGTGGTTGCACATTTGCGAAAGCGACGCGGCAGCAGGTTGTTGTCTCCAAGCACAACCACAAGACAGCCCCGCAAATCATGCTCTTTCGCTGCAGCGGACCGTGAGTTCACCAAACGATTCCGGGGCAACCGGTTCAGTTTCTTTCGCAGGGTTTGCGAGCGCGTGTGGTTTCATTCGTGTTTACGCAGTGCTCCAGCGCGTGCAATCCAGTGTCTAATGTTGATAAGTCTGACGCTACCTTACCGAGGAAATTTAAATAGTGATGTGCAAGTTCATATCTATGCAGAATAAACATTCATCTGATCCTGCGAAGGCACATCTCACTTTTGTGTTTTACCGATTCCTATGAAAGAGGGATACACACTATTTTGTTTGCCCTACGGAGAAAAAAAAACCCGCGGCAAGCCGAAACCAGCACCTACGTAAAATAACAAACTGCCGATTTTGTGCGGCCGTTCTCCGAGGAGAAAATCCTGGCAATCTGGCTTTCACTGTCATCTACGCACAAGGCCACAAAAGCGCTCCTGTGCTTCCTAAAAGCAACGAACTTGTACAGCAGACTGTAGCGCTAGGGACGGCTTTGTGAAGTCAATGAACTCTATCGCCTTTTGCGTCGTGGTGCTGGCCACACCTCTTTACGCTCCCTCTTTACCTTCCCCTTCTTTTACTACTGTCATCTTTTTTTCCCATATCTCCTTTTATCCACGTGTAGGATAGCAAACTAGGCCACACCCTGGTTGACAATCCTGCCTTTCCTTTACTTCTATTCCTTCCTTCCTTGCCCAATATTTACTCGACTCTACGTTCACAGAAAAGTCAGTGTCAAACCGAGCACGGTAGGATTACTAAGCTTCCCAACTCCCATTCGGAAAGGGACAGCAGAGCTCGCGCTCTGCTAGAAGGCGCGGAGGACCCCACCCCGACATCATGATTAAAACTGTGCTGAAAACGAACTCCAACCAAACAGTCATGACATCTAGAAGGTCATATCAGTGGGCGACTCGTAACCCCTTGGGTGTTCTTGGTATTTTTGTGCTCTCTCGCTACTCGAACACTATTTGTGGACGCATGTGGCCCGGTCAACTCAGACAGTGTGAGGAAGGCATGTCGTCCAAACTCCCATTGTTTTTTTTTTCAATTGCCCAAATTGCCATTGAATATCCTGCCATTAACCAAGCTGCCATTTTTTGTGCTCATTTGTCTCTAGTGTTGGAATGAAGTGATTGCCACTACAGGTAACCAGTGCACCCTTGTTCATTTTAAATGTGCGCGAATAAATTGAGGGCTGCATCATTGCGCGTCAATGAGCAGTGCACCGAGAATCTTCACAGTACAGAAACTTTTATGCGATTGTTCTTGCACGCTTCCGTTAGAGCAATGCTCGGTGTTTTATTTTGTATATATCCGTTTGTGAAATGTCGAGAGTTTAAATACACTTTTCAAACTGTCATCTCATCGCAACAGTGACCATTCTCGTCATTGGCTTCCCGAAAATGGAATACAACGTAGTGTCAGACGTGCTTCTAGAGAAGGAATCAACAAGCAAAAACATTACGCATTATACAAAAATAAAATGGACATTCGTAATGACTCACAAACAAGAATATCGCATGTTGACATGTAAATTTTCTTTTCACATAGGCCTAACTTAGCACGAGTGCTCGACTGATCGGGTGTTTATCAAATATACTAATGCCGACTGGTAAAACATAACAGACGGTCACAATGAAACCCACAATACTTGAGCATGTGCTATAGTAGTCGAAAGGCCGTGCTTTCAATAACGCTGTCTTTATAGGAACTTCGGCTGTACACTCACAAGCCACAAAATATCTAAATAGTCACGTTCGCCATCCGCTTCACAGTTTGTGATGACTTTTACCCAACAAGCCAAACAACCTTCGCTTGCTGACTGACCAGAGTTGCTGTTACTTTACGAAGTGGCCACGACTTCGTTAAATTGTGATGTCCTGTTGTCATTTTTTATATAGTGGTTTTACAACCATTTGTTATCGTTATGATGCCGGCTTGAAATGTGTCCTTTTTTCCAGTGGGCATGGGCAGAGCTGTATGGCCGCTATTTTTTACGCCGCTTCAGAATTCAGAGCGGAAGCGGTATGTCATAATTTTTTTAAGTATCAGAGAAAACGTTTTCATTCTACGAAGCACCAGCCTACGTAGCTATCGGTAAAGTTACGTCTGGCAATCTCAAATTAATACCAGTGAATATTCATTAACAGTGACTCTAGCTGGTCGGCGTGCGGTAGCGGTTTGGCCAGAGGGTGAAAATTAAGACATACTGCTGTAGTTGATTTTACTGAGGCGCGGGAAACTGTTACTCGGGCTAGTTAGTGGCCAGATGCGGTTTTGCGGGTTGGATCAAAGTCAAGCACGATTACATTGAGAGACGGACGACGAGCGTGAAGCCTAAGACGTACCTTAAGCCTGTCAGAACCACGTGACATTTGTGCGAGAGGTTCAAACACGATTCGCAACAACATGCTCGGCGGCTCTGACGCGGTGCGAGGTAACGGTGGAGTAGTGCGACCGCCGCTGCTTTCGCTCAACACGCGATCCCTTCCTGAGACACAGCAGCTATGCACCTTGACCGACAAGACTACGGTTCGTGCTCCGCTACAAATTTCGCTTTGGGGAGTATCGTAATCGTCTGGCGTTTTTTTACGTTCTAAATATTTTGAAAGGCTCTAAGAAGTTATTTTCTTAGTAGTCACTGCAAGGGCTTGAATCCTTGCCCAAATATTTCGAAAAAGCAGATTGTAACTATTCCGTCATGATGTCATTTGCAGACCTTCTGTACACTACTTTTCCTGAAATGTTGATGCGTACCAAATTCTTCTTTTAAAAGCGAAGCTTTTTCAACTTGAGTTCCAGCAGTGCCCAGCGTGATAAAAAAAATTCCGCAGCAAACTGGAGAGCGGGAAGATGATAGTCTAAGAATTATGAGGCGAAGTGGAGGGTCGACAAGAAGCAGAGGAGCAGCACTGGAGAGTGAGCTTGGCGCCGCAGATGGTAGGGTGGTCAGTTGCGCCTCGGCAATTAGCTGCGATTAGTGATGACGTAACTTCTGACGTGCAGGTGTTCTAGTTAGGACAGACGGTGTGCACTCCCCGGCATCGGTGTCCGATTTACGGATAAGCCAAGTTAGAGTGAGTGAGAACTTCCAGCTTCTCTGTTTGTTAACTCTCCGCCTCTCAGTTGCGAAGGTGGCCGAATTTTTTATGCACTTTTTTGGTGTGCATAAAGGGCGTGTTGATCTATAGTTTCTGTATTTGCTCTAAGATAAGAGCGAATACATACTTCTCGGGTAATATCAAGATTTGCGTTGTCTGGTTAGGGCTGCTCGGCCATACCGCCGCCGCTACACGCGAGCGACAATTTCCGGACTATGATTGGAGTTAGTTGGCTCATTTTTATGAAAAGATGGAACAGCAAGAACGAAACAGTACCGAGCAATAGAAACACGCCGGACCGAGCCCGTTGGTGTCCTACTTGTTGCGATTCCTTGGTCGTGTTAAGCCTTCTACGACGACGTTTCCTTCCCTCCAGAAAATACCGGAAGCAGGCTCATTTAGGAGACAAGCGGCTGCTTAAGTGCTTCGAAGGCGTATGCCTCGCGATGTTTATTGACTTGCACTGTCGACAGGGCGCTATACTGTTCTTGCCGAACAATTGTTACGGGTACCTTTTATAGGCACTTCAACCCGCCCACGCGGAGAGCAAGCTATTTTACTGTATCAGTGTTCATCTCTTCATTGCGATATCTAATCCACCCACAACCACACAAATCCCACATTCGTCCATCAGAATACACATTATTTTGTCGCAATTCATACTAATCCACCTTAATTCACACCTAACTCAATTTAATTAGTCTTATTCCACCCCAATCCATTTCAATGGGATATACCAGGTTAATAACATTGACGACAAACTTCTAATCAATTACAAAATATCCGATTTCACATCATTCCAACTCATCTCATCCTCCTTAATCCGGCGCAGCCACACCTTTATAATCAAACACTACGGTCTATTGAATAATCAATAACAATTTATTCCTAATTTTATTGTTACTTTTATTTTTAATGAGTGCTCATACCACACCAGTGTGACCGATCTTAAATCTAAAGCTAACCTACCAAATCTTGCAACTAGACGCGAAATTTCCCGCATATGTCTGTACCATAAATTCTATGGCTCATCTCTTGGTAGCTGGGTCATTACGCATGCTCACATCCACTCATGCCGTATCAATCAAACAAAAGCAGTTTACCAGCCGCATGCCCATACTTCTGCGCATCTTCATTCTTTCTTTATTCAAACAGCTATAGACTGGAACGATCTCCCATTGAAGCTACGCACCACTCCGATGCCGCCAATTTCGAACGCATCATCCTTCGCGAATATTGACGACCTCACGTAATACCCCTCCCTATGGGCATTTGAAGGTATAATAAATAAAATATAATAAATAAATAAATAAATAAATAAATAAGGATGGCGACTGGGCCCATATGAGAACGGGTGGGAAGGGTGGGGTCAATTACCTTGGGACAATTTACATTTTGAGATGTACGGCAGTGGCGCGAGCAAAGCCCCAAAAGGAGGCAAACACCTGCTTGGTTGTGGCTGCGCGTGGACCATAGAGCCAGCCCTTCAAACACGTAACGCTGCTTGGCATTGACGCGTGATTTATTCAGCTATGCGACGATGATTGGCCCCTCTGGCTGCTTCATCTCCCTAGATCAAGCGAAAGCCTTCGACCGAGTGGAACATCGATACCTGGAAGGCGTTTTGCGTCAATACGGCTTTCCAGCCGACTTTGTAACAATGCTTGAGCTGCTGTACTCGAACGTGAGCATTAGACTCCTTGTCAACGGACTATTAAGTAGTCCGTTCTCCGTCACCCGTGGGATAAGACAGGGATGCCCCTTGTCGCCTCTGCTCTTTGTCATTTGTCTAGACCCGCTGCTCCGCCGTATAGATGCAAATACCGCCATCCGCGGCTTCCCGTTGCCAGGCCTAGGCCAAGTCAAGCTGTCTGCGTATGCGGACGATGTGTCCCTGTTCATTCGGGACGAGGACAGCTACCAAGCGTTTATGCGGCTATTTTATGAGTACGGTGAGCTGTCTGGAGCTCGACTGAACAGGGGCAAAAGTATGGCGGTGCGCTTCGGCACATTTGCATCTAGCCTGGCGGGCGACATAGAATGGGTTACGGGTGCTCGAGTACTTGGCGTGGTTTTCCATTCCCAGGGTGAAGTGGCGCGTAGTACGTGGATGCGCCTCCTCGAGGCAGCGAAGCAGCGTCTTGCGGTTGCGTCAAAGTTCAGACTTTCCCTCGCAGAGCGCAGCTAGATAATTAAGTCTTCTGTCTCGGCGGCGCTTTTTTATGTAGCACACGTAGCGAAACCACCGCGCCATTTCACCCGTGAGCTCGCAACGAAGTTTGGGTTGTTCTTTTGGGCGGGCAAGACAGAAACAGTGTCGCGTACGCTGTTGAGACTGCCCAAGTCAATGGGTGGTTTCAGTCTGCCTTGCTTGGAAACCATGTTTAGCGTGCTGGCCGTACGTGCAGTGTTCGACCTTGTAGACTCAACTGAGTACCCAGGGAGAGCGCTGCTGCAGTACTTTCTGGGAACTTACCGCTCAATGTTTTATGACGAACGCATTGCCGGTCCCTCTGCCGAGGAGTGACTGCCATTTTATGCCTATGTTGTCAAAACACTCAGAAACGTCCAGTCTACCTTGCCAAGGCTGAATTTTAGAGATAGTACAGCAAGCGAATTGTGCGAAAAAATGGCAGCAAACCAATTATATAATCATCAGACAGCAAGATCACGCGGTGTCCGTGGGCATCAGCTGACTTCGACGGAGCTTCCTTCTGATGTTAGGGATTTCGGATGGTTGCGTGGCTGGCAAGTTCTTCCGACGTGTGACCGTCTGGCGAGATTCGGCATTGTGCGTTCCTCACGGTGCCCGCACTGCGGGCACACTGAAACATTGGAACATGCCTTGTTTCAGTGTCGTGTAGCGGTAACGTTTTGGACTGTGCTAAGCAGGTTGTTTGGTCTTACACTTAGAATGAGCACACCTTCAAATGACACGTTGGTGAACTTCCTGATGTGTGCTGGTGCATTTGTATTATGATGAAATCGTGGTGCCGCGTGTCTTCGCGCCCGACCGCAACGGGCGATGTTTCCACTGCTGTGGCGTGTGCGGTCAATTCTTATGAATCACTTAGACAATGAGTAGGCAATTCTAGGTGAAGAAGCCTTCCTGTTAGGAAGGTGAAGAAGCCTTCCTAATTAGAGAGGACGCTGAAGGTGCTGGTCCTGGGCATAAATACGAGAGCTCGTGAACTCTTGGGTAATCCATTGGGCTATCGTGGTCTCCCGGGCAAATTTGCGGAGTGTCCTAGCTGCGTCCATACTGGATAATGGAATAGATATGGTCTCCAACATTTGCTGTGCCAAGCGGGCGGCAGCATCCGCACTTCCATTCCCGAATGCGTCATCGATTGCGTCATCGACCTAATAACTTTTGTGCAGCAGCAGAGACGCTCCAAGCGCATATGCGCTGCGCTGTTCCTGGACGTTAAAGGAGCATATGACAATGTGGAGCACGATGCCATTCTTAAGGCTTCTTTTGATGAGAAGCTATAAATGCAAATTTATGCCTCTGTGTAACTGTTTAAATCCACAAAGCGATGGCATTTTACATTCCGCCTTATTCTCGGCATGCAGTTTGCTGCATCGAGGAATATTGTGACGGTGCCACGTAACAATTTCATTGAGGCTAAAATAAACCAGCAAAGCTGGCATGTGTGGCAGATTCAAACAGGCCGCGGCGCTCGCATTCATCCTCGAAAAAAAGGAAACAACGTCATAAACACTGACACTACTGCCACACGTAGGTGGATAACAACTGTCCCCATCTCACGCTGAAGTACAAAGAAAATATTTTAAGCATTAAAAAGCACAGGACGATGTTTATTTGCCGATGGCCGTTGCATGTTGTTGGGCTTGACAGTCTGTCGGTGCCAGCCTATACTTGCACAAAGTGGGAGAAGAGCATTAAAGCTTAGCCTAAAGACCTTATGCAAAAGTGCCGCCATCTACCGGAAGAAAAACGAAACGAGCACGCCACGCCATGTTGGGGGATGGCGGTCGCGGGATTGCTTGGTACGGAGCGTGTGGGGGGCTTTCTGGGCTTGGCGATCCTTTTATATTCATATTTGAGCGCAGCAAAATAAGCGACGTGGGATCTGTGGACCTTTCTCTGGGTCTCGTCGATTTACTAGTCCTGGACAGTCCGCGGGCAGTCCGAGGACTGCGTTCGGAACAGAAGTCCCATAGGTATACATGGGGAAATCGAGCGCCGGATCGCGTCTCGGGCAGTCCGAGACGATAATCGAGGAGGCCCTCTGTTGCCCACATTTGCGAGTGACTTCGTAAATACGAATTATGCATTGAAAAAGCAGTCAGAGAGGCACCGGCAGGGAAGCTTTTGGAGGTTGTCGCGTTTCTTCTCTTTTTTTTTGGCTTTGAAAACCCAAACGTCGAAAGTACATACGTGTTAGTTCGAATCCTGCGAGTTTCTCAGGAGGTCATTCCTGAAACGCTTCGAGCCGATGTGGGCTGCCCTGAGGTTGAAATGAGGGAGGGGGGGGGGCACTCCGCGATATAGCTATACGCTAAGGATCCTCTGGGACGCAGAGGAAACCTGCAAAAAAAAACACTTCATAAAATAAATTGCATACCTGGCATTTTTTAACCGTGGAGCTGTTGTAGCTGGCCGTAATTTGTAGCGCGGAACGCGTGTGGTGTGTAACGCGGTAAACATTGCCAATACATTACCTGTAAATTGCCAATGAATAATTAAATTACCAATAAATTGCCGAGCGCAGGTGAGGGCATTCCTTGCGGCGACCGCAGAGCATCCCCAGCACACGCAAAGGCTTTAGAAAAAAAAAACTGCGAAAACCTTAAAGAGCGAGAAAATGCCGAGCGCTCGTGAGCTCGTGCCTCGCGGTGACCGCTGAGCATCCCCTGCTCACGCCCTGGACAACAAAACTGGGTGCACACTACCGCTTAGAAAATTCCGCTCGAAAAATTTCATCTTGGGAAAATAGGCTACGGTCGAACAGCAGGCGACGAGCGGTAAATGACCGATACATGGGTTACTACTTACACTTGCGCTGCTCATGGCGCTACGTGAAGGTTGCAACTCTCGCGGATCCCTTATTTCCTGTAACGTTTGGCAAACGAAATAATGCGTAGTACTTCCATAAAAGCCCACCGAACGTCCAGAATAAAAAAAACGCGCAAAGCACGAACGGCAGTCTCAAAACTCATCCCACATGAGTTGACATCGGTCAGCTCGTACATGAGTACGAGCTGACCGATGCAGTGCGCCTTAACTACCAGCGGGCAGGAGTGCTTGGCGGCAGATACAGGGCTAGAAAATAGCTCACTTTGGGAACTTTTTAGTCGTGCACATATTATTCGTTTCGTGACTATGCATGCGATCTAGGTATAATATTACTGCACGAAGGGAAGTCGACACCCGCAAGCGAGTTCACGCAGGGCTCGAATTAAGCTTCCGTTGAGAAATAGAAAACAAAGATGTGTACGCTATTTCTGTGGTCGTCGTCGTATCATCTTTCTGCACAGCAAGTTACACGGCAGTATTTAATTATCCTGTACAACGATAAAGGCCGACGTGCGTGGAGCTAACCCCGGGCTATCCCGTATACTCTGGTATCCGGACATCCGCAGAATCCCCCAACATGGCGGAAGCGCAAATGGTTCCCGCAAGAGGGCGCCAGTTTTTGCATAAAGTCTATTGGATTCTCCCTTTGCAAATAAAATGGCAAAAACCAAGGCTCCCGTGTCGTCACTACTTGCAAAAAAAATGCATAAAGCTTTGGATTATAAAAGAAATTTGTAAACTGCCAGAGCCGTCACTACTGCAAAAAGAAGGCATAAAGTTTCCGGTTATACACAAAAATTACCTTCTACCCGCAGGGGATCCCTGAGTAGTATGCGAAGCAGCCATGGGGTCGACTCAAGTCGACTGCATTTAGGTTGTCCGCAGACATCCTGCTCACCTCGTCTATGATCACGCATTTCACGTCGCGGAAGGCCACGCTAAAGGTGTTCAACTCGCTGGCGCTGGGGCCTCCGTCCTTGTTGGGGCCGGTGGTCTTCCGAGAGAGCTTGAAACCCGCGTGCACCGTGGATCCCCCACTGCCACAGCCGCCTTTCCGGGGCACGCGCAAATGACGAACGCGTTGTAGGCGGTGTTGTTGCCGGTGTTGCTGTAGCGGCTGCAGAGGTCCATGGCAAGCCGGAGGAAGAACGTCTTCCCCCAACCGGCCAGTCCGGTGAAGAATACCCGTAACGGAGGTACTGATGGCGTCGCCTGCCGGTGGATAATCTCGCGCAGTAGCTCATGTTCCGCGTGTGTCATCCTCATCAAGTTGTAGTATTCGTCCTGGTTCATGATGTCCTGGCGCTTGCGCGCGGCCTCGTACGGACTCGCGTGTTTGATCAGGCGCACCAAGTCTTGGCTCGGGATCAGGTCGGCGTCTTCGTGTTCCGGGTGGACGATCACGGCAGGAGGAGGTGCTGCTCCTTCTTCTTCTTGTTCTTCTTGTTGTGCCCTCACGGTGGCGTTGCAGGTGGCGTTGCCCGTGGAACCCATCGCGGCGTTGCGGGAGGAGCTTCCCCTACAGGAAGATGACGACGCTGGTTGAACGCGAAGCTATCTTGTGACGGATTCTTTGGTTGGAGAGTCCCTAGGGACATCCTGCCACAATCATAAGCGGTTCCTGGCGCATGCGCAGTGGGGGTGTGGACACCGCACAACGGTGCCCACACAACGGGGGAGGGAACAGGCACCACCATAAGCTGCTTCGCATCTAAAATTTGTAAACTACCAGTGTTTACACGAACACAGAGTAATGAACTCCTCTGAACACCCGTCTCTCTTCGAACCGACCCCATTGAGGGCTCGTGTCAGTCCTGCCTGTCTGGAAACACTTGTAATGGAAACAAATAGAAATGAGGCGTCATAAAAGCGCTTGACGTGTTTATAGTCTCAATGTCTAAAATGTTTATATATCTAAAGTTGAAATTCTAAATGCCTTGACGAATGAAAAGTGTCAAACGTCCTGTCATGCGGGCGCGAAGGCAAGCGTCTGTAGAGAGCCAGCCGTCCTGGATTGACTCGAAAACTGTTTAATGCGCACTGTCGGGAACGCTGTAGGGAACGGCAAGTGCACAAAAATTTAGAATGTATGTGGTCAATGCAAAAGTGAAACGAAATCAGAGCCCAACTGTAGCCCGTAATTCCAGGGGCCTAGGTGTGAGTGACGGCTGATGTAAGAGCCTCCCCGACGTAAATCCTTCGCGCCACCTCCTGGCGGCGGATGAGACCACCAGGAACGTTAGAGCCACACGGTGGGATAAGTGTGAGTGTGGAGTGCTCAAGGTGTTCTCGGTCGAGGAACTGTCGAAGCCTTCGTGTTGGTGGTTTGATTAAAGGGTACCTGAGGTAGAACCTTCCCACGGTCTCGCATGGCCTGCATTGTGTCAGTAAAAATCACTGCAGTCTTTATTGTTCTAGTCTCAGCAGTAATCCCTTTAAGCTCTGCAAGTGTTCACGGAGGCCCCTCAGTGGCTTAAGAGTGGCATTTATGATAAAATAACAGGCCAGGAATCACGACCGCTGTGGTGAGAATTCCGCCTGAAACACTGGAGTCGACATAAAATGTATGTGTTTAGCACTGGGGGCAAGTTCTCGCATGACACAGGTAGGCTTGTCTGTGGCTTGCAGTCAGTAATTGATATTAAATGTATTATATCAACATTTAAATGAGATAAAATGAAAACCTCTATACCCCTGTCACGCGTCCCATTAATGAGAAGAATGGTTTGCGGACACAACAGGAACAATTACAAAAGAGACTACAAGATTGGTGAAGGTGTGGAGGAGGGGGGATAAATAAATATTACTGGTGTTATATAAACATACGAATAACCCCGAATGTCCCTTCAGTTCTTAAACTACAACATCGTTCTCACGCTCTAACCTATTGGCCCATACTGCTTCCTAAAGGACATTTCTTGTTGCAAACCATACCATTGAACATAACATCCCTAAGTCTGTCATTTATACCGACTCGTTGAGTGCGGTGCAAGCATTGTCATCCACAATGTCATTGAAAAACTGTCATCAATCTCATCCTAAAGAGCATTATATCTGCATATGCCTCGAATCTTGAACTGTGTGTTGGGTGCCTGGCCACTCGGGGATAGCCGGTAATGAGATCGCGGATCAGATGGCCGCTGCTGCTGTGCTTGCAAATACACTGCACATACCAACAGTACCCTACCCTGACTTCAAACCACACATCAGAAACCACCTTCGCAATACATGGCAAGCAGACTGAAATACACAGGCAGGCAACAAGTTACACCTAATAAAACCACACTAGGGAATATACACTACGGACACACGCAACAGACCCACGGAAGTCGCCTTGGCCAGGTTACGGATGGGCCAGACGCATGCGACGCACTCACACCTGCTCACTAGCTCTCCAAGACCCGTGTGTAGCAGGTGTGGGGAGGGCATATCCGTAGTACAAATCCTAATCACATGCCTGGCACTCGACACAACAAGACACAGACACTTCAAGCAACTACACAGACAACACATTCCGCCACACCCTTCCTTGGTTCTGGGTGACAATACCATGGTTTCTGTACAACGTGTTTTTAAATATTTATCTGGTGTTAACTTTTTAAACCTCATTCCCTATCATGCGTAATCGAAACTGGCCCTATACACCAGACATTACCATTGCCGTTAATTGATTTTATTGTTACTCGGTCTTTAGTAGCCACTATTTTTTGTTACTTTTGTTTGGCGCTCCTTTACCCCGGCTCACTTTGCGCCAAAAAAAATCCAACCATCATCATCATCACCATTTTCATACCGCAGTTTGCGTCACTGCACCGGATGTTCGCGGAAGTCGGTGGTCCAATGTCGCTTCACCAGCATCGGTGAGCGCGGCCCCGTGAAGATGGTGGCCAGTCCAACGGGACGTAGCCGCTGGTGCGTGGGAGCCTGTGCCCGTCGGTGCTGCGGCCAGCCGAACGGAGCCGGTGGGGTCCAGGAGCACTTGTGTCGACTGCTCGAGAAGGCCGGCGGAGCATTACCGCTTGGGCCTTGCGGTTACCTACGCCGCGGATCCCGCCCCTTCAGTCGCCTCCAAATACGATCTCTCCCTCCGCCTGCTCCTCGTCTTCTTCCTCCTTGTTCCCTCCTCTTTCTCCTTCAGCTTCTAGAAATTTCTGACTTGTTTTCCTCTCATTTTACGTTGTCGAACTCTTCTTCGCCACCTGGTTCCTGACAACCACCTTGTCAGGTTAAGGATGGTAGGTGCCAGGACGCCACATTGCGGTATCCTTCTGATTGTAGAGAAGCAGCATACCAGCTGTCCGATAAGTACTTAAAACGAATGTATAAAGGACACTACCAGCGTCGGTAACCCAAGGCATCTTAGCATCTCGAGATTATCTCGATGGCTGATATTGCCATAGGTTTTCCTCACACCAAAGGAAGAATGGAGCGAATACGAGAAGTCCGCATGACAGTGATTACAAATGCAAGCCGTTCCCTCCACCGATGTTGGGTCAAAAGCGGTTTTTAGAGGGATACTACCGACCCATGCCCTGAAGGCGCCATAGCATACACTCAGCCGACGTGCATGGAATCCGTTTCAGAGCAATAAGCTGTAGATTGCTGAACGTTCCCGGAGGTTTCCCTGCTTTCAGGACGACTACAATTCCTGGACACTTTAAGATGTGCGTACGCATCCAGTTGCTCAGACTCTCTTTACACTTCTGAGTAAGTCCTGGGGGAATTACTCTGTGCAGTTTATCCCTCTTCACCTACTCGACGCTCAAGTTCAGGAGAACTTGAATGATGAAGAATTTGATGCTGACGTTTTGGAAGCGATCGATTTCGACGAGCGTATATGCGCCACGCGAACGCGTGTACGCTTCTCCGCGAGCCAAGACTCTTCCGCAAGCCCCGTCCTTCAACCTCAGGCGGCCCTGTTCACCACCCGCATCGCAACCTCGACTATTTGCTTGCTTCCCGAGGAGGCCCGGCGGACATTGGTCCCGGGTGACGTGCAGCCCGTTCGGGGGAAATGACTGGTGCGCGGGTAGTAGAACAGGAACATGACGACAAAGAGGGCGCTGCGCCTTACAACAATGCCAAGGAAGACCCGAAGGGGTTCTGCCCGGGAGAGCGGCTCCTGCGACCGCCCCAACCTGGTGTTTCCGCGATCGCCGTTATGCGGAAGTCTCAAGGACACTCCACCGGCCTCGGCGTCGCTGACGCGACTATAGTCTCGGAAACAGCTCCGCGACCCTGCCTTGACTCTAGCTTCGCCGACAAGACTTCTGCTCTGGAGATGTCTCAGTGGCCTCAGACGGACGCTGGTGTCACAGACACAATTCTCCCTTCGGAGACGTCAATACAGATGTTCCACAAACCTCACATCGATGACTCGACTTCCGCTCCGGAAACGTCTGACCGGCCCTGCCATGAACTTGGAATCACTGATTCGACTCCCGCTGTGGAGGCGTCCCTGCGGCCCTGTTGCGACCGTGTCGTTCGCGATGCAGCTCTCGTTTCTGCAACATTTCAGGAGCTCTGCTACGATTGGAAGAAAGTATTGTCGGATCCGGCAACAAAAACACGATTCGTTGGGAAGGTGGACTCGCATAAGGGGATAACGAAGACCCTGCTTCTCCGGCACTCCGTGAGCGAGCTTCGACGCCGGAAACGAGCTCCGGCCGCACTCGCCACGCCCGGTGGCGACGCATTCCCGTGTGGAAGCAGAACAAATGCTTGGATTTGGGCCACCCCATCTTCAGCAAGCACAAGTCGACGCTGGATGCTCCTTTCTACAGTGTTTGTAGGTCCGAAAAAAGGGAAGTCTCATGGTTCGCAGAGACAACGGATGTGCTGCTGGAACACACCGATTGCTCCATAGAAGCAGTATCAGACATGGACGCAAGGACAATGCCCCTACGCACGCCGCATGATCTCTGCAAGTTTGACCATCCGTATCAGCTGTTCCCTTTCCATCCCGGCGGCTGCCTTCTGGTCGAAAACCTTTAGCATGGTCTTTCTTCCCGGGGGACCATATGAACACTCGCAGTATTCACTTTTAGCCCTAAGTAACTTTGTCCCAGCAAACCAGCAAGCGCTCGTTGCCCGTCACGCTGGCTATAGACATGTACCGAGATAGACGGCACGGAGACATCCATCCAAATGCTCCACTGAATCCCCCAGCCTGCCTACAAGCATCGCTACTGTGGAATTATGCGCCGCCAGAAGTCGAACAACTGGTCGTAGTTAGGCCCGGACTTCCCGTGCAGCTGCCAGCTAGCTCCCAACCAACTTGGCGGCGGCGGGAGCATTTTAAGAAATAAAGATGCACAGGCAGGGGGTGACAGTAGGAGAAGAGGAAGAGGGGGATCGGAGGTGGGCACTGCCTCGCTAATCGACTCGATCGCCACATCGGAAGCCAGATGCTGGTCCTTTTTCGCTACAAAAACAGCATTTTCTGGGAGTCGTACATGGGCCCTTTATTACATTTTTATCGTGTGTAAAAACAATTGGTTAAGTAATTATTAGATTTAATGCACCGACGCTACAAAGGAACTGGGGATCTTCAAGATGCGCAGAAATCTCCAACACACACGCCTTTTCGCTTTTCTGCTTCGTCAGAAAAGCGGCCACTACAGCCGGGAATCAAACCCCCGTCCTTGGACGCAGCCGCACAAACGCCTTAGCCACGGCCACCGCATCGGGTGTGTAGAAAGAATGTACAGTGCCCAAAATTCTCTTTAAGGTGTCTCTTCACGTTGCGTTACTCTGTCTGGGAGAAATGTTCCGATCTCGGGACTTGCGGAGAACGCAGCTTACGCCTGGTAAAACTGGTGAACATATCCGACGAGCTATGACGCAAAGATAAGAAGCTCCGATTTTAACGTTTTTCTATTCCCTAAGGGCTCTTTTTCTTATCATAAATAGTTTGTGATGCTCTCTATCACAGCAAAAAACGTGACCGATTTTTGCTTCTGAGGTACTTGCCTCAAAGGGAAGCTGAAGCGCTTTCCGAAAAAATTGAGTTAGAGGCAAGTTTATATAGTTTCTTGCGCGCGGACTCCGAATACCACATTGAATTTTATCGTACATAAGCCCGACCGGCATTTATCTTGCAAAACGCGTGGTCCCGTTTGAAAGACGCGCGCTTTTCGTCGGACGCCTCTGATCCATTGCGCCCGTCATGACGTCAAAGGAGGACACCCTTCGGCCGCGCGGGTTGTTGAAAGCATTGGGAACGATCGCACGGCAGCGGCGCTTGCCTTTTCGGCAATTCAGCTTGCAGTTTAATGTGCGCACATGAGTGCAATTATTTTGCAACTTCCCGTGATGTTGGTTCAAGTACCCTGGAGCTTAAATTTGCTTTACACTACCGAAAACCCCAAAGCAGTGACTGTGGTGTCGGCTAGAGGGTTCCGTCAAAATATCTCTGAATTAGGAAACTAGCATAGGGGGTTTCTATTCCCCATGTTAATATTAGGCAGTGTCTGAACTGCTTGTTACTATATACGAAACTATCTATGTCCAAGATTAAGCGGCGTTTTATAAACAATGAACCAGCGAAAAGCACGTACGTGGACTGCACGAAAAAATAGCGTTCATGCGCTGTAAACATATATGCGAGACATAAGTTTCCGCTACAAGCATAAACCAACAAGCGGGATCTGCTTCCGAATTTCCTTTGTTCGTTGTTCCCCCCCCCCACCCCCCTTACTATTCCCCATACACACACCCACTCGCGCGAGTGCGCGCGCGTGTTTTGGGCAGTGGCACTAAGCGCCTCCGCGATCGCTAGCTGCACTTCGATGAGTGGCGTCTTACTGCTTCACTTGCATTTATCCTGAAAACGCTGTAGCATAATGGCGCCTCCGCAGCATTATCGGCTCGATTTTCGCGTGGCGCTGCGCATTCTGCTACAATGTTATGGCAACCTCGTTATAATTGACAGACCAGTCGGACAAGGCAGTTACGTTGAGTTACGTTACTTTAGGCAACAATCACCCAACGTTTGTAATACTGAATCGTTGGCCTGCTTTAGCATTTCTAGATTTAAGCATTTACCGCGCTAGTCGGACAAAGGCCGTGTATTTACTGTTCGCTCTTCTGTTTTTAGTCTCATGGTTATATATATCAACGACTATCGCTGGAGCACAGCTGATATTCAGCAGCAAAAAGTGCTTGCCAGGTTATGATATGCAGTCACACGAAATCTTGGGCAACGAATTAGGCGCCCCGCAGTCAACACAAAAATATGGTACGGCGGTGGTTCGGAGCGGGTTTTTTTAGATGCGACGCTGAGAGGAGCATCTCTTGCCAAAGGCCCTGTCCTGCGTCCGTCGTCGTTGTCCGCGTCCGCAGAGCTGCGTCTCTGCTCCGTTCACCCCCTCTCCTCTCTCCGATAGCGAACACTCTCGCCCAACATCTGCGGGCGCGTGGCGCAGCGCACTCTCACTCCGCCGGTGGGTGGCGCTGTGCGCATGTGCAGCACCCTTTCTTTCCGCGGTCTTCTCTCCTTCGGGCGCGCTGCGCTTATAAGCGGAGTGCCACGCTCCGGCCGGTCTCTCAGTCGATGGTCGTCCGCGCTACGCTTGCTCTCTCTCTCTCTCTCTCGCATTACCCGACGATTGCTTACGCAATTCGAGTAATCGACCCAACGGAAACGCACAATGGAACCCCCTTCAGCGTCGCATCACACCAGGGTTCCCACGAGGGGAGGTGGGCGTAATTTTTCGTTTCAGACAAATATTACCTTATAATGTAATATTACCTTATAAATAAGTAATGTAGTGGTCTTGGTTCTTTTGCTTTGTAGGAATACTGTTTGTCTATTAGCCGGGAGAGAACTTCTATCAGGATTGGCCCCTCGCTTTAGTTTCGCCAAAAATAAGGTTTTTGAACACAGTTCTAAGCCCATAGGGAAAGAAAACCGACACGTTTAACGAAACCAGTATTTCCTGAACAAATGTGACTGTTTATGAAACGGAATGAAACATCCAGGCCTAAAGTACAGCAGTATTCACCATCCTTGCTAAATCTACCATCTAATGTGAACATATATGTCCGACGCATCACAAAAAAATAGAAAAAACGCGTTGGAGCGTTTTACAAAGTATCTAACGTATGTAGTATATTTTCTGTCATGAAGTACAGCCACCTCCATTGTCGCTTCGGTATGTTATGAAACATCCCGGCGTGGGATTATCCTGCTTAGCAATACGGCATGGTAACGTATGCCTCGATTGGCGTTCGTGCATACTTTTTGAACACGAAAATTGTACAAATAAGTGCTATCCACAACAAAAACAACAACAGGTATCGTTCTTCCTGTGGCGAGCCTCTACAGGAAACACGGCGAAAAGAGCATGGCAGAGGCGGCCGATCCGGGCGAAGTCCAGGTATGACGTTTTACGGCCGGTTTTCGCCTGCGCTCTTCGGTCTTCCGGCATCGCGCGGCGAGAGGGGGGCGGAGCATCGGGCCACATTTGTTTGCGTATTGCGCCGCTTCTATTGCATTTATTGGGAGAATAGTTCGTACACAGGAACTATTCATTGTGTACTTGCTGCTAGTCAACCTTTCTTTTAATTCTAAAACCGCTCCACCTTCCCTTTAGGTTTACATTCATTTTCTTTCTTTTTTACCATAATAAGGTAGATGCATTTATGTTGATAATTTAAGGTTGTTGATAACGTGTGCCCTTCAAGTATAGCTTACGCATCTGAGGTACTGCGTTCGAACAGCCGGAGAACTGGAAATTTGTGCACCATTTTTATGAGGTTTAGTACACACCGCGCAATAGCTACTTGCCTGCTTACGGATGTCAAGTCCCAGTGTGCACATTTTGTTTTCCAAAAAAAAATGCTCTAAATATCAAATCGTCTAAGGTCCAGCGACGCCCAATCTCTCCACAAAAGATGGTGCCCGAAAATTTTGAGGCCACGCCAAGTGGCTTTCCAAGGCGGCACAAGTTCTCCTGTATTGTATTTTCTCTGTTGTACCATTACCGCCGGCATCGTTGCCCACTGTCAGCAATGCTGGAATCAGCGTGCCATGTTTGTACAGCTCCAAGACAGCCAAGCGACTTACTTGGGGAACGTGCCTGTAAAATGGACACTGACGCCACCAGGCATCCGACAGATATTCTTAACTTTGTGTGGCTGCGCCTGGATGTTATTGATTTAAACGTCCGGCGTTCACCATCATGACCTCATATTATGAGAAGAAGGTACGACGGACGATTCGGCATCAAATAATATCACTCTTGTGGTGGCGCGCGGCCTCGCGCACGTAGTGCCGGAGCACCCAACAGGAAAGTCATTGGAACTACCCGACACAGGTTCGCTCGGCTGCTGAAACCAGGCTCCCCGCTTATCGGCCGGGCGGACACTCGCCCTGCTCTCCAACGGCTGGACACAAACATGCCCGGGCCTAACAAAGGGGCACCGATATGTCACCTCCCCCCACATCAGAGAGCCATCTGATGGAAGACCTTCGCGTACATTCGCAAATTCAAACAGCTGCCAGTGGAGGGTTCTTATTGGAGAATTTAAACTGCTGCAGGCTAAAACGAATCCCAGGGGCTATAGGAGCCAAAGCCACATAAAGGGCAATCGACGGTGAAGACTGTCAGCTGACACGTGCTGCCACAAATATTTTAGCACAATCTCTCCGCTCTCCCATTTATACGACCCGACTATGTATTACACTTGTACATGTTGTCCATAAATCTATCAACTCACGGTCGCCTCGACCGCTCCATCACTTAGCTCTGCGAACAGTGGCCAAGAGACCAGCACGCCACCTTTACAGCAGCACGCACGCACGCACACGCACACCTGCACAGGCACGCACGCACCCAAGCAGGCGCCCAACACACGCACACGCAGACGCGCACTCGCACATAGTTTGGTTTAATAGCTGTTCCGGTTCCACCGTACTCCGTTCCGGTTCAGTTATGCTTTAATTGTATCACGTACCGGCCCTTTCCTCTATAACAAAACATGTCGGTACTACAACACAACAATTTAGTACAATAAAGAAATTTTTTCGGAAAGTTGGTTCATTTTGGAAGGGAGGCTATGCGCAGTGAAGACGAGGACTGTGACCTGGCGAGAGAGACACTAGTGTCAACTATTCGCAGTCAATAGAAGCTCCTACATCGTCTCGTCACCATCCTCGTCTTTCTTATAAACGTTTTTTGCAGAAGAGAATGTGCTTGGTTCTTGGACGTGCGTATCCTAGACGATACCTATCAACTTTGAGAGAGAGAGAGAGAGAAAGACTTTACTTATGGCCAGCAGGGAGTGGGAGGCCAGGATGCGCAGAGCCTCCACATCCCACCCACGTTCACAACGTCTTCGGAACTAGGCCCCGCCGGCGTCGGCGTGAGCGGTGCGCGAAAGGTACTCGGGAGTTCGTCCCTTTCCCCTCAACTTTGATGTCTTGGTGCTGGTAAAACATGGCTATGAATTGTTATTTATGTCAAGATGTTGGTTGTAGTTGAGTGGCATGAAAACAACATAAATTCAGTATTGGTACCTTTCATTGGTAGAATATTATGGTGGTTACAAGGTTTAGAATTGATCAGATATATGTTGATTGATTGAAGGGTTTAACGCGCCGACGCAACGCAGGCGATGAGGCGCGCCGTAGTGGAGGGCTCCGGATTAATTTTGACCACCTGGGGATCCTTAACGTGCGCCGAAATCTCGTACACACGGGCGTTTTTGCTTTTCGCCTCCATCAGAAAAGCGGTCGCCGCGGCCGATCAGATATATGTTAAGCCGACAATGGTGTGCAGCATAAGTTTTGTACCCTTGTAAGATGTCGGGCTGTCTTCATGTAACGTATGTTACGAGTGATAACACACTTTGGGTTATTCGTTTATCATGAGTTAAAGTGTAAGCGGCTAAGAATGAGTGTATGGGAAAGCCTTTTGAAGTAGGTTTTGGCTGAAGTAAGAAATACCGTTGATTTGGACCGCTTAAAACTAGTTAGCTAGAAACATTAAAATTAATTTGAAAGATGAGTTAACTTTGCCAACGCAATGAAGGTTTTCAAAGAAAAACAGGTGAACAATGGAATAAAACGATGTAGGTATCAGGATTAAAATGGCCGTAGCCATTATACTAGGCCATAATTATTCTACTGAAATAATTAGTGGAACAGCAGGAGAGTAAGTTTGCCGAAATGCTAACAGCTGAGGAAATGACAGCCTACATTTTGTCAAATAAATATTTGTTCTTTGTAAATTAACTTTTTGGGGTCTTTGCTAATAAACAAGGAATAGCAACCCGAAGATGTCTACGAAAGCATTCACTGACACCTTTTTGGAGACAGGAGCAGTTTTTCTTATTCTTAATTGCTTGGGAATAAACCAGGTCGAAAGATTTTCTTACGGATATTACCCATATTACGCAATACTTCCTTGGCTGTCAGCTTCCTTTTGGGGAGTTACATGGTGCCACTACCGGCTCCACTAGCTTTAATAAGAACCATGATTACCAGGCATACTTCATCTGACAATGATGGCCGCAGGTAGAAGTAATGAGCACAGAGCGACAAACGGGACAATGAAGGGGTCGTTTGTAAATTATCGGGGGCGATAGAATGTTTGCCAAGAGCATGGATGATATCACCACGGCCAGTGAATTCTTGGCATTTTAGTCACTTGGATTACCACGAGGGTACGCGAGAACTGCTGGTGGGGGTGCGGTCTGCAATACTCACAGAAGATCTAGTACGTAAGTACTGTTCAGTGCACTGCCACCCTCTTCTTTAACGCATGGTCATCTGTGAATATGCTGATGCTCCATTAGATCGCCCGGAAAGAAATGATTACATTCTAATGGCAGTGCAAAAATACAGCGTGTAAAAAATGAGGATCCTGTAAGAAATCACCTCGACCAATGGTTCGATGACCTGAATTTGTCACAACGTGATGCAAGAAGATATTGAATACCTAACTTCAATGAATAAATTTTATGAATAATGGCTGGAACATCCCGGCATCCTACCCGATAAACCAGAATGACGAAGTGGCATAGCAGGGTTCTGATCCTGTTATGGCTTGCAGTGTGCCGCCGGAAACGCCACTTCGTTCTTTGCAATAAAATCGGTGTTCCAAAAACGGGAATACTCAGCCTGCTTGATTAATTCGTCTCGATGTTTAGGGACATTTCATTTTGAATCTCTAGTGATGCTCGTTGATGGTTTTGATGCGTTTGTCCACACGGCTTACTTTCAAACCAACAGGTAACCTGCAGTGAATAGGCGGTGGATTTGCTGTGGTATGTGTGCAGCCATAAGTTGTTAGAGTGCTAACTGTGGTGCCGACGGACAACTGCGCTGGATTAACCTGTATGGTCATAAACCAAAATGTCGTGCCCGCACGGGCTCTGAACGTGACAGTAATATCGCCCCTCTCAAAGGGTATTGTTTTTAAGACGTATGTACGTTATAAGCAATAATCATTTCTACAACGGTTATATAGTACCAGTAAAAGCAATTCAATGTTTGTATCGAAAACACTCTGCAAATTAAGTTTTTCTTTGCATATCTTTTTCACGTATTTGCACTGCACTAAGATTTTTTTTTAGCTTTAAATTTGATTTTGTGTTCTTTTTAGTTTTTATGCATTTTGTTTTGCTTAAAATAATTTTTAGCGAATATTCGTCGTAACAATTCTAGTGCTCTGTAACGTCGCACATGCAACACAACTACATTATCGCTACCTTAATAGCCTTCGGATATCCACAACAGTTTATTAATATATTAATAATCCTTTATGAAAACATGCATAGTGATCTAGTAGTAAACAAACAGGTAGCAACTCGTCTGAGCGTAACAAGAGGGGTACGACAAGGGTGCCTACTTTCCCCATTACGTTTTGTTCTAGCAATAGAACCGTTCTTAAAAAATGTTGAAAATAACTCGCATATCCTAGGCTTACAGCTTCCAGGGAGCCAGACAGTTAAAGTAACGGCGTATGCCGATGATGTTACTTTGTATCTAAGGGACGAAGATAGTTTAGTGCGCGCACTTAATTGCTTTGAGGAGTATTCCGAGTTAGCTGGTGCAAGACTAAATTGCACAAAAAGTAAAGCCTTAAGCCTAAGTCCATTAGAAAAACAACACATATATGGCATCCCAGTAGTCACACATGTAGGAATCCTCGGAGTTACTTACACTTCAAGCGGGGTATCACTTAAGACATGGCACCAGACACTTAAACAACTCAGGGAGGATGTAAACGAAGCCTTAGCTTACGACTTTCCATACGCGGTTAGAAGGTATCTGGCACTAAATGTTTTTACAGGGAAAGTATGGTATATAGCCGGGACAGCTGCCCTTCCTCGATACATAGCGGTTAAAATTACATCTGAAGTATTGCGCCTGTTCTGGTCGGATAAAACAGCCCTGGTCAAAACCGGGAAACTGGGCCTGCCCTGACAATTCGGGGGGTGGAACATCCCCTCCGTAACCAATTATGCCGTGACCTATGCTTTGAAAAGTGTTCTTGGGGTCCTTGATCTGCAGACGGGGCATCTAGCAAGGCAGCTCAGTGTATATTTCTTGGGAGTGCAAGCTAGGTAATTTCCCCAGCATACTCCGGATGGGCCCAAGGCAACTCAGCCACCCCCCTTTTACGCCAAAGTAATAGCGGCATATAAGAAACTAACCACACACAATTCACAAAGAGAAATAGAAGATATGAGGAACATAGAACTGGCTCAGAAATTAGATGAGTCGAATCCTCAAAACCTAGAAGAGAAACAAAAAAACTTTCCTTGGCGCACGCTGATCAATGCAAATGTACCGGGTGAAGCCCAGGACGTAACATGGAAGTATGGGTGGTCAGTCTTGCAGACGAGAACTGTGTTAAGGAGATGGGGTACAACAACAACAGACAAGTGTGTGCACTGTAATCAGAGGGAGACAAATGAACACGCAATGATCCAATGTACAGTCGCCAAAACATTTTGGCTCATATTGAGTAGGGCATATAGACAACTCCGCATTCGGGACTTCCTGGAGGGCAGACGGTGCCCAAGAAACCCTCTGGCTGTGCTCATCATAACGATTGGTCTTAATGTACTGTGGATAAACAGGTATACTGCTGTCAAGCAATCGCGCCCCCGACGTAACCAGTGGAATCTAGTGATCCACATGCACACAAAACTAACCGAAAACCTGGAAGCAGAGCTCTTCTTCTTAGGGGAAGAAGAATTATTGAGAAAATGGTCTTGTCCTTTCATCGAGGTTCAAAACGGGCGAGTGCACCTGAGCTGCACTCCATTACATGGGCTACATTTCATGGGAATATAATGGGAGGCTCATAAAAGTGAGTGCACTTGACTTGCACTCCAAAAACGTACGGGTCAAGTTCACGGGAACATAAGGGGAGGCTTTCAAAGGCGCAAGCGCTTCGGGCGGGGAGACTTTCCTCCCGCACCTGTGATCTTGGAGCCTCACTCTACTACAAGTGCGCGGGCTCACAAATGTAAGCCGCGTACTTATGTTTTTACAGGTGTAAGCCATGTGGTGCAAATGTAAACCGCGTGATTGTGTTGCTACTGCCAAAGGTAGTCCCAATTGCATTCTATAAACATAGGTCATGTTCTGAGTATTCAATAAGTTTTGTGGCCCCAAATGGTAAGGTGGGCCAAATAAGTGTATGTGGTACAGTCAAAAAACCAATGCTCGGTTTCTCTTGTATTTTTTTTTTTTGCGTTTGAATATTTTGTAGTTGCGTATGCAGCAAGGCAGACCCCGAGTAAATGGAACGTCTTGTGTAAAGGGAGCTGGTGCCCGGGGTGGGGCACGGCCTCCGCGATCGGCTTCCGGCGGCGCGCCGTTGCGCCGCCGGCAGCCGATCACGGAGGCCACGGGTGGGGGAGTAGTCCCCCCCCCCCTCCTAGGACACAGGCTGTCCTCTCAGTGCACAATTTATGTACCAAGAAGTGTACGTCATTTGTATGCGTGTTCATGCCGTGTTAGTTCTTGACTCATTTTGCATCTGCTTTGTTAACAACAAGGAGAGATGTCTTCCTGAAATGTAACGGACGGACCGAGTATGTGAACGTGGAAAAGCGTAACCACGAGTGTTTTGTACCTGCTTTTGTCACGGGAGAAAAATAAAAATTCCTTTGCTTATAGGTTACTACTACCTCCCGAATTATACCTAAAGTTTAGGGAGCAGTTAAAGCAGCCTTTTACAGCCCTTGTGAATAGGCTGCGTAGTGGTGGGGTTTTGTCAGCGTCTCAAAGGGAAGGGCAAATCACTCTCCTGTCTAAGGATGAGTGGAGGGGCTCCGACCTGCGAGCCTGGCGCCCCATCACGCTGCTCAATTGCGAGTACTATACTAGGGGACAACTTTCTGTGGCAATGGAAAGAAAGCTACGGGAGGGGCAGCGAAATGGCCGGCCGAACCACGACATTTCGCTGCGCAGTTGGAAGTAGTTCTACAAACATTATTCAATGCGCATAACCTATGCAATACAAAAATATATATTTCTTTTTTTCTAGCCCTCCTTTGACAATGCGAATAAATCGCCAGAATATAATCGCCAGTAAGCGTTACTTTTTTTAAATTATCGGTTTTGTTGGTTGCGGAAATTTCCACTGGTAGCACGACGGTACTCTTCAAAAAAAATGGCGTCTTCATCGACAGCAGGTACTTTTCCGTCCGATAGCCCGCCAGTTAATTCGCCTCAAAGGATTTTCAAAAAGCTTCACAGCCAAAAGCTGTCAAACCAGACCAAGCAAGTTGTCTGCAACGTGTACGCCCAAGTGAGACTGAAGCAACCAGGACTCACCGTCGTTTCTGCGCTTCGTTCGGTTAGCCAGCTTACCGCCGTAAGCGAGCGTACGGTCGCACGGCTCAAGAATGAGGTTTTGCGTGGCACCCTGAAGTCCCCAAAGCGCAAAAGGCTTCGTTTGTCGACTGGGAAACCGCCTGCAGTTACAGGACAGACAAGAGTACAGCGGTACGACAGCTTCACTCTTGGTGCTGTCCGACGGAAAGTGCATCAGTACTTCATTCGCAACAAGGCGCCAACTGCAGAAAAGATCCTCAGCGATGTGACCAGCGACCCCGACATGGGGCTGCCGAAGCTGAGTGTCAGAACGATGCGTCGGCTTCTGAATGACATTAGATTTGCTCTTCGGAAGCGAAAACGTAACTCTGCGCTTCTGGAAAGGGATGACATCATCGTGTGCCGGCGGAAATATCTGCGGACTCTTCGAGAAATGCGAAAGCAGAAACGGTGCGTGTTATCGATTTGGCGGACGGATAGATAAACGTCAATTCCTGCGATTAAAATAAAAATTTCTTATGTAACATTAATTGACAGTTGAAATGTAACAAGAAAAAATAACGATGGACGTTCTCGTATAGCCAAATATTTTATTGCTGAGAGGTACTTATACACACCGCTCCACATGCATACTGGCGTTCACTTTATATTTTTCATGGCGTTTTTCTGTATCCCTGCCTCTTTTTCGTATTTTGCATGCTATTCTAGTTCAGCAAGTGATGGGAAAAGTATGCATCGACATGTTATAATAATGTATGGATAGCACTCAGGTAGTGGATTTCGTTAGCCATGTGGGTGGTGTGCGTTCTGCGAACATTTTTTTTATTTTGGTGTTTTGCGGTGCCACCAAAAACTAAACATACCTGCCTGCGTAGTAGAATGATGTTAGGTGCAAGCAATAAGTGCCTTCTCTGTCTTTACTAACCCTTCTCGCCAAACAAAAACTTACACGTATTCCCTTCATTTGCGCAGTAGTATATACTACCTCGACGAGACTTGGGTCAATGCTGGGCACACCAAGGGCACGGTGTGGGGGACACCACTGTGTCATCCCGTGAAGATGCCTTTCGCAAGGGTCTAACTACTGGGCTTCGTGCACCAACAGGCAAAGGTGGTCGGCTCATCGTCCTTCATGCTGGAAGTGAGAAGGGCTTTGTGGACGGGGCATGTCTCATTTTCCATGTGTCAAAGAGTGCTTCCACTGACTACCACAGTGAAAAGGATGGCCCACGCTTTGAGAAGGGGTTCGCAGAACGACTTCTACCCAACATTGAGCCACGCAGTGTTATTGTCATGGACAATGCTCCGTACCACAGTGTTCGGACCAAAAAGCTGCCCTCGACGTCGTGGCGCAAGGCCAACATTCAGTCTTGGTTGACTGCAAAAACCATCCCGTGGCGTGATGACCAGTTGAAACCCGAGCTCCTTCGGCTGATTATTGAGAACAAACACAAGTATTTTGGATACCGGATTGAAGCCCTGGCCAGAGTTGCTGGTTATGACATTGTTCGGCTTCCTCCTTACCACTGTGAATTCAACCCTATTGAAATGATGTGGAGCCAGGTTAAGGGGTAAATTGCTGCCAACAACACTTCATTCACTCTCGCTGACGTTGAACAACTACTCAACGAAGCCGTCGCCCTCGTGACTAGCGAAAACTGGGTCCGGGACTGCGCTCATGTGGAGCGTCTTGAGAAAGAGGCCTGGGAGAGGGATGGTGCAATCGACACCAGAATCGACAACGTCGTGATTCCGCTAGATTCCGACTCCAGCAGCTCTAGTGACTGCAGTGGCAGCGAAATGAGCGGCGTAGAGGAACTGTGATGAAACCGGTGTGCGCTGACTTATGTGGTGCTGGTCGTGTGTGGCGAGTGACAAGGTGCTTTGTTTACGGTTGTGGTGACCGAAAGCTTGGAAGTACGCTCGGTTGGTGCTGCTTTTTCGTGGCAACTTACAGAGCCCCCTGTTTAACTTTCCTATGCCCAGTAGCTTGGAAGTACTCTTTGTAGGTTATGTGGTGCTGGCCTTGTGTGGCATGTGACGAGGTACTTTGTTTTCCTTTCTGTTGTCCAGAAGCTTGGAAGTACGCTCTGTTGGTTTATGTGGTGCTGCTTGTGTGCAACAACTTACAGAACACCTTGTTTACTTTTCTGATGCCCCGCAACTTAGGAGGTAGCTGCTCATACAGTGGTGGAGTTGTGCAGCACCAGGCAATCATTTGGAGTGGTTGTTGCTTGTTGTCAGTGTGCGAATGAGGCTTCAGTTTGTCGGTTGTGGGTGGCAGCTAAGATGCACTTGCTGTACCTTTGTCATGCATAAAATGAAACCTGACGACGAACGCTAGTAGCAAGCAGTGAGGAGTGGCACGTCACATATCCTGTTTCACCCAGAAGAAATGCAATGGGAAAATTTGATTACAACCCAAGAGGTTGTAAACAGCCTCTGCAAACAGCAGTTACCTGTGCATGACATGACAAGACTGGAAGAATTATTTTACAAGAACTGCGAGATGGTAGTGATATCCAGAAATGCATTGTTGAGTTGTCTATCATTTGTAATTATTTCAATCATCTGAAAAAACCCTCCCCACCTCCCCGAAGGGGATCGTGCGGAAATGCGAATGCATTGGGTGCACCGATGAGTGCGCTGCGGCAAGCAGTAATGGAGAGAGGCGTGCGGTCCACTGCATTTATATACATTTTCCGAGCGCAGCGAGTGGAGAGAGGGTACGCGGAGAGGAGAGAGAGACCCGCGCAACACGCCCGCCCCGCGAGCGAGCTCTCTCTCCCGCCGAGCTCCGCGATGCGAGCGCCCTCACACGCCCGAGCACGCTCCTCCTCTCCACTCACTCTCCGCTACTCCGCCCGAGCTCCGCGATGCGAGCGCCCTCACACGCCCGAGCGCGCTCCTCCTCTCCCCTTGCCCTCCGCTACTCCCGCCCGAGCTACCACCTGCTACGGTTGCTAGGCGCGCCACAGCTGTTGCTAGGGGCGAGGAGGAGCGCGGAGAGATAACACCTGCGGGCGCACGCCGACGGACCACGACAACCCCCGACTGTAGCGGCGCGGGTCCGCCGCGCCGAGACGACGACGACGACGACGAAGGCAGAACTACGAGGCGCGCTCTCACGTGCGCTCGCGCTGGAGGAATGCAGGCGCACGCCGACGGATCACGACAACCCCCGACTAAGAAATGCATTCGCATTTAAAAAATATACTACCATCAGTTGCACATTGTAAGTGAGGTAATCATTTGTACTCACTTGCTCATGTTTTGTTGGTCTTTTCGACTACACAGGGTAGATTGCTTAAGTAAAAGACCATGTCCGGCTCAAATAATTTCTTTTAAATGCGTATTTACAGGGTTAAATGGCGAGGAGTAATACGAATCGTCAATGCCTCACTTCCAAATGTCGAAACGCTGTGGGTTTCCTTGCTACCAGCCTTAGCTTTTGTAAAAATACTACCTTCCCGAGGCCCTGGGATATGAGGTCGAACACCCGAAAGGTAAAGGCACGCTCTCATGAAACAGAATTTACAGAAATGTTCACTGCCATGGGGATGGGCAGTGTCACTATGTCATGTTTGTGGTGCAATGTCTGGTACATCTATGTTTTTTTTTTTCACATTTATCGTGAAGAAATTACTGCACACCGTACTCAGTGACTGTGAATAACTGCTAACAGAGCCAGAAATGTTTGTTTCGAAATACGTGGCTGCGTGCCTTTGAGTGCTCAAGTGGGCTTGAAAGATGGGGCCATGGTTTTAAAGGTTTACTCCTGTGACTGGCGTTCGTGTGCATGTTTGTGGTTGTGTGACTACTTGGAGTGGCTTCCAGATTTTGTCCAGCTGATTATGCAGGAAATAAATGAATGAAACAAAACACATTTTTTCTTCTGCTTCAATTTTTCACGTAGCACATATTATTCTTGCTGACTAATGCTCACGGTGTACCGATGTCAAACGGTTTGCAATTGGCGGTGGCAACCCTGAGTGTCGGAGTGTTTCTGCTGGTTCTGGAATTGTGTGGGCAAATCCTGGCCACAGCCACAAAATCGTACATTTTTGCGATATTTTGCAGCACTTTAGCGATGGTGGGGTGTCACGTCGCCGCCAAATGAAAATTGGTGAATTGGACGGGCAGGACCATCACTGGTGAACCCACGTGTTGGGCTTGGGAACACGTAAGAGCACGGTGAGGCCAACATCAAATTTACAGCCATGAATACTAGTCAGTTATTTTTTAATGTAGAGCCAGCCATGCTCCCACAACTTTGATGGAAGTGACGAAGAAAGGAGGCTGTTGCAGCCAATTGGAATGTTGATGAAGAGTTAGCAGCTACACTCAGCCAACGCGAATTCTGTTGCCTGGTTTGGAAGCCAATTGAAATTCTGCTGACAGGCCCAGTTGCGGTGTTCTGGATACGGTGATTTTTTCGGCACGTGACCCAAGAAGTGTGCGAGTGACAACACATTATAAATGGAAAGGGGTGGCTTAACCACCAATCTGAGAACGGCTCGATATATATTGGCGTTTGCCAAAGTTAGCTGATGCAATGTACTTTACGATGTAAGTGACCACATTACTTGCAAAATGTTCAGTGACCAATGGTTTTTAAACTTTACGACCAGTGCTAACTGTGCAGGTGTTTAGACAGCGTTACGTTTTTCATCCGTCCAACTGCTGACACGCCTTTACGCTGTAAATAGGCAACTCAGCCAGTGAAGTACGACTGCTATCCAAAGGTATGAAACATGCGCCACGTAGTATAGCGAGACACGCCCGAAAGCCCGCTGTTCATCAAAGATATTGGAATAGGAAGGCGTGGCGATTGAGCGCAAGATTCATGGGTCTGCAGCGCGAGCTTCCCCTATACGCTTTGCGAGTTGCGGGTCACCGAAACTCCTTCGGGCCTGCCTAACTCAGTGCGATCCAAATGGGATTTCACTTCGCGCCGTAGTGCCGTGGCTGCCCTAACGGTATAGTGAGCCTGCGCTATGTAAGCACGCTACACGTGCGCGTTGTGCTGCCCAGTTTTCAGCTAAAGAAGCGTTTAAATATCAGGGCCTGCCCTCAAAACTGCAGCGCTGACAATATTAACGGCGTATCTGGGCGGCTCAGAGTTCGACGGTACCGTCCACGCTATAATATATTAAGTCGGTCCGAGTTCTCCAGTGAATGCGTTGTCTTTTGCTCAGAATCAAATGAAACGTAGACAAGGATACGCCAATATGCCTGCATGATTGGTGATTGCGGTTCAGCGCACTCAACCAAAGAGCTCATGCGAAGAAACGAACTGTAGCAAATGCGTATACGTAACGCCGAAACCGAAACTAGTTTATTGAGAACTACTTTGGCGCCGTAACACAAAGCAGTCCCCTCCCCGCCCCCACCCCGCGTAGCTTTGTATCCATTGCCACAGAAAGTTGTCCCCGAGTATAGTTAATTGCCAAGTGCCTTGCCACAAGGCTCACTGATGACATCAACGCAACAGTCGGTCCGTACCAGGCGTGCTGCGTGCCTTTTCGTTCGGCGCAGCTGCACGACTTTGCTCTCAGAGATTTGCTAGAATGGGCCAACAATAAAAATCTTTCTGGTTTGCTTTGTAGCTTCGATCAAGAGAAAACTTTCGATAGAGTTAGCCACGAGTATATTTTTCAAACTCTATCCAACGCGGGCTTAGCAGACAACTTTCAGAAAATGGTCCGTGCTCTATACAATGGGCCAACTTCCCCACTTTTTATCCACGGCCGCGTCTCGGATAGTTTTTCGATTAAACGCGGGGTAAGGCAGGGCTGTCCTCTTAGCCCTGTCCTGTATGTTTTGGCTATTGAACCGCTCCTACAGCGACTCGCGTCCGATCCGCGCATAGGTAGCTTTCCGCTGGCGCCGGGTGCCCCGCGCGTCCCTATTTTCGCCTACGCTGATGAGCTGACGATCGTCGTTCCAGACGAGAGCTCTCTTTGCTCGGCGCTGGACGTGATCAAAGGGTACGGCCGGGCCAGTGGGGCGCGGCTCAACACCGCCAAGTGTTCGGTGATGTACCTTCGGGATGCACCACCGCAACCAAAACATGGGCTACCGGTGGCTTCGGAGGTTAAGATCCTTGGTTTTCGCTTCTCCGCTTCTGGTCCCTCCCCCAGCAACTGGCATGGCGCGTTAACGAAGCTACAAATGACGGCCTGTAATTTTGAAACTCGGCGCTGCCCAGTGACCGCTCGCGCCACGATCGCGCGGACTTTGCTGTTTACGCTGTTGAGCTACATCGCCTCAGTCATGACCGTACCAGCGCGAACCAAACTGGAGGTGATCGTGTTCCGCGAACCAACAGAACACGATGCGCTCCGCATCGTGTTCCGTTTCCTCTGGGGCGGCAAGCCGGACAGGGTCAAGAGGCAGATAGTACAGCTGCCCAGAAGCAAGGGAGGCCTCGGCCTCACCGATGTGGGAGTTATAGCGACAGCACTGCACGTGAAGTGGACGCGGGTGGCGCTGGGCTGTGACATTCCGCTAACCAGTTGTCTCGCGTCCTATTTTCTCAGCACTCGTCTCGGTTTGTTTATGCAGAGCACCGTCCGCAATAACTTCGTTCGCGCTGGTACTCCGCTGTTTTATAATCGTGCAGCTAATGCTCTGTTTCGCCTCCAACAACCGGTTCCCGATATCGCTTTATACGCGTTGCCGCTGAAGGATTTGGCAGAGATACTGTTCCCCAGCCTTCCGCCTCACTTGACGCAGTACATGCTCGTAAACTGGAATCCGAAATGGAAATTAATTCTGGCAGACTTTCTAGAACCCCACAGCTAGGGCATCCTTCCAGTGGCTTTTGGCGCGCGGGAGCCTCTTTTTCTACACTAAACGCACTCGTGCACCTGTAGGATTGGTTCCGGCGCACCGCAGGGCACTTTGTTCTGCGGGGCGGCCGAGTCCTCGATGCACATCTTTTTGGAGTGCACAATTCCGCAGGCGCTCTTACGCAAAATAGCCCAAATATTTGGTCTTCCTGGTATGCCATACGAGACAGTGCGGTTCTTTAACCCACTCCCGCGAGCAGCAATAAATAAGTTTGTTTTGCTCCTGGTGGAATGTTCGTATCAAGTATGGCTGGCCCGCTGCGCTGTCACTCACTCTGAGCGGCGACCAGGCCTCCATGAAGTACTTGCAAAAGGGCGGAAAGAGGTCTGGTTTCACCTGCAAAGAGAGCAGCGGCGGCTTGGGGAACAGGGCTTCATCTCCACCTGGTGTTCACCGGCAGTAATATTCGAGGAGACTGGGGGAGAAATTTCTGTCACCTACTAATGCTTCTCCTTTTTTGCAGATTGTCACCACGTAAGTATTGCGATAGTAATGGTTTTTTCCGTTTCGTACAGGAATGAAGAGACGGCAGACCATCGCCCCCCTATGCCCAGGGGTAAGGGCCGCCACTCAGAAAAAAATAATACTCCCCCAGCCCTCGAGGTTCGGGGGGGGCCTACCATGAGTGGTGTAGTAGGTGTCGAATGATGATGGTTGGCTGGATTCTGTAGCCCTGGAGTGCGGCATGTGCCAAACCCTCCACCATCTGACAACGGTAGGTTACTTCTGGGTATGAAGTGCCTGGGATGGAGTTTGGCGGGATGCGAATTGGTAAATACGTCTTTGAAGTCGTTTGTGTAGTCCCACAAACATTTTGGCTTCACAGGTGATGTTGTCTTCTATGTGCACCAGACGTAAGATTGAACTGTATATATTACATTGTGTAAATTCATACAAGCTGAGATGCTTTATCGCGGAATAAGGGGTGGTAGAAATCTGCCAAGTTATTGGTTAGGATGGAATTCAAAGGTTTACGGCAGCAAAAAACCACGGTGTGCCCTTTGTTATGATTCAACTTCTTGTTTTGTTATTTTTGTTCCCACAAATATACCTGTGTTATAGCGGAGAATAGGCTAAAAGTTATAGTCGGCAACTTTACAATGCCCTGCATCCAGCATACAGGAAGTATAACAGCGGTGGGGGGTGGCGGGGGAGGGAACAAAAATACCATTCTACTCAACCAATTTGCGGAAGGTATACTAAATTTCTCTCACAGAAATGCCATAAACTCAAGAGCTGCAGTATTGACGCATCAGTGAGGGAACATAACCTAGTGAAAATTAGAGGTAAAAAAATAATAAAAATTGAGTCAGAACAACATTATGGCGGTTTAGAATACGTACGTCACATTCTGTTGAGTACAGAGAAGTATTGGCCAAGGGCATCATGCTCGTACCGAGAAAAAATCCCGGACCATCTTCAGTAACATGAAACCTGGGGAGGAGTGAAGCATGCAGGTTATAAATGTATTCTTGTGGCCTTGACGTTTTTTCCCACACAGTTGAAACAGATGAGGGGTAGAGGTATACAGCTTTGCTGGAAGCACGAAGCGGAGTAGTGCTAGAGTTGGAAAACGAGCGTCTCTTTGTGTTCTTTTATTACGCGTTACGGTCTAGGGCGAATCCTTGGAAAACGAGTGTCCCAGTGCTTTAGTACCACCTCTACAGCGACGACGAACGACGGCAACAAAAGGAGATGCCAACAGCCCAACCCCCTAAGGGGCTTCCCCCAGAAAAGTCGCAAAGCATGGATGTTGTAGTGATTACCCAGTTCATTGAATTTTAGAAGATATAGCCTGTTCGGAGGGATATACACAACGATCGGCGAAGTGTATATCGTGCGTGCAGTTGAAACGAGCCAATGTTGCATTTTAACAGCAGCGCGGCTGTACCACTGGGCTTGATGAAGGTCGGTTCTGGTATCGTGTCACGCTCCTTCTGGAGCAGATTTCTCCGCCGGCTAAAACCGTAACGGTATAGGAAAAAGTAAACGCCTTAAAGGGATATTGAAGTGAATTTGTCAAGCTCCCGGTTTTCCGTGCACTGTGTAGACTGGCTCAAATTAACACGTTTCATCGTTTATCCGGTTGATAAGTCGGTAATTATTTTAAAACCGAGAAAGAAGAAAAACTACCATGCGCGGTCTGTGGCGGCGGCAGCAACTAAACGCTGTGACGACGGGAGGAGATGCACCTTGATTGGACGATGTCCAAGGTTAGAATTCAAATAAGTTTCGGTTTCGGTTCTGTAAAACAACATGCTTGACATCCGCCGGCATCATTGGATGGGCATTCTCGATATCTCAGTAGTCGTCGTACCGCGCTTCTGCCATGTTGTCGGCTCTAAAATGTCTAAGGTAAGCCTCCCAGTACGTCTTGGAATCGTAGCAATCACTAGCCGAGGCCTACGCAGTGGATGAACGCCCTCCGCGTCACCGCAGACGCTCAACTGCCATGCGCTTTTCCCGCATATTCGGAGCTTGCGTCACTCATGCCTGTATCGTAAAAGGCGTGCTCGCCCCAGGATCTGCAGACTCTGGCCTGTACCCGCTGCGCGCAAGTAGTCGGTGCTTGTGGCAACAGCACGCCAACGAGAACTCGCTAGCGCGTCAGTGTCAGTCTGCGCGCGTTCTGCGAACTCACTCGTGGAGCATTGAATGCTATAGCCGAAAAGTGTTGAACAAAGTTTAGAAAACATCGGCCGCAAACGAAAAAATCAACTTACAAAAAAAGGCATGTACCATCGGTTATTCGAACTTGTGACTTGCAAAATAGTAATCCTACAGCGCATCAGACCACTCGGCCATGAGCCCGCGCTGGGGGGGGGGGTAGATAATGGACAACCAGTTTACACTTTTATTTATTCTTAACATTTCAAGTACATTAGATAACTTTTTGTTAGATAGCGCTCGTGCAGTAAGCGGCCCCCAAACTTCCACAATATCTCACGTCTAGCAATTGCATTTCTTAGACGGAAAAGCGTTCGCAGATGTGTGGCCGCGCTGCTGACCGCTGTGCTTGTTTACCCAGAGCAAAAAAGTGCTTCGTGATCCCTAGTTTTCCGCTGCACGGTAAAAGTTGCAGTTGCTTTTATCTCCTTAGTACCTATATTGACTTCGCTGTCTCTTCTCCCGCCTTCAACTGGCCTAAGATTTTCCTACTGGCGTACCAGTCAGCGAATCGTTGCATGTGCGCTTGTGCAACGCTTGTGTGGTGCGACGCGGACTCGAAGCTTGATACAGTGTACAAGCTAGCCCAGTAAAGAAAGGTACATTATTCCATTCACAAACATGTTGTGGCTTCGTTTCAACTGAGCGAGCGAATTGCGACGACCCGTAGGCGGCTGGCGGACTAAACGCTGTGCCGACTGACTCTGTCGAAAGGTCGGCGAGCCGTGCAGTGCCGCAGCCAATTTCCAGCTCATCTCCTCCTGACGTCACACGAAAACGCCACAGAAAATGCGCGAGGGTGCAGAGAGGAGGACACCATTTTCGAACTGATTTTTCTACTAAATAAATTTATAAAAACGCGCTCAGAGTCGTCACAAAATGGCCTATGGACTCCGTTAGTTATCCCGCAATGTTTACAAATCACTTCAGTGTCCCTTTATTGGAACTTTCACGCATCTCCAGGTGTGGCCAAGGTACAGCAGTGAGCACACTTGGTGTGAACACGGGAGCGCGTGGCCGCCTGCGCTACCACAGCAACGTACCGCGGGCTTCGCCAAGAAAGACTCATGCTAATTGTGAGTAAAGTGAGATTATGCTCTCAGCGCGAGAATCCCGTCATCGGAGCGTCTTCTCCTCGTCTGCTACATTGTGGCTTCTCTGCTAACCGTTTCTCTCTGCGTTTCTTCGAACACATATCTCTGTAGAAACGCGCATGAATAAAAATGCTAGAACACGAAGATACTTTTCCATTGTAGTTGAATAGAGGTCGTAGCGCAGGAGCTAAGTTTCGGTGCGGTGTGTGTTCATTCAGTGCGGCCTGTATTGCGAAGGCGATCTCCCCCTTGTAACAACTGAGCGCCTGAAACACGGCACATGTTCTCGGTCCCATCTACCGCTTAGCACACACTTTAACGCCAACTAGACACTGTGATATACTCGGCTCTACGCCGGTACCTAACGTCCACGGTTTATAATTCCGTTGTAAACCTCCCATTGAAGTGAACAATTTTCCGGAACACACGTATAGGGGAGTAAAACATTTCCTGAAGCAGTACTTGTTTCTATATATAGTGCCCTGAAGTTCCCGTCCGTCACCCGATATGGCAGCTTTCAGGTGGCCTCGTGATATTTGTCCGCCTGAATGCAGCCATAGCACGTGGACCTTTTACTGGGCCACTCAGACCAGGAATGAATGAAAAAACTTTTATTTAGTATCAATCACTGGGTTTTTAATACCCTTGCTAGGAGTCGGCCAGTATCCCTTGGGACCTGGCGGCTGCCTGAGCTTGATTGATGATTGTCCGTTGGCCTTCTAGGTCTGAGCTGAGCATCAGAGCCTCCCATGTGTCTATGGTATGTGTGCCATCGGATATTTGTGGGCACGTCCATATCATGTGGACCATGCTTGCCAGGCTGTCGCAATGTTTGCATTTGGGTTCAAATTGACCTGGGTAGAGTTTACTAAGAAGTAGCGGATTTGGGTAGGTTCCAACCTGTAATTTTCGCCAGATTGCCTCTTCCTTTTTGCTGAGTTTGCGGTCGGCATCCGGGTATTCTTTTCTTGTTAACCTGTAGTATTCAGTTATTTCTCGGTAGGTGAACATCCTGTCTTTTTCAGATAGTATGTGTCCTGTGGAAGGAGCGCCTGAGCCTGCCTGGAAAGTGAGTCCTCGGGCGAGCTCGTTTGCTCCTTCATTGCCTCTGAGAGCCTGATGGGCCGGGGTCCAGATTAGTAAAACCTGATGGTCCATGGGGTTTTTGGCAAGGATTCTGACCGCCTCAGCTGATATTCGTCCTCTGTTATAATTGTTTATGGCGTTTTTGGAATCGCAGATAATTACTTTGGTATTTTTGAACGTAGCTGCCAGCGCTATCGCCACTTCTTCCGCCGTTGTGACAGATCTATTTCTGATCGTGCAGCATGCGCGTATGACCATGTTCTCATCGGACGCAACCGCAATCTTGTCTCTTCTGCGATGGTATTCCGCAGCATCAGTGTATAATACATCGCACCGTCCTCCGTACTTTCTCTGTAGCGCTTCAGCCCTGCTCTGTCTTCTATCCTCATGGAACGCTGGGTTCATGTTCTTTGGAAGGGGAGGAATTCGGATATTGTTTCTGATGTCCGGGGGAATATCCTCTTGCGGGTCGTCTGTGGCTTCATGGGGGAAACCGAGTTTGCCCAAGATATGCCTGCCTGCCTTGGTTGACAACAGTCTTTGGTGCTGTGCAATTCTTGCCGCCTCGATCAGCTCGTCTATGGTGTTGGAGACGCCTAGCTTCATGAGCTTGTCCGTGGAGGTACATATGGGAAGTCCTAGGGCAGTTTTGGTGCTTTTTCTAATGAGCGCGTCTAGCTTGTCCTTCTCGTCCTTGGTTAGCTTTAGATATGGTACTGCGTACGTGATTCTGCTGATCACGAACGCTTGAACAAGTCTGAGGAGGTTGGCTTCTTTCATGCCTGAGTTCTTGTTTGCAATTCTGCGAATGAGCCTACTAGTTTGTTGTGCACTGCAGTCTAGACGAGTTATTGTCTCATTATTTCTGCCACTGGCTTGAAGCCATAGGCCCAGTATGCGGATGGTTTGCACTCTTTGTATTTCCTTTCCACCTGCTTTAATCTGGATAGTCGGATTTCGGTCACTAGTCCTTGACCGTGGTGTGTGAAGGACGAAAAGTTCAGACTTTTCCGCTGAGCATTTCAGGCCCTTTCCCGAGAGATAGTCTTCAATTTCGTCCACTGCCGTTTGCAAAGCTTCCTCTATTTGGCCGTCGTTGCCCCTTGCTATCCAAAGAGTCACGTCGTCCGCATATATGCTGTGATTAAGATTTTCTATTTTCTCGAGATGTTCTGGGAGTCCAATCATGGCGATGTTAAAAAGAATGGGTGACAGAACTGACCCTTGAGGAGTACCTCTATTACCAAGGCTTATACCATGAAGTGAGCTTTGTCCAATCGAAATATTTGCTTTCCTGTCAGTGAGAAAATTCCTGATGTAATTGTACATTTTCTCCCCCACGTTAAGGCACTGGAGGTTGTTCAATATAGCAGCGTGTTTAACGTTGTCAAAGGCCTTCGCAACGTCAAGCGCAACGATCACTCTGGTATCCCTTGTCTTGTTTTCCAAAATATCATGTTTTAGTTGGAGCATAATGTCACACGTTGACAAGTGTGGACGGAAGCCTATCATGGTGTTCGGATAGAGATCGTGATCATCCATGTAGTTTGTCAGTCTTGTTTGCACCACATGCTCCATCAGCTTTCCTACGCATGATGTGAGCGAGATAGGTCTCAGATTCTCAAGGCTTAATTTTTTACCCGGTTTTGGAATTAGGATGATCTGAGCCAGTTTCCATTCTTGAGGAACCCTGCCTGTGTTCCAGCATTCCTGCATATATGTTGCGAGATTTCTCACCGACCCATCATCTAGGTTCCTGAGCATCTTGTTGGTAACTCTATCTGGTCCAGCCGCCGATCCCGTTTTTAGCTTATTGATTGCAGCTCTTATTTCGGCTATTGTTATTGGGGTGTCCAGGAGTGAGTTTTCAAGGCCCTGATATGGCGGGAGAAACTCTGTTTCCGCTTCTCCGATGTAGCGTTCTTTGAGTTCATCTAGTAGTTCTTCTTCTGTGCCTTCATATTGATGCACCAGACGTTCTATTTGCTGTCTGTTGGCTGCTTTGCTACCTTCCGGGTTTATGAGGTGTCGTAGCAGGTGCCAGGTCTTGGCTACCCCTAGCCTTCCCTCCATCTGGTTGCAAATGGTCTCCCAGTTCTGCTTCGTGAGATTAAGCGCATGTTGCTCTATGTCCCTATTGAGTAAGGCGAGCTTTTTCCTTAGCGATCTATCCAATTTGAAGCGTTTGATTGCGTCTTCCAAATGTTTTTTTTCGTTTCCAGAGATTTAGTAGCCGCTTATCGAAAACTCCAATTTCCTCTTCGTCCAGGATCTCTTCAGTTGCGTCTCCGACGTCTTGTAAGAGCTCCTTGGCCCAGACACTTATATCTGAGATCTTACTCGGCTCACTTCTGTTTTGCCGGAAAGCGTCCCAGTTTGTTAGCCTGTGTTTTTGCTTCCTGTGCCTGATGGGTCCACCTTCTATGACCATTTCTATAATGTTATGGTCGCTTCCCAAGTCTTCTTGTGTATTGCACCAGGTGGCTTCGACACCCTCGCTTACCAGGGATAAGTCCGGTGTCGTGTCGACTGATACGCTGTTCCCTCTCCTGGTTGGTGAGTAGGAGTCAGTAAGGAGGGTGAGTTTCTGCTGCTGTATGTCTTGCCATAGCGAGCGTCCCTTAATTGTTTCTTTCCTGTATCCCCACGCTGGGTGGTGTGCATTGAAGTCTCCCACAATAACGAGGGGATTTCTTTGGGCTATATTCCGGGTCTTGATGAATAATACTCCGAACGCGACTTTGCGCTGCTTCGGAGAACTGTACACATTGAGTACAAAAAGGCTGCGGTCTTTTTTCTTACGCGGCACGATCTCGACGAGAACATGATCAATGCTGTCAACGCCAGTCTCGTGCAGCACGGCAGTTACATTTCGTTTTATTAGAGTTACTGTATGCGTGTCTGTGCTTTCTTTCGTATACGTTCGGTAGCCTGACAGTTTTGATTTAGGGCCAGCTTCTTGCAATGCGATAATCTCGGGACGATCCTTATTAACGAGGAGCTGCTGAAGCACTGGCCTTTTACGGCTGAATCCCCGGCAATTCCATTGCCACACAGTCGTTCTGGAGAAGTTAGATGGGAACGCCATAGTTATTAATGCGTTTCTCTATGAGCTGAATTCTAGCTTCTACCTGCATAAATCTCGCACCTAACTCCTGAATTTTGTCGTTCGTGGCCTTCGCCATGCTTTCAAGGTTGGCATTCAGTTGCGCCGTGAACTGCCGCAGGGATTCTTGAATGTTCTCTTCCAGTTTCGCGTTATTACACTCAAGCTTGTCAATGCGGGCAAACAGGACTTCCGGCGTGTTTGTTACCTCCACCGATGTTTGCTCCGGAGTCTCTGCAGCCCTCCTTTTAGGAGGTGGGGGTACTGAGGCAACCGTGCTCCTGTCCGGGCTATGTGCCTTCTGCTCTGATGTCCGCGGCGCTGGCGGCCCAGGCATTTGCTGAAGGCCGCTCTTAAGCTGTTTAATTTCTGTCATTAGCTGTTGTCTATCTGTCGTAAGATCCTCAACTTTTCTGGTTAGCCTTTTCACAAGCTCTTTCAAGTCGTCCATCTCTTTCTTGTTTGTGTCGCGATTTTGGGAGGCTCTGTCTACCCAGCTCACCTTGTTTCCTGGCGTCTTCTCGTCTTGCAGTAGGCTATGGCCCTTGCCCCTGTCTTCCTTGGCCCTGGACTTGGATCTCGATCTGGATCGGGTTTCGGACCGGGTTCCGCCGAGCGAAGGTAGCCTCGGGAAGGAGCTCGATCTCGAGTTGGAGCCGCTGCGCTGGCGGTGTTCTTGCTGGTGCTGTTCCCAGCGACTCTGGCGTTGATTCTCTTTCTTTTCTTCCTCGCGTTGCTTGGCTTCCCAGCGTCGTTTTTTGACAATGTACGGTGTCCGGAAGATTTCCTTGCACCTTTTGTCTCCTGTTGGGTGCCCCTTACCACACAGTCGGCACTTCAAGTCACACGGATGATTTTCGGGTGGGTTGTTTGTCCCGCAGTTCCGACACCTTTTGTCCTGGTTTGCACACACGTCTGATCGGTGACCAAGTTCACCACATGTGTAGCACACCTCGTACCTCTTTTTGTACAGCACGCACTTGTACGGAGTGTTGAGGAAGAAGACCCACATTGGGACCTTCTCTTCCTGGAAAGTCACGATGACGGACGCCGTCTTGCCCATTCGTCGCACGTTTATGATCTCCGGGTTTCTTGGGTCCTTGAAGTATTTGTCGAGATCCTCTTGGGTGTGGGTCGGATCGATGCCGTGTACTACGCCTCGTCCACACGTTTCATGCGGCGCTGCATAAGCCGAGATCTCGTGGTTGTTTCCATTTACGTGCAGGTGTTTGACCTTAAGGAGCTGTCCTGCCCGTTCCATGCTTGCCGTGCTGAAGACGATGGTGTTCTGTTTTGCATTCACGATTAGTTGGTCGAACCCTATGCTCGCCACGCTGTCGATATGTGCGGCTGTTATTATGGACTCAAAGAGCCTGGACATAGGCACTTTGCTCAAGTTCAATCCATCGCGGGGTCTCATAATGATCTTGAAATCATCCCGGGGCAGTCTTGGCTGTTGCGAAGCGATCGACTGTCGCGCAAGTCGTCTCCCTTCCTTCTTTTGAGCAGCGCGTTCCTGGGTGGCGTCACCGTCTCCGCCTTGGCTGCGTCGGCCGGCCTCCCCAGCTGCAGCGTCGCCGTCGCCGCCATCCTTGTGTAGTGTTCGCGCCACCAGCGCCTGGCGCCTTCGGTCAATTTTCGTGAGCCACTCAGTGGCATTAAATTCTTCCGGTGTTATTTCCGTGCCTTCCACCTCCACGACGTCCATTCTGTCGCCCGCGGTGACTTCGGGTGGCATTCGAACGCTCGCACACCGTGGGCGGCGCGGCCCCGCGGCCCCGCGCCCCGCTGGTTAGGCTTGGCGTGGTGGCCGGCGTGGTCGAAGCGAAGAGTGGCTATAAAGTCCAAAATATCGGTGCACTTGCCTTGAACTCGGTATGCACGTGTCCCTTTGATGTTCCGGTGCAACCTCCGTACGTTCTAGTCAAACCACACACAGACTTTCTGGCCGCAATAACCACTTTTTGCGGAGCTCATGTGGACCTGGTGTTCCTCCATGAAGATGCGGGGCGCGTCCCACTCAGACCAGGAGTGTTCCACTCTAACTGCGCATTGAGACGTCTGAGACGCGACGATGCATTTGTTTCGGCCCTGTTCGAGTTTCTACCAGCCCGTACGGAAGCCGCAGTTTTGTCGTGGCAGTTGACTTGAAGATGATGCATCACAAATAGCAGTTGCGGGACTCTGTCCCCTACTGACACATATCATAAACATGGAATTGAGATCACAAAAAAAAAACTGATCTTAAAACCCCCGAGATTGTTTTATTGCAAATCTGCTTGCAGAAAGTCGCTGGGTTACGCCACCGTGACATGCTCTTTCAGGCATACTGCTAGTGAAGTAAATTTTTTTCCGACTTCAGTTCCGAGTTCTTCATAGAGTAGCTGATAGCTCCACCACAATAAGCGAGATACAATTAGCAGACGACAAGCAGATGTCGCGGGGACGCGATGCGCGCGCTAAAAGCATATCCTCGATCGGCACGAATAGTGCATGCGTGATGCTTCGTGGCGCCGACGATAGGCTGCAACGGCAGGTGGTGGGGGCCGCGCGATCTCATGTTCAACCCAAGCGGGCTCACCGCTGCATAACCTGCTACAGGCAAATGCAAATCATACACCACATTTTTGGCGCACAGTACAAACTGACATGGTTGACAAATGAGCCATTTTGCGGCCGCTTTTTTGCTGATGTCTCGGCTGCCTTCTGTGCTGCCGGGCAAATGATCCTGGGCCGTGCCGGAGCGCTGACTACAACTCTGACACCGCACCGTTATGCTACTTTTCGTATCCCGTGCGACAATTTCTGGACATATGGCACAATTACAGCACTGTCCCATTTGGAGACTTCACGATTGCTGCGATCATTACATTATTTTACATACCGCAGTAGGTTTTTCACAGGCTCGTGACAGCACATATTCCTCATAGCTGGCAGTGTTTAACCTGCCTACCTGCTCACATAGACAGGACGACAGGGTATGGTGGCAAGATATTGTTACGGTTCCCGTAATGCAGGACACCGCAATACTATCCTTATTATCGGTTAACGTAGTTGTCCGTTTTAACTGGTTTTATTCCTTTTCTTTCTTGTTTGTGTTTTCGGTTATGTACGCTTTAAGTATTGCCATTTTCCCTCAATAAAATCTTCGTGTCTAAACTTCCACTTTACTAATCAAGCTTTACTGGCTTCTGCGTACGCAGTGTACGTACGCGAGGCTTGTGTGATCACGTAGTATCTACGCTATGCCTTCTCCTCCCGAGGAATGCAAGCATTGTGCGGGTAGCTCTCCCCTACAGGAGGTGGGACCAGGCGGTTAAGCAAAATGCTCAGGTAGAGCTGTCGATATAAGCACGCTTTTTCAAGGACCACCGTCGTATCTCCTGCTACACAAAAGTTGGGACCCGTCATGGCGCACGTGTGCACAGCAAGCGGAGTGAGAGGGCTGAAAACTCGGCAGGCATGCTTTGGAATTCAGTGCGCCCCAACCTCCCAGTAAGTGGTAAATACACTGCTGATGTGGGGAGGGTCATAGTCTGCGCTGATTGCGTGGTTCCAGAGAAACACCTTGGGATGTTAGGACAGGGCCCGAAGTGTGGTTTAGCACCAATGTTGGTTCCCGCTGAGATATTAGCTATAGCAAGGGCAATTTATAGCCGTGTTGCAGATGTGGACCGACAAAGGTTCGTCACAGAGTGTGTTGGCGAATTGTATATGTCTGGGAAACAGAAAAGAAAGGAAGGCAATATAAAACATTGTTCAAGATTTGATTGATAATTGTGGTGGTTCACACGCCGACGCACGCAGGCGATGAGGCGCGCCGTAGTGGAGGGCTCGGAATTAATTTTGACCACCTGGGGATCTTTAACGTGCGCCGAAATCTCGAACATACGGGCGTTTCTTGCTTTCCGCCTCCATCAGAAAAGCGGCCACCGCGGTCGGGAATCGAACCCGCGACCTCGTGCTCAGCAGCGCAACGCCTTAGCCACTGAGGCACCGCGGTTGGTTTCAAGATTTTCCCAGTGACGGGTTCAGGGTAATTGAAGCCGACACAGAGGGCTGTTTTGTAGTGTCTCTAGAAAACCTTTTTGTAACGCAAAAGCTTGCACAGCTATCAAGAAAAAAATTCAAGCTTGCAAACCGAGCAATTTCCAGCCTGCAAACTGTAAGAACAGAAGGAAAGGGCTCTAAAGTTTCTATCCTCCATTCCCCCGAGAAATGGTGTTGCCGGTTAAGAAAGCAAAAAACATGCAACTGAAGGCTGAAGCAATATGCGGCTTGGTAGACGGTGCGCATTTCGCCATGTTATGATGTGAAGCGAGAAATGCATATTTATGACTCTGTGTAGCGGATGAAATGCGCAAAGCAATTGCATTTTACATTCCGTCTTATTGTCTGCATGCAGTTTGCCGCATCGAGGAATATTGTGACGGTGCCACGTAACAATATAATTGAGGCTAAAATGAACCTGCACAGCTGGCCTGTGCGGCATATTAAAACAGGCCGTGGTGCTCGCATTAGTCGTCGATAAAAAGGAAACAACGTCATAAGCACTGACAGTATCGTAACCATTACGTGGATTAATAACAGTGTCTATCTCACCCTAAAGTACCCCGGAAATACTTTGCCAAATACTTTGCCAAGACCTTTGCCAATAAAATGCCAAACGTAGGCTCCCGTGCCGTCACTACTCGTAAAAAGAAGGCATTGAGATTGCGATTCTGGAAAAAAATTGTAAACTTCCAGTGTTTCCACTAACACAGTGTAATAAACTCTACTAAAGGCCCCTCTCTCTTCGAACCGACCCTATTGAGGGCTCGTGTCAGTCCCGCCGTTCAGGAAACAGTTGTAATGCAAACAAACAGAAATGAGGCATCTTAGAAGCGCTTGACGAGTTTAAAGTTTACATGTTTAAATATCTGAAGTTTAAATTCTTAATGTCTTGACGAGTGAAAAGTATAAAACGTCCTTTCATGCGGGCGCGAAGGCAAGCGGCTGTAGTGGTACAGACGTCGTGGATTGAGTCGGAAAGTATTTAATACTCGCTGTCGGGAACGCTGTAGAGAACGGCAAGTGCACAAAATTTATGAATGTATGTGGTCAATGCCGAGGTGCAACGAAAAGAGCCCCAGTGTAGCTCGTCAATCAAGGGGGCTAGTTGTGAGTCAAGGCTGATGTAACAGCCTCCCAGACGTAAATCCTTCTTTGCGCCACCTCCTGAAACCACCAGGAAGGTTACAGCCATACGGGGGGATACGTGCGAGTGTGGAGTGCCCAAGGTGTTCTCTGTCGGTAGTCATTAGAAATTGAATCAGTAGAAGATAAGCAGAGTGGATGCGCCTTAAGAGTATGCGAGTCACCGCATCCTTCTGTTGCTGTCCAGGAGTGGACGTCCTCTGTTCCCAGTAATATTTACTCTGAAACTGTTGAAGCCTTCGTGTTGGTGGTTGGGTTAAAGGTTACCTGACGTAGTACCTTCCCACAGTCTCGAACGGCCTGCATTGAGTCCGCAAAAATCACTACAGGCTTTGATTGTTCTTGACTAGGCAGCTGTCAGCTCTCCCTTTGAGCTGAGCAAGTGTTCAGAGAAGACCCTCAGAGGCTTAATAGTGGCATTGTTGACAAAATTGCATCCCGACTGGTGTGGTGGCAAAACTGCCTGAATCACTGGCGTTGACGTAAATTGTATCTGATTAGAACTGGGTGCAAGTTCTCGCACGATAGAGCTCGGAGAACCCCGAGCCTTGCAGTCAGTAATTTATATTAAATTTATAATATCAACATTACGATGAGATGAAGTGGAACCCCCATATCACTGTCTTGCGTCACATTAATGAGAACAATGGTTTGCGTACACAAAGGGAACAAGACTGAAAGAGACTTTAAGGTAGGCGAAGGTATAGCCCCTTCAGTTCTTAAACTTCAAGATCGTTTTTATACTCTATCCTATTCCTCCACATTGCTTTTTAAACGACATTTTCATTCCGCCCTTTGCGTCGCTGTACCAAATCTTCGCGACAGTCGGGTGTCCAAAGTCGCTAAGGCGGCATCCATGAGCGCATCGCCTTGAATATGGTAACTAGGCCAGCGGGACGAAGCCACTGGTGTGTGGGAGCCCGTGCACCTCGGGGCTGCGGCCAGCGGAGCGGAGCCGCTGAGGTCCAGGAGCACTTTTGTCGACTGCTCGAGGAGGCCAGCGGAGCATTGCCGCTTGGGCCTTGCGGTTGCCTACGCAGCGGATCCTGCCTCGTTCAGTCGCCTCGAACCACGATCTCACCCTCCACCTGCTCCTTGTCTTCTTCCTCCTCGTTCCCTTCTCTTTCTCCTCCTGCATCAGAAATTTCTTACTTGTTTCCTCCTCCGTTTTGCTGTCGAACTCTTCTTTGAAAACTGGTTTCTGCAACCACCTCGACAAGTTAAAGAGCATAGGTACCAGGAAGCCACATTGCGGTATCCCTGGGATTGTTGAGAAGGAGTCTAACAGCTATCCGGAAACGCCCATGCAGATAACGGGCCAATGCGTATTCAGTATTTGAGCTCGCCTAGCTTGCCTAATAAGCCTCTTGATTTCCACTGGAGAACACAATGCGTTTGCGTAAGACCTGAGGAGGTGCTAGTCATGAGGAGACATGGCAGTCGAGCAGAGAGAGTAGGTGCTGTGGCTGCTTCGACACGAAGATCAGGCGGAAGCGTCAAAACAGCACGTAACAAAACAGCGCCCGACAAGCGAGCGTCGACACAAGAGCACTGTGTCACAACAGCACCCACCAAATAAGCAGGCGATGCACCAATAACGCTCCAGTACGCCACAGTGGGTCCGGCAGCGGCATGATGTGCAGGCACTACAGTGTCTTCTGCTTCATTTTGCAGATTGCCGCCAGTCCGGGAAACAACTATCTCCACTTGCATGCCCCTTCCGAAAGCCACGCTTGCAACGCGCCCTCCAAACAGCATGACGAACCCTTCAATAACAGCACATGCGCCAAATCATCGACTCTCTGGGATGTGCCCGCTGCCACGTGGTGCTCGCCCGTCGGCTGGTCCATGATCAGCTGGCCAAATTGAACACGGCGTGGGACGGCAGTGACACCTACCTGGAGGCAAACGGACATAAAAGCATCGTCGCTGACGCTCCCCTTCAGTGGGTCCGGCAGCGGCATGATGTGCAGGCGCTACAGTGTCTTCTGCTTCATTTTGCAGGTAGGAAATCCCTACCGGTATAAATGCCATAGAAGTGACAACCGTTTTTTGCTGCTTCTGCCGGACCCTACTTGTGCATGGCTTTTGAGTGTTGTCACTAGTGTAAAACTTTCCTTAAGATTTTTGTTACTTTTGTCTCGTGATGTCGAGACCAATCCCAGCCCTACATCCAAAACTGAACAGATGTTATTAGAATTGCTTGCTGGGCAAACACGCATTAGCGAAGATATATTAGCCCTCACCACAAGGGTTGCAGCGTTCGAAGCCCGTCTAACAAAGTTGGAGTCTAGTGTCACTGATAATGACGATCTTGTGAAAGGTGTACCGGAATTAGAGATTAAAATTAACGATCTAACTAAAACAGCGCACACACTTGATCGCAAAAACGGCGACTTGGAAAATCGATCACGACGAAATAACCTTGTCATACATGGATTGCTGGAACCACGTGATGAGAAACCCGAGCAGCTACTACCGTCGGTCGTGAACCTTATATCAACGAAGCTTAATATTCAATGTGACAACATCGAACCGTGCCATCGCCTCGGAACACGCAGAAGCGAAAATCCAAGGCCAGTTATTATAAAGCTATTCGATTTTCGAACCAAAACCGAGATCTTAAGCAAGGCTAGCAAATTAAAAGGAACGGATGTCTTCATCAACGAAGATTTTTCAGTCAGGGTTCGACAAATCCGCAAGGAGCTATGGCAGCACTCTGCTGACTTAAGAAAAGCAGCCGAAAAAGTACGCCTACAATACGATCAGTTAGTTATTGACAGTGTTTGCTACGTCTGGGACGACGTCACCAAGTCAGTTGTTGAAGCGTCTAGCACTCGTGTTCCCCGTAGCAATGAATGACTTTCCGGAAACCAGCGTAAGCATTTATGCTTCTGAACGTAAATGCTCGCAGTTTGGTGAATAAGAATGTAGATTTTAATTGGCTCATCCAAACTTGCGTCCCATCACTAATTTGTGTCACTGAGACATGGTTAAATATTACTATTTCCGAGGCTGAATTTCTACCCCCGGGTTTCTCGGTACTACGTAAAGACAGAGTGGACAGCCGCGGTGGCGGTGTCGCCATCTTCTTAAAGAATAGTTTGAAATTCTATCCGTTACCCGACCTTCCCGAGTCAGAATCCGTATGGTGCAAAATCAGCCTTGGGGGGAAAATAACCGTATTAGGTGTAATATACCGGCCTCCTGGTGCTGACCACGTTGTTTTTCCTGCTATTAGTGAATATATTTTGAAAAACAGGCTTCACAAATTTAAACTGATTTTATGTGGTGATTTTAATGTACCGCATGTTGACTGGAATTCACTCTTACCCACTGGTCGCGATAGGGCACTCAGTGAAGCTTTAATTGATCTTGTTGTGTCCTTTGATCTTACCCAAGTAGTCGACGTTCCTACACGGGAAAATGCCATTTTAGACCTTGTATTCTTAAATGAGGCTGTACAGCAGAATGGATTTGAATGTGAAGCAGTGGATGGTGTATCTGACCACAAGGCAGTCGTTCTTAGCTTGAATTTTGCCTGTGAACCTAAACTTCCGACGTACAAAACGGTTGTAGATTTCACCCACGCGGACGACAATTCAATTCTTGCAGTTCTAGCAGCATCTTTTGATGATTTCTTGTTAAATAGCAACCAATGTCATGTGGACTTGTTAGTTGAGCAGTTTTATAAGATTGTTGAACACTGCATGCACACATACGTCCCACAGAAGTGCCTAAAACGAAACCCTCGGCATCCTTGGCTAAACAGAGAAATTATTCAGCTTACACGGCGAATAAAGCGACTTCGAAGGCATCGTAAAACTCTTCTAAATAACCAGAATTTACTGAACTCTCTGAAAACAGAGCTAAGAGAAAAAATGCATGCTGCCCGCAAATTATACTATGAAACTTCGCTAACAACCTTTATGAAAAACGACCCATCTAAATTCTGGAAAATTCTTAATCCTGCCGGCCCGACAACTTCCTTACTTATTGTGAACGAGCAGCCCTCTTCGGATTCCTTAACTATCTCTGAAGCCTTCAATGGTTATTTCAAATCAGTGTTTAGTATAGATGATGGTACCAGTCCCGCTTTCGGTCTTGACAGTACATTGCCTGCCTTCCCAGAACTACAGATTAGTTACGCTGGAGTTGTTAATCTACTACTGAACATCGACACAATTAAGAGTGCTGGCGCTGATAACATCCCAAACACATTTTTAAAACGTTACGCTGAATGGAATGCTAAGTATTTAACAGTCCTTTTTCAGAGATCTCTTGAAACAGGAATTGTACCGCAGATTTGGAAAAATGCGAAAGTTGTTCCGGTGTTTATATCTGGGGACAAACAATTCATTCCGAACTATCGACCTATTTCGTTAATCTGCACATGCTGTAAAATTCTAGAGCACATTATTCACAAACATTTAGTCACATATTTAACTGAAAACAACCTCCTCTCCCAAAATCAGCATGGCTTTCGTGCAGGATTTTCGACAGTCACGCAGTTGCTAGGGTTTACGCATGACATCGCTTCGACTTTAAACGATCACGGTCAAGTGGACGCCATTTTTATTGACTACTCGAAAGCTTTTGATACTGTTTGCCACAAAAAACTTCTCCTCAAATTAAAAGCCTTTCGGCGCGGAACTCACGGCATTCGCTTGTTATCTTGGCTATCAGATTACCTAAATTTAAGGCAGCAGTTTGTCGCGTTTAACAATTCGCATTCGTCATCCCTCCCTGTCACATCGGGTGTGCCGCAAGGCTCGGTCCTTGGGCCACTCCTTTTCCTAATTTATCTGAACGATGTTGTTGAAATAACAAAAAACACACCAGTCAAACTCCGTCTGTACGCCGACGACTGCGTCCTCTAATTCTTGTATTAGTACCTCCCGTGACCAAATACAGTTAAATAATGTTTTTTCTTCTTTCTGTACCTGGAGCTCAACGTGGCAAATGGCACTAAACTTTAACAAAACGGCAAGCATGACATTCACAAACAAGAAGGAACCCCTACGTTTTTCCTATGGTCAGAACATGAAGCATGTTAACGAATTCAAGTACCTTGGCGTAACACTCTCAACGAACTTAAAATGGCATAAACATATAAACTTAGTCTGCTCAAAAGCGCTTCGGAAATTGGGCTTCTTGAAGCGAACGTTAAAAGATGCAACTCACGAATGCAAACTAACAGCATACAAATCCCTGATCCCTGATACGGCCTGTACGCCTCCGTTGTCTGGTCACCGCACTGCGCATGCGACATAGCACAACTAGAAGGTGTTCAAAAAAAAGCAATAAGATTCATATATCACCGTTATGATCAGAATTTTTCGCCTTCGTCACACGCTATACGTCTATCACTCAAATCACTGGAACACAGACGTACTTGTGAGCGTATCGGCACTTTACATAAAATCGTGAACAAGATAATCACCATTGACATACCCATTTCCTTTGCAACCTCCGGTGCAAACACTCGCAGGTCAAACCCCATTAACATTACGCCCTTCATGCCATTTCTAGATTGTTTTAAGTTTTCATTTTTGCCTTTCACAGTTGAATTGTGGAATAATCTGGATGTTTCTCTCCGGAAGTTGCCTACCAATAGTGTTTTGAATGAACTACCAAACCATGTGTTCTGTTAGTTTACTATGTATTCACTGTTATGGACCCACTCCTGCAATGTCTCGAACTGTGAGACAGCAGTATTTGTAAATAAAATAAAAACACAGCACCATTTTCGGGGAGGCCTATTTACATTTTTGGCGCGTGCAAAAACAATTGGTGGTGCAGCGGTGGCGTAGAGGTAGAGCATCCGCCTCGCGTGCAGAAGGACTGTGGCTCGAATCCCGATGCCGGACAATGCCCACCGGATTCAAAAATTACCGCGTCTTTATGGAATTGCAGAATGAGGCTTTAGGTGCGGCATTACCACAGCGACCAGTGCCGGCAACGCACTCCCTCACCAGAGCTCGATTGACCACCATGATGTAGTAGTGGCCACAACCTCCCATGAATGCGCAAATTAACTCACGGCCCTCCGTCTCCAGTGGCTGCGAAACAACTGACCACGGCGGCAGTAAGACCTGTGACGCAGCAGAGGGTGCTAAGAATCCCTAGAGCCGGACAGGCCCCCCATTGGAATCTGAACGTTGTACCGTTTAACACGAGACCTTTATCTAGCGAGGCGACTCTAGAGATGTTGTTCGAGGAATTAGAGGGCATTAAACGGGATGTCATAGGGCTTAGTGAGGTTAGGAGGGCAGGTGAAGTCTTTGCGGTGCTGAATATAGGACACGTCCTGTGTTACCGTGGTCTAGTGGACAGAAAGAGCTGGCAGTGGGATGTCTAGTCCAGAAAAGCATAGCTGGCAACATAGACGAATAATATAGCATTGACGAAAGGGTAGCTGGACTTGTTTTAGGCTTAATCAGAGGCACAAACTCAAGGTGGTACAGGGCGGTGGGCTACATCCAGCCACGACGACCAGCTAGTTGAACGCTTCTATGAAGATGTGGAATCGGCGATGGCTAAAGTAAAAACACAGTAAACAGCAGTTATGGGAGAGTTCAATCCTAAAGTAGGCAAGAATCAGGCTGGTGACAATGCAGTTGGGAACAATGATCTGGGCTGTATAAATAGCAGGGAAACCTACTAGTCGAGTTTGCAGAGCGGAATAATCTACGCATCATGAAGACCTTCTTCTGCAAACAAGAGAGCCGGAAGTGGACGTGGAGCAGCCCGAATGGTGAGCATAAAAATGGAATAGACTTCAGAATATGTGATAACCCTGGCGTCGTGCAGAATGTGGAAGTGTTCGGAAGGGTAAGGCGTAGTGATCATCGTATGGTAATATCTCGAATTAGGCTAGATTTGAGCAGGAACCGTAACAAGCTAGTATGAAAGAAGCCGATCGATGAGCCAACAGTAAGACGTAAAGTTGAAGAATTCAGGATCGGGCTGCACAACCGATATTCAGTTCTTTCCGAGGAACCAGAGTTTACGACACAGGAAGCCAGCGACAATCTTACGCGCATTAACACGAAGTGTGCAGAAGAAGAAGGGGGCACGATAGCTAGACAGAATACTGGCAAACTTTCCCAGGAGATGAAAGACTTGATTTTGAAACGGCAAAACATGACAATCTCCACCCCAGCTGACAGAATAGAACTAGCGGAGCTTTCGAAGTTAATGAATAGGCATAAGAAAGCTGACTTACAGAAGCACAATATGGAGAGGATCGAATAAGCTGTAAAGAACGGCGGCAGCCTGAAAGCAGTGAAGAGGTGTCTAGGCGTGGGGAGAAATTGGATATGCACCTAATGACGAGCAAGGCAATATCATCACAAATAGGAATAAAATAGCCATAGTAACCGAAGAGTTTTATAGAGATCTGTACAGCAGCCGGGACGTCCAGGATAATGCCGAAAGAGAAAGTAGTTCAGAGGAGATAGACATCCCACCAGTAACGACAAGAGAAGTAAGGAAGGCTTTGAAAGAAATGAAAGGGGCAAAGCACCTGGTGAAGGTCAGATAATAGCAGACCTCTTGAAATATGGCGGGCGAATAGACCGTATGCAAAATGCGCACCGCCATCTCACGTCGACTCCGGTAACTAGGTCCGCCATTTTGGTACGGTCGTTTGAAACCGAAACCAATTAGCAAAACATAGAAAACATAGAAGGCGGGCATTGACCGCTCTTGGTGATGGACTACAATGCCGGAGCATTGCTTCGTGCCGCAGAGCACGCAATGCGGAAATACCGGTTCAAATGGAAAAAATGTACCTGAAGTTCCACGCTTTTAAACGAACTTTGTGACGCGAACTGTGCCGGCGCGAGCAACCTTAGTGACCCGCTGGGCGCGGTGCGCTTGGAGCGAATATTTGTCGTTGGTTCGCTAAGCGCGGGGTTCCGTAGTCGCTGTCCGTATGAAAAATACAGCTGCGTTGGAGTTCTGTTGTCCAGCCTTTGTATTCTAAATGAAGCCTGAGCGTGCGCCGCCTATTCACGCGACTGACAGCGGTGCTCGACCGGGAAAAAGTACCACACGTTGCCAAAATTAGGCTGTTTCTTTACTCGTCCCTGTGGCTCTGCGCCCGCTTCATTTCATTGTTAAATGGTACCGCTTAGCCCCTACACGAGCCTTTATCTTACCTAGGGCTGTAAACAAACTTTTCCTGCCGCACTATGCCGTCACGGCGCGGTTGAAAATTTCCTGTGGCGGGCGCGCACGGTATGGGAGTATGTTGGTTTCTTTACGTTGCATTTAGCCGCGTGTCATTGCAGAAGTGGCGAACACTGTTTTATGATGATCTAACGGTGGGAAATCCGAGCTTTTGCACCTGGTTCCCGATTTGCCGGGCTCAAAGGTTTATTGTTACGTCAAGTTAACTTGGTGCCCATTGTCATTCCAGCAACGATGTATTTACTGTCGAATATTTTGCGACTAAAATACACACTCACTCCTCCAGTTTGTCACATGCTGCATGCATGCCTCCGACGTAATGATAGTGACCATTGATGTAGGTAGCTGAGACAATTTTCAAGTATTATTCAAAAAGAAAAAAGAAAATGGCCACAGTTGCATCAGGCCGCCGCGCATCAGCTTGACTGCTTTTGCGTGTTTTGTATCCACAGTGAAAATCCCAGTAAATTAAACTACTTCGCTGATTTATAGCGCGTGCAGTATAGCAAACTGTGGATATAAATGGAACAAACAGAAGCATTTGTGCACCCCTGCATGTCGCGGTCTAGTAAACACGACGTTGCCCAGCCTCTGCGTGCTCGCGAGATGACCACGGCGAAATGTGGCATGAATGCTTGCTGGTAGCTCATAGGTGACCCTTAAGGTGCCATGGCAGTCCTTGTTTCTGTCACTGAAGGGGGGGGGGGGGGGAGGTGAGGCCAGCACAACTGGGGCAAAAAAACCCATTCTCAAGGCTACCAAGTTTTCTCCGAAGCGCCTGCACGGCACTTTGTTGCTGCTCGCATTGCTCCTGTACTCGATGTGCACCGAACAGACGCATTGGCAAGGGAAGGGAGGGGCCATTTTCTCGCGGGCTTCTCCTGTCAATGTCTTGGACACTCGCTGGCTTGATGCCCTGCTGTCTCGGACGTCCTCATTGTTGTGGCAGCTCAGTGCACGCAAGCTCCGGTGGCGCCTCTTAAAACCTTCGGCTTGCAAGAGGGCGAGTAGGTGCACAGCAGCCAGGATGTGACTCCATGCTCCACTGCAACCCGCTGGGTACTCGCACGATGCCTCCCCGATCGCCCCACTGTCCGTCTCAAAGGTGAGGCACACAACATAGGGCCGGCCACTTTTCTTCTGGGAGCGAAAGCAGCTGCTGAGCACATGGATGAGGCCCAACCTGCAGGAACAGAGAGAATATCAGTAAATAACACTCAGGGAAGAACAGGACTAGTCCGCTACAGTTTATGGTAAAGGGACAGAGCAGAAAGAAGTGGCCACAAGGAACAGACTCAAAATGACCAGATTTTGTGTCTTGCTTAACACTGTTGCAAGGGCAATAATCTACACCTCAAACAGCAATGATGTCAAAATTGTTTGTCAAGTTCGAGCGTGCAAGTATCTCTGCATTCTTTGTTAATGCATTTTTCAAGAGAAGGAAGTTTAACATTTAAAAACCTCAGTGTGGGTAATGATACCAGTACCCGCATAATCGTGTTCGTCATAACTTAAGCAAGCAATAATATGAATATCTGGAACTCACTTCCAGAATCTTTCGAGATAAACAGGTAAACATTCGGGCTATACCGATGACCCATCGAATTAAAAAAAATCTTCTAGTTCAGTGAGTTCGAGCTAACGAGGTTTTACTGTATTATCTATTCGTGCACACCAAAAACATGCGCTTTAGAAACAAACACAACCACCCCACCGCCAAAAAAGGAGAAGACAGACACACAAACAGATTTTTGCGCAGAACATGCGCAATAAATAATGAAAACACACAAAAAAAGAAAATTCAAGGCTTATGTGCGCTTTTGTAGTTGACTTCGCCGCAAAGCACGATTGCTTTGCGACAAACGCGCGGGCGGACGACCATCACGGAAAACGGCCGCAACCTTTCCGTAAACATCTTCGCCAAAAATCATCCCGTAAATTCCATGTACAGCATTTGAAAATACCTAATCCACCCACTAGCGGTACGGTCTGGCGATTGTCGCTCTCCTCTTTCAGGGTTACTGCAACAGGGTCGCCGCTACGCATTTGCGTGGTAAACAACGGTGAACAAAGTGCTCTACAAATGCTCATACCGGTTAACTCGCGTCAAGTCAAAACAAAGAAGGATTTACTTACTGTGAGTCGCACGTGTTTGTCCGCACCGATGAAGGCGAGCAATGCGCCTCGGTGGCTAGGCGGCATGCCCTGCTCCGCTGCCGCTCGGATGGGTCTTTGGCGCGCCACCCCGAGTGGTATGAGTCTTCAGACACAGCCGGCAGCGCAGGCAAGTCCTTCGTCCACAATCCGCGGTCGAGAGCCGGAAAACACCGTCCAGTTTGAGCCATACCGCGTTACCGTCACCTACTCTTCCACAGTAAACAATACGAGACTTCCTGATCGGCGCCCGTACCAATATGGCCGACGGTCTCGTTTACATCAGTGTTGCTAGATCACCAAGCAATTTCGCATAGGGTACCATGCCGGAGCACCAATAAGGCGAATGTATGCAAATGCGCACGCGAGCGAAACCAAAGCTTCTCGCACAACCTCACAGCTGATGGGACACTCGTTACGGCGCTATGATGTAAAGGGAAGGTGGCGCGATAACTCCCAGCAAAATTGGAAACGCAATCGTCAAAGCACACCTGGCACACACCACGCACCCGTAGGCCGCTCCGTGCTTGTGAATGTTTACAGCGGCGCGTTCAAGCAAAGCCGGTCGTGGTTCCAGCGGTAAGCGTCAAATTCGGCTCGCAGCTCGTGAAGGTGCTCCGTGAGCATGGGATACGTATCGTGTCGCTTTGAACAGCGACAGTACTTCCACGATACGAGGGATACGAGGGTGGGAGCGCAACGCTGGCGAAAAATCGCGTACGGCGCCTTCGGCAACGCCACTCGCCTCCTCCTCCACCGGCAGCCAGCCGGAGCCACTAGATGCTACCGCGGGCCTAAGAGTGGTGCATCTTCCATAATGCATTGCGCGGGAGGAGCCCGAGGAGAGGAGAATGCGGCGTCAGAAGAGGTTGGCTTGCCAAAGCTGTGCCGCCTGACGCCATGCTCCCTCCTAACATTTTCTTCCTCCATGGCGCTCAGCAAGCCGAGCATGCGCAGTGGAGGTGTGGACGGCGCAAAAACAAGGGAGGGACATAGCCCCGACCATGAGATGCTTCGCATCTGAAATAAAGTTATTCCTCCTCCTTCGACGCGCTGCCGACGGTTAAGGGGTATTCACACGACGGAGCGTTTCAGCGGAGAAATCCGAGGGAGGTCGTGACGTCACCGCAGGCGGACCTCCGCTCGGCTAGCTCCTTCGCTCACACGGAGGATGCGACTTTCGGACGGGCATCACTGTTTGCAGCCGCCTATCTCGAAAGCATAGCTGCCGTAGCACCGCCGATTCCGCGACGGCCGCAATTTCTGTTAAGCGCATACGTACTGATCTTGTCAACCGACCAAAAATTGGTCGTCGACGCGATGCAGGTGCTGCCGCGCGGAGATAACGGCGCGCGACGTAGTAGCAGCCGACCGGCCCACCTACAGGCCCGCATACTGATGTTAGGCTTAACACTGCGGCGAATATTCGATCGCCGCTCTGGCAAGCGGCTCAGGTGACGATTTTTAAAGCAACTTTCCATCACATCATTACCCCATTTCTCGTATACGCAGCTTTGTTTGCGCATTGGGGAGCAATAACAAGCTGTCGCTCGAGCTACCGGAGCCGGACTGCGCCACTTCGCAGCCGCGGCCGCCGCTCGCCAAGCGCCCGTGCTGGTGGTATAGGGACCGGACAGCTGAACGGGTGGCGCCACCACTCGGCGCTCCCCTCGTCAGTGGAATGAGCCGGTGCATTGGACTACACAGCCTCCCGTTGTTTTTGTCGTGTTTGCTTCGGTGCTTTGAATGTTTTGGTGGTGTTGTGAGTGTATATGTGCGGTGAAACAAAGTCTAGACAGATATGTTGGGTTCTTAGATGCAGTAATGACTACGTAAATTTTTCGGACGCTTCTACAGTTGGGTATCGGCTGCAATGGCATGAGCGCTTTTTGCAGCGATCTGCGCTTGGCTACACCCGTTCTGAGTACGAATAAAACTACTATTAGTAGTATTATTTTCTTCTTAAATGCACCAACAGCTACGCAAACTTATTGGATGCTTGTAAGGTCGAGAATGGGCTACATTGACACGAGCGCTTATTGCAGCGCTCTGCGTCTGACTCCGCGCGATCTGAGTAGGAATAAAACTATTAGCAATATTATTATTCATTTCTACCACTTTAAATTATCCTCACTGGTTTCAATTACTACGCTTTCCACGCCATCGTTAGCGCTGGGATACCTGGATACGTGTGCTTTAAATAGAAAGGCACCTGCATACGAGATGGATTACCGTGTAACCGTAGAAATGTTGCGGTAGTTTACACTTTCTGTAACCGTGAGCTTTGTGCCTTCGGTTTTGGTGAGCGACACTGTGACAGCATGGGAGCCTGAAAGCCGAAGTGGAAATCCCACATTTGTGGTGGTCATTTTATCAAGAGCCAAAGTTATTCACCAACTCAACAGCTCAAGCTACAAACCATCCACCATCCCTCCTCCCCGTCCTGTTTTACCACCTGCGTAGAATAAAGGCTGGCACCGATAGTTAAAAAATCTGGCAGCGTTAACGTCAGCTGGTGTTTTTAATGCTTAAGTATTCTTTACAGAGTACCTAAAAAATCGTGTAATGCCTGGTGAAGACACCAAAAAAGCACGATTAGTTGCCTCAAATATGGGTGCATCAGCCCGAGTTCTCCAGCACAGACACATTTCCGACACGCTGGACAAAGTTTAGATTTGGAGAGGGGGGCATGGAAGTTCAAAATTAAACAGCAAAATCATCTAGCCCTCGTCTAATGATTATGAAGGTTGAACGCAAAGCTTTCTTCCTGCGAAATCGAATGGGAAATGGTCAAAGTCAAAGACGCTGCGATCAAAAGACCAAACTGCATGCTGGTCAAATTCGACGCTCAACTAGTGAAAGTTTAAATGCAGAAGGCAACCAAGGAAACCCATACGATCGAGCTTTGCGATAAACCCTCATGGTCGTTAGGCGAAGGTGTGCATGATTTTTCAAGCGTAGGTGGCAGCTTGTAAACCGACCGCAGCATTCAGTTGTGGAACTGAGTACAGGTTTCGGGCACCTTCCTGTCTCACGTCCTTTAGCCACGCAGGAATTAGTTTTTGAAAAAAAAACGAAAAAACCATTTACCAACTAGCCATGCAACCATTGCAATTCTTGTAAAGCAATGCTTCTGCACGACAAGCAAGCAATAACGTTCTACTATCATGCGGTATTTATTCTATCAACGATTCCGATGACTGTAGTAAGAGCATTTCTGTGTAATTAAACACGTTTCAGCCGTAGGTAATGAAGTTACGAAAGCGTCGTCCATCACAATTTCTGTTTTGAGGTAAATCTAAGTTAGAAGACACCCCCAACTGCGTCTTTCGCTTGTGCACGACGTTGACGCCGTTTCGTCATCAACTGCCCAAGGCCAGTGCCGCAGCATTCCTAGATCGGTTGCACACACCGGCTTTGTGGGAGCATTTAGCTGCAGTATACTCCTCGATACGCGAAACTGCATGCAGGCATCAAAAAATTGCATGAAGCAACGAACTTTCACTTCCAGCTTGACTTCCAGCTTGGCGCATTGAGCGTCGTCTGCTATTTGTAAATACTGAGTATGGGCGTAAATCACACACATGGCATGCCTCGTAAACGTCACATCCACGCTCAAGATTTACCGATCTGGAAAATGCACGTGGGGTTACGTACGCTTTGCAAGCCGCACCGCAGAAAAACGACAGAAAGCCATGCACAGTTACGCTGCGCTGACCGCCACCGGCATTCCACTGACGAGCGGTTCGCCACGGGCGGTGCTGTTCGCTGAAGCGACGGTGGTGCCATACAACGGCCGCCCGGTCCCTATAGGGACTGGGCAGCTGGACGGGTGGCGCCACCACTCGGTGCTCCCCTCGTCAGTGGAATGAGCCGGTGCATTGGACTACACAGCCTCCCGTTGTTTTTGTCGTGTTTGCTTCGGTGCTTTGAACGTTTTGGTGGTGTTGTGAGCGTATATGTGCGGTGAAACAAAGTCTTGACAGATTTGTTGGGTTCTTAGACGCAGTAATGACTACGTAAACTTGTCGGACACATCTAAAGTTGGGTATCGTCTGCAATGGGATGAGCGCTTTTTGCAGCGATCTGCGCTTGGCTACACCCGTTCTGAGTACGAATAAAACTACCATTAGTAGTATTATTTTCTTCTTAAATGCACTAATGGCTACGCAAACTTATTGGATGCTTGTAAGGTTGGGAATGGGCTACATTGACACGAGCGATTTTTGCAGCGCTCTGCGCCTGGCTCCGCGCGATCTGAGTAGGAATAAAGCTATTAGCAATATTATTATTAATTTCTACCACTATAAATTATCTTCACTGGTTTCAATGACTACGGTTTCCACGTCAGCCTTAGGGCTGGGATACCTCGATACGTGTGCTTTAAATAGAAAGGCACCTGCATACGAGATGGATTACCGTGTAGCTGTAGAAATGTTGCGGTAGTTTACACTTTCGGTAACCGTGAGCTTTGTGCCTTGGGTTTTGGTGAGCGACACTGTGACAGCATAGGCGCCTGAAAGACGAAGTGGAAATCCTATATTTGTGGTGGTCATTTTATCAAGAGCCAAAGTTATTCACCAACTCAACAGCCCAAGCTACAAACCATCCACCATCCCTCCTCCCCTTCCCGTTTTACCACCTGCGTAGAATAAAGGCTGACACCGATAGTTAAAAAAATGTGGCAGCGTTAACGTCAGCCGGTGTTTTTTAATGCTTAAGTATTATTTACAGAGTAGCTAAAAAATCGTGTAATGCTTGGTGAAGACACCAAAAACGCGCGATTAGTTGCCTCAAATATGGGTGCATCAGCCCGAGTCCTCCAGCACAGACACATTTCCGACACGCTGGACAAAGTTTAGATTTGGAGAGGGGAGCATGGAAGTTCAAAATTAAACAGCCAAAATCATCTAGCCCTCCGTCTAATGATTATGATGGTTGAACGCAAAGCTTTCTTCCTGCGAAATCGGATGGGAAATGGTCAAAGTCAAATAGACGCTGCGATCAAAAGACCAAACTGCGTGCTGGTCAAATTCGACGCTCAACTAGTCAAAGTTTAAATCCAGAAGGCAACCAAGGAAACCCATACGATAGAGCTTTGCGATAAACCCTCATCGTCGTTAGACGAAGGTGTGCATGATTTTTCAAGCGTAGGTGGCAGCTTGTAAACCGACCGCAGCATTCAGTTGTGAAGCTGAGTACAGGTTTCGGGTACCCTCCTGTCTTGCGTTCTTCAGCCACGCAGGAATTGGTTTTTGAAAAACCATTTACCAACTAGCCAGCAACCATTGCAATTCTTGTAAAGCAATGCTTCTCCACGACAAGCAGTAACGTTCTACTATCATGCGGTATTTATTGTATCAACGATTCCCGATTACTGTAGTAAGAGCATTTCTGTGAAATTAAACACGTTTCAGCCATAGGTAATGAAGTTACGGAAGCGTCGTCCATCACAATTTCTGTTTTGAGGTAAGCAAAGGAATTTTTATTTTTCTCTTGTATCAAAAGGAAGTACAAAACACTCGTGGTTACGCTTTCCCACGTTTACATACTTGGTCCATCCGTTACATTGCAGGACGACATCTCTCCTTGCTATCAATAAAGCAGATACGAAATGAGTGAAAAACTAACATTGCATGAACACGAATGCAAATGACGTACACTTCTTGGTACATAAATTGTGCACTGAGAGGACAGCCTGTGTCCTGGGAGGGGGGGACTACTCCCCCACCCCAAGCACCATCTTTCTTTACACAAGACGTTTCATTTACTCGGGTCTTCCTTGCTACATTCACAACTTCAAGACATTCAAATGCAAAAACAAATACAAAAGAAACCGACCATTGGTTTGTTGACTGTACCGCATACACGTATTTGGCCCACCTTCCCATTTGGGGCCACAAAACTTATTAGATACTCTGAACATGACTTCTGTTTACATAATGCAATTGGGACTGCCTTTGGCATTAGATAAATCACCCCCCAATTTTGTCTTTCGCTTGTGCACGACGTCGACGCCGTTTCGTCATCAACTGCCCAAGGCCGGCGCCGCAGCATTCCTAGATCGGTTGCACATACTGGCTTTGTGGGAGCAGTTAGCTGCAGTATATTCCTAGATACGCGAAACTGCATGCAGGCATCAAAAAATTGTATGAAGCAACGAACTTTCTCTTCCAGCTTGACTTCCAGCTTGGCGCATTGAGCGTCGTCTGCTATTTGTAAATACTGAGTATGGGCTTAGTAAATCACACACATGGCATGCCTCGTAAACGTCACATCCACGCTCAAGATTTACCGATCTGAAAAATGCACGTGGGGTTACGTACGCTTTGCAAGCCGCACCGCAGAAAAACGACAGAAAGCCATGCACATGCAGTTACGCTGCGCTGACCGCCACCGGCATTCCACTGACGAGCGGTTCGCCACGGGCGGCGCTGTTCGCTGAAGCGACGGTGGTGCCATACAACGGCCGCCCGGTCCCTATACGCGGCTCCCTCAGTGCGCCTGTCATGTGCGCCACGCATTTTCGCGTCCAATGTATTAAGAAGCGATAAAAATAAAGTGCCTGCAACCGCTCTAGAACTTCAGTCGCGGCCAGCTGCCCGACGAGCAGACGAAATCCCGCCGCCTCCGCCGCGGAGCGTCGGAGGGTTTGTAGCTCGCGAGCAGAAGCTCCGATCTCCCATCGGAGGCGGTGCGCCGGAGAGAAACCGTGACGTAGGGGTCACGTGGTGCGCACTCCTAGGAGCGAAACAGCGGATTTCTCTCTCGTGTGAATACCCCTACGCGGAAAGTTGCGTTCTGCCGTGCCATTGTCGACTGGTTCAGCCGCTTTAGACACTTCCATAGCGGCCGCCGTGCTGGAAAATGCAGTGGTGGCAGTGTGAACGACGCTAGCCGACCACGTGCCTTCAACGCTTCCGCCTGCAGCGCCACACGAAGCAGGGGCCCGGGGTAGCGCCGTAGCGGGCCACTGCCACGAAAGGGATTCCCTGCTCTACGCGCCGCGGCTGGCAGTTGTGGCTGGGAGAGGCACGCTCTTCGTTAGCTGGCTCCGCTGGCTCCTGTCCGCAACCGTTTCAACTGGCATGAGATCGAGGAAACATTTCCTGTGCGGCGAGAGTCTCGCGCATGGATACCACAGTTCGTGTTCCAAACGTGGGCTTCTCCTGGCCGCCCAACGAGGAGGCGTCGCGTTCATTCTTCTCATGGTGATTCCTTTTCAAAGCGAAGCTTTACTGATCTCGTCCAGCGGTTTCGCCGTCGCACGCATGTTGACCTGCATTTGACCGAAGTTGCGACACACCCCTTGCAGCACACCACGCGACTCGCCGGGCCCGCCTTGCTACGCACAAGACGCGGTTTTGAGGTGGTGGTGGTGGTGGTGGTGAACGTTTATTGGAGCAACAGGGGAAGGGGAAGGGGCGGTTTTGAGGCCGTTCTCCGCAACTGAGCGGCGCCGGCTGCGGTCGGAGCTGCCGCTCAACTGATAGGCAGCCGCATGCCTCGCTGCTGGGTCGTCTCGGGGAAGGTGATTCGTCTTGCGCACGGCGAAGAGGAACCCCGCGTTCGCCATCAATGAAAGCGAGGCCTGTCCTCCTTCGGTGAGCGTTGCAAGGGACCGAACCGCACTGGTCGGCAAGTGGCATCTGACAACCGGGATTGTGCCTGACGATGCGTGACTACCCAAGCCTAATCACAGTCATGTCTAGACCATGTGCCTACGTACAGCGGTCATACCAGGGTTAACGATGAGTGTGTACTTAACTATAGTAATTACACGTAAACGAAAGGTTCACAAAGTGGAACCAACACTTAACCATGCTAAGTGAGTGAGCGAATGAAAGGACTTGATTAAATGCCTGCAGCAGACGTAGTTTTGCCACTACGCCTGGTTGAAGCCTCTGCTGGTCTCACCTCACAGTCCCACAATAAATGGGCAGCAGTCGCTCTGGCGTTGTTGCACAACACACACGTGTCATTTGGGTACAGTTCTGGTGATATGTGCCGCATTATGAGCGGGGTCAGTAATGAATTGGTCTGCAGTTGTCTGAATATTGATGCTTGCTCCCAAGTTAGCTCGGGGTGTGTCAGTGCCATCACCCTTCTGTTGTATCTGTAATACTTGGTTACACCTTGAGAGGTGTCGAACCTATCTTTGGTCTCCATCCACCACTCTGCAGACGAATCCATTTCTGTCGCGCGGTCTGCTGGTTCTCGCGCTACAGTATTAGCCGTCTCGTTGAGGTTGGCCATTGTCTCTGACACATCGTTCCCTGCATGGGCGAGGAACCACTTCACTGTTCGATTGGAATAAAAACCAGCGGAAAACACAGGGCACAGAAGAAAACGACGGGACCTGTGTCCTGTGTTTTCCGCTGGTTTTTATCCCAGTCGAACATATGTACCAACCAGCCCAGTCCAGCGCCTTGGTAGCACCTCACTGTTATCCTCCGTTTGTTAAGGTTCACCGCGGTGAGCACCCGCACTGCTACAGTGCACAATCGGCCTTTGGCAAAGTTACGCACTGCACCCATTGAGTCACAAAGCACTGTTGTTGTTTCCGGGTCGGCGATGGTCATGGCAATGGCCAGCTCCTCGGCATTCTGTGCCTCGCGTGTTGCGATGCTGGCTGCTGTTATTGTTTCCCCTGTATTTGCATCAATGACCACAGCCGTAAGGCATCTACGGTCACTGTACTCGGCTGCGTCCACAAATCTGATGCCGGGCACGTTCGCTAACCAAGCTTCCGCATTGCAGATAAAGGTATAGCTGATGTACGCCGTAGCCATTTTGCGTTTTCTTGATCTCCGAAGGCACGGCAGCGACGGTGTCAAGTTCAGCTTTCCGATTCCACCCCCCTCACTCGACAGGCCAATGGACAGGCGTCGTGTGGGCGGCTGTGCCGCGTGCACTGTCTACCTGACTAGTTTTCTTGTTGTCAAACTAACCAGGGGCACGTGGGCGGCTCTGCCAGGTTCATTTTCTTCGTTTCCAGCTCCTTCTGCTTCTACGTGCACTCTCCACGCGGGGAGCCACGGGAACAAGGCCGGCAAACAACTGGCTCAGAGATTCTCTGTAAGAAAGTACGCCAAACGGCTGGGCAATTCTGCCGCGTAAGCTCAAACGCACGCGGGGTGCGTCCCCTGCGCTGCGTGCCATCCGACCTTTCGAAAAAGTATGCTCACGCCCCGCTATTCAAGTGATCTCGGCTTCTCCTCTAGCTAACTGCGCATGAGTTACGTTAAAATCTCGCGCCCAGGGGTTACGAGTGCTCACATGGCGGCGAGGAAAAGCTTGCGTCTCCAGCGCGTGATTTCGTGGCCTGTTATCCAATCACCGTCGACGGTTTTAGGACATGCCGATTTTGGGGCTTGAGGAGCTTCAAGGAATATGTGGCCTAAGACAAAAATTCCCCGCATTTCCCCGAGGGGAAGAATGTGAAAGTGCGAATGCACGAGTTGAATTTGCGCGGTTCGGTAATGTTCGCGAAAGAGAGATCACACACACACACACAACTACAAAGAAAGAAAGATGCATTTATTCACAGACACCTATTTGTGTTGTCGTTGTACGTGATTGCTAGAGCGGATCTCAGCTTTGAAATTTCGTGTCAGTACTCCTTTAAGCGGGTGCATTAGCCCTTCTCACGCCCGATTCCTGGCCAATCCCCCACGTGGGTATGTGCCATGTCAGCGGCCAGGCAGCGCGCGCCCATCTCCCCCCGTTGCCAAGGAAGACGAGGAGATTCCTGGCCAATCCCCCACGTGGGTATGTGATGCGGACATCGCCGGTGGACGCAGGTTCAGGGTCGCTTAAGAAGTGCATTGCACTTAAAAGTCCCAAGCATTCAGCCAGCCCTCCCGGAGTCGAGATCAGCATCCCGTAGTTTCGGTAGGCTAACTAGCCATAGCCAATCTACCCTTGCGGGCACGTGCCATCCTGCAGCAAATGCGACAAAAGCGCTCCCGAGCGGAAATTTGTTCAGCCACGGCCAGCCTGCGGACGTGTCATTCTTGTTCCATAAACAGCACCGACGCCTGAGCAGAGACGACGTGTCATGATGCAGTCTGACATGACATCCAGCCTGGCCAGAGCTTCAACGTCGGCCTCGCGTTCGTCGGATCCTGGTCTCCAGCAGCGGTGCGAGCAGCAGCAGACGGCGTTCCCGATGCACATCGTTGCCAAAGGGTCAGCGTCCATTGGTGCGACCGCCATGATGGAAGTTGCTCCAAACGCCACTGGCCCTACCATAGTAGACGTTCGGGGCAACGCGCCCCTCGCCCTATCGGTTGCCGCTGCTCACGGACAGGGAGTCCAGAAGCGCGGACAGGAGGACTACGGCTACCGGGCTCTCCCATCGGCCGACGGCGAAGGGATTACGATCGACTCTGACGAGAAAGACCACTGCCAGGTGCGCCAACCGCAACCCTCTTCCATGCCGGGTCCTTCTTATGGCACGCTTGAGAGAGGGCCATGGCCAACACCGGGAGGCGATGGTTTCTGCGTATATCGAGGCCAGAGCCTCTCCGGTTACCTGAAAGAAAGTAATACTGTGCTCGGTACGACGCTGCCGTACCAGCCCAGTTCCATGTGTTCCACCACTGGCTGCAATGGAAGGGGCCACGTGCTTCCTGGCAGAGCGTACCACCGCAGTCGCTTCGGATGCTCCATTGCGGCCATGGAAAAATGCCAGGAGGAAGTGGAGGAGAAGTACCCTCCGGCCTGCCCGGTCGAGCGTACTGGGGCGCTGTGCAAAAGTGTCCGGGCCGTGCCAGTTCCAGGACCTGACGGCGACGTCGGGAGCTACTACAACGCCTGCGAGCACGTTCCGCCGCCTCCCGCTTCGCACTAGCCCTGCTGCAGCTTACCGGAACATTCCTTGACTGTTGTGGCAGACAACTATCCGCCAGCAAAGCAACCAGTATCAACGTTTCCATAAGCAGCGGCTTGGTCAGCAACAGATACCTATATATGTATACCTGGTTTCAACCTGCCGTGCCCGAGTGGAAGACTTATGAAGTTCTGGTCATTTACAGAGCAAATTTTGCGTGGATCGCATAGAAAAAGAATGACGAAATAAATTGTCTGTAAGAGTTGTTTGTTGTCAACATGGTTGTTATTCCAGGGGCCACACACCAGAGGGAACTTTGTGTTCGGCTGGCCAGTATTGGCTCTCGAGTTTCAACGAGTTGTTTAGGTCTGCTGGAAGTTTTCGAATAAACATTTTACTGTGCTTCTCGCGTCTGAGGCCAGCCTTAAAAGGAAAGCCACATATTTTTTACCAGCTTAAGCTCATTGCGTGCCCCCAGATGTCTATATTGACCTGGACGTTCTCCTTGTTTATTTTGCAACCTTCCCCTCAATAAAAGTTCTGAAGATGTTTACCTTATATAGTTCCTGTATGCAATACCCGGCATGCGTTTCTCCGTAAGGTAACTCAAGTGGTCGAATGTCCGCTTAAATAAAGGCAGCTAGGGGTGATTCCGCGGCGCGACAGCAGAACCGAGAAGCACAGACGGAAGCCGTCGAACTGGCCGATGTTGTCGCTGCAAGCGGAAACCTGGACGACTCCCACTTCCCCTTCCCTTCACCGCCCCAGTTTTGGGCAAAATGAAGTTATTTAATCATCAGCGGAGGCGCGGGAGAAGGCTGGGAGGGTGTCGCGGCGGCGCATCAGCGCTAAAAAGGGAGTGGCGTCAAAAGCAACAGCCGCCGCGGCCGCTAAACGCAGCAGCCGCGTTTCACTGTCACCGGACGGTGAAAGCTGCCAGTGCTGTCAGCGCTGTGTCGCACATATTCCTTCATCATACTTCTCACTTTCTGTCTCCTCTCTTATCTATCCTGCTTCTTCTTCTTGGCTCGGCCGTAATTGAGGTGGCCTCAACGCGGGCGGAACTTCTGGGTCGTTGTTTTTATGTCTTTCAATAAACAACACACTCACGGTGATCGCTGCAGCCGCTGTACCCTGGGCGTGTGCGGAGATACCGTGGTGGTTTCATGTGATACTGCGCGTGGAGGCGCGCGCTTGTGTTTTTGTAGCGTGAGCTACACTGGCCTATGTTGAGCAGTTTCGCGTGGCTCCTGGAGAGCCGTGCTGCGCATGCGCGAGGAGCAGTGACATCTCATGGCGCCAACGTTTTTAGATTTAAAACGTTGCACGGCGCACAGCTGGCGCGCCGGAGCCACCGCTAAGGTGGCTAAATGGGCTTACCGGGCTTACCGCTGCCGCCGCGACTGGATTGTATTGGATTAGAAATCGTTTTAGCAGCAGTGGGCTGCCTTCCAGCCACCCTAGCAGCAGTAGGCATGATAATCAACTCATCTTAGACAACCAGGAAACCTAAGAATAACCAGCTGAACCTTAGCTCACGCTACGTATATCCTGGCATAGCCGAGCTAAGCAGTGGGCTGCCTTCTAGCCACCCTAGCAGCAGTAGGCATGATAATCAACTAATCTTAGACAACCAGGAAACCTAAGAATAACCAGCTGAACCTTAGCTCACGCTACGTATATTCTGGCATAGCCGAGCTAAGCAGTGGGCTGCCTTCTAGCCACCCTAGCAGCAGTAGGCATGATAATCAACTAATCTTAGACAACCAGGAAACCTAAGAATAACCAGCTGAACCTTAGCTCACGCTACGTATATCCTGGCATAGCCGAGCTAAGCAGTGGGCTGCCTTCTAGCCACCCTAGCAGCAGTAGGCATGATAATCAACTAATCTTAGACAACCAGGAAACCTAAGAATAACCAGCTGAACCTTAGCTCACGCTACGTATATTCTGGCATAGCCGAGCTAAGCAGTGGGCTGCCTTCTAGCCACCCTAGCAGCAGTAGGCATGATAATCAACTAATCTTAGACAACCAGGAAACCTAAGAATAACCAGCTGAACCTCAGTTCACGCTACGTATATTCTGGCATAGCCGAGCTAAGCAGCCACCCTAGCAGCAGTAGGCATGATAATCAACTAATCTTAGACAACCAGGAACCTAAGAATACCCAGCTGAACCTTAGCTCACGCTACGTATATTCTGGCATAGCCGAGCTAAGCAGTGGGCTGCCTTCTAGCCACCCCAGCAGCAGTGGGCATGATAATAAACTAATCTTAGACAACCAGGAAACCTAAGAATAACCAGCTGAACCTTGGCTCACGCTACGTATATCCTGGCATAGCCGAGCTAAGCAGTGGGCTGCCTTCTAGCCACCCTAGCAGCAGTAGGCATGATAATCAACTAATCTTAGACAACCAGGAAACCTAAGAATAACCAGCTGAACCTTAGCTCACGCTACGTATATTCTGGCATAGCCGAGCTAAGCAGTGGGCTGCCTTCTAGCCACCCTAGCAGCAGTAGGCATGATAATCAACTGATGTTAGACAACCAGGAAACCTAAGAATAACCAGCTGAACCTTAGCTCACGCTACGTATATTCTGGCATAGCCGAGCTAAGCAGTGGGCTGCCTTCTAGCTACCCTAGCAGCAGTAGGCATGATAATCAACTAATCTTAGACAACCAGGAAACCTAAGAATAACCAGCTGAACCTTAGCTCACGATTCGTATATCCTGGCATAGCCGAGCTAAGCAGTGGGCTGCCTTCTAGCCACCCTAGCAGCAGTAGGCATGATAATCAACTAATCTTAGACAACCAGGAAACCTAAGAATAACCAGCTGAACCTTAGCTCACGCTACGTATATTCTGGCCTAGCCGAGCTAAGCAGTGGACTGCCTTCTAGCCACCCTAGAAGCAGTAGGCATGATAATCAACTAATCTTAGACAACCAGGAAACCTAAGAATAACCAGCTGAACCTTAGCTCACGCTACGTATATTCTGGCATAGCCGAGCTAAGCAGTGGGCTGCCTTCTAGCCACCCTAGCAGCAGTAGGCACGATAATCAACTAATCTTAGACAACCAGGAAACCTAAGAATAACCAGCTGAACCTTAGCTCACGCTACGTATATTCTGGCATAGCCGAACTAAGCAGTGGGCTGCCTTCTAGCCACCCTAGCAGCAGTAGGCATGATAATCAACTAATCTTAGACAACCAGGAAACCTAAGAATAACCAGCTGAACCTTAGCTCACGCTACGTATATTCTGGCATAGCCGAGCTAAGCAGTCGGCTGCCTTCTAGCCACCCTAGCAGCAGTAGGCATGATAATCAACTAATCTTAAACAACCAGGAAACCTAAGAATAACCAGCTGAACCTTAGCTCACGCTACGTATATTCTGGCATAGCCGAGCTAAGCAGTGGGCTGCCTTCTAGCCACCCTAGCAGCAGTAGGCATGATAATCAACTAATCTTAGACAACCAGGAAACCTAAGAATAACCAGCTGAACCTTAGCTCACGCTACGTATATTCTGGCATAGCCGAGCTAAGCAGTGGGCTGCCTTCTAGCCACCCTAGCAGCAGTAGGCATGATAATCAACTAATGTTAGACAACCAGGAAACCTAAGAATAACCAGCTGAACCTTAGCTCACGCTACGTATATCCTGGCATAGCCGAGCTAAGCAGTGGGCTGCCTTCTAGCCACCCTAGCAGCAGTAGGCATGATAATCAACTAATCTTAGACAACCAGGAAACCTAAGAATAACCAGCTGAACCTTAGCTCACGCTACGTATATTCTGGCATAGCCGAGCTAAGCAGTGGGCTGCCTTGTAGCCACCCTAGCAGCAGTAGGCATGATAATCAACTAATGTTAGACAACCAGGAAACCTAAGAATAACCAGCTGAACCTTAGCTCACGCTACGTATATTCTGGCATAGCCGAGCTAAGCAGTGGGCTGCCTTCTAGCCACCCTAGCAGCAGAAGGCATGATAATCAACTAATGTTAGACAACCAGGAAACCTAAGAATAACCAGCTGAACCTTAGCTCACGCTACGTATATCCTGGCATAGCCGAGCTAAGCAGTGGGCTGCCTTCTAGCCACCCTAGCAGCAGTAGGCATGATAATCAACTAATCTTAGACAACCAGGAAACCTAAGAATAACCAGCTGAACCTTAGCTCACGCTACGTATATCCTGGCATAGCCGAGCTAAGCAGTGGGCTGCCTTCTAGCCACCCTAGCAGCAGTAGGCATGATAGTCAACTAATCTTAGACAACCAGGAAACCTAAGAATAACCAGCTGAACCTTAGCTCACGCTACGTATATTCTGGCATAGCCGAACTAAGCATTGGGCTGCCTTCTAGCCACCCTAGCAGCAGTAGGCATGATAATCAACTAATCTTAGAAAACCAGGAAACCTAAGAATAACCAGCTGAACCTTAGCTCACGCTACGTATATTCTGGCATAGCCGAGCTAAGCAGTGGGCTGCCTTCTAGCCACCCTAGCAGCAGTAGGCATGATAATCAACTAATCTTAGACAACCAGGAAACCTAAGAATAACCAGCTGAACCTTAGCTCACGCTACGTATATTCTGGCATAGCCGAGCTAAGCAGTGGGCTGCCTTCTAGCCACCCTAGCAGCAGTAGGCATGATAATCAACTAATCTTAGACAACCAGGAAACCTAAGAATAACCAGCTGAACCTTAGCTCACGCTACGTATATCCTGGCATAGCCGAGCTAAGCAGTGGGCTGCCTTCTAGCCACCCTAGCAGCAGTAGGCATGATAATCAACTAATCTTAGACAACCAGGAAATCTAAGAATAACCAGCTGAACCTTAGCTCACGCTACGTATATTCTGGCATAGCCGAGCTAAGCAGTGGGCTGCCTTCTAGCCACCCTAGCAGCAGTAGGCATGATAATCAACTAATCTTAGACAACCAGGAAACCTAAGAATAACCAGCTGAACCTTAGCTCCCGCTACGTATATTCTGGCATAGCCGAACTAAGCAGTGGGCTGCCTTCTAGCCACCCTAGCAGCAGTAGGCATGATAATCAACTAATGTTAGACAACCAGGACACCTAAGAATAACCAGCTGAACCTTAGCTCCGATACGTATATTCTGGCATAGCCGAGCTAAGCAGTGGGCTGCCTTCTAGCCACCCTAGCAGCAGTAGGCATGATAATCAACTAATGTTAGACAACCAGGAAACCTAAGAATAACCAGCTGAACCTTAGCTCACGCTACGTATATCCTGGCATAGCCGAGCTAAGCAGTGGGCTGCCTTCTAGCCACCCTAGCAGCAGTAGGCATGATAATCAACTAATCTTAGACAACCAGGAAACCTAAGAATAACCAGCTGAACCTTAGCTCACGCTACGTATATTCTGGCATAGCCGAGCTTAGCAGTGGGCTGCCTTCTAGCCACCCTAGCAGCAGTAGGCATGATAATCAACTAATGTTAGACAACCAGGAAACCTAAGAATAACCAGCTGAACCTTAGCTCACGCTACGTATATTCTGGCATAGCCGAGCTAAGCAGTGGGCTGCCTTCTAGCCACCCTAGCAGCAGTAGGCATGATAATCAGCTAATCTTAGACAACCAGGAAACCTAAGAATAACCAGCTGAACCTTAGCTCACGCTACGTATATCCTGGCATAGCCGAGCCAAACAGTGGGCTGCCTTCTAGCCACCCTAGCAGCAGTAGGCATGATAATCAACTAATGTTAGACAACCAGGAAACCTAAGAATAACCAGCTGAACCTTAGCTCACGCTACGTATATCCTGGCATAGCCGAGCTAAGCAGTGGGCTGCCTTCTAGCCACCCTAGCAGCAGTAGGCATGATAATAAACTAATCTTAGACAACCAGGAAACCTAAGAATAACCAGCTGAACCTTAGCTCACGCTACGTATATCCTGGCATAGCCGAGCTAAGCAGTGGGCTGCCTTCTAGCCACCCTAGCAGCAGTAGGCATGATAATCAACTAATCTTAGACAACCAGGAAACCTAAGAATAACCAGCTGAACCTTAGCTCACGCTACGTATATCCTGGCATAGCCGAGCTAAGCAGTGGGCTGCCTTCTAGCCACCCTAGCAGCAGTAGACATGATAATCATATAATGTTAGACAACCAGGAAACCTAAGAATAACCAGCTGAACCTTAGCTCACGCTACGTATATTCTGGCATAGCCGAGCTAAGCAGTGGGCTGCCTTCTAGCCACCCTAGCAGCAGTAGGCATGATAATCAACTAATCTTAGACAACCAGGAAACCTAAGAATAACTAGCTGAACCTTAGCTCACGCTACGTATATCCTGGCATAGCCGAGCTAAGCAGTGGGCTGCCTTCTAGCCACCCTAGCAGCAGAAGGCATGATAATCAACTAATGTTAGACAACCAGGAAACCTAAGAATAACCAGCTGAACCTTAGCTCACGCTACGTATATCCTGGCATAGCCGAGCTAAGCAGTGGGCTGCCTTCTAGCCACCCTAGCAGCAGTAGGCATGATAATCAACTAATCTTAGACAACCAGGAAACCTAAGAATAACCAGCTGAACCTTAGCTCACGCTACGTATATCCTGGCATAGCCGAGCTAAGCAGTGGGCTGCCTTCTAGCCACCCTAGCAGCAGTAGGCATGATAGTCAACTAATCTTAGACAACCAGGAAACCTAAGAATAACCAGCTGAACCTTAGCTCACGCTACGTATATTCTGGCATAGCCGAACTAAGCATTGGGCTGCCTTCTAGCCACCCTAGCAGCAGTAGGCATGATAATCAACTAATCTTAGACAACCAGGAAATCTAAGAATAACCAGCTGAACCTTAGCTCACGCTACGTATATTCTGGCATAGCCGAGCTAAGCAGTGGGCTGCCTTCTAGCCACCCTAGCAGCAGTAGGCATGATAATCAACTAATCTTAGACAACCAGGAAACCTAAGAATAACCAGCTGAACCTTAGCTCCCGCTACGTATATTCTGGCATAGCCGAACTAAGCAGTGGGCTGCCTTCTAGCCACCCTAGCAGCAGTAGGCATGATAATCAACTAATGTTAGACAACCAGGACACCTAAGAATAACCAGCTGAACCTTAGCTCCGATACGTATATTCTGGCATAGCCGAGCTAAGCAGTGGGCTGCCTTCTAGCCACCCTAGCAGCAGTAGGCATGATAATCAACTAATGTTAGACAACCAGGAAACCTAAGAATAACCAGCTGAACCTTAGCTCACGCTACGTATATCCTGGCATAGCCGAGCTAAGCAGTGGGCTGCCTTCTAGCCACCCTAGCAGCAGTAGGCATGATAATCAACTAATCTTAGACAACCAGGAAACCTAAGAATAACCAGCTGAACCTTAGCTCACGCTACGTATATTCTGGCATAGCCGAGCTTAGCAGTGGGCTGCCTTCTAGCCACCCTAGCAGCAGTAGGCATGATAATCAACTAATGTTAGACAACCAGGAAACCTAAGAATAACCAGCTGAACCTTAGCTCACGCTACGTATATTCTGGCATAGCCGAGCTAAGCAGTGGGCTGCCTTCTAGCCACCCTAGCAGCAGTAGGCATGATAATCAGCTAATCTTAGACAACCAGGAAACCTAAGAATAACCAGCTGAACCTTAGCTCACGCTACGTATATCCTGGCATAGCCGAGCCAAACAGTGGGCTGCCTTCTAGCCACCCTAGCAGCAGTAGGCATGATAATCAACTAATGTTAGACAACCAGGAAACCTAAGAATAACCAGCTGAACCTTAGCTCACGCTACGTATATCCTGGCATAGCCGAGCTAAGCAGTGGGCTGCCTTCTAGCCACCCTAGCAGCAGTAGGCATGATAATAAACTAATCTTAGACAACCAGGAAACCTAAGAATAACCAGCTGAACCTTAGCTCACGCTACGTATATCCTGGCATAGCCGAGCTAAGCAGTGGGCTGCCTTCTAGCCACCCTAGCAGCAGTAGGCATGATAATCAACTAATCTTAGACAACCAGGAAACCTAAGAATAACCAGCTGAACCTTAGCTCACGCTACGTATATCCTGGCATAGCCGAGCTAAGCAGTGGGCTGCCTTCTAGCCACCCTAGCAGCAGTAGACATGATAATCATATAATGTTAGACAACCAGGAAACCTAAGAATAACCAGCTGAACCTTAGCTCACGCTACGTATATTCTGGCATAGCCGAGCTAAGCAGTGGGCTGCCTTCTAGCCACCCTAGCAGCAGTAGGCATGATAATCAACTAATCTTAGACAACCAGGAAACCTAAGAATAACTAGCTGAACCTTAGCTCACGCTACGTATATCCTGGCATAGCCGAGCTAAGCAGTGGGCTGCCTTCTAGCCACCCTAGCAGCAGAAGGCATGATAATCAACTAATGTTAGACAACCAGGAAACCTAAGAATAACCAGCTGAACCTTAGCTGACGCTACGTATATCCTGGCATAGCCGAGCTAAGCAGTGGGCTGCCTTCTAGCCACCCTAGCAGCAGTAGGCATGATAATCAACTAATCTTAGACAACCAGGAAACCTAAGAATAACCAGCTGAACCTTAGCTCACGCTACGTATATCCTGGCATAGCCGAGCTAAGCAGTGGGCTGCCTTCTAGCCACCCTAGCAGCAGTAGGCATGATAGTCAACTAATCTTAGACAACCAGGAAACCTAAGAATAACCAGCTGAACCTTAGCTCACGCTACGTATATTCTGGCATAGCCGAACTAAGCATTGGGCTGCCTTCTAGCCACCCTAGCAGCAGTAGGCATGATAATCAACTAATCTTAGAAAACCAGGAAACCTAAGAATAACCAGCTGAACCTTAGCTCACGCTACGTATATTCTGGCATAGCCGAGCTAAGCAGTGGGCTGCCTTCTAGCCACCCTAGCAGCAGTAGGCATGATAATCAACTAATCTTAGACAACCAGGAAACCTAAGAATAACCAGCTGAACCTTAGCTCACGCTACGTATATTCTGGCATAGCCGAGCTAAGCAGTGGGCTGCCTTCTAGCCACCCTAGCAGCAGTAGGCATGATAATCAACTAATCTTAGACAACCAGGAAACCTAAGAATAACCAGCTGAACCTTAGCTCACGCTACGTATATCCTGGCATAGCCGAGCTAAGCAGTGGGCTGCCTTCTAGCCACCCTAGCAGCAGTAGGCATGATAATCAACTAATCTTAGACAACCAGGAAATCTAAGAATAACCAGCTGAACCTTAGCTCACGCTACGTATATTCTGGCATAGCCGAGCTAAGCAGTGGGCTGCCTTCTAGCCACCCTAGCAGCAGTAGGCATGATAATCAACTAATCTTAGACAACCAGGAAACCTAAGAATAACCAGCTGAACCTTAGCTCCCGCTACGTATATTCTGGCATAGCCGAACTAAGCAGTGGGCTGCCTTCTAGCCACCCTAGCAGCAGTAGGCATGATAATCAACTAATGTTAGACAACCAGGACACCTAAGAATAACCAGCTGAACCTTAGCTCCGATACGTATATTCTGGCATAGCCGAGCTAAGCAGTGGGCTGCCTTCTAGCCACCCTAGCAGCAGTAGGCATGATAATCAACTAATGTTAGACAACCAGGAAACCTAAGAATAACCAGCTGAACCTTAGCTCACGCTACGTATATCCTGGCATAGCCGAGCTAAGCAGTGGGCTGCCTTCTAGCCACCCTAGCAGCAGTAGGCATGATAATCAACTAATCTTAGACAACCAGGAAACCTAAGAATAACCAGCTGAACCTTAGCTCACGCTACGTATATTCTGGCATAGCCGAGCTTAGCAGTGGGCTGCCTTCTAGCCACCCTAGCAGCAGTAGGCATGATAATCAACTAATGTTAGACAACCAGGAAACCTAAGAATAACCAGCTGAACCTTAGCTCACGCTACGTATATTCTGGCATAGCCGAGCTAAGCAGTGGGCTGCCTTCTAGCCACCCTAGCAGCAGTAGGCATGATAATCAGCTAATCTTAGACAACCAGGAAACCTAAGAATAACCAGCTGAACCTTAGCTCACGCTACGTATATCCTGGCATAGCCGAGCCAAACAGTGGGCTGCCTTCTAGCCACCCTAGCAGCAGTAGGCATGATAATCAACTAATGTTAGACAACCAGGAAACCTAAGAATAACCAGCTGAACCTTAGCTCACGCTACGTATATCCTGGCATAGCCGAGCTAAGCAGTGGGCTGCCTTCTAGCCACCCTAGCAGCAGTAGGCATGATAATAAACTAATCTTAGACAACCAGGAAACCTAAGAATAACCAGCTGAACCTTAGCTCACGCTACGTATATCCTGGCATAGCCGAGCTAAGCAGTGGGCTGCCTTCTAGCCACCCTAGCAGGAGTAGGCATGATAATCAACTAATCTTAGACAACCAGGAAACCTAAGAATAACCAGCTGAACCTTAGCTCACGCTACGTATATCCTGGCATAGCCGAGCTAAGCAGTGGGCTGCCTTCTAGCCACCCTAGCAGCAGTAGACATGATAATCATATAATGTTAGACAACCAGGAAACCTAAGAATAACCAGCTGAACCTTAGCTCACGCTACGTATATTCTGGCATAGCCGAGCTAAGCAGTGGGCTGCCTTCTAGCCACCCTAGCAGCAGTAGGCATGATAATCAACTAATCTTAGACAACCAGGAAACCTAAGAATAACTAGCTGAACCTTAGCTCACGCTACGTATATCCTGGCATAGCCGAGCTAAGCAGTGGGCTGCCTTCTAGCCACCCTAGCACCAGTAGGCATGATAATCAACTAATGTTAGACAACCAGGAAACCTAAGAATAACCAGCTGAACCTTAGCTCACGCTACGTATATTCTGGCATAGCCGAGCTAAGCAGTGGGCTGCCTTCTAGCCACCCTAGCAGCAGTAGGCATGATAATCAACTAATGTTAGACAACCAGGAAACCTAAGAATAACCAGCTGAACCTTAGCTCACGCTACGTATATCCTGGCATAGCCGAGCTAAGCAGTGGGCTGCCTTCTAGCCACCCTAGCAGCAGTAGGCATGATAATCAACTAATGTTAGACAACCAGGAAACCTAAGAATAACCAGCTGAACCTTAGCTCACGCTACGTATATTCTGGCATAGCCGAGCTAAGCAGTGGGCTGCCTTCTAGCCACCCTAGCAGCAGTAGGCATGATAATCAACTAATCTTAGACAACCAGGAAACCAAAGAATAACCAGCTGAACCTTAGCTCACGCTACGTATATTCTGGCATAGCCGAGCTAAGCAGTGGGCTGCCTTCTAGCCACCCTAGCAGCAGTAGGCATGATAATCAACTAATCTTAGACAACCAGGAAACCTAAGAATAACCAGCTGAACCTTAGCTCACGCTACGTATATTCTGGCATAGCCGAGCTACGCAGTGGGCTGCCTTCTAGCCACCCTAGCAGCAGTAGGCATGATAATCAACTAATGTTAGACAACCAGGAAACCTAAGAATAACCAGCTGAACCTTAGCTCACGCTACGTATATTCTGGCATAGCCGAGCTAAGCAGTGGGCTGCCTTCTAGCCACCCTAGCAGCAGTAGGCATGATAATCAACTGATGTTAGACAACCAGGAAACCTAAGAATAACCAGCTGAACCTTAGCTCACGCTACGTATATTCTGGCATAGCCGAGCTAAGCAGTGGGCTGCCTTCTAGCTACCCTAGCAGCAGTAGGCATGATAATCAACTAATCTTAGACAACCAGGAAACCTAAGAATAACCAGCTGAACCTTAGCTCACGATTCGTATATCCTGGCATAGCCGAGCTAAGCAGTGGGCTGCCTTCTAGCCACCCTAGCAGCAGTAGGCATGATAATCAACTAATCTTAGACAACCAGGAAACCTAAGAATAACCAGCTGAACCTTAGCTCACGCTACGTATATTCTGGCCTAGCCGAGCTAAGCAGTGGACTGCCTTCTAGCCACCCTAGCAGCAGTAGGCATGATAATCAACTAATCTTAGACAACCAGGAAACCTAAGAATAACCAGCTGAACCTTAGCTCACGCTACGTATATTCTGGCATAGCCGAGCTAAGCAGTGGGCTGCCTTCTAGCCACCCTAGCAGCAGTAGGCACGATAATCAACTAATCTTAGACAACCAGGAAACCTAAGAATAACCAGCTGAACCTTAGCTCACGCTACGTATATTCTGGCATAGCCGAACTAAGCAGTGGGCTGCCTTCTAGCCACCCTAGCAGCAGTAGGCATGATAATCAACTAATCTTAGACAACCAGGAAACCTAAGAATAACCAGCTGAACCTTAGCTCACGCTACGTATATTCTGGCATAGCCGAGCTAAGCAGTGGGCTGCCTTCTAGCCACCCTAGCAGCAGTAGGCATGATAATCAACTAATCTTAAACAACCAGGAAACCTAAGAATAACCAGCTGAACCTTAGCTCACGCTACGTATATTCTGGCATAGCCGAGCTAAGCAGTGGGCTGCCTTCTAGCCACCCTAGCAGCAGTAGGCATGATAATCAACTAATCTTAGACAACCAGGAAACCTAAGAATAACCAGCTGAACCTTAGCTCACGCTACGTATATTCTGGCATAGCCGAGCTAAGCAGTGGGCTGCCTTCTAGCCACCCTAGCAGCAGTAGGCATGATAATCAACTAATGTTAGACAACCAGGAAACCTAAGAATAACCAGCTGAACCTTAGCTCACGCTACGTATATCCTGGCATAGCCGAGCTAAGCAGTGGGCTGCCTTCTAGCCACCCTAGCAGCAGTAGGCATGATAATCAACTAATCTTAGACAACCAGGAAACCTAAGAATAACCAGCTGAACCTTAGCTCACGCTACGTATATTCTGGCATAGCCGAGCTAAGCAGTGGGCTGCCTTGTAGCCACCCTAGCAGCAGTAGGCATGATAATCAACTAATGTTAGACAACCAGGAAACCTAAGAATAACCAGCTGAACCTTAGCTCACGCTACGTATATTCTGGCATAGCCGAGCTAAGCAGTGGGCTGCCTTCTAGCCACCCTAGCAGCAGAAGGCATGATAATCAACTAATGTTAGACAACCAGGAAACCTAAGAATAACCAGCTGAACCTTAGCTCACGCTACGTATATCCTGGCATAGCCGAGCTAAGCAGTGGGCTGCCTTCTAGCCACCCTAGCAGCAGTAGGCATGATAATCAACTAATCTTAGACAACCAGGAAACCTAAGAATAACCAGCTGAACCTTAGCTCACGCTACGTATATCCTGGCATAGCCGAGCTAAGCAGTGGGCTGCCTTCTAGCCACCCTAGCAGCAGTAGGCATGATAGTCAACTAATCTTAGACAACCAGGAAACCTAAGAATAACCAGCTGAACCTTAGCTCACGCTACGTATATTCTGGCATAGCCGAACTAAGCATTGGGCTGCCTTCTAGCCACCCTAGCAGCAGTAGGCATGATAATCAACTAATCATAGAAAACGAGGAAACCTAAGAATAACCAGCTGAACCTTAGCTCACGCTACGTATATTCTGGCATAGCCGAGCTAAGCAGTGGGCTGCCTTCTAGCCACCCTAGCAGCAGTAGGCATGATAATCAACTAATCTTAGACAACCAGGAAACCTAAGAATAACCAGCTGAACCTTAGCTCACGCTACGTATATTCTGGCATAGCCGAGCTAAGCAGTGGGCTGCCTTCTAGCCACCCTAGCAGCAGTAGGCATGATAATCAACTAATCTTAGACAACCAGGAAACCTAAGAATAACCAGCTGAACCTTAGCTCACGCTACGTATATCCTGGCATAGCCGAGCTAAGCAGTGGGCTGCCTTCTAGCCACCCTAGCAGCAGTAGGCATGATAATCAACTAATCTTAGACAACCAGGAAATCTAAGAATAACCAGCTGAACCTTAGCTCACGCTACGTATATTCTGGCATAGCCGAGCTAAGCAGTGGGCTGCCTTCTAGCCACCCTAGCAGCAGTAGGCATGATAATCAACTAATCTTAGACAACCAGGAAACCTAAGAATAACCAGCTGAACCTTAGCTCCCGCTACGTATATTCTGGCATAGCCGAACTAAGCAGTGGGCTGCCTTCTAGCCACCCTAGCAGCAGTAGGCATGATAATCAACTAATGTTAGACAACCAGGACACCTAAGAATAACCAGCTGAACCTTAGCTCCGATACGTATATTCTGGCATAGCCGAGCTAAGCAGTGGGCTGCCTTCTAGCCACCCTAGCAGCAGTAGGCATGATAATCAACTAATGTTAGACAACCAGGAAACCTAAGAATAACCAGCTGAACCTTAGCTCACGCTACGTATATCCTGGCATAGCCGAGCTAAGCAGTGGGCTGCCTTCTAGCCACCCTAGCAGCAGTAGGCATGATAATCAACTAATCTTAGACAACCAGGAAACCTAAGAATAACCAGCTGAACCTTAGCTCACGCTACGTATATTCTGGCATAGCCGAGCTTAGCAGTGGGCTGCCTTCTAGCCACCCTAGCAGCAGTAGGCATGATAATCAACTAATGTTAGACAACCAGGAAACCTAAGAATAACCAGCTGAACCTTAGCTCACGCTACGTATATTCTGGCATAGCCGAGCTAAGCAGTGGGCTGCCTTCTAGCCACCCTAGCAGCAGTAGGCATGATAATCAGCTAATCTTAGACAACCAGGAAACCTAAGAATAACCAGCTGAACCTTAGCTCACGCTACGTATATCCTGGCATAGCCGAGCCAAACAGTGGGCTGCCTTCTAGCCACCCTAGCAGCAGTAGGCATGATAATCAACTAATGTTAGACAACCAGGAAACCTAAGAATAACCAGCTGAACCTTAGCTCACGCTACGTATATCCTGGCATAGCCGAGCTAAGCAGTGGGCTGCCTTCTAGCCACCCTAGCAGCAGTAGGCATGATAATAAACTAATCTTAGACAACCAGGAAACCTAAGAATAACCAGCTGAACCTTAGCTCACGCTACGTATATCCTGGCATAGCCGAGCTAAGCAGTGGGCTGCCTTCTAGCCACCCTAGCAGCAGTAGGCATGATAATCAACTAATCTTAGACAACCAGGAAACCTAAGAATAACCAGCTGAACCTTAGCTCACGCTACGTATATCCTGGCATAGCCGAGCTAAGCAGTGGGCTGCCTTCTAGCCACCCTAGCAGCAGTAGACATGATAATCATATAATGTTAGACAACCAGGAAACCTAAGAATAACCAGCTGAACCTTAGCTCACGCTACGTATATTCTGGCATAGCCGAGCTAAGCAGTGGGCTGCCTTCTAGCCACCCTAGCAGCAGTAGGCATGATAATCAACTAATCTTAGACAACCAGGAAACCTAAGAATAACTAGCTGAACCTTAGCTCACGCTACGTATATCCTGGCATAGCCGAGCTAAGCAGTGGGCTGCCTTCTAGCCACCCTAGCACCAGTAGGCATGATAATCAACTAATGTTAGACAACCAGGAAACCTAAGAATAACCAGCTGAACCTTAGCTCACGCTACGTATATTCTGGCATAGCCGAGCTAAGCAGTGGGCTGCCTTCTAGCCACCCTAGCAGCAGTAGGCATGATAATCAACTAATGTTAGACAACCAGGAAACCTAAGAATAACCAGCTGAACCTTAGCTCACGCTACGTATATCCTGGCATAGCCGAGCTAAGCAGTGGGCTGCCTTCTAGCCACCCTAGCAGCAGTAGGCATGATAATCAACTAATGTTAGACAACCAGGAAACCTAAGAATAACCAGCTGAACCTTAGCTCACGCTACGTATATTCTGGCATAGCCGAGCTAAGCAGTGGGCTGCCTTCTAGCCACCCTAGCAGCAGTAGGCATGATAATCAACTAATCTTAGACAACCAGGAAACCAAAGAATAACCAGCTGAACCTTAGCTCACGCTACGTATATTCTGGCATAGCCGAGCTAAGCAGTGGGCTGCCTTCTAGCCACCCTAGCAGCAGTAGGCATGATAATCAACTAATCTTAGACAACCAGGAAACCTAAGAATAACCAGCTGAACCTTAGCTCACGCTACGTATATTCTGGCATAGCCGAGCTACGCAGTGGGCTGCCTTCTAGCCACCCTAGCAGCAGTAGGCATGATAATCAACTAATGTTAGACAACCAGGAAACCTAAGAATAACCAGCTGAACCTTAGCTCACGCTACGTATATTCTGGCATAGCCGAGCTAAGCAGTGGGCTGCCTTCTAGCCACCCTAGCAGCAGTAGGCATGATAATCAACTAATCTTAGACAACCAGGAAACCTAAGAATAACCAGCTGAACCTTAGCTCACGCTACGTATATCCTGGCATGGCCGAGCTAAGCAGTGGGCTGCCTTCTAGCCACCCTAGCAGCAGTAGGCATGATAATCAACTAATGTTAGACAACCAGGAAACCTAAGAATAACCAGCTGAACCTTTGCTCACGCTACGTATATACTGGCATAGCCGAGCTAAGCAGTGGGCTGCTTTCTAGCCACCCTAGCAGCAGTAGACATGATAATCAACTAATGTTAGACAACCAGGAAACCTAAGAATAACCAGCTGAACCTTAGCTCACGCTACGTATATCCTGGCATAGCCGAGCTAAGCAGTGGGCTGCCTTCTAGCCACCCTAGCACCAGTAGGCATGATAATCAACTAATGTTAGACAACCAGGAAACCTAAGAATAACCAGCTGTACCTTAGCTCACGCTACGTATATCCTGGCATAGCCGAGCTAAGCAGTGGGCTGCCTTCTAGCCACCCTAGCAGCAGTAGGCATGATAATCAACTAATGTTAGACAACCAGGAAACCTAAGAATAACCAGCTGAACCTTAGCTCACGCTAGTACATTCTGGCATAGCCGAGCTAAGCAGTGGGCTGCCTTCTAGCCACCCTAGCAGCAGTAGGCATGATAATCAACTAATGTTAGACAACCAGGAAACCTAAGAATAACCAGCTGAACCTTAGCTCACGCTACGTATATTCTGGCATAGCCGAGCTAAGCAGTGGGCTGCCTTCTAGCCACCCTAGCAGCAGTAGGCATGATAATCAACTGATGTTAGACAACCAGGAAACCTAAGAATAACCAGCTGAACCTTAGCTCACGCTACGTATATTCTGGCATAGCCGAGCTAAGCAGTGGGCTGCCTTCTAGCTACCCTAGCAGCAGTAGGCATGATAATCAACTAATCTTAGACAACCAGGAAACCTAAGAATAACCAGCTGAACCTTAGCTCACGATTCGTATATCCTGGCATAGCCGAGCTAAGCAGTGGGCTGCCTTCTAGCCACCCTAGCAGCAGTAGGCATGATAATCAACTAATCTTAGACAACCAGGAAACCTAAGAATAACCAGCTGAACCTTAGCTCACGCTACGTATATTCTGGCCTAGCCGAGCTAAGCAGTGGACTGCCTTCTAGCCACCCTAGCAGCAGTAGGCATGATAATCAACTAATCTTAGACAACCAGGAAACCTAAGAATAACCAGCTGAACCTTAGCTCACGCTACGTATATTCTGGCATAGCCGAGCTAAGCAGTGGGCTGCCTTCTAGCCACCCTAGCAGCAGTAGGCACGATAATCAACTAATCTTAGACAACCAGGAAACCTAAGAATAACCAGCTGAACCTTAGCTCACGCTACGTATATTCTGGCATAGCCGAACTAAGCAGTGGGCTGCCTTCTAGCCACCCTAGCAGCAGTAGGCATGATAATCAACTAATCTTAGACAACCAGGAAACCTAAGAATAACCAGCTGAACCTTAGCTCACGCTACGTATATTCTGGCATAGCCGAGCTAAGCAGTGGGCTGCCTTCTAGCCACCCTAGCAGCAGTAGGCATGATAATCAACTAATCTTAAACAACCAGGAAACCTAAGAATAACCAGCTGAACCTTAGCTCACGCTACGTATATTCTGGCATAGCCGAGCTAAGCAGTGGGCTGCCTTCTAGCCACCCTAGCAGCAGTAGGCATGATAATCAACTAATCTTAGACAACCAGGAAACCTAAGAATAACCAGCTGAACCTTAGCTCACGCTACGTATATTCTGGCATAGCCGAGCTAAGCAGTGGGCTGCCTTCTAGCCACCCTAGCAGCAGTAGGCATGATAATCAACTAATGTTAGACAACCAGGAAACCTAAGAATAACCAGCTGAACCTTAGCTCACGCTACGTATATCCTGGCATAGCCGAGCTAAGCAGTGGGCTGCCTTCTAGCCACCCTAGCAGCAGTAGGCATGATAATCAACTAATCTTAGACAACCAGGAAACCTAAGAATAACCAGCTGAACCTTAGCTCACGCTACGTATATTCTGGCATAGCCGAGCTAAGCAGTGGGCTGCCTTGTAGCCACCCTAGCAGCAGTAGGCATGATAATCAACTAATGTTAGACAACCAGGAAACCTAAGAATAACCAGCTGAACCTTAGCTCACGCTACGTATATTCTGGCATAGCCGAGCTAAGCAGTGGGCTGCCTTCTAGCCACCCTAGCAGCAGAAGGCATGATAATCAACTAATGTTAGACAACCAGGAAACCTAAGAATAACCAGCTGAACCTTAGCTCACGCTACGTATATCCTGGCATAGCCGAGCTAAGCAGTGGGCTGCCTTCTAGCCACCCTAGCAGCAGTAGGCATGATAATCAACTAATCTTAGACAACCAGGAAACCTAAGAATAACCAGCTGAACCTTAGCTCACGCTACGTATATCCTGGCATAGCCGAGCTAAGCAGTGGGCTGCCTTCTAGCCACCCTAGCAGCAGTAGGCATGATAGTCAACTAATCTTAGACAACCAGGAAACCTAAGAATAACCAGCTGAACCTTAGCTCACGCTACGTATATTCTGGCATAGCCGAACTAAGCATTGGGCTGCCTTCTAGCCACCCTAGCAGCAGTAGGCATGATAATCAACTAATCATAGAAAACGAGGAAACCTAAGAATAACCAGCTGAACCTTAGCTCACGCTACGTATATTCTGGCATAGCCGAGCTAAGCAGTGGGCTGCCTTCTAGCCACCCTAGCAGCAGTAGGCATGATAATCAACTAATCTTAGACAACCAGGAAACCTAAGAATAACCAGCTGAACCTTAGCTCACGCTACGTATATTCTGGCATAGCCGAGCTAAGCAGTGGGCTGCCTTCTAGCCACCCTAGCAGCAGTAGGCATGATAATCAACTAATCTTAGACAACCAGGAAACCTAAGAATAACCAGCTGAACCTTAGCTCACGCTACGTATATCCTGGCATAGCCGAGCTAAGCAGTGGGCTGCCTTCTAGCCACCCTAGCAGCAGTAGGCATGATAATCAACTAATCTTAGACAACCAGGAAATCTAAGAATAACCAGCTGAACCTTAGCTCACGCTACGTATATTCTGGCATAGCCGAGCTAAGCAGTGGGCTGCCTTCTAGCCACCCTAGCAGCAGTAGGCATGATAATCAACTAATCTTAGACAACCAGGAAACCTAAGAATAACCAGCTGAACCTTAGCTCCCGCTACGTATATTCTGGCATAGCCGAACTAAGCAGTGGGCTGCCTTCTAGCCACCCTAGCAGCAGTAGGCATGATAATCAACTAATGTTAGACAACCAGGACACCTAAGAATAACCAGCTGAACCTTAGCTCCGATACGTATATTCTGGCATAGCCGAGCTAAGCAGTGGGCTGCCTTCTAGCCACCCTAGCAGCAGTAGGCATGATAATCAACTAATGTTAGACAACCAGGAAACCTAAGAATAACCAGCTGAACCTTAGCTCACGCTACGTATATCCTGGCATAGCCGAGCTAAGCAGTGGGCTGCCTTCTAGCCACCCTAGCAGCAGTAGGCATGATAATCAACTAATCTTAGACAACCAGGAAACCTAAGAATAACCAGCTGAACCTTAGCTCACGCTACGTATATTCTGGCATAGCCGAGCTTAGCAGTGGGCTGCCTTCTAGCCACCCTAGCAGCAGTAGGCATGATAATCAACTAATGTTAGACAACCAGGAAACCTAAGAATAACCAGCTGAACCTTAGCTCACGCTACGTATATTCTGGCATAGCCGAGCTAAGCAGTGGGCTGCCTTCTAGCCACCCTAGCAGCAGTAGGCATGATAATCAGCTAATCTTAGACAACCAGGAAACCTAAGAATAACCAGCTGAACCTTAGCTCACGCTACGTATATCCTGGCATAGCCGAGCCAAACAGTGGGCTGCCTTCTAGCCACCCTAGCAGCAGTAGGCATGATAATCAACTAATGTTAGACAACCAGGAAACCTAAGAATAACCAGCTGAACCTTAGCTCACGCTACGTATATCCTGGCATAGCCGAGCTAAGCAGTGGGCTGCCTTCTAGCCACCCTAGCAGCAGTAGGCATGATAATAAACTAATCTTAGACAACCAGGAAACCTAAGAATAACCAGCTGAACCTTAGCTCACGCTACGTATATCCTGGCATAGCCGAGCTAAGCAGTGGGCTGCCTTCTAGCCACCCTAGCAGCAGTAGGCATGATAATCAACTAATCTTAGACAACCAGGAAACCTAAGAATAACCAGCTGAACCTTAGCTCACGCTACGTATATCCTGGCATAGCCGAGCTAAGCAGTGGGCTGCCTTCTAGCCACCCTAGCAGCAGTAGACATGATAATCATATAATGTTAGACAACCAGGAAACCTAAGAATAACCAGCTGAACCTTAGCTCACGCTACGTATATTCTGGCATAGCCGAGCTAAGCAGTGGGCTGCCTTCTAGCCACCCTAGCAGCAGTAGGCATGATAATCAACTAATCTTAGACAACCAGGAAACCTAAGAATAACTAGCTGAACCTTAGCTCACGCTACGTATATCCTGGCATAGCCGAGCTAAGCAGTGGGCTGCCTTCTAGCCACCCTAGCACCAGTAGGCATGATAATCAACTAATGTTAGACAACCAGGAAACCTAAGAATAACCAGCTGAACCTTAGCTCACGCTACGTATATTCTGGCATAGCCGAGCTAAGCAGTGGGCTGCCTTCTAGCCACCCTAGCAGCAGTAGGCATGATAATCAACTAATGTTAGACAACCAGGAAACCTAAGAATAACCAGCTGAACCTTAGCTCACGCTACGTATATCCTGGCATAGCCGAGCTAAGCAGTGGGCTGCCTTCTAGCCACCCTAGCAGCAGTAGGCATGATAATCAACTAATGTTAGACAACCAGGAAACCTAAGAATAACCAGCTGAACCTTAGCTCACGCTACGTATATTCTGGCATAGCCGAGCTAAGCAGTGGGCTGCCTTCTAGCCACCCTAGCAGCAGTAGGCATGATAATCAACTAATCTTAGACAACCAGGAAACCAAAGAATAACCAGCTGAACCTTAGCTCACGCTACGTATATTCTGGCATAGCCGAGCTAAGCAGTGGGCTGCCTTCTAGCCACCCTAGCAGCAGTAGGCATGATAATCAACTAATCTTAGACAACCAGGAAACCTAAGAATAACCAGCTGAACCTTAGCTCACGCTACGTATATTCTGGCATAGCCGAGCTACGCAGTGGGCTGCCTTCTAGCCACCCTAGCAGCAGTAGGCATGATAATCAACTAATGTTAGACAACCAGGAAACCTAAGAATAACCAGCTGAACCTTAGCTCACGCTACGTATATTCTGGCATAGCCGAGCTAAGCAGTGGGCTGCCTTCTAGCCACCCTAGCAGCAGTAGGCATGATAATCAACTAATCTTAGACAACCAGGAAACCTAAGAATAACCAGCTGAACCTTAGCTCACGCTACGTATATCCTGGCATGGCCGAGCTAAGCAGTGGGCTGCCTTCTAGCCACCCTAGCAGCAGTAGGCATGATAATCAACTAATGTTAGACAACCAGGAAACCTAAGAATAACCAGCTGAACCTTTGCTCACGCTACGTATATACTGGCATAGCCGAGCTAAGCAGTGGGCTGCTTTCTAGCCACCCTAGCAGCAGTAGACATGATAATCAACTAATGTTAGACAACCAGGAAACCTAAGAATAACCAGCTGAACCTTAGCTCACGCTACGTATATCCTGGCATAGCCGAGCTAAGCAGTGGGCTGCCTTCTAGCCACCCTAGCACCAGTAGGCATGATAATCAACTAATGTTAGACAACCAGGAAACCTAAGAATAACCAGCTGTACCTTAGCTCACGCTACGTATATCCTGGCATAGCCGAGCTAAGCAGTGGGCTGCCTTCTAGCCACCCTAGCAGCAGTAGGCATGATAATCAACTAATGTTAGACAACCAGGAAACCTAAGAATAACCAGCTGAACCTTAGCTCACGCTAGTACATTCTGGCATAGCCGAGCTAAGCAGTGGGCTGCCTTCTAGCCACCCTAGCAGCAGTAGGCATGATAATCAACTAATGTTAGACAACCAGGAAACCTAAGAATAACCAGCTGAACCTTAGCTCACGCTACGTATATCCTGGCATAGCCGAGCTAAGCAGTGGGCTGCCTTCTAGCCACCCTAGCAGCAGTAGGCATGATAATCAACTAATGTTAGACAACCAGGAAACCTAAGAATAACCAGCTGAACCTTAGCTCACGCTACGTATATTCTGGCATAGCCGAGCTAAGCAGTGGGCTGCCTTCTAGCCACCCTAGCAGCAGTAGGCATGATAATCAACTAATCTTAGACAACCAGGAAACCTAAGAATAACCAGCTGAACCTTAGCTCACGCTACGTATATTCTGGCATAGCCGAGCTAAACAGTGGGCTGCCTTCTAGCCACCCTAGCAGCAGTAGGCATGATAATCAACTAATGTTAGACAACCAGGAAACCTAAGAATAACCAGCTGAACCTTAGCTCACGCTACGTATATCCTGGCATAGCCGAGCTAAGCAGTGGGCTGCCTTCTAGCCACCCTAGCAGCAGTAGGCATGATAATCAACTAATGTTAGACAACCAGGAAACCTAAGAATAACCAGCTGAACCTTAGCTCACGCTACGTATATTCTGGCATAGCCGAGCTAAGCAGTGGGCTGCCTTCTAGCCACCCTAGCAGCAGTAGGCATGATAATCAACTAATCTTAGACAACCAGGAAACCAAAGAATAACCAGCTGAACCTTAGCTCACGCTACGTATATTCTGGCATAGCCGAGCTAAGCAGTGGGCTTCCTTCTAGCCACCCTAGCAGCAGTAGGCATGATAATCAACTAATCTTAGACAACCAGGAAACCTAAGAATAACCAGCTGAACCTTAGCTCACGCTACGTATATTCTGGCATAGCCGAGCTACGCAGTGGGCTGCCTTCTAGCCACCCTAGCAGCAGTAGGCATGATAATCAACTAATGTTAGACAACCAGGAAACCTAAGAATAACCAGCTGAACCTTAGCTCACGCTACGTATATTCTGGCATAGCCGAGCTAAGCAGTGGGCTGCCTTCTAGCCACCCTAGCAGCAGTAGGCATGATAATCAACTAATCTTAGACAACCAGGAAACCTAAGAATAACCAGCTGAACCTTAGCTCACGCTACGTATATCCTGGCATAGCCGAGCTAAGCAGTGGGCTGCCTTCTAGCCACCCTAGCAGCAGTAGGCATGATAATCAACTAATGTTAGACAACCAGGAAACCTAAGAATAACCAGCTGAACCTTTGCTCACGCTACGTATATACTGGCATAGCCGAGCTAAGCAGTGGGCTGCCTTCTAGCCACCCTAGCAGCAGTAGACATGATAATCAACTAATGTTAGACAACCAGGAAACCTAAGAATAACCAGCTGAACCTTAGCTCACGCTACGTATATCCTGGCATAGCCGAGCTAAGCAGTGGGCTGCCTTCTAGCCACCCTAGCAAGAGTAGGCATGATAATCAACTAATGTTAGACAACCAGGAAACCTAAGAATAACCAGCTGTACCTTAGCTCACGCTACGTATATCCTGGCATAGCCGAGCTAAGCAGTGGGCTGCCTTCTAGCCACCCTAGCAGCAGTAGGCATGATAATCAACTAATGTTAGACAACCAGGAAACCTAAGAATAACCAGCTGAACCTTAGCTCACGCTAGTACATTCTGGCATAGCCGAGCTAAGCAGTGGGCTGCCTTCTAGCCACCCTAGCAGCAGTAGGCATGATAATCAACTAATGTTAGACAACCAGGAAACCTAAGAATAACCAGCTGAACCTTAGCTCACGCTACGTATATCCTGGCATAGCCGAGCTAAGCAGTGGGCTGCCTTCTAGCCACCCTAGCAGCAGTAGGCATGATAATCAACTAATGTTAGACAACCAGGAAACCTAAGAATAACCAGCTGAACCTTAGCTCACGCTACGTATATTCTGGCATAGCCGAGCTAAGCAGTGGGCTGCCTTCTAGCCACCCTAGCAGCAGTAGGCATGATAATCAACTAATCTTAGACAACCAGGAAACCTAAGAATAACCAGCTGAACCTTAGCTCACGCTACGTATATTCTGGCATAGCCGAGCTAAACAGTGGGCTGCCTTCTAGCCACCCTAGCAGCAGTAGGCATGATAATCAACTAATCTTAGACAACCAGGAAACCTAAGAATAACCAGCTGAACCTTAGCTCACGCTACGTATATCCTGGCATAGCCGAGCTAAGCAGTGGGCTGCCTTCTAGCCACCCTAGCAGCAGTAGGCATGATAATCAACTAATCTTAGACAACCAGGAAATCTAAGAATAACCAGCTGAACCTTAGCTCACGCTACGTATATTCTGGCATAGCCGAGCTAAGCAGTGGGCTGCCTTCTAGCCACCCTAGCAGCAGTAGGCATGATAATCAACTAATCTTAGACAACCAGGAAACCTAAGAATAACCAGCTGAACCTTAGCTCCCGCTACGTATATTCTGGCATAGCCGAACTAAGCAGTGGGCTGCCTTCTAGCCACCCTAGCAGCAGTAGGCATGATAATCAACTAATGTTAGACAACCAGGAAACCTAAGAATAACCAGCTGAACCTTAGCTCACGATACGTATATTCTGGCATAGCCGAGCTAAGCAGTGGGCTGCCTTCTAGCCACCCTAGCAGCAGTAGGCATGATAATCAACTAATGTTAGACAACCAGGAAACCTAAGAATAACCAGCTGAACCTTAGCTCACGCTACGTATATCCTGGCATAGCCGAGCTAAGCAGTGGGCTGCCTTCTAGCCACCCTAGCAGCAGTAGGCATGATAATCAACTAATCTTAGACAACCAGGAAACCTAAGAATAACCAGCTGAACCTTAGCTCACGCTACGTATATTCTGGCATAGCCGAGCTTAGCAGTGGGCTGCCTTCTAGCCACCCTAGCAGCAGTAGGCATGATAATCAACTAATCTTAGACAACCAGGAAACCTAAGAATAACCAGCTGAACCTTAGCTCACGCTACGTATATTCTGGCATAGCCGAGCTAAGCAGTGGGCTGCCTTCTAGCCACCCTAGCAGCAGTAGGCATGATAATCAACTGATGTTAGACAACCAGGAAACCTAAGAATAACCAGCTGAACCTTAGCTCACGCTACGTATATTCTGGCATAGCCGAGCTAAGCAGTGGGCTGCCTTCTAGCCACCCTAGCAGCAGTAGGCATGATAATCAACTAATCTTAGACAACCAGGAAACCTAAGAATAACCAGCTGAACCTTAGCTCACGATTCGTATATCCTGGCATAGCCGAGCTAAGCAGTGGGCTGCCTTCTAGCCACCCTAGCAGCAGTAGGCATGATAATCAACTAATCTTAGACAACCAGGAAACCTAAGAATAACCAGCTGAACCTTAGCTCACGCTACGTATATTCTGGCATAGCCGAGCTAAGCAGTGGGCTGCCTTCTAGCCACCCTAGCAGCAGTAGGCATGATAATCAACTAATCTTAGACAACCAGGAAACCTAAGAATAACCAGCTGAACCTTAGCTCACGCTACGTATATTCTGGCATAGCCGAGCTAAGCAGTGGGCTGCCTTCTAGCCACCCTAGCAGCAGAAGGCATGATAATCAACTAATGTTAGACAACCAGGAAACCTAAGAATAACCAGCTGAACCTTAGCTCACGCTACGTATATTCTGGCATAGCCGAACTAAGCATTGGGCTGCCTTCTAGCCACCCTAGCAGCAGTAGGCATGATAATCAACTAATCTTAGACAACCAGGAAACCTAAGAATAACCAGCTGAACCTTAGCTCACGCTACGTATATCCTGGCATAGCCGAGCTAAGCAGTGGGCTGCCTTTTAGCCACCCTAGCAGCAGTAGGCACGATAATCAACTAATCTTAGACAACCAGGAAACCTAAGAATAACCAGCTGAACCTTAGCTCACGCTACGTATATTCTGGCATAGCCGAACTAAGCAGTGGGCTGCCTTCTAGCCACCCTAGCAGCAGTAGGCATGATAATCAACTAATCTTAGACAACCAGGAAACCTAAGAATAACCAGCTGAACCTTAGCTCACGCTACGTATATTCTGGCATAGCCGAGCTAAGCTGTGGGCTGCCTTCTAGCCACCCTAGCAGCAGTAGGCATGATAATCAACTAATCTTAAACAACCAGGAAACCTAAGAATAACCAGCTGAACCTTAGCTCACGCTACGTATATTCTGGCATAGCCGAGCTAAGCAGTGGGCTGCCTTCTAGCCACCCTAGCAGCAGTAGGCATGATAATCAACTAATCTTAGACAACCAGGAAACCTAAGAATAACCAGCTGAACCTTAGCTCACGCTACGTATATTCTGGCATAGCCGAGCTAAGCAGTGGGCTGCCTTCTAGCCACCCTAGCAGCAGTAGGCATGATAATCAACTAATGTTAGACAACCAGGAAACCTAAGAATAACCAGCTGAACCTTAGCTCACGCTACGTATATTCTGGCATAGCCGAGCTAAGCAGTGGGCTGCCTTCTAGCCACCCTAGCAGCAGAAGGCATGATAATCAACTAATGTTAAACAACCAGGAAACCTAAGAATAACCAGCTGAACCTTAGCTCACGCTACGTATATTCTGGCATAGCCGAGCTACGCAGTGGGCTGCCTTCTAGCCACCCTAGCAGCAGTAGGCATGATAATCAACTAATGTTAGACAACCAGGAAACCTAAGAACAACCAGCTGAACCTTAGCTCACGCTACGTATATTCTGGCATAGCCGAGCTAAGCAGTGGGCTGCCTTCTAGCCACCCTAGCAGCAGTAGGCATGATAATCAACTAATCTTAGACAACCAGGAAACCTAAGAATAACCAGCTGAACCTTAGCTCACGCTACGTATATCCTGACATAGCCGAGCTAAGCAGTGGACTGCCTTCTAGCCACCCTAGCAGCAGTAGGCATGATAATCAACTAATGTTAGACAACCAGGAAACCTAAGAATAACCAGCTGAACCTTTGCTCACGCTACGTATATCCTGGCGTAGCCGAGCTAAGCAGTGGGCTGCCTTCTAGCCACCCTAGCAGCAGTAGACATGATAATCAACTAATGTTAGACAACCAGGAAACCTAAGAATAACCAGCTGAACCTTAGCTCACGCTACGTATATCCTGGCATAGCCGAGCTAAGCAGTGGGCTGCCTTCTAGCCACCCTAGCACCAGTAGGCATGATAATCAACTAATGTTAGACAACCAGGAAACCTAAGAATAACCAGCTGAACCTTAGCTCACGCTACGTATATCCTGGCATAGCCGAGCTAAGCAGTGGGCTGCCTTCTAGCCACCCTAGCAGCAGTAGGCATGATAATCAACTAATGTTAGACAACCAGGAAACCTAAGAATAACCAGCTGAACCTTAGCTCACGCTACGTATATCCTGGCATAGCCGAGCTAAGCAGTGGGCTGCCTTCTAGCCACCCTAGCAGCAGTAGGCATGATAATCAACTAATCTTAGACAACCAGGAAATCTAAGAATAACCAGCTGAACCTTAGCTCACGCTACGTATATTCTGGCATAGCCGAGCTAAGCAGTGGGCTGCCTTCTAGCCACCCTAGCAGCAGTAGGCATGATAATCAACTAATCTTAGACAACCAGGAAACCTAAGAATAACCAGCTGAACCTTAGCTCCCACTACGTATATTCTGGCATAGCCGAACTAAGCAGTGGGCTGCCTTCTAGCCACCCTAGCAGCAGTAGGCATGATAATCAACTAATGTTAGACAACCAGGAAACCTAAGAATAACCAGCTGAACCTTAGCTCACGCTACGTATATTCTGGCATAGCCGAGCTTAGCAGTGGGCTGCCTTCTAGCCACCCTAGCAGCAGTAGGCATGATAATCAACTAATCTTAGACAACCAGGAAACCTAAGAATAACCAGCTGAACCTTAGCTCACGCTACGTATATTCTGGCATAGCCGAGCTAAGCAGTGGGCTGCCTTCTAGCCACCCTAGCAGCAGTAGGCATGATAATCAACTGATGTTAGACAACCAGGAAACCTAAGAATAACCAGCTGAACCTTAGCTCACGCTACGTATATTCTGGCATAGCCGAGCTAAGCAGTGGGCTGCCTTCTAGCCACCCTAGCAGCAGTAGGCATGATAATCAACTAATCTTAGACAACCAGGAAACCTAAGAATAACCAGCTGAACCTTAGCTCACGCTACGTATATTCTGGCATAGCCGAGCTAAGCAGTGGGCTGCCTTCTAGCCACCCTAGCAGCAGTAGGCATGATAATCAACTGATGTTAGACAACCAGGAAACCTAAGAATAACCAGCTGAACCTTAGCTCACGCTACGTATATTCTGGCATAGCCGAGCTAAGCAGTGGGCTGCCTTCTAGCCACCCTAGCAGCAGTAGGCATGATAATCAACTAATCTTAGACAACCAGGAAACCTAAGAATAACCAGCTGAACCTTAGCTCACGATTCGTATATCCTGGCATAGCCGAGCTAAGCAGTGGGCTGCCTTCTAGCCACCCTAGCAGCAGTAGGCATGATAATCAACTAATCTTAGACAACCAGGAAACCTAAGAATAACCAGCTGAACCTTAGCTCACGCTACGTATATTCTGGCATAGCCGAGCTAAGCAGTGGGCTGCCTTCTAGCCACCCTAGCAGCAGTAGGCATGATAATCAACTAATCTTAGACAACCAGGAAACCTAAGAATAACCAGCTGAACCTTAGCTCACGCTACGTATATTCTGGCATAGCCGAGCTAAGCAGTGGGCTGCCTTCTAGCCACCCTAGCAGCAGAAGGCATGATAATCAACTAATGTTAGACAACCAGGAAACCTAAGAATAACCAGCTGAACCTTAGCTCACGCTACGTATATTCTGGCATAGCCGAACTAAGCATTGGGCTGCCTTCTAGCCACCCTAGCAGCAGTAGGCATGATAATCAACTAATCTTAGACAACCAGGAAACCTAAGAATAACCAGCTGAACCTTAGCTCACGCTACGTATATCCTGGCATAGCCGAGCTAAGCAGTGGGCTGCCTTTTAGCCACCCTAGCAGCAGTAGGCACGATAATCAACTAATCTTAGACAACCAGGAAACCTAAGAATAACCAGCTGAACCTTAGCTCACGCTACGTATATTCTGGCATAGCCGAACTAAGCAGTGGGCTGCCTTCTAGCCACCCTAGCAGCAGTAGGCATGATAATCAACTAATCTTAGACAACCAGGAAACCTAAGAATAACCAGCTGAACCTTAGCTCACGCTACGTATATTCTGGCATAGCCGAGCTAAGCTGTGGGCTGCCTTCTAGCCACCCTAGCAGCAGTAGGCATGATAATCAACTAATCTTAAACAACCAGGAAACCTAAGAATAACCAGCTGAACCTTAGCTCACGCTACGTATATTCTGGCATAGCCGAGCTAAGCAGTGGGCTGCCTTCTAGCCACCCTAGCAGCAGTAGGCATGATAATCAACTAATCTTAGACAACCAGGAAACCTAAGAATAACCAGCTGAACCTTAGCTCACGCTACGTATATTCTGGCATAGCCGAGCTAAGCAGTGGGCTGCCTTCTAGCCACCCTAGCAGCAGTAGGCATGATAATCAACTAATGTTAGACAACCAGGAAACCTAAGAATAACCAGCTGAACCTTAGCTCACGCTACGTATATTCTGGCATAGCCGAGCTAAGCAGTGGGCTGCCTTCTAGCCACCCTAGCAGCAGAAGGCATGATAATCAACTAATGTTAGACAACCAGGAAACCTAAGAATAACCAGCTGAACCTTAGCTCACGCTACGTATATTCTGGCATAGCCGAGCTACGCAGTGGGCTGCCTTCTAGCCACCCTAGCAGCAGTAGGCATGATAATCAACTAATGTTAGACAACCAGGAAACCTAAGAACAACCAGCTGAACCTTAGCTCACGCTACGTATATTCTGGCATAGCCGAGCTAAGCAGTGGGCTGCCTTCTAGCCACCCTAGCAGCAGTAGGCATGATAATCAACTAATCTTAGACAACCAGGAAACCTAAGAATAACCAGCTGAACCTTAGCTCACGCTACGTATATCCTGGCATAGCCGAGCTAAGCAGTGGGCTGCCTTCTAGCCACCCTAGCAGCAGTAGGCATGATAATCAACTAATGTTAGACAACCAGGAAACCTAAGAATAACCAGCTGAACCTTTGCTCACGCTACGTATATCCTGGCGTAGCCGAGCTAAGCAGTGGGCTGCCTTCTAGCCACCCTAGCAGCAGTAGACATGATAATCAACTAATGTTAGACAACCAGGAAACCTAAGAATAACCAGCTGAACCTTAGCTCACGCTACGTATATCCTGGCATAGCCGAGCTAAGCAGTGGGCTGCCTTCTAGCCACCCTAGCACCAGTAGGCATGATAATCAACTAATGTTAGACAACCAGGAAACCTAAGAATAACCAGCTGAACCTTAGCTCACGCTACGTATATCCTGGCATAGCCGAGCTAAGCAGTGGGCTGCCTTCTAGCCACCCTAGCAGCAGTAGGCATGATAATCAACTAATGTTAGACAACCAGGAAACCTAAGAATAACCAGCTGAACCTTAGCTCACGCTACGTATATCCTGGCATAGCCGAGCTAAGCAGTGGGCTGCCTTCTAGCCACCCTAGCAGCAGTAGGCATGATAATCAACTAATCTTAGACAACCAGGAAATCTAAGAATAACCAGCTGAACCTTAGCTCACGCTACGTATATTCTGGCATAGCCGAGCTAAGCAGTGGGCTGCCTTCTAGCCACCCTAGCAGCAGTAGGCATGATAATCAACTAATCTTAGACAACCAGGAAACCTAAGAATAACCAGCTGAACCTTAGCTCCCACTACGTATATTCTGGCATAGCCGAACTAAGCAGTGGGCTGCCTTCTAGCCACCCTAGCAGCAGTAGGCATGATAATCAACTAATGTTAGACAACCAGGAAACCTAAGAATAACCAGCTGAACCTTAGCTCACGCTACGTATATTCTGGCATAGCCGAGCTTAGCAGTGGGCTGCCTTCTAGCCACCCTAGCAGCAGTAGGCATGATAATCAACTAATCTTAGACAACCAGGAAACCTAAGAATAACCAGCTGAACCTTAGCTCACGCTACGTATATTCTGGCATAGCCGAGCTAAGCAGTGGGCTGCCTTCTAGCCACCCTAGCAGCAGTAGGCATGATAATCAACTGATGTTAGACAACCAGGAAACCTAAGAATAACCAGCTGAACCTTAGCTCACGCTACGTATATTCTGGCATAGCCGAGCTAAGCAGTGGGCTGCCTTCTAGCCACCCTAGCAGCAGTAGGCATGATAATCAACTAATCTTAGACAACCAGGAAACCTAAGAATAACCAGCTGAACCTTAGCTCACGATTCGTATATCCTGGCATAGCCGAGCTAAGCAGTGGGCTGCCTTCTAGCCACCCTAGCAGCAGTAGGCATGATAATCAACTAATCTTAGACAACCAGGAAACCTAAGAATAACCAGCTGAACCTTAGCTCACGCTACGTATATTCTGGCATAGCCGAGCTAAGCAGTGGGCTGCCTTCTAGCCACCCTAGCAGCAGTAGGCATGATAATCAACTAATCTTAGACAACCAGGAAACCTAAGAATAACCAGCTGAACCTTAGCTCACGCTACGTATATTCTGGCATAGCCGAGCTAAGCAGTGGGCTGCCTTCTAGCCACCCTAGCAGCAGAAGGCATGATAATCAACTAATGTTAGACAACCAGGAAACCTAAGAATAACCAGCTGAACCTTAGCTCACGCTACGTATATTCTGGCATAGCCGAACTAAGCATTGGTCTGCCTTCTAGCCACCCTAGCAGCAGTAGGCATGATAATCAACTAATCTTAGACAACCAGGAAACCTAAGAATAACCAGCTGAACCTTAGCTCACGCTACGTATATCCTGGCATAGCCGAGCTAAGCAGTGGGCTGCCTTCTAGCCACCCTAGCAGCAGTAGGCACGATAATCAACTAATCTTAGACAACCAGGAAACCTAAGAATAACCAGCTGAACCTTAGCTCACGCTACGTATATTCTGGCATAGCCGAACTAAGCAGTGGGCTGCCTTCTAGCCACCCTAGCAGCAGTAGGCATGATAATCAACTAATCTTAGACAACCAGGAAACCTAAGAATAACCAGCTGAACCTTAGCTCACGCTACGTATATTCTGGCATAGCCGAGCTAAGCAGTGGGCTGCCTTCTAGCCACCCTAGCAGCAGTAGGCATGATAATCAACTAATCTTAAACAACCAGGAAACCTAAGAATAACCAGCTGAACCTTAGCTCACGCTACGTATATTCTGGCATAGCCGAGCTAAGCAGTGGGCTGCCTTCTAGCCACCCTAGCAGCAGTAGGCATGATAATCAACTAATCTTAGACAACCAGGAAACCTAAGAATAACCAGCTGAACCTTAGCTCACGCTACGTATATTCTGGCATAGCCGAGCTAAGCAGTGGGCTGCCTTCTAGCCACCCTAGCAGCAGTAGGCATGATAATCAACTAATGTTAGACAACCAGGAAACCTAAGAATAACCAGCTGAACCTTAGCTCACGCTACGTATATTCTGGCATAGCCGAGCTAAGCAGTGGGCTGCCTTCTAGCCACCCTAGCAGCAGAAGGCATGATAATCAACTAATGTTAGACAACCAGGAAACCTAAGAATAACCAGCTGAACCTTAGCTCACGCTACGTATATTCTGGCATAGCCGAGCTACGCAGTGGGCTGCCTTCTAGCCACCCTAGCAGCAGTAGGCATGATAATCAACTAATGTTAGACAACCAGGAAACCTAAGAACAACCAGCTGAACCTTAGCTCACGCTACGTATATTCTGGCATAGCCGAGCTAAGCAGTGGGCTGCCTTCTAGCCACCCTAGCAGCAGTAGGCATGATAATCCACTAATCTTAGACAACCAGGAAACCTAAGAATAACTAGCTGAACCTTAGCTCACGCTACGTATATCCTGGCATAGCCGAGCTAAGCAGTGGGCTGCCTTCTAGCCACCCTAGCAGCAGTAGGCATGCTAATCAACTAATGTTAAACAACCAGGAAACCTAAGAATAACCAGCTGAACCTTTGCTCACGCTACGTATATCCTGGCATAGCCGAGCTAAGCAGTGGGCTGCCTTCTAGCCACCCTAGCAGCAGTAGACATGATAATCAACTAATGTTAGACAACCAGGAAACCTAAGAATAACCAGCTGAACCTTAGCTCACGCTACGTATATCCTGGCATAGCCGAGCTAAGCAGTGGGCTGCCTTCTAGCCACCCTAGCACCAGTAGGCATGATAATCAACTAATGTTAGACAACCAGGAAACCTAAGAATAACCAGCTGAACCTTAGCTCACGCTACGTATATCCTGGCATAGCCGAGCTAAGCAGTGGGCTGCCTTCTAGCCACCCTAGCAGCAGTAGGCATGATAATCAACTAATGTTAGACAACCAGGAAACCTAAGAATAACCAGCTGAACCTTAGCTCACGCTACGTATATTCTGGCATAGCCGAGCTAAGCAGTGGGCTGCCTTCTAGCCACCCTAGCAGCAGTAGGCATGATAATCAACTAATGTTAGACAACCAGGAAACCTAAGAATAACCAGCTGAACCTTAGCTCACGCTACGTATATCCTGGCATAGCCGAGCTAAGCAGTGGGCTGCCTTCTAGCCACCCTAGCAGCAGTAGGCATGATAATCAACTAATGTTAGACAACCAGGAAACCTAAGAATAACCAGCTGAACCTTAGCTCACGCTACGTATATTCTGGCATAGCCGAGCTAAGCAGTGGGCTGCCTTCTAGCCACCCTAGCAGCAGTAGGCATGATAATCAACTAATCTTAGACAACCAGGAAACCAAAGAATAACCAGCTGAACCTTAGCTTATGCTACGTATATTCTGGCATAGCCGAGCTAAGCAGTGGGCTGCCTTCTAGCCACCCTAGCAGCAGTAGGCATGATAATCAACAAATCTTAGACAACCAGGAAACCTAAAAATAACCAGCTGAACCTTAGCTCACGCTACGTATATTCTGGCATAGCCGAGCTAAGCAGTGGGCTGCCTTCTAGCCACCCTAGCAGCAGTAGGCATGATAATCAACTAATGTTAGACAACCAGGAAACCTAAGAATAACCAGCTGAACCTTAGCTCACGCTACGTATATTCTGGCATAGCCGAGCTAAGCAGTGGGCTGCCTTCTAGCCACCCTAGCAGCAGTAGGCATGATAATCAACTAATATTAGACAACCAGGAAACCTAAGAATAACCAGCTGAACCTTAGCTCACGCTACGTATATCCTGGCATAGCCGAGCTAAGCACTGGGCTGCCTTGTAGCCACGCTAGCAGCAGTAGGCCTGATAATCAACTAATCTTAGACAACCAGGAAACCTAAGAATAACCAGCTGAACCTTAGCTCACGCTACGTATATTCTGGCATAGCCGAGCTAAGCAGTGGGCTGCCTTCTAGCCACCCTAGCAGCAGTAGGCATGATAATCAACTAATCTTAGACAACCAGGAAACCTAAGAATAACCAGCTGAACCTTAGCTCACGCTACGTATATTCTGGCATAGCCGAGCTAAGCAGTGGGCTGCCTTCTAGCCACCCTAGCAGCAGTAGGCCTGATAATCAACTAATCTTAGACAACCAGGAAACCTAAGAGTAACCAGCTGAACCTTAGTTCACGCTACGTATATTCTGGCATAGCCGAGCTAAGCAGTGGGCTGCCTTCTAGCCACCCTAGCAGCAGTAGGCATGATAATCAACTAATCTTAGACAACCAGGAAACCTAAGAATAACCAGCTGAACCTTAACTCACGCTACGTATATTCTGGCATAGCCGAGCTAAGCAGTGGGCTGCCTTCTAGCCACCCTAGCAGCAGTAGGCATGATAATCAACTAATCTTAGACAACCAGGAAACCTAAGAATAACCAGCTGAACCTTAGCTCACGCTACGTATATTCTGGCATAGCCGAGCTAAGCAGTGGGCTGCCTTCTAGCCACCCTAGCAGCAGTAGGCATGATAATCAACTAATCTTAGACAACAGGGAAACCTAAGAATAACCAGCTGAACCTTAGCTCACGCTACGTATATTCTGGCATAGCCGAACTAAGCAGTGGGCTGCCTTCTAGCCACCCTAGCAGCAGTAGGCATGATAATCAACTAATGTTAGACAACCAGGAAACCTAAGAATAACCAGCTGAACCTTAGCTCACGCTACGTATATTCTGGCATAGCCGAGCTAAGCAGTGGGCTGCCTTCTAGCCACCCTAGCAGCAGTAGGCATGATAATCAACTAATCTTAGACAACCAGGAAACCTAAGAATAACCAGCTGAACCTTAGCTCACGCTACGTATATTCTGGCATAGCCGAGCTAAGCAGTGGGCTGCCTTCTAGCTACCCTAGCAGCAGTAGGCATGATAATCAACTAATGTTAGACAACCAGGAAACCTAAGAATAACGAGCTGAACCTTAGCTCACGCAACGTATATTCTGGCATAGCCGACCTAAGCAGTGGGCTGCCTTCTAGCCACCCTAGCAGCAGTAGGCATGATAATCAACTAATGTTAGACAACCAGGAAACCTAAGAATAACCAGCTGAACCTTAGCTCACGCTACGTGTATTCTGGCATAGCCGAGCTAAGCAGTGGGCTGCCTTCTAGCCACCCTAGCAGCAGTAGGCATGATAATCAACTAATCTTAGACAACCAGGAAACCTAAGAATAACCAGCTCAACCTTAGCTCACGCTACGTATATCCTGGCATAGCCGAGCTAAGCAGTGGGCTGCCTTCTAGCCACCCTAGCAGCAGTAGGCATGATAATCAACTAATGTTAGACAACCAGGAAACCTAAGAATAACCAGCTGAACCTTAGCTCACGCTACGTATATTCTGGCATAGCCGAGCTAAGCAGTGGGCTGCCTTCTAGGCACCCTAGCAGCAGTAGGCATGATAATCAACTAATCTTAGACAACCAGGAAACCTAAGAATAACCAGCTGAACCTTAGCTCACGCTACGTATATTCTGGCATAGCCGAGCTAAGCAGTGGGCTGCCTTCTAGCTACCCTAGCAGCAGTAGGCATGATAATCAACTAATGTTAGACAACCAGGAAACCTAAGAATAACGAGCTGAACCTTAGCTCACGCAACGTATATTCTGGCATAGCCGAGCTAAGCAGTGGGCTGCCTTCTAGCCACCCTAGCAGCAGTAGGCATGATAATCAACTAATGTTAGACAACCAGGAAACCTAAGAATAACCAGCTGAACCTTAGCTCACGCTACGTGTATTCTGGCATAGCCGAGCTAAGCAGTGGGCTGCCTTCTAGCCACCCTAGCAGCAGTAGGCATGATAATCAACTAATCTTAGACAACCAGGAAACCTAAGAATAACCAGCTCAACCTTAGCTCACGCTACGTATATCCTGGCATAGCCGAGCTAAGCAGTGGGCTGCCTTCTAGCCACCCTAGCAGCAGTAGGCATGATAATCAACTAATGTTAGACAACCAGGAAACCTAAGAATAACCAGCTGAACCTTAGCTCACGCTACGTATATTCTGGCATAGCCGAGCTAAGCAGTGGGCTGCCTTCTAGGCACCCTAGCAGCAGTAGGCATGATAATCAACTAATGTTAGACAACCAGGAAACCTAAGAATAACCAGCTGAACCTTAGCTCACGCTACGTATATCCTGGCATAGCCGAGCTAAGCAGTGGGCTGATTTCTAGCCACCCTAGCAGCTGTAGGCATGATAATCAACTAATGTTAGACAACCAGGAAACCTAAGAATAACCAGCTGAACCTTAGCTCACGCTACGTATATTCTGGCATAGCCGAGCTAAGCAGTGGGCTGCCTTCTAGCCACCCTAGCAGCAGTAGGCATGATAATCAACTAATCTTAGACAACCAGGAAACCAAAGAATAACCAGCTGAACCTTAGCTCACGCTACGTATATTCTGGCATAGCCGAGCTAAGCAGTGGGCTGCCTTCTAGCCACCCTAGCAGCAGTAGGCATGATAATCAACTAATCTTAGACAACCAGGAAACCTAAGAATAACCAGCTGAACCTTAGCTCACGCTACGTATATTCTGGCATAGCCGAGCTACGCAGTGGGCTGCCTTCTAGCCACCCTAGCAGCAGTAGGCATGGTAATCAACTAATGTTAGACAACCAGGAAACCTAAGAATAACCAGCTGAACCTTAGCTCACGCTACGTATATTCTGGCATAGCCGAGCTAAGCAGTGGGCTGCCTTCTAGCCACCCTAGCAGCAGTAGGCATGATAATCAACTAATCTTAGACAACCATGAAACCTAAGAATAACCAGCTGAACCTTAGCTCACGCTACGTATATCCTGGCAGAGCCGAGCTAAGCAGTGGGCTGCCTTCTAGCCACCCTAGCAGCAGTAGGCATGATAATCAACTAATGTTAGACAACCAGGAAACCTAAGAATAACCAGCTGAACCTTAGCTCACGCTACGTATATCCTGGCATAGCCGAGCTAAGCAGTGGGCTGCCTTCTAGCCACCCTAGCAGCAGTAGACATGATAATCAACTAATGTTAGACAACCAGGAAACCTAAGAATAACCAGCTGAACCTTAGCTCACGCTACGTATATCCTGGCATAGCCGAGCTAAGCAGTGGGCTGCCTTCTAGCCACCCTAGCAGCAGTAGGCATGATAATCAACTAATCTTAGACAACCAGGAAATCAAAGAATAACCAGCTGAACCTTAGCTCACGCTACGTATATTCTGGCATAGCCGAGCTAAGCAGTGGGCTGCCTTCTAGCCACCCTAGCAGCAATAGGCATGATAATCAACTAATCTTAGACAACCAGGAAACCTAAGAATAACCAGCTGAACCTTAGCTCACGCTACGTATATTCTGGCATAGCCGAGCTAAGCAGTGGGCTGCCTTCTAGCCACCCTAGCAGCAGTAGGCATGATAATCAACTAATCTTAGACAACCAGGAAACCAAAGAATAACCAGCTGAACCTTAGCTCACGCTACGTATATTCTGGCATAGCCGAGCTAAGCAGTGGGCTGCCTTCTAGCCACCCTAGCAGCAGTAGGCATGATAATCAACTAATCTTAGACAACCAGGAAACCTAAGAATAACCAGCTGAACCTTAGCTCACGCTACGTATATTCTGGCATAGCCGAGCTAAGCAGTGGGCTGCCTTCTAGCCACCCTAGCAGCAGTAGGCATGATAATCAACTAATGTTAGACAACCAGGAAACCTAAGAATAACCAGCTGAACCTTAGCTCACGCTACGTATATTCTGGCATAGCCGAGCTAAGCAGTGGGCTGCCTTCTAGCCACCCTAGCAGCAGTAGGCATGATAATCAACTAATCTTAGACAACCAGGAAACCTAAGAATAACCAGCTGAACCTTAGCTCACGCTACGTATATCCTGGCATAGCCGAGCTACGCAGTGGGCTGCCTTCTAGCCACCCTAGCAGCAGTAGGCCTGATAATCAACTAATCTTAGACAACCAGGAAACCTAAGAATAACCAGCTGAACCTTAGCTCACGCTACGTATATTCTGGCATAGCCGAGCTAAGCAGTGGGCTGCCTTCTAGCCACCCTAGCAGCAGTAGGCATGATAATCAACTAATGTTAGACAACCAGGAAACCTAAGAATAACCAGCTGAACCTTAGCTCACGCTACGTATATTCTGGCATAGCCGAGCTAAGCAGTGGGCTGCCTTCTAGCCACCCTAGCAGCAGTAGGCATGATAATCAACTAATGTTAGACAACCAGGAAACCTAAGAATAACCAGCTGAACCTTAGCTCACGCTACGTATATTCTGGCATAGCCGAGCTAAGCAGTGGGCTGCCTTCTAGGCACCCTAGCAGCAGTAGGCATGATAATCAACTAATGTTAGACAACCAGGAAACCTAAGAATAACCAGCTGAACCTTAGCTCACGCTACGTATATCCTGGCTTAGCCGAGCTAAGCAGTGGGCTGCCTTCTAGCCACCCTAGCAGCAGTAGGCATGATAATCAACTAATGTTAGACAACCAGGAAACCTAAGAATAACCAGCTGAACCTTAGCTCACGCTACGTATATTCTGGCATAGCCGAGCTAAGCAGTGGGCTGCCTTCTAGCCACCCTAGCAGCAGTAGGCATGATAATCAACTAATCTTAGACAACCAGGAAACCAAAGAATAACCAGCTGAACCTTAGCTCACGCTACGTATATTCTGGCATAGCCGAGCTAAGCAGTGGGCTGCCTTCTAGCCACCCTAGCAGCAGTAGGCATGATAATCAACTAATCTTAGACAACCAGGAAACCTAAGAATAACCAGCTGAACCTTAGCTCACGCTACGTATATTCTGGCATAGCCGAGCTACGCAGTGGGCTGCCTTCTAGCCACCCTAGCAGCAGTAGGCATGGTAATCAACTAATGTTAGACAACCAGGAAACCTAAGAATAACCAGCTGAACCTTAGCTCACGCTACGTATATTCTGGCATAGCCGAGCTAAGCAGTGGGCTGCCTTCTAGGCACCCTAGCAGCAGTAGGCATGATAATCAACTAATGTTAGACAACCAGGAAACCTAAGAATAACCAGCTGAACCTTAGCTCACGCTACGTATATCCTGGCATAGCCGAGCTAAGCAGTGGGCTGCCTTCTAGCCACCCTAGCAGCAGTAGGCATGATAATCAACTAATCTTAGACAACCAGGAAACCTAAGAATAACCAGCTGAACCTTAGCTCACGCTACGTATATCCTGGCAGAGCCGAGCTAAGCAGTGGGCTGCCTTCTAGCCACCCTAGCAGCAGTAGGCATGATAATCAACTAATGTTAGACAACCAGGAAACCTAAGAATAACCAGCTGAACCTTAGCTCACGCTACGTATATCCTGGCATAGCCGAGCTAAGCAGTGGGCTGCCTTCTAGCCACCCTAGCAGCAGTAGACATGATAATCAACTAATGTTAGACAACCAGGAAACCTAAGAATAACCAGCTGAACCTTAGCTCACGCTACGTATATCCTGGCATAGCCGAGCTAAGCAGTGGGCTGCCTTCTAGCCACCCTAGCAGCAGTAGGCATGATAATCAACTAATCTTAGACAACCAGGAAACCAAAGAATAACCAGCTGAACCTTAGCTCACGCTACGTATATTCTGGCATAGCCGAGCTAAGCAGTGGGCTGCCTTCTAGCCACCCTAGCAGCAGTAGGCATGATAATCAACTAATCTTAGACAACCAGGAAACCTAAGAATAACCAGCTGAACCTTAGCTCACGCTACGTATATTCTGGCATAGCCGAGCTAAGCAGTGGGCTGCCTTCTAGCCACCTTAGCAGCAGTAGGCATGATAATCAACTAATCTTAGACAACCAGGAAACCAAAGAATAACCAGCTGAACCTTAGCTCACGCTACGTATATTCTGGCATAGCCGAGCTAAGCAGTGGGCTGCCTTCTAGCCACCCTAGCAGCAGTAGGCATGATAATCAACTAATCTTAGACAACCAGGAAACCTAAGAATAACCAGCTGAACCTTAGCTCACGCTACGTATATTCTGGCATAGCCGAGCTAAGCAGTGGGCTGCCTTCTAGCCGCCCTAGCAGCAGTAGGCATGATAATCAACTAATGTTAGACAACCAGGAAACCTAAGAATAACCAGCTGAACCTTAGCTCACGCTACGTATATTCTGGCATAGCCGAGCTAAGCAGTGGGCTGCCTTCTAGCCACCCTAGCAGCAGTAGGCATGATAATCAACTAATCTTAGACAACCAGGAAACCTAAGAATAACCAGCTGAACCTTAGCTCACGCTACGTATATCCTGGCATAGCCGAGCTACGCAGTGGGCTGCCTTCTAGCCACCCTAGCAGCAGTAGGCCTGATAATCAACTAATCTTAGACAACCAGGAAACCTAAGAATAACCAGCTGAACCTTAGCTCACGCTACGTATATTCTGGCATAGCCGAGCTAAGCAGTGGGCTGCCTTCTAGCCACCCTAGCAGCAGTAGGCATGATAATCAACTAATGTTAGACAACCAGGAAACCTAAGAATAACCAGCTGAACCTTAGCTCACGCTACGTATATTCTGGCATAGCCGAGCTAAGCAGTGGGCTGCCTTCTAGCCACCCTAGCAGCAGTAGGCATGATAATCAACTAATCTTAGACAACCAGGAAACCAAAGAATAACCAGCTGAACCTTAGCTCACGCTACGTATATTCTGGCATAGCCGAGCTAAGCAGTGGGCTGCCTTCTAGCCACCCTAGCAGCAGTAGGCATGATAATCAACTAATCTTAGACAACCAGGAAACCTAAGAATAACCAGCTGAACCTTAGCTCACGCTACGTATATTCTGGCATAGCCGAGCTACGCAGTGGGCTGCCTTCTAGCCACCCTAGCAGCAGTAGGCATGGTAATCAACTAATGTTAGACAACCAGGAAACCTAAGAATAACCAGCTGAACCTTAGCTCACGCTACGTATATTCTGGCATAGCCGAGCTAAGCAGTGGGCTGCCTTCTAGCCACCCTAGCAGCAGTAGGCATGATAATCAACTAATCTTAGACAACCAGGAAACCTAAGAATAACCAGCTGAACCTTAGCTCACGCTACGTATATCCTGGCAGAGCCGAGCTAAGCAGTGGGCTGCCTTCTAGCCACCCTAGCAGCAGTAGGCATGATAATCAACTAATGTTAGACAACCAGGAAACCTAAGAATAACCAGCTGAACCTTAGCTCACGCTACGTATATCCTGGCATAGCCGAGCTAAGCAGTGGGCTGCCTTCTAGCCACCCTAGCAGCAGTAGACATGATAATCAACTAATGTTAGACAACCAGGAAACCTAAGAATAACCAGCTGAACCTTAGCTCACGCTACGTATATCCTGGCATAGCCGAGCTAAGCTGTGGGCTGCCTTCTAGCCACCCTAGCAGCAGTAGGCATGATAATCAACTAATCTTAGACAACCAGGAAACCAAAGAATAACCAGCTGAACCTTAGCTCACGCTACGTATATTCTGGCATAGCCGAGCTAAGCAGTGGGCTGCCTTCTAGCCACCCTAGCAGCAGTAGGCATGATAATCAACTAATCTTAGACAACCAGGAAACCTAATAATAACCAGCTGAACCTTAGCTCACGCTACGTATATTCTGGCATAGCCGAGCTAAGCAGTGGGCTGCCTTCTAGCCACCCTAGCAGCAGTAGGCATGATAATCAACTAATGTTAGACAACCAGGAAACCTAAGAATAACCAGCTGAACCTTAGCTCACGCTACGTATATTCTGGCATAGCCGAGCTAAGCAGTGGGCTGCCTTCTAGCCACCCTAGCAGCAGTAGGCATGATAATCAACTAATCTTAGACAACCAGGAAACCTAAGAATAACCAGCTGAACCTTAGCTCACGCTACGTATATCCTGGCAGAGCCGAGCTACGCAGTGGGCTGCCTTGTAGCCACCCTAGCAGCAGTAGGCCTGATAATCAACTAATCTTAGACAACCAGGAAACCTAAGAATAACCAGCTGAACCTTAGCTCACGCTACGTATATTCTGGCATAGCCGAGCTAAGCAGTGGGCTGCCTTCTAGCCACCCTAGCAGCAGTAGGCATGATAATCAACTAATGTTAGACAACCAGGAAACCTAAGAATAACCAGCTGAACCTTAGCTCACGCTACGTATATTCTGGCATAGCCGAGCTAAGCAGTGGGCTGCCTTCTAGCCACCCTAGCAGCAGTAGGCATGATAATCAACTAATCTTAGACAACCAGGAAACCTAAGAATAACCAGCTGAACCTTAGCTCACGCTACGTATATCCTGGCATAGCCGAGCTAAGCAGTGGGCTGCCTTCTAGCCACCCTAGCAGCAGTAGGCATGATAATCAACTAATGTTAGACAACCAGGAAACCTAAGAATAACCAGCTGAACCTTAGCTCACGCTACGTATATTCTGGCATAGCCGAGCTAAGCAGTGGGCTGCCTTCTAGCCACCCTAGCAGCAGTAGGCATGATAATCAACTAATCTTAGACAACCAGGAAACCTAAGAATAACCAGCTGAACCTTAGCTCACGCTACGTATATCCTGGCATAGCCGAGCTACGCAGTGGGCTGCCTTCTAGCCACCCTAGCAGCAGTAGGCCTGATAATCAACTAATCTTAGACAACCAGGAAACCTAAGAATAACCAGCTGAACCTTAGCTCACGCTACGTATATTCTGGCATAGCCGAGCTAAGCAGTGGGCTGCCTTCTAGCCACCCTAGCAGCAGTAGGCATGATAATCAACTAATGTTAGACAACCAGGAAACCGAAGAATAACCAGCTGAACCTTAGCTCACGCTACGTATATCCTGGCATAGCCGAGCTACGCAGTGGGCTGCCTTCTAGCCACCCTAGCAGCAGTAGGCATGATAATCAACTAATGTTAGACAACCAGGAAACCTAAGAATAACCAGCTGAACCTTAGCTCACGCTACGTATATTCTGGCATAGCCGAGCTAAGCAGTGGGCTGCCTTCTAGCCACCCTAGCAGCAGTAGGCATGATAATCAACTAATCTTAGACAACCAGGAAACCTAATAATAACCAGCTGAACCTTAGCTCACGCTACGTATATTCTGGCATAGCCGAGCTAAGCAGTGGGCTGCCTTCTAGCCACCCTAGCAGCAGTAGGCATGATAATCAACTAATGTTAGACAACCAGGAAACCTAAGAATAACCAGCTGAACCTTAGCTCACGCTACGTATATTCTGGCATAGCCGAGCTAAGCAGTGGGCTGCCTTCTAGCCACCCTAGCAGCAGTAGGCATGATAATCAACTAATCTTAGACAACCAGGAAACCTAAGAATAACCAGCTGAACCTTAGCTCACGCTACGTATATCCTGGCAGAGCCGAGCTACGCAGTGGGCTGCCTTGTAGCCACCCTAGCAGCAGTAGGCCTGATAATCAACTAATCTTAGACAACCAGGAAACCTAAGAATAACCAGCTGAACCTTAGCTCACGCTACGTATATTCTGGCATAGCCGAGCTAAGCAGTGGGCTGCCTTCTAGCCACCCTAGCAGCAGTAGGCATGATAATCAACTAATGTTAGACAACCAGGAAACCTAAGAATAACCAGCTGAACCTTAGCTCACGCTACGTATATTCTGGCATAGCCGAGCTAAGCAGTGGGCTGCCTTCTAGCCACCCTAGCAGCAGTAGGCATGATAATCAACTAATCTTAGACAACCAGGAAACCTAAGAATAACCAGCTGAACCTTAGCTCACGCTACGTATATCCTGGCATAGCCGAGCTAAGCAGTGGGCTGCCTTCTAGCCACCCTAGCAGCAGTAGGCATGATAATCAACTAATGTTAGACAACCAGGAAACCTAAGAATAACCAGCTGAACCTTAGCTCACGCTACGTATATTCTGGCATAGCCGAGCTAAGCAGTGGGCTGCCTTCTAGCCACCCTAGCAGCAGTAGGCATGATAATCAACTAATCTTAGACAACCAGGAAACCTAAGAATAACCAGCTGAACCTTAGCTCACGCTACGTATATCCTGGCATAGCCGAGCTACGCAGTGGGCTGCCTTCTAGCCACCCTAGCAGCAGTAGGCCTGATAATCAACTAATCTTAGACAACCAGGAAACCTAAGAATAACCAGCTGAACCTTAGCTCACGCTACGTATATTCTGGCATAGCCGAGCTAAGCAGTGGGCTGCCTTCTAGCCACCCTAGCAGCAGTAGGCATGATAATCAACTAATGTTAGACAACCAGGAAACCTAAGAATAACCAGCTGAACCTTAGCTCACGCTACGTATATCCTGGCATAGCCGAGCTACGCAGTGGGCTGCCTTCTAGCCACCCTAGCAGCAGTAGGCATGGTAATCAACTAATGTTAGACAACCAGGAAACCTAAGAATAACCAGCTGAACCTTAGCTCACGCTACGTATATTCTGGCATAGCCGAGCTAAGCAGTGGGCTGCCTTCTAGCCACCCTAGCAGCAGTAGGCATGATAATCAACTAATCTTAGACAACCAGGAAACCTAAGAATAACCAGCTGAACCTTAGCTCACGCTACGTATATCCTGGCAGAGCCGAGCTAAGCAGTGGGCTGCCTTCTAGCCACCCTAGCAGCAGTAGGCATGATAATCAACTAATGTTAGACAACCAGGAAACCTAAGAATAACCAGCTGAACCTTAGCTCACGCTACGTATATCCTGGCATAGCCGAGCTAAGCAGTGGGCTGCCTTCTAGCCACCCTAGCAGCAGTAGACATGATAATCAACTAATGTTAGACAACCAGGAAACCTAAGAATAACCAGCTGAACCTTAGCTCACGCTACGTATATCCTGGCATAGCCGAGCTAAGCTGTGGGCTGCCTTCTAGCCACCCTAGCAGCAGTAGGCATGATAATCAACTAATCTTAGACAACCAGGAAACCAAAGAATAACCAGCTGAACCTTAGCTCACGCTACGTATATTCTGGCATAGCCGAGCTAAGCAGTGGGCTGCCTTCTAGCCACCCTAGCAGCAGTAGGCATGATAATCAACTAATCTTAGACAACCAGGAAACCTAAGAATAACCAGCTGAACCTTAGCTCACGCTACGTATATTCTGGCATAGCCGAGCTAAGCAGTGGGCTGCCTTCTAGCCACCCTAGCAGCAGTAGGCATGATAATCAACTAATGTTAGACAACCAGGAAACCTAAGAATAACCAGCTGAACCTTAGCTCACGCTACGTATATCCTGGCATAGCCGAGCTACGCAGTGGGCTGCCTTCTAGCCACCCTAGCAGCAGTAGGCATGGTAATCAACTAATGTTAGACAACCAGGAAACCTAAGAATAACCAGCTGAACCTTAGCTCACGCTACGTATATTCTGGCATAGCCGAGCTAAGCAGTGGGCTGCCTTCTAGCCACCCTAGCAGCAGTAGGCATGATAATCAACTAATCTTAGACAACCAGGAAACCTAAGAATAACCAGCTGAACCTTAGCTCACGCTACGTATATCCTGGCAGAGCCGAGCTAAGCAGTGGGCTGCCTTCTAGCCACCCTAGCAGCAGTAGGCATGATAATCAACTAATGTTAGACAACCAGGAAACCTAAGAATAACCAGCTGAACCTTAGCTCACGCTACGTATATCCTGGCATAGCCGAGCTAAGCAGTGGGCTGCCTTCTAGCCACCCTAGCAGCAGTAGACATGATAATCAACTAATGTTAGACAACCAGGAAACCTAAGAATAACCAGCTGAACCTTAGCTCACGCTACGTATATCCTGGCATAGCCGAGCTAAGCTGTGGGCTGCCTTCTAGCCACCCTAGCAGCAGTAGGCATGATAATCAACTAATCTTAGACAACCAGGAAACCAAAGAATAACCAGCTGAACCTTAGCTCACGCTACGTATATTCTGGCATAGCCGAGCTAAGCAGTGGGCTGCCTTCTAGCCACCCTAGCAGCAGTAGGCATGATAATCAACTAATCTTAGACAACCAGGAAACCTAAGAATAACCAGCTGAACCTTAGCTCACGCTACGTATATTCTGGCATAGCCGAGCTAAGCAGTGGGCTGCCTTCTAGCCACCCTAGCAGCAGTAGGCATGATAATCAACTAATGTTAGACAACCAGGAAACCTAAGAATAACCAGCTGAACCTTAGCTCACGCTACGTATATTCTGGCATAGCCGAGCTAAGCAGTGGGCTGCCTTCTAGCCACCCTAGCAGCAGTAGGCATGATAATCAACTAATCTTAGACAACCAGGAAACCTAAGAATAACCAGCTGAACCTTAGCTCACGCTACGTATATCCTGGCAGAGCCGAGCTACGCAGTGGGCTGCCTTGTAGCCACCCTAGCAGCAGTAGGCCTGATAATCAACTAATCTTAGACAACCAGGAAACCTAAGAATAACCAGCTGAACCTTAGCTCACGCTACGTATATTCTGGCATAGCCGAGCTAAGCAGTGGGCTGCCTTCTAGCCACCCTAGCAGCAGTAGGCATGATAATCAACTAATGTTAGACAACCAGGAAACCTAAGAATAACCAGCTGAACCTTAGCTCACGCTACGTATATTCTGGCATAGCCGAGCTAAGCAGTGGGCTGCCTTCTAGCCACCCTAGCAGCAGTAGGCATGATAATCAACTAATCTTAGACAACCAGGAAACCTAAGAATAACCAGCTGAACCTTAGCTCACGCTACGTATATCCTGGCATAGCCGAGCTAAGCAGTGGGCTGCCTTCTAGCCACCCTAGCAGCAGTAGGCATGATAATCAACTAATGTTAGACAACCAGGAAACCTAAGAATAACCAGCTGAACCTTAGCTCACGCTACGTATATTCTGGCATAGCCGAGCTAAGCAGTGGGCTGCCTTCTAGCCACCCTAGCAGCAGTAGGCATGATAATCAACTAATCTTAGACAACCAGGAAACCTAAGAATAACCAGCTGAACCTTAGCTCACGCTACGTATATCCTGGCATAGCCGAGCTACGCAGTGGGCTGCCTTCTAGCCACCCTAGCAGCAGTAGGCCTGATAACCAACTAATCTTAGACAACCAGGAAACCTAAGAATAACCAGCTGAACCTTAGCTCACGCTACGTATATTCTGGCATAGCCGAGCTAAGCAGTGGGCTGCCTTCTAGCCACCCTAGCAGCAGTAGGCATGATAATCAACTAATGTTAGACAACCAGGAAACCTAAGAATAACCAGCTGAACCTTAGCTCACGCTACGTATATCCTGGCATAGCCGAGCTAAGCAGTGGGCTGCCTTCTAGCCACCCTAGCAGCAGTAGACATGATAATCAACTAATGTTAGACAACCAGGAAACCTAAGAATAACCAGCTGAACCTTAGCTCACGCTACGTATATCCTGGCATAGCCGAGCTAAGCAGTGGGCTGCCTTCTAGCCACCCTAGCAGCAGTAGGCATGATAATCAACTAATCTTAGACAACCAGGAAACCAAAGAATAACCAGCTGAACCTTAGCTCACGCTACGTATATTCTGGCATAGCCGAGCTAAGCAGTGGGCTGCCTTCTAGCCACCCTAGCAGCAGTAGGCATGATAATCAACAAATCTTAGACAACCAGGAAACCTAAGAATAACCAGCTGAACCTTAGCTCACGCTACGTATATTCTGGCATAGCCGAGCTAAGCAGTGGGCTGCCTTCTAGCCACCCTAGCAGCAGTAGGCATGATAATCAACTAATGTTAGACAACAAGAAAACCTAAGAATATCCAGCTGAACCTTAACTCACGCTACGTATATTCTGGCATAGCCGAGCTAAGCAGTGGGCTGCCTTCTAGCCACCCTAGCAGCAGTAGGCATGATAATCAACTAATCTTAGACAACCAGGAAACCTAAGAATAACCAGCTGAACCTTAGCTCACGCTACGTATATCCTGGCATAGCCGAGCTACGCAGTGGGCTGCCTTCTAGCCACCCTAGCAGCAGTAGGCCTGATAATCAACTAATCTTAGACAACCAGGAAACCTAAGAATAACCAGCTGAACCTTAGCTCACGCTACATATATTCTGGCATAGCCGAGCTAAGCAGTGGGCTGCCTTCTAGCCACCCTAGCAGCAGTAGGCATGATAATCCACTAATCTTAGACAACCAGGAAACCTAAGAATAACCAGCTGAACCTTAGCTCACGCTAGTATATTCTGGCATAGCCGAGCTAAGCAGTGGGCTGCCTTCTAGCCACCCTAGCAGCAGTAGGCCTGATAATCAACTAATCTTAGACAACCAGGAAACCTAAGAGTAACCAGCTGAACCTTAGCTCACGCTACGTATATTCTGGCATAGCCGAGCTAAGCAGTGGGCTGCCTTCTAGCCACCCTAGCAGCAGTAGGCATGATAATCAACTAATCTTAGACAACCAGGAAACCTAAGAATAACCAGCTGAACCTTAGCTCACGCTACGTATATTCTGGCATAGCCGAGCTAAGCAGTGGGCTGCCTTCTAGCCACCCTAGCAGCAATAGGCATGATAATCAACTAATCTTAGACAACCAGGAAACCTAAGAATAACCAGCTGAACCTTAGCTCACGCTACGTATATTCTGGCATAGCCGAGCTAAGCAGTGGGCTGCCTTCTAGCCACCCTAGCAACAGTAGGCATGATAATCAACTAATCTTAGACAACCAGGAAACCTAAGAATAACCAGCTGAACCTTAGCTCACGCTACGTATATTCTGGCACAGCCGAGCTAAGCAGTGGGCTGCCTTCTAGCCACCCTAGCAGCAGTAGGCATGATAATCAACTAATGTTAGACAACCAGGAAACCTAAGAATAACCAGCTGAACCTTAGCTCACGCTACGTATATTCTGGCATAGCCGAGCTAAGCAGTGGGCTGCCTTCTAGCCACCCTAGCAGCAGTAGGCATGATAATCAACTAATCTTAGACAACCAGGAAACCTAAGAATAACCAGCTGAACCTTAGCTCACGC